>NC_052066.1:123888245-125088245 GCF_015852505.1 Tachyglossus aculeatus
GAGCACTTACTGTGTGCAGAGCACTCTACTAAGCGCTTGGGAAGTACAAGTTGGCGACATATAGAGACAGTCCCTACCCAACAGTGGGCTCACAGTCTAGAATAAATAAATAATAAATAAATAAATAAATACGATTGATGATGGATAGAAGGGGGAGACAGAGAACAAAACCAAACATATTAACAAAATAAAATAAATAGAATAGATATGTACAAGTAAAATAAATAAAGTAAAATAAATAAATAAATAAGTAAACTAAATAAATAAATAGTAAAATAAATAAATAAGTAAAATAGCCCAGAGAAGTGACTTGCCCAAGGTCACCCAGCCGACAAGTGGCAGACCTGGGACTAGAACCCATGACCTCTGACTCTCAGAAAAGCTCATTTTTGAGGGATCCTTTCCTTTTTTAGATAGGGAACGCCAAGGGGCTGTGCAGTGGGGATTCTCTTCCTCCCTAGCCTGGCCTAGGGAGCAGCTGTGAGGAGCAGCTTGACCACGCTCCCCATTTATCATCATCATCATCATCATCAATCGTATTTACTGAGCGCTTACTGTGTGCAGAGCACTAAGCACTTGGGAAGTACAAGTTGGCAACATCTAGAGACGGTCCCTACCCAACAGCGGGCTCGCAGTCTATTATTAATCATAATAATAATGGCATTTATTAAGCGCCTACTATGTGCAAGGCACTGTCCTAAGCGCTGGGGGTATACAAGCTATGTTCAGTGGTTAGCACTGACTGGTAATTAGATTTTTCCTTGTCCTCCCCTCTAGACTGTAAACTCATGGGTCGGCAGTGTGTCCACTTATTCTGTTGTGTTGTATGCCCCAAAGGCTTAGTAATCAATCAATCAATCAATCAATCGTATTTATTGGCGCTTACTGTGTGCAGAACACTGTACTAAGCACTTGGGAAGAACAAGTTGGCAACATCTAGAGACGGTCCCTACCCAACAGCGGGCTCACAGTCTATTATTAATCATAATAATAATGGCATTTATTAAGCGCCTACTATGTGCAAGGCACCGTCCTGAGCACTGGGGGTATACAAGCACCGAGTGCTATGTTCAGTGGTTAGCACTGACTGGTAATTAGATTTTTCCTTGGCCTCCCCTCTAGACTGTAAACTCATGGGTCGGCGGTGTATCCACTTATTGTTGTGTTGTATGCCCCAAAGGCTTAGTAATCAATCAATCAATCAATCAATCGTATTTATTGAGCGCATACTGTGTGCAGAACACTGTGCTAAGCGCTTGGGAAGTACAAGTTGGCAACATATAGAGACGGTCCCTACCCAACAGTGGGCTCACAGTCTATTATTAATCATAATAATAATGGCATTTATTAAGCGCCTACTATGTGCAAGGCACTGTCCTAAGCGCTGGGGGTATACAAGCTATGTTCAGTGGTTAGCACTGACTGGTAATTAGATTTTTCCTTGGCCTCCCCTCTAGACTGTAAACTCATGGGCCAGCCGTGTGTCCACTTCTTCTGTTGTAATCAATCAATCAATCGTATTTATTGAGCGCTTACTGTGTGCAGAACACTGTGCTAAGTGCTTGGGAAGTACAAGTTGGCAACATATAGAGACGGTCCCTACCCAACAGTGGGCTCACGGTCTACAATGCTCTGCACACAGTAAGTGCTCAATAAATACCATTAAGTGATTGATTTGGCTCAAAAGGCTACAAGGATCTTTAAGCAATATTATCATGATATGTATTCCTTTAGACTGTAAACTCTTTATGGACAGGGAACACAATTTGTTGTCTCTCTCCCCCTTCTAGAGTGTGAGCCCGCTGTTGGGTAGGGACCGTCTCTATATTCACTCAATCCTATTTATTGAGCGCTTACTGTGTGCAGAGCACTGTAGTAAGCGCTTGGGAAGTACAAGTTGGCAACATCTATTGATGGTCCCTACCCAACAGTGGGCTCACAGTCTAGAAGGGGGAGACAGACAACAAAACAAGACATATTAACAAAATAAAATAAATAGAATATGTTGCCAATTTGTACTTCCCAAGCGCTTACTACAGTGCTCTGCACACAGTAAGCGCTCAATAAATACGACTGAATGAATGAATGAATGAACAAGTGCTGGGGGAAGCAGCGGCTCAGTGGAAAGAGCCCGGGCTTTGGAGTCAGAGGTCACGGGTTAAAATCCCGGCTCTGCCAACTGTCAGCTGTGTGACTTTGGGCAAGTCACTTAACTTCTCTGGGCCTCCGTTACCTCATCTGTAAAATGGGGATTAAAACTGTGAGCCCTCCGTGGGACAACCTGATCACCTTGTAACCTCCCCAGTGCTTAGAACAGTGCTTTGCACATAGTAAGCGCTTAATAAATGCCATCATTATTATTATCGTTAAAAGGTGATCAGGTTGTACCACGTGGGGCTCACAGTCTTCATCCCCATTTTACAGATGAGGTAATGGAGGGCCAGAGAAGTTAAGTGACTTAATAATAATAATAATAATGGCATTTAGTAAGCGCTCAGTATGTGCAAAGCACTGATTTAATAATAATAATAATTATTATTATTACTGTTTTTATTATAGTATTTGTTAAGCATATGTTTGTACATATTTATTACTCTATTTATTTTACTTGAACATATCTATTCTATTTATTTTATTTTGTTAGTATGTTTGGTTTTGTTCTCTGTCTCCCCCTTTTAGACCGTGAGCCCGCTGTTGGGTGGGGACTGTCTCTATATGTTTCCAACTTGTACTTCCCAAGCGCTTAGTACAGTGCTCTGCACACAGAAAAGCGCTCAATAAATACGATTGATTGATTGATTGATTGACTGATTGATAGTATTAAGCGCTGGGGTGACTACAAGCAAATGGGGTTGGACACAGTCCCTACCCCACATAGGGCTCACAGTCTTAACCATTCCCTACCAGTTTACCCACTACCCACAGTTTGAGAAACACTGCCGCTATTGTGTCAGGGATTTACCCCCATCTACAGTTTACCCATGACCCACAATTTGAGAAACTGTTTTGGGCTTTTTTTTTCTTTTGAAGCACAAAGAAATATCCTCCCAAATTTATTCCGCTTATACAGTTTTCAGCTTAATCATTAATGATCGCAGCTTCCTACTCACCAAAGCCAAAATTCATATAAATGGAATTCTCCTTTTAATAATAACGATGGTATTTGTTAAGCGCTTACTATGTGCAAAGCACTGTTCTAAGCTCCTTTTGCCTCAGCTGGCCTACCAACCCTGTATGGGCAGATTGCAAATTGCTGTAGTAAAACCCTGTTGATTGTAGAAATATTTCCCAGAGGCAAATCTCCAAAATATAGATCTCACTGTTTTATGCTGTCGAGTCGTGTCCGACCCACAGCGACGCCATGGACACATCTCTCCCAGAACACCTCACCTCCGTCTACAATCGTTCTGGTAATGCATCCGTAGAATTTTCTTGGTAAAAATCCAGAAGTGGTTTACCCCTGCCTCCTTCCATGCAGTAAACTTGAGTCCCGCTCTCGACTCTCTCCTACGTCGCTGCTGCCCAGCACCGGTGAGTTTTAACTTGTAGCAAATTGCCTTCCACTCACTAGTCACCGGCCAAGCAAGGAATGGAATGGATATCATCATCATCAATCGTATTTATTGAGCGCTTACTATGTGCAGAGCACTGTACTAAGCGCTTGGGAAGTACAAATTGGCAACACATAGAGACAGTCCTTACCCAACAGTGGGCTCACAGTCTAAAAGGGGGAGACAGAGAACAAAACCAAATGGATATGCCTCTGCTTAACTCACCCTCCCATAGTCGAGGCTGATAGAGTACTAAAAACTCCCCAGGTGCAACCCTGAGGGGATAGAGCTTATATCTTGTGTAATTCTCTGGATGTCATTGTGATTCTTTAGGGGGCAGGAAGAGATAATAATAATAATGATGGCATTTGTTCATTCATTCATTCAATCAATTGTATTTATTGAGAGCTTACTGTGTGCAGAGCACTGTACTAAGCACTGGGGAGGATACAAGGTGACAACCTGATCACCTTGTAACCTCCCCAGCGCTTAGAACAGTGCTTTGCACATAGTAAGCGCTTAATAAATGCCATTATTATTATTATTACTATCAGATTGTCCCACGTGGGGCTCACGGTCTTCATTCCCATTTTACAGATGAGGGAACTGAGACACAGAGAAGTTAAGTGACTTGCCCAAAGTCCACAGCTGACAATTGGCAGAGCCAGGATTTGAACCCATTGACCTCTCATTCTACAAGTTTGGTTTTGTTGTCTGTTTCCCCTTGTTGGGTAGGGACTGTCTCTATATGTTGCCAACTTGTACTTCCCAAGCACTTAGTACAGTGCTCTGCACACAGTAAGCACCCAATAAATACAATTGAATGAATGAATGACTCCCAATCCCTTGTTCTTTCCAGTGAGCCACGCTGCTTCTCTGATCAATCAATCAATCAATCAATCATATTTATTGAGCGCTTACTGTGTGCAGAGCACTGTATTAAGCGCTTGAGAAGTACAAGTTGGCAACATATAGAGACAGTCCCTACCCAACAGTGGCCTCACAGTCTAAAAGGGGGAGACAGAGAACAAAACCAAACATACTAACAAAATAAAATAAATAGAATAGATATGTACAAGTAAAATAAATAAATAAACAGAGTAATAAATATGTACAATGATCTATCTGATCTATCTGAAGGGGCGTAAGGTAAAGAACACTCTCTTGTCATGTCATTAAACATGGTGGACTTGGAGAAATATGACAACAAGCAAATGACTAGACTCCTGATTGACTGATCCAATCAATCAATCGGACAATGGTATTTAATGAGTACTTACAGCGTGCAGAGTACTGTACTATGCACTTAGGAGAATACAATACGACAGAGTTGGTAGACACATGACCACAAGGAGCTAAACAGTCTTCAGTGGGGAAACAGACCTTAAAATAAATTACAAAAATGTACGTGAGTGCTGGGAGGTACAGCCTGGAGTGACTATCAAGGGCTTAAAGGGCACAGATCCAAGTACATCGGCAACATGGAAGGGAAAGGGGGTAGGGGGAGATGGGAGATAGGTCAGGGACGATTTCTTAGAGGAGATATGATTTTTAGTAGGACTTTGAAGTTGGGGAGACCGATGGTCTATCGTAAATGAAAGCGGAGAGAGTTCCAGGCCGAAGGGAGAACATGGGCCGGAGGCCAGAAGCGAGGTAGGCAAAATGGAGATACAGTGAATAGGTTGGCATCAGAGTAGTCAAGTGCGCGGCCTGGGCTGTAGTAGGAAATCAGCAAGACAAGATAGGGCAAGGTGGTTGAGTACTTTAAAGCCGATGGTAAGGAATTTGATGCGGAGGTGGCTGAGTAACCACTGGAGGTTCTTGAGGAGTGGGGAGATGTGGAATGAACATTTTTTTTAGAAAAACGATAGGGTCAGCAGAGTGAAATATGGAGTGGGGAGAAACGGGAGGCAGGGAGGTCAGCAAGGAGGCTGATGCAGTAATCAAGGCAGGATGTGATAATCGCTCAGATCAACAGAGCAGCGATTTGGATAGAGGAAAGGGCAGATTTTAGAGATGTTTTGAAGGTAGAACTGACAGAATTTAGTGACAGATTGAATCATGTGGGTTGAGTGAGGGAGATGAGTAAAGGATAATACCAAGGTTATAGGCTTGTGAGCTGGGGAGGAGGGAGGTGTTTTCTATAGTGAAGGAGAAGACAGGGGAGGAGAGAGTTTGGGTGAGATGATGAGGAGTCCTATTTTGGATCTTCTCAACTTGTTTTTTAGGCATTTAATGCAGCAGCAATAATCCACTTGACACGTGGGCTCAGATTGGGTAACTAAACACAGTGCTGGCAAAAATAGAACAATCAACTTCAAGAATTGACACAATAAAGAAAGTAGTAATGAGTTATTGTCAGGGTTTCCTTATTACTAATTATAATAACTGTGGTATACATTCCCTGCCCTCAATGAGCTCGCAATCCAGAGGGGGTGACAGACATAAATGAATAAATGAATAAATAAATTCCACATATATAAATATGTGTAGGTCTGTTTGTCCCATGCCCCCCCACCTTACCACAGATAGACTCTCTCTCTGTCTCTATCTCCCCCTCTCTCTTTCCTTGTCTTTTTCTTTCTTCACCTACACACGTGGACCATGGCTCTGCTTCTTTAAAGCCATGCCCCCTATGGATTTTAGAAAAATGGTTGTTTTATTCTTTAGGCTAGAGAGAACCAAAACACCCCTTTTCCCTAGATTGAGGATGATGCCAGCCCCACCCTCTCTCCAGAATTCTGGGAGGATTGCAAGGGCATCCTCCTGTTGGTGCATAAAAAATCTGTTTACGAGGACACTTTCCTAAAAGATTGGTTTTAATGTTTCTATATCAGTCAATTTTGGGGGTTTATAATCAATTTGTATATTCAAATTAGCAAATAGGTCATTGAGTCATATTTCCCAGCTCAAAGAGGGTGTGAAAGTGAAAAAGCACAGCAGAACAAGAAAGATCACACTTGAGCAAATTCTGCTCAATTTCAGGGATGAATGAATTTAAGATCCCAGTGTTTGAAAATGAACAAACGTTTTCAGCCCACTGGGTAGGGTAAGTGAATGATTTTGAATAGTGCTCAGTGATCCTGATCAGAGACCAGCTTAGCCCTGAACAAATGTTATTGAATGATTCCCAACTATCCTCCCAAGGGAGGCGAGAGGGAGAAGAAGCCCTCACATTAATATCATCATCAACAACATCTACTGAGTAGCTCCTGTAAGCAAAGCACTATACTAGGGCCTTGGGAATGTGCAAAAAAAAAAAAAAAAAAAAAAAAGATGTGATCCTTACCCAAAAAGGAGGGAATATCCAGGATCATTCAGTGATGCGGGGCACCCAACAAATCTACCAGTGTGGGACCATTACTTTCATTCATTCATTCAATCGTATTTATTGAGTGCTTACTGTGTGCACTGTACTAAGCGCTTGGGAAGTACAAGTTGGCAACATATAGAGATGGTCCCTACCCAACAGTGGGCTCACAGTCTATTATTACTTCTAATAATAATAATAATTGTGGTAGTTGTTAAGTGCTGACTGTGTGTCAGGCACTGCACCAAGCACTGGAGTGGATACCAAGCAAATTGAGTTGGACACAGTTCCTGTCCCACATGGGGCTCACAGCCTCAATCCCCATTTTACAAATGAGGGAACTGATGCACACAGGAGTGAAGTGACTTGCCCAAGGTCACCCAGCGGACAAGTTGGGAGCCAGGATTAGAACCTAGGACCTTTAGACACCTAGGCCCACATTCTATTCACTACATCAGGCTGGTTCTAGGATCAGCTAAGGCACCAGAAATGTCAACAGGTGGGCTCCTTAAATGACCTACCCCAGATTGAGCCTGTGAGCTATTCTTGCAGATCCCACATTGATATAATTCTGACCAATCAATCAATCAATCAATCGCATTTATTGAGCGCTTACTGTGTGCAGAGCACTGTACTAAGCGCTTGGGAAGTACAACATATAGAGACAGTCCCTACCCAACAGTGGGCTCACAGTTTAGAAGGGGGAGACAGAGAACAAAACCAAGCATACTAACAAAATAAAATAAATAGAATAGATATGTACAAGTAAAATAAATAAATAGAGTAATAAATATGTACAAACATATATACATATATACAGGTGTTGTGGGGAAGGGAAGGAGGTAAGATGGGGGGGATGGAGTGGGGGACGAGGGGGAGAGGTGACCAAACACCTTAGCTGCTTGGTTGGGGAGGGAAGGGACTCCTAAAACTATATCACAGACACACACACACACACACACACACACACACACACACACACACTCTCTCTCTCTCTCTCTCTCTCTCTCTCTCACTTGGTTGCTGCCCTTATCGGCAGTGTGTTCATAACTCCGGTTACACATGATTATAATAATAATAATAATAATAATAATGATGATGGTATTTGTTCATTCATTCATTCAACTGTATTTATTGAACGCTTACTGTGAGCAGAGCACTGTACTAAGCGCTTGGGAAGTACACGTCAGCAATATATAGAGACGGTCCCTGTCCAACAACGGGCTCACAGTCTAGAAAGGGGAGACAGACCACAAAACAAAACACTTGTTAAGCACTTACTACGTGCCAAGTACTGTTCTAAGCCCTAGGGTAGATACAAGATAATCAGGTTGTCCCACGTGGGGCTCCCAGTCTTAATCCCCATTTTACAAAGGAGGTAACTGAGGCACAGAGAAGTGAGGTGACTTGACCAAAGTCACACAGCCGACCAGTGGCGGAGCCGGGATTGGAACCCACGACCTCTGACTCCCAAGCCCCTGCTCTTTCCAATAAGCCATGCTGCTTCCCTGATTACGACTAGGTGTGTGAGGTAAATGAAACCAAAGAAAGTGATAGTCACACATTCTCTAAGGAATGCTCTCTGGATGCCCTCTCCTCTACATGTTAAGCTTTCCCCATGCCCATATGTAGAGAATGCTATTCTTTCACACTGCAATGAAATAATTGTAGAAGAAAACATACTCTAAGGCTAGATGAAAAATGAAATACATGTACTAAGACAACTATGGAGTTCGGGTTTGGAAAGATAACACTTGATAATGTATATTTTAGGCTGCGTTTATCCATGGTTGTGGCAGACCTAATCAAGACCTAAACTCCTCCAAGAGCCCTTCTTCGACTACACGCTCATCCCCGCTACTCCCTCTCCCTTCTGCTTCATCTATGCACTTGGATCTGTACCCTTGAAGCACTTCATATTGCCCACACCTCCACAAGTGTCTTAGTGGAAAGACCCTGAGCCTTGGGAGTCAGAGGACCTGGGTTCTAATGCCAGATCTGCCAGTTGCCTGCTGGGTGGCCTTGGGCTAGTCACTTTACTTCTCTGTGCCTCGGTTTCCTCAACTGTAAAATGGGGATTCAAAACCTGTTCTCCTTCTTAGAGTGTAAGCCCCATGAGGGACAGGGACGATGTCCGACTGTAGGCTCGTTGTGGGCAGGAAATGTGTCTGTTTATCGTTGTTCTGTACTCTCCCAAGTGATTAGTACAGTGTTCTGCATACGGTAAGCGCTCAATAAATACAATGGAACTGAAATATGATTGAATTAACTTGTACCTACCCTGGCACCTAGAACAGTACTTGACACAGGGTAAGGGCTTAACAATACCATAAATAACACAAATAATAATAATAATAACAATTTTAATGTCTGTCTTCCCCTCTTGGGAGAGAGGAATATGTCTACCACCTCTGTTGTCTCGTATTCTCTCGAGCACTTAGTGGAGTGCTCTGCCCACAGTAAATGCTTAATAGATATCGTTGATTGATTGATCAATTAATTAATCACCCTTGTGTGCTTGGGTTTAGAATTTTGATGAATACAAATAACACATAATCTTGAAATTTTCCAGGGGAAGAGTATTGCAATTATGTGTGTAAGGAACTCTGTCTCAGGACATACACATAAACTGTAAGCTCCCTGTGAGCAGGGAACGTGTCTATCAATTCTGTTATATTGTACCCTCCCAAGAGCTTCGTACAGTACATGGCACACAGTAAATACTAAACAAAACCATTGACTGAGGTGTAGTTGGGGCAGATATGACATTGGGAGAGGTTGTAGATTAGTTCTAGGTTACGACCTTCTAGAACCGATAAAAAGGAAATAATATAGGCTAACGTTGAGCAGCAAAGCAATAGCAAAACAACTCAGTGGTGGACTCCAGATGGGAGGAATAATTTACTGTGGGTGTAGAAAAGCAAAGAAGGGAGTAAAGAGGGAGTTAAAAAATAATAGGAAGAAGTAGGATTCCTAACCCACCCCTGCCAAGAGTATCCAGTTGGATATTGTCTTGTCTTCTGCCGTCGAGTCGTTTCCGACCCACAGCAACACCATGGACGCATCTCTCCCAGAATTCCCGCTCTCCATCTGCAATCGTTCTGGGAGTATATCCATAGAGTTTTCTTGGTAAAATTATGCAAGTGATTTACCATTGCCTCCTTGTGTGCGGTAAACTTGAGTCTCTGCCTTCGACTCTCCTGTGATGCTGCTGCTGCCCAGCACAGGTGAGTTTTGAGTTGTAGCAGATGATTGTCTTCCATTCGTTAGCCACTGGCCAAGCTGGGAACGGAATGGATAGGCCTCCGCTTGACTCTCCCGCCCGTAGCTGAGAATGGTTGAGTACTGGAAACTCTCCAGATGCGACCCTGAGAGGGGACCAGTTGGATATAAGAAAGATTTAATGACAATCAGAGGGATATAGCCCTGGAGCAGGCTACTCACGGAGATTATGGAGTCAGTCTCCATTCCTAGACACCTTTAGAAATAGTCAATATCCATCTTCTAGAATAACAAGTTTAAGCTGAGCATTTTTTTATTACTTGTGAGCGGGCACCTTGCCCCATAGTTTGGTGTCTTTGATATTCAAGCACTGAGAAAAGATAGATGGTGCAACTAAATGCCATATTAGGCGATGTGGTTTTCTAATACTAGGAGAAATATCTTGTTTTCTTTCTACAGAAAAAACAACAAAACATATAATTATAATAAAATACATAATGACTGTGAAAACATTAGTCATGCCTCAGCAGTCTCTTGAAATGCACTGTTTGAGGGCTCTTTAAAAACTATTATTCAGATTAAGAATGTTTCTATTTTCAATCTTTTTCTCTTCCTAATTACATGACCAAAGCAATCGCAATACAAAAAGACTTTTCTTATTACCTATTGCAATTGTGGATTTTCAGAAATTTCCCATAGTCAACTGTTACACATCTGGCATAGTCATTATAGCACTGGTCTTTCTCAGCATGAGATGAAATTCAAAAGCATTCATATATAAATTCTATTCTCTGTGGATAGATCTACATATAGACATATATAGAATGTGTCTGTTATATTGTACTTGTACTTCCCAAGCGCTTAGTACAGTGCTCTGCACACAGTAAGTGCTCAATAATTACGATTGAATGAATGAATATCGTTATATTGGACTCTCCCTAGCTCTTAGTACAATGCTCTGCACACAGTAAGCACTCAATAAATATGATTGATTGATTGATTGACCTATATTTGGATTAGGTGATCTGCTCAATGACAGAGCACAGTTGAGAAGCAGTAAAGAGAGGAAATCAAGAAAGGACAACTTTCTGGGTGACTATAATAACCCTTTACAAGGAAAATAGCACAAGGCTATATTTCAATGCCTATAATAGGCACATACAAATTGTATCCAATTATATGTAAATATGTACCAAACTGTGTCAGGTAAAGCAGAAGGGATTTGTTTTATTAATTATGTGTATATGTCTATAATTCTATTTGTTTTGATGGTATTGACACCTGTCTACTTGTGTTTTGCTGCCTGTCTCCCCCTTCTAGACTGTGAGCCTGTTGTTGGGTAGGGACCTTTTCTATATGTTGCCAACTTGTACTTCCTAAGTGCTTAGTACAGTGCTCTGCACATCGTAAGCGCTCAATAAATACGATTGCTGAGGAGCTCAGAGCAGGGAGGAGCTCTCTTCCTCCCTTCAAGGCCCTACTGAGAGCTCACCTTCTCCAGGAGGCCTTCCCAGACTGAGCCCCTTCCTTCCTCTCCCCCTCGTCCCCCTCTCCATCCCCCCCTCATCTTACCTCCTTCCCTTCCCCACAGCACCTGTATATATGTATATATGTTTGTACATATTTATTACTCTATTTCTTTCTTTCCTTCTTTCTTCATTTTACTTGTATATATCTATTCTATTTAATTTTGTTAATATGTTTGATTTTGTTCTCTGTCTCCCCCTTCTAGACTGTGAGCCCGTTGTTGGGTAGGGACCGTCTCTATATGTTGCCAACTTGTACTTCCCAAGTGCTTAGTACAGTGCTCTGCACACAGTAAGCGCTCAACAAATACAATTGATTGATAGATTGATTGACTGATTAGTTCCTTTCTAAATTAATCTATGCACTGTACCTCACTCTCACCTTTGCTGTTGCCTAACTCTCGCTGACACTCTCCCCCACTCCTGGACCTCCCGCCCCCACTTCAAATCTGACAGTCCACAGCTCTCCCCATCTTCCAAGCCCCTCTGCGATCCCATCTCCTCCAATCAATCAATAAATCGATGGTATTTATTGAAAACATAGTGCGTGCAGAGCACTACACTAGGTGGCTACGCTTGGAGGGCTTTCCCAGGTAATCTCTAAAGTCTCTGCCTGGAAACCCCCAACTGTCACTTTATCCCTTGCATTCCACATAATCTCCCTCTAGACTGTAAACTCGTTGTGGGCAGGGAATTGTCTGTTTATTGTATTGTACGCTCCCAAGTGCTTGGTATAGTGTTCTGCACACACGAAGTGCTCAGTAAATATGATTAAATGAATAATCATTTATATGCCCCCCTCACACTGCTATACCTAGTTTATATACTTTACTACTTGCCCTATCCATAATTTGTTTAAGCGTGCGTTTCCCTCCCTAGATTGTAAATTCCTTGAAGTTGGGGGATAGGAGTCGTGTGACATGGCTTAGTGGAAAGAGCACGGGCTCGGGAGTCAGAGGTCGTGGGTTCTAATCCCGGCTCCACCACTTATCAGCTGTGAAACTTCGGGCAAGTCATTTCACTTCTCTGCGCCTCAGTTACCTCATCTGTAAAAGGGGGACTAAGACTGTGAGCCCCATGTGGGATAACCTGATCACCTTGTAGCTAACCCAGGGCTTAGAACAGTGCTCAGCACAGAGTAAGTGCTTAACAAATGCCATCATCAGCAACTCACCCTTTTGTACTTTCCCAAGCATTTAGTAGAGGGTTCTGCACCTGAGATGATGTATAAGTGCTATTGATGATGATTCCAATGATTCCTGGCCAAAGCATCAGTCTTTATCTTTCTTCCCTCTCCCCTCCTACAGCAGTACTGGGCTACCGCTGCTACATCCTGTGCTCCATGACGAGGGAAGGGTGATAATGGTGCTACCTTGTGTTGACTTGGATGGACACTTCAATATATTTACTAAAAGTAAATTTTTCTGGTTAAAAAAAGAAGGTGGGGGGGGGGTAATTATTGGATTTTTGTGGGGGTTTATAGAAAACAAATGGAATTATACCAAAATTCAAATTTTAACTGTTTTAAAAAACACTTCTTCATCTGAGGAAATCCAGCAGTCAGTAATACTTACTGAGTACTTACTTTATTCTGAGCACTGTATTAATGCCTGTTCTCCCTACAACTTAGACTGAGAGCCTCATGTGGGACAGGGACTGTGTCCAAGCTGTAAATGCATATAGTCAAACTGGCTTTCTTCCTCCCTTCAAAGCCCTACTGAGAGGTCACCTCCTCCAGGAGGGCTTCCCAGACTGAACCCCCTTTTTCCTCTCCTCTTCCCCATCCCCCCCGCCCTGCCTCCTTTCCCTCCCCACAGCACTTGTATACATTTGTACAGATTTATTAGTCTATTTATTTTCCTTGTACATATTTACTATTCTATTTATTTTGTTAATGATGTGCATACAGCTATAATTCTATTTATTCTGATTATTTTGACACCTGTCTACATGTTTTGTTTTGTTTGTCTCCCCGTTCTAGACTGTGAGACTGTTGTTGGGTAGGGACCGTCTCTATATGTTGCCGACTTGTACTTCCCAAGTGCTTAGTACAGTGCTTTGCACACAGTAAGCGCTTAATAAATACGGTTGAATGAATGAATGAATGAATATCTAACCCAGTGCCTAGAACAGTGCTTGACACACAGAAAGTGCTTATCAAATACTATAATAATAGTATGGTATTATTATTATTAAAGAGAAGTAGTGACCTAGTGGAAAGAACCTGGGCCTCCGAGTCAGAGGACCTGGGTTCTAATCCCAGCTCTTGCCACTTTTCTACCGTGTGACCCAGGGTAAGTTACTTAACTTCTTTGTGCCTCAGTTACCTTATCTGTAAAATGGGGATTAAAACTGTGAGCCGTATGTAGGACACGGACTGTCCCAACTCCAATTATCTTGTATCTAATCCAATACTTAATACAGAGCCTGGCTCCTACTAAGTGCTTAACACTTACTATGAGCAGTTACCTCAGTTACCTCATCTGTAAAATGGGGATTAAGACTGTGATCCCCCCGTGAGACAACCTGATCACCTTGTAACCTCCCCAGTGCATAGAACAGTGCTTTGCACATAGTAAGCGCTTAATAAATGCCATCATTGTTATTATTATTATTAACAGATACTATATAGCGTGGCTCAGTGGAAAGAGCGCGGGCTTTGGAGTCAGAGGTCATGGGTTCAAATCCCAGCTCCGCCAATTGTCAGCTGTGTGACTTTGGGCAAGTCACTTCACTTCTCTGTGCCCCAGTTACCTCATTTGTAAAATGGGGATTAAGACTGTGAGCCCCCCGTTGGACAAGCTGATCATCTTGTAAGCTCCCCCGCGCTTAGAACAGTGCTTTGCACATGGTAAGCACTTAATAAATGCCATTATTATTAATCTTATCGTATAATAATAATAATAAGCTCTTGGGATCATCCAACAGAGATGGTAGATGTGATCTTAGAACAGTGCTTTGCACATGGTAAGCACTTAATAAATGCCATTATTATTAATCTTATCATATAATAAGCTCTTGGGATCATCCAACAGAGATGGTAGATGGGATCTCTATCTTAAAGGACTTGACAGTCCTCTAGACTTCAAGCTCGTTGACAGCAGGGAATGTGTCTACCAACTCGTACTGAACTCTGCCAAGCACTTAGTTCAGTACTCTGCACACCGTAAGGGCTTAATAAATTCGACTGCTTGATGGATTAGCAGAGATCCAGAGGGTGGGAGATGCCAGTACCAATGTCACTCACCTGAGGTAGAGGTCGCGGGGAAAATGCCAACATGGGCAGTTGGCGGCTCTGGGAAGTTAGAAGAAAGGGAGGCGTTATAAAGCAGCAACAACAGCATCACCACCAACCAACAACGGCCCCTCTCTTCTCCTCTTCTTCAGCACCCCTGGGGCTTCTCCTTTGGCTCAGCTTCCAAGTTGATGAGGGAGGCAGGAAAAAGGGTGAAAAGGAAAGGCAACCTGGGAAAAGGGGAAAAGTTGCTAGGTAAGCAAGAGCAGCAAACAACAGAAACGGCAGAGCTACTGGCAGTTCTGGGGACAAGAGACCTGATTCCGGATTTTTCAAATGCAATCCAACGTTTAAAATAGTGAGTTGGAGGAAAAAATCAGGATGAAATTGGGTAAAACTGCAAACATCCAATCTCCAGTTATACATCTCCCTTAGAAGAGATTGGTCTTAAGAGAAAACTCAGAAGTCTTATTTTTAGTACCTTATCAATCTCTTCATCTTAAGAAGCAGTAAGACAGCCAGGTGATGTGAGTCGTTTAGATCCACTCTGGCTACACTCCGTTCTAGACTCTGTTCTAATCTCAAGATACTCTGGGAAGTCATCAGCTGAAATTTCAGTTAGTTTCCTGATTCCATCAGTCCTTCAACATCTGAGTATCAGTCTAAATGCACGTAGAGACACATTTTAAAGGGCCAACGATCCTTAGTACTATCGATTTCATACAAGTTGCTGGGCCCAAAATGCAGTGCAAATAAGCAAGCCCAGTCTTTACATTTGAAGAGATCATGAAAAGGACACACAGAGGAAAAAAAATCCAACTTTCAGAAACTACCGAAAACAACCAGTGTGCAAAGTTAGAACTAAAACATTCCATTCAAACAGTAAAGAGTCAATCAATCAATCAATGGCATTTATTGAGCATTTACTGTATGCACAGCATGGTACTATGTGCTTGGGAGAGTACAACAGAGTTGGTAGTCACATTCCCTGCCCACAAGAAGCTTGTAGTCTGAAGGGGGAGATAAACACTAATATAAATAAATAATTTGTAGGTTTGTACATAAGTAACAGTCCCACAACTTGTCCTGGGACTAGAATGTTCAAATATTTGGTAACATTCCCAGTAGCCTAGAGGTCATAAAAGTGGTTCCTTGTTGCTCCCTTGGCATATAAGAAGTGAGGAAGTAGTCAACCATCTCTGTTTTTTCTACTTAATTTAAGAAAGCTGTTCATTTATCCTACTTTGGAAGGAGTGGACTTACTTGTTTGCAGCAGTTTGTTGCCTTTATGATGCACCATTCTCTAATGGCCACGGTGGCCATCTTACAGTGACAGGACTCTAAGCCTTTTGCGGGGCCACTCTTGCAATTGAACAAATGAGACATTTGTCCCGGGACATTTAAGAGTTTATAGATGCCTTCTTAAAGGCACTTGACCCCTCCTCCCAATCCCAAGAGTATTTAGAAAAGGAAGCCAAGCCACGGAGGCAGGGACACCCACAAGGTCTGATGATGCTGGGAGGGACAGAATTGAAGACTTTCACCACCCAGATTCAATCAATCTTATTTATTGAGCGCTTACTGTGTGCAGAGCACTGTACTAAGCGCTTACTAAGCGATTCCACCAGAAAACTAGAGAAGCAGCATGGCCTAGTGGAAAGAGCATGGGCTTGGAAGTCAGAGTAGCTGGCTTCTAATCCCCACTTTGCCAACTGCTTGCTGTGTGACCTTGGACGAGTCACTGAACTTATCGGTGCCTCAGTTCTTCTGTCCTCCTTCCTACTTAGATTGTGGGCCCCAGGTGGGACAGGAGCTGTATCCAATCTAGTTCACTTGAATCTACCCTGGCACTTGGAAGAATTTGTGACACATAGTAATCACTTAACAAATACCACGAAAAAAGATCCCTCAATTAATCAAGGACATTTATTGAGCACTTACTGTGAGCGGGGCAAGAATAAAATAAGAATAATAATAACAACAGTGGTATAATAATAATAATAATAATGATGGTATTTGTTAAGCACTTATGTGCCAAGCACTACAAGATAATCAGGTTGTCCCATGTAGGGCTCACAATCTTAACTCCCATTTTACAGCTGCAACTGAGACCCACAGAAGTTAAGTGACTTATACAAAGTCACACAGCTGATAAGTGGCAGAGCTAGGATTAGAACCCATGAACTCTGACTCCCATTCCCATGCTCTTTCCACTGAACCATGCTGCTTCTCGATATTTGGTTTTCTTCATATTTGTTAAGCACTGTGTGTTGTGTAGATATAATATCAGCAAACTGGACACAATCCATGTCTCACGTATATTTAAGAACTTCAACTGGCATGCTCTTTTAGACTGTGAGCCCAATGTTGGGTAGGGACTGTCTCTATATGTTGCCAATTTGTACTTCCCAAGTGCTTAGTACAGTGCTCTGCACATAGTAAGCGCTCAATAAATACGATTGATGATGGTTGATGATGATGCTCATCTTATGTGTATTTAAATCACGCTCAAGTTGACTCAGGGGTATATCCAAGACATTCTTTTTCTCCTTCAAATGAAAAAACAGTTGCAAACAGTGACATTCTGTTGTGTAATATAGAACTAGCTGCCCTCACATTCAAAGATAATGCCGCTGCTAATCCAAGTGTGGATAAAAAGACTGAAATGACTACCCGTCTCTTCTATGCAGTGTGTGTTTAAGTATGGTTCCCTTCTGTATCATTCCATTTTCTACTTCACTGGCGTCATTTTCAATTCTGCCTCTTTTTGCCATTGTCTTCTTGAAGCTCTTCACCCAGGTCATCCCATTACTAATTGCAGCCTGCCAGATAATTGCTGCAGGCTCCCAGCTGCACACAGCTTCTTAGGGAATTCTTGCATCGTGTCTTTGGGAGAGTTCTCTAAAAATATTTCTCCTGCCCTCCTTATTTCACGGTTTTCCCTTCAGTTCACGCTGTCCTGTTGCCATCCATTCTCTTATATGACCTTCCCTTGTAGCAGACACTTTGATTCCAGAGAAATGACTGGAATCCTCTCAGGCTGCTTAATGTTAAATATGGTATTTAGGGGATGCTGAGAGAACTGATCAAGAATTAGATTTTCCAACTGCATTGTTTTGCCAGTAGGGTGAGGGAACTGCATTTTTCCTCATCTTTAATCCCCATCCTCATTCCCCTAATGCTTCTAGCACTTATTTGAAGGCAAATGGCTGAGACAGACAACATGGTCTAGTGGAAAGGCAACTGGCTGGGAAGTTTTAAGACCCAGGTTTTAATCCTGGCTCTGCCACCTGCTTGCTCTGTAGCCTTGGACAAGTCTCTTAATTTTTCTGTGATTCAATTTGCTCATCTGTAAAATGAGGAATAAAACCAGTTCTTCCCTCTTAGACAGTGAGCCCTATGTTGGACAGGGTCTGTGGCTGATATGATCATCTCAAGTCCAAACCAATGCTTGACCCACACTTAGAACAGTGGCTTTACACATAGTAAGCACTTAATAAATGCCATTATTATTATTATCATTTTTTAGGTAGCCCAGGGCTTCAGAATAGAGGATGTCTGGATGTAGCTGAACAGATACCCCTGTGCCCTCATAACCTTAATATCGTGACTTCCCTTAGGATCTTCAATGCTTTTGTAATCCTGGTGTACTGCCATTATTTGAGATTCATAATGTAACAGATTGTGATCTTGTTGTGCTGGGGAAATTGTGAAAAAAGGGGAAATTATGAGTCCAGCACCCTCAACCCAAACCCGCAAGAGACCACATTAACCTCAGTTTTCCCCATTACCCCAAATCAGGCTGAAAAAAAAGTTCACAATTCACTGGAAAAACTCCATCGCCCCTCTCCTGTTATGGATTATCAAGGCTGTCTCTCATCCCGTACCAGTCAATCACTCATTTGTATTTGCCAAGCACTTATTGTGTGCAGAGCACTCAGCAGAGTACAATGTAATGGAGTCAATAGACACATTTCCTGACAAAGGAACTTACAGTCTAGAGTGGGTAGAAAGAGATTAAAATAAATTACGGATATGAACAGAAGTGCAGTGGCGTTGAGGGTGGGGTGAACATCAAATGCTCAAAGGGTACAGAGCCAGGTACATAGGCAACTCAGAAAGGAGAGGGGTTAGGGGAAATGAGGGCTTCGTAGGAGAAGGCCTCTTGGAGAAGATGTAATTTTAATAAGGCTTTAAAAGGTGGGGAGAGTCACGGTCTTTCAGATATGAAGAAGGCGGTAGTTCCAGGCCAGGGGAAAGAGATGGGCAAGGGTTCAGTGGTGAGAGAGATGAGGTCGAGGTACAGTGAGTAGATTGGGGTTAGAGGAGCAAAGTGTCTCAGGCTGGGGTGTAGTTGGAAAGGTAAGGTAGGAGGGGCAGAAGCTGATTGAGTACTTTAAAACTGATGGTAAGAAGTTTCTGTGTGATGCAGAGGTGGATAGGAGGGGTTTTAGAAAAACACAGAATTTCCTATAGGAAAGAATTTCCTATGTAGGAAAAAGCTTCTCTAAAAATAGATATGTGATGCAACTATGGAGGTGATTTGTACTGGCCATTAAATAATCAGTGAATAATATTTATTGGCTTTTTGTTCTCTACAATTTGATATGTTCCTAAACATAAACCTCCATAACATAGGAGGTTTTTTAGAAAAATGATCCAGGAAGCAGAGTGAAGCAAGGACTGCAGTGGGGAGAGAAAGGAGGCAGGGCGATCAGAAAGGAAACTGATGCAGTAGTCCAGGTAGTATATGAAAAGTGCTTGGATCAGCCTAGTAGCAATTTGTATGGAAAGGATGTAGTACCAGTGTATGGGGGGAGTGGGTGGGGGTGGAGGGAGGATTCCTTCTTTTGCTTTCTTAAATAGCAGCTACTCCAAAAATAAAAAGTGAAGGATATGGAGCCCCAAACTAATTACAGTTGCTTCTATAGGCTAGATGGTGTTTGGATTACATAATAACATGCCCCTATCCACTAGAAGCTGACTGTACTTATTAAATCAAAGTCTCTTTTAAACATAACTTGGAAAACACTTTTGTGTGATTCACACACAGGATTATCCGCAATACTTATTATGTATGCACACACTTGATCGTGATCATGCTTCACTGCCATTTAGTCTTTCTTGTCCATCAGCAAGGATCTGTTCTCAAAAGGATGGGACTATGATTTCAAAAATACACGACTGAGCAGTTTGGAAAGTCTGGTGCCCAACATACAGTAATAGTCCAGAATGAGGTGTTCCTCTATGTTCCTCCTGTTAATTACCTTTCAAGTACAAACTGCATCTCTCCATTTCGTTCTTCTGTTGCTTAGGCATTTCACTCATTTGCTAATTTCCTGAGAATTAAACATAAAGGTAGTGCAATGCAGTTTGCAAAAAGCCTTTTCATCTTGACCAACTATTCACTGGTTTATTATTCTTTTAGAAAAAGAAAATCAAAGAGAGGGGAGCCCCTTGTAATAGAGTTCTAGATTGTTGAGGTTGGTGGGAAGAAAATGGGAATAACAAGCAGTTGCTTAAAACCTGGAAATATTTGAATGTTTATCAAACAAAGACTCTCAATGCTTTCCCTTTAACACAAAAGATGCTTAGGTCCTAATGGTGTGCAAGTCTCCTATTTATCGACTTTCATGTTTTTCTTAGCTAGGAAATTTCTTTGAAGATCCTGCCTAGCTTTTCTTCATGAGTTTAAATAGACCAAAGGAAAAAGAGAATCAGACAAAAGTGACATAAAATATGCCTAACACTTCTGATAGGACATTGTACAATAGGTGAGTAGATTAGTACAGTGTTTGGCACATAGTAAGTGCTTAAACAAAAACAAAAACAAAAACAAAACAAAAAAAGGGTAGGATTGGGAATTAGGAGATCCGGGCTTGAGTGCTAGCTTGGCTACTGACCCAACATGACTTTAGGCAAGGTTTATTTATCTGAACCTCAGTTTCTTCATCTGTAAAATGGGGATAAAGTAGATTATGAGTCCCATGTGAGACAGGGACTGTTTGACATCATAACCTCATATCTGCCACTCCACAAATGGGCATGTAATGCTTAATAATGCCATCATTATTATTACTGTTACTCCTTTCTTACTTGATTGCACATGCATGGTACTCTAGTTATTACGGAGAAACCTTTCTTAGAAAAATATGTTAATTTCCTATGTAGGAAAAAGCTTCTCTAAAAATAGATATGTGATGCAACTATGGAGGTGATTTGTACTGGCCATTAAATAATCAATGAATAATATTTATTGGCTTTTTGTTCTTCACAATTTGGTATGTTCCTAAATGTTTCTTAGTCTAAAATGAGTTACACTCTGACTGAATATGAAATAGGGTGAGCTAGAAGTTTCTGAAGGCAGAGAAGCAGTAACTAAGTTAGTACTGTTACTCTAGTACTGGTGATAATATTCATGCATTCAGACAGAACAGTGTAAATTTGTCTTCAAGCACAAACCTGCTAGATTCAATATGAAGTTAGGAAAGTAAGTAGGGTGAGTAGAGTACAAGTTTAAGACTGTGATTTGCTATTCAATTTTGAAGTTAGAAAGAACTTAGATGCTTGAATATCAACTTGGCAAATTCAGCTACACTGTTTGAACTTCAAAAACGGGAGCATTTTGAAAACCCCTTATGAGAAAACACGTTAGCTTCCTAGAGAAAACAAAAATACAAAATTCTTACTATCAATTAATCAATCAATCAATAATGATTACTAATTATAATATAATATAATCAATAAAATAATCAATCAATCAATCAATTGCATTTATTGAGCGCTTACTGTGTGCAGAGCACTCTACTAAGCACTTGGGAAGTACAAGTTGGCAACATATAGAGATGGTCCCTACCCAACAGTGGGCTCACAGTCTAGAAGGGGGAGACAGAGAACAAAACCAAACATACTAACAAAATAAAATAAATAGAATAGATATGTACAAGCAAAATAAAAAAATAGAGTAATAAATATGTACAAACATATATACAGGTGCTGTGGGGAAGGGAAGGAGCTAAGGTGGGGGGGATGGAGAGGGGATAATGATGGCATTTGTTAAGCGCTTACTATGTGCAGAGCACTGTTCTAAGCACTGGGGGGGATACAAGGTGATCAAGTTGTCGCATGTGGGGCTCACAGTCTTAACCTCCATTTTACAGATGAGGTAACTGAGGCTCAGAGAAGTTAAGTGACTTGCCCCAGGTCACAGAGCAGCTATGTGGTGGAGTTGGGATTCGAACCCATGACCTCTGACTCCAAAGCCCGGGCTCTTTCCACTGAGCCACGCTGCTTCTTATCCCTTATTCATGCTGCTTGCTTTATCCGTCCTCAGTCCGGCCAGTGCAGCCTCTCCTTGTGTTGGGTCGTGGCTGTGGCCTCTACCTGAGCTCCTCCTCTAGGTGAAGCCCTCAGGACTCCTCGGCAGCCATGGGGAGCAGCAGTTGACAGTGAGGCCCGCTGCTGGGTAGGGACCAACTCTATATGTTGCCAACTTGGACTTCCCAAGCGCTTAGTCCAGTGCTCTGCACACAGTAAGCGCTCAATAAATACGGCTGAATGAATGAAGGAGGCCGGCAGGCCACCAGTGGCAATAAGGCCACCAGAGCCGGTGAGGTCGGCAGACATCAGCGGCACACTGTAGCAGTAGCTCAGTAAAAAGAGCAAAATACGCTGTCCATGCCAGTGGTTGCTGTCAACTGACTCCCGCCGGGCAGTGCTACCACTGACACTACTGTGGACGATATAATAATAATAATAATAATAATGGCATTTATTAAGCGCTTGCTATGTGCTAAGAGCTGGGGAGGTTACAAGGTGATCAGGTTGTCCCATGGCGGGGGGCTCACAGTCTTAATCCCCATTTTACAGATGAGGTCACTGAGGCACAGAGAAGTGAAGTGACTTGCCCGCAGTCACACAGCTGACAATTGGCGGAGCCGGGATTTGAACCCCTGACTTCTGACTCCAAAGCCCGGGCTCTTTCCACTGAGCAAAATAATAATAATAATAATAATAATAATAATAGTGATAATAATAATGATAATAATAATGGTATTACTCTGTGCAACGCTCTGGACTAAGCTCTTGGGAAAGTACAATACAACATAGCAGGTAGACCTGGTCTCTGTCCTACAAGGAGCTTACACTCTACAACAGGGAGAGACCAATATTAAAATAGATTAGGGATAGGGGAAATAGTAGAGTATAAGAATATTTACACAAGTGGGGCAAGGGTGAGTATAAAAATGACTACGGGGTACACAGCAAAATGCATAGTTGACGTTATCTCACTTCCCTTCTCTCCCTTCTCTCCTTCTCCAGCCCAGCCCACACCCTCCACTCCTCTGCCACTAACCTCCTCGCTGTACCTCGTTCTCGCCTGTCCCACCGTAGACCCCTGGCCCACGTCCTCCCCCCTAGCCTGGAATGCCCTCCCTCCGCACACCCGCCAAGCTAGCTCTCTTCCTCCCTTCAAAGCCCTACTGAGAGCTCACCTTCTCCAAGAGGCCTTCCCAGACTGAGCCCCCTTTTTCGTCTCCTCCTCCTCATCTCCATTTACTACTCTATTTTACTTGTACATATTTACTATTCTATTTATTTTGTTAATGTTGTGCATCTAGCTTTACCTCTATTTATTCTGATGACTTGACACCGGTCCATATGTTTTGTCTTGTTGCCTGTCTCCCCCTTCTAGACTGGGAGCCCGTTGTTGGGTAGGGACCATCTCTATATGTTGCCAACTTGTACTTCCCAAGCACTTAGTACGGTGTTCTGCACACAGTAAGTGCTCAATAAATACGGTTGAATGAATGAATGAATCTTCCCCACCCCACCTCCTTCCCCTCCCAAAGCACCTGTGCATGTTTGTACAGATTTATTACTCTATTTTATTTGTACATATTTACTATTCTATTTATTTTCTTAATGATGTGCATCTAGCTTTATTTTTATCTGTTCTGATGACGTGACACCTGTCCACATGTTTTGTTTTATTGTCTGTCTCCCCCTTCTAGACTGTGAGCCTGTTGTTGGGTAGGGACCGTCTTTATATGTTGCCAACTTGTACTTCCCAAGTGCTTAGTATAGTGCTCTGCACACAGTGAGCGCTCAATAAATACGATTGAATGAATAAATGAATGAATGATTGGGCTTAGTATGGGAAGGCCTCTTGGAGGAGGTGTGATTTTTACTATACTAGTTTACTATAATGATAACAATAATAATAATAGTATTTGATAAGCACTTTAGACTGTGAGCCCACTGTTGGGTAGGGACTGTCTCTATATGTTGCCAACTTGTACTTCCCAAGGGCTTAGTACAGTGCTCTGCACACAGTAAGTGCTCAATAAATACGATTGATTGATTGATTGATTGATTACTACGTACCAGGCACTGTACTAAGAGCTGGGGTAGATGCAAGGTATTCAAGTTAGACACAGTCGCTGCCCCTACCAGGGTTCACATTCTAACTGTGAGGGAGAACAGGTTTTGAATCCCCCTTTCACAGATGAGGAAACTGGGGCCCAGAGAAGCCAAGTGACTTGCTCAGAGTCACCCAGCAGGTAAGTGGTAGAGCTGGGATTAGACCCAGGTCCTCTGACGCCTAGGCCCATGATCTTTCCATTAGGCCATACTGCTTCTCTAATCTACTATCTGCTCCCCTCTGTAGGAAGAGATTGTGCCGTTTCAAATCTGGTGATGGTATCTACCATAACTTAAAAAAGGGAAGGGCCTACTGCATAGCTCCTTTCTCGACAGAGGACAAGGAGGTTTATGTGGTGCCCTACTGCGGTGCATTGGGTATTACCCAGACTTGGCTGATGGGGGCTAGCAGGGGATCGGTGGCGGCAAGGACAATTCCCAAAGTTCCTGCCATCCGCAGCATAGCTGAGACTACACAAAGAGCTGTGATACTGGCTAAATAGGCTGTCCTGCAACCTTGGTGTCATCCTCGACTCCGCTCTCCCATTCACCCCTCACATCCAAGCCGTCACCAAAACCTGCCGGTCTCAGCTCCGCAACATTGCCAAGATCTGCCCTTTCCTCTCCATCGAATCAATCAATCAATCAATCATATTTATTGAGCTTACTATGTGCAGAGCACTGTACTAAGCGCTTGGGAAGTACAAATTGGCAACATATAGAGACAGTCCCTACCCAACATTGGGCTCACAGTCTAAAAGGGGAGACAGAGAAAAAAAAAACCAAACATACTAACAAAATAAAATAAATAGAATAGATATGTACAAGTAAAATAAATAAATAAATAAATAGAGTAATAAATATGTACAAAACCGCTACCCTGCTCGTTCAAGCTCTCATCCTATCCCGTCTGGACTACTGCATCAGCCTTCTCTCTGATCTCCCATCCTCGTGTCTCTCCCCACTTCAATCCATACTTCATGCTGCTGCCCGGATTGTTTTTGTCCAGAAATGCTCTGGGCATGTTACTCCCCTCCTCAAAAATCTCCAGTGGCTACCAATCAATCTGCGCATCAGGCAGAAACTCCTCCCCCTGGGCTTCAAGGCTGTCCATCCCCTCGCCCCCTCCTACCTCACCTCCCTTCTCTCCTTCTCCAGCCCAGCCCGCACCCTCCGCTCCTCTGCCGCTAACCTCCTCACCGTGCCTCATTCTCGCCTGTCCCGCCGTCGACGCCCGGCCCACGTCATCCCCCGGGCCTGGAATGGCCTCCCTCTGCCCCTCCGCCAAGCTAGCTGTCTTCCTCCCTTCAAGGCCCTACTGAGAGCTCACCTCCTCCAGGAGGCCTTCCCAGACTGAGCCCCCTCCTTCCTCTCCCCCTTGTCCCCCTCTCCATCTCCCCCATCTTTCCTTCTTCCCTTCCCCACAGCACCTGTATATATGTATATATGTTTGTACATATTTATTACTCTATTTATTTATTTATTTATTTATTTTACTTGTATATATCTGTTCTATTTATTTTATTTTGTTAGTATGTTTGGTTTTGTTCTCTGTCTCCCCCTTTTAGACGGTGAGCCCACTATTGGGTAGGGACTGTCTCTGTATGTTGCCAACTTGTACTTCCCAAGCACTTAGTACAGTGCTCTGCACACAGTAAGAGCTCAATAAATACGATTGATTGATTGATTGACCTCTCCAGAAGCAACCGTGGATGGTCCAGGGAGGCTCATGTGGTGTAGCAGTGAGAGAGATGGTGGCTGAACTTGCTGCTATTGCCCCCAAAGTGGAGAAAGGGAGAAGGAGGAGGCTATATTGTGATTCCCTTCCACTGCCTGACCAAAGGTGGAATTTTAATCGGTCCTTCCCTAGGATATGGAGTGACAGGGTGGAACACTGGATAGCAGGAAGCCTGTCAAGTCAGTCATTCCCATTCATTTCCTTCCTCCTCCCTCTCCCCCTCCCCATCCCCCCTGCCCTACCTCCTTCCCCTCCCCAAAGCACCTGTATATATGTTTGTACGGATTTATTACTCTATTTTACTTGTACATATTTACTATTCTATTTATTTTATTTTGTTAATATATTTTGTCTCGTTGTCTGTCTCCCCCTTCTAGACTGTGAGCCCGTTGTTGGGTAGGGACCGTCTCTATATGTTGCCAACTTGTACTTCCCAAGCGCTTAGTACAGTGCTCTGCACACAGTAAGCGCTCAATAAATATGATTGAATGAATGAATGAATTTACTGAGTGCTTATTGTGTGCAGAGCACCGTACTGAGCACTTGGGAGAGTACAGTAAAGCAATATAACAGACACATTCCCTGCCCACAGTGAGCTTATAGTTTAGAGGGGGAGACTGACGTTAATATAAATAAATTACGGATATGTACATATGTGCTGTGTAGGGTTGGGAGGTGGGAGAGTCACCTCAGGGACATACCTCTTACAGCAACATAACCAGTGACTCCACTCTCAAATAGTCTCCAGTGTTTCCTTCATCATCTCCGTACAGCAATAGGTAACGTGGTATATAATCACATGACAATTATCCTTGACGTAGGTTCGCTTCTCGTTCACGCACGCTTTCACCTGCAAATGTACAAGGAACAGCAGAGTCTCTTTGGATGGATAGATCAAAGGATTTTATAACATATTATTTCTAAAAGTGAAGTCAAAGAATTGCCTTTTGGGAGAGCTGACATCCACTTCCCCATTCTCCATCCCTTTCCACTGGTTGGAGCCAAAACACGTTCAGTTGTTAAATGGAAATTAAAAAGCAAAAAACAACAGCAACAAATAAACCTTCATAGATCCAAAAGATTTCATCCTATTTCTATTAATTCATTGTGATTCAGTAGTGACCAAATGCAATTATTGTGTGAATTGCTATCTAGCTATTTCATGAAACACCGGCCTAATCTGGAAACCTTTATCAAAATGGGAGACGTACTTCATTATTTTGGGATTCTCAATCATTCTTCATGCAAAAGATTGTGGAACTCGATTACAGAAATACAAATAGTGTTTTCATTTTGTCTCCGTGTAGGAGGTTGCTTTTTAAAGTGCATTTACAGCATTGGACAGAGGCATAGCTTGAAAGCTAAAAAAAAAATCTGAAGCGTAGGGTGCTCTGCTATATTCAAAAATAGTTTCAATCCAAAAGGAACTCCTGAAAAGCTGGTAGTCAGACAGCTGTGACATATTTAGCTGTTAAATGTGGGAGCAGTCAGTCAGGACAAGGCTACTGTCCTTTATGGTGACATAAAATGACCATCAGGTACTCAAATGCCACAAGACGGCTGAAAGGCAGAAGGGAAGGGGTATAACTTGCACTCCTTCTTTCACATATTCCTTCCTCTCTACCCTGTCTGCTAACACCAAAACAGGACAGCTGTGGACAGCTGAATCCATTGAGCAGGAATTTGTGGGAAGGTGGCAAATCCCGCCAGGAATGTCACCTGGTAGGGCAGGGAGTCACCAAGCAAGCACTCTCCAGGAACCTCCAAGAACTCATTCTTTGACATCAAAAAATCCACCATTAGTTCAAAATCGCAGCCTGGCACCCGCCACTGGTTTCAAAGGTTCATTTATCATTGTACCTGTTAAGCTGTTACTATGTGCCAAGCACTGTTATAAGCACTAGCGGAGATGCAAGTTCTCAGTTTAGACAAAGTCCCTGTCCTGCATAGGGCTCACAGTAGGAGGGAGAAGAGGCGATCTGAGGGCCAGAGAAGTGACGCGACTTTGCCCAACATCACCCAGCAGACAAGTGGCAGAGCTGGGATTAGAACCCAGGTCCTCTGACTCCTGGCCTGTGCTCTTTCCAATCAATCAATCAATCAATCAATCAATCAATCGTATTTATTGAGCGCTTACTGTGTGCAGAGCACTGTACTAAGCACTTGGGAAGTACAAGTTGGAAACATATAAAGACGGTCCCTACCCAACAGTGGACTCACAGTCTAGAAGGGGGAGACAGAGAACATAACATATTAACAAAATAAAATAAATGGAATAGATATGTACAAGTAAAATAGAGTAATAAATACGTACAGACATATCATCAATCATCATCAATCGCATTTATTGAGCGCTTACTATGTGCAGAGCACTGTACTAAGCGCTTGGGAAGTACAAATTGGCAACATACAGAGACAGTCCCTACCCAACAGTGGGCTCACAGTCTAAAAGGGGGAATATATACATATATACAGGGTTCCACTAGACCACACTGTTTCTATTTATGAAGAGGAAGGGAGTTCCAGGCCAAAGGGAGAATGCAGACAAGGGGTTGGCTGCAAGATAGATGAAATCAAGGTACAGTGAGCAGATTGGCATTACAGGAGTGACGTAGGCCAGCTGGATTGTAGTAGGAGATCAACGAGATAAAGTAGGTGGGTCAAGCTGATTGACAACTTTAAAGTAGGTGGATGGGCAACCACTGGAGCTTTTTGAGGACTAGGGAGTCAGGGACTGAATTTTTTTTTTTTTTTTTTGGAAAAATGCTCTGGGGAACTAAGTTAAGCATTGACTGGATTCATCATCATCATCATCAATCATATTTACTGAGCGCTTACTGTGTGCAGATTACTGTATAGAGACAGTCCCTACCCAACAGTGGGCTCACAGTCTAAAAGGGGGAGACAGAGAACAAAACCAAACATACTAGCAAAATAAAATAAATAGAATAGCTATGTACAAGTAAAATAAATAGAGTAACAAATATGTACAAACATATATACAGGTGCTGTGGGGAAGGGAAGGAGGAGGGAAGATTCAGGAGAAACAGGAGGCAGGGAGATTAGTTAGTTAGCTCCTTGTGATCAGGGCACATGTCTAACCAACTCTGTTGTAGCAGACTCTCCCAAGCGCTTAGTACAGTACTCTGCACACAGTAAGTGCTCAATAAATACCACTGATTCACAAATTGATTGACGCTGATGCTATTCCCTGCCCTCTCAGGATTGCATCTGGAGAGTTTCCAGTACTCGACCAGTCTCAGCTATGGGAAGGAGAGTCAAGCAGAGGCCTACCCGTTCCATTCCCAGCTTGGGCAGAGGATAGCGAGCGAGTGGAAGGCCATCTGTCACGAGTCAAAACTCACCTTTGCTGGACAGCAGCACGGGAGAGAGTCGAGGGCGGAGACTCGAGTTTACTGCGAGGAAGGAGGCAATGGTAAACCACTTTTGACTTTTCACCAAGGAAACTCTACGGATACATTGCCAGAACAATTGCAGATGGAGGAGGGGTGGGGTGTTCTGGGAGAGATGTGTTCGTGGAGTTGCCATGGATCGGAGACACCTCGACAGCAAAAGTCAAGAGGCAGTTCTCAAGGCACCATACGATGTGTTTTTAGTAATAATAATAATAATAATGATGGCATTTATTAAGCACTTACTATGTGCAAAGCACTGTTCTAAGCGCTGGAGCACTGTTCTAAGCGCTGGGTTTGGATGGAGAGGAAGGGGTGGATTTTAGAAATATAGTGAGGGTAGAACCAAGAGGATTTGGTGACATAATTAATATGAGGGTTGAAATAGATGAGTTGAGGATGCCACTGTTAGAGGCTTGTGAGATGGAGGGGAGAGTGGTATAGCCTATAGTGATGAGAAAGACAAAGGGAGAACAGGGTTTGGGTTGGAATCAATCGATCATATTTACTGAGCACTTACTGTGTGCAGAGCACTGTACTAAGCACTCAGGAGAGTACAATATAACAGAGTTGGGAGACATATTCCCTATCCACAACGAGCTCACAGTCTAGAAGGGTAGACAGACATTAATATAAATTATGGATGTCATCATCAACCATCATCAATCATATTTATTGAGCGCTTACTGTGTGCAGAGCACCGTACTAAGCGCTTGGGAAGTACAAAATTGGCAACATATAGAGATAGTCCCTACCCAACAGTGGGCTCACAGTCTAAAAGACTTAGGATATCAATCAATCAATCAATCGTATTTATTGAGCGCTTACTATGTGCAGAGCACTGTACTAAGCGCTTGGGAAGTACAAATTGGCATCACATAGAGACAGTCCCTACCCAACAGTAGGCTCACAGTCTAAAAGGGGGAGACAGAGAACAGAACCAAACATACCAACAAAATAAAATAAGTAGGATAGAAATGTACAAGTAAAATAAATAAATAAATAAATAAATAAATAGAGTAATAAATATGTACAACCATATATACATATATACAGGTGCTGTGGGGAAGGGAAGGAGGTAAGACGGATATGTACCTAAGTGCTGCAGAGCCGAGGGAGGGTTGAATAAAGGAAGCAAATCAGAGCGATGCAATAGGGAGTGGGAAAAGAGGAAATGAGGGCTAAGTCAGGGAGGGCCTCTTGGAGAAAATGCACCTTCAGTAGGATTTTGAAAGTGGAGAGAGAAATTGCCTGTTGGCTACGAAGAGGCAGGATGTGAGTAAGAGAGACGAGTTCGAGGTACAGTAAGTAGATTGGCATTAGAGGAGCAGTGTTTGCAGGCTCGGTTCTAATAGCAGAACAGTAAAATAAAGTAGGAGGGGGCAAGGTGTTTGAGTGCTTTAAGGTCGATGGTAAGCAGTTTTTGTTTGATGTGGGGGGTGGATGGGTGAGTTAGTGCTTTGTGAGCAGGGCACATGCCTAACTCTGTTGTATCAGACTCTCTCAAGTGCCCAGTACAGTGCTCAACACAGTAATAAGTGCTCAACACAGTAAGTGCTCAATAAATACCACTGATTCACAAATTGATTGACGCTGATGCTATTCCCTGCCCTCTCAGGATTGCATCTGGAGAGTTTCCACTGGAGGTTCTTGAGGGGTGGGGTAACATGGACTGAACATTTCTGCAGAAAAATGGAATGGGGAGAGACAGGAGGCAGGGAGGTCAGGCAGGAGATCGATACAATCATCAAGGCGGGATAGGATAATAGCGATTGTATTTGCTAAGCGCTTACTATGTGCCGAACACTGCTCTAAGCGCTGGGGTAGATACAAGGTAATCAGGTTGTGCTCCCACGTGGGGCTCACAGTCTTAATCCCCATGTTACAGATGAGGTAACTGAGGCACAGAGAAGTCAAGTGACTTGCCCAAGGTCACGCAGCTCATCAGTGGCGGAGCCGGGATTAGAACCCACGACCCCTGACTCTTAAGCCCATGCTCTTGCCACTAAGCCACGCTGCTTCAAATAATGGTGGCATTTGTTAAGTACTTACTATGTGCCAAGCACTGTTCTAAGCACTGGGGTTAGATACAAGGTAATGAGGTTGTCCCACGAGGGGCTCACAGTCTTCATCCTCACATTACAGATGAGGGAACTGAGGCCCAGAGAAGTGAAGTGACTTGCCCAAAGTCACACAGCTGACAAGTGGCAGGGCGGGGATCAGAACCCACGATCTCTGACTCCCAAGCCCGGGCTCTTTCCACTAGGCCATGCTGCTTTTCAAGTGCTTGTGCTTGATAAATACTTGGATTAACGAGGTAGCAGTTTGGATGAAAAGGAAAGGGTGGATTTTAGCGACGTTGGGAAGACTTCTCCCACTCCCTTCTGTCACCTTGACTCGCTCCCTTTATTCATTTCCCTCACCTCCCAAAGCCCCACAGCATTTAATGTATATCCAGGAAGCCTTCCCACACTGAGCCCCTCCTTTCCCTCTCTTCCTCCCCTCCCCATCGTTCCCCCTCCCTCCCTCTGCCCTATCCCCTTCCCCTCCCCACAGCACTTGTGTATATTTGTACATATTTATTACTCATTTTATTAATGAAGTGTATATGGCTATAATTGTATTTATTCTAATGGCATTGACACCTACTTGCTTTGTTTTGTTATGTCTCCCCCTTCTAGACGGCCCTACTGAGAGCTCCCCTCCTCCAGGAGGCCTTCCCAGATTGAGCCCCTTCCTTCCTCTCCCCCTCGTCCCCCTCTGCATCCCCCCATCTTACCTCCTTCCCTTCCCCACAGCACCTGTATATATGTATATATGTTTGTACATATTTATTACTGTATTTATTTATTTATTTTACTTGTACATATCTATTCTATTTTATTTTGTTAGTATGTTTGGTTTTGTCTCCCCCTTTTAGTCTGTGAGCCCACTGTTGGGTAGGGACTGTCTCTATATGTTGCAAATTTGTACTTCCCAAGCACTTAGTACAGTGCTCTGCACACAGTAAGTGCTCAATAAATACGATCGATGATGATGATGATGATGAGAGACTGTTGCTGGGTAGGGACCATCTCTATAGGTTGCCAATTTGTACTTCCCAAGCGCTTAGTACAGTGCTCTGCCCACAGTAAGTGCTCAATAAATACAATTGAATCAATTGATCTGTAATTTATTTATTTATATTAATGTCTATCGCCTTCCTCCAGACTGTAAGCTCATTGTGGGCAGGGAATGCGTCTGTTATATTGTGTTATACTCTCCAAAGGGCTTAGCACAGTGCCCTGCACACAGTAAGCGCTCAATACGATTGATTGAATCAATCGTATTTGAGCGCTTACTGTGTGCAGAGCACTGTACTAAGCGCTTGGGAAGTACAAGTTGGCAACATATAGAGACAGTCCCTACCCAACAGTGGGCTCACAGTCTAAAAGTGGGCTCACAGTCTAAAAGATTGAACTGACAGGATTTAGCAACAGAGTGAATATGTGTGTTGAATGAGAGAGAAGAGTCAAGGATAACACCAAGGATAGGGGCTTCAGAGGCATGAAGGATGGTAGCACCATCTACTGTGGTGGGAAGATGAAGGGGAGGATAGGGTTTGGGTGGGAATCAATCAATCAATCGTATTTATTGAGCGCTTACTGTGTGCAGAGCACTGTACTAAGTGCTTGGGAAGTACAAGTCGGCAACACATAGAGACAGTCCCTACCCAACAGTGGGCTCACAGTCTAGAAGGGGGAAACAGAGAACAAAACCATACTAACAAAATAAAATAAATAGAATAGATATGTACATGTAAGATAGAGTAATAAATATGTACAAACATATATACATATATACAGGTGCTGTGGGGAAGGGAAGGAGGTAAGATGGGGGGGATGGAGAGGGGGATGAAGGGGAGAGGAAGGAAGGGGCTCAGTCTGGGAATATGGAAATATGAGTTCTGATTTGGACATGCTAGGTTTGAGGTGTTGGTGGGACATCCAAGTAGAGATTCCTGAAGGCCAAAGGAAATGCAAGACTACAGAGGAGAGAGATCAGAGCTGGAGAAGTAGATTTGGGAATCATCAGCGTAAAGAAGGCAGCTGAAGCGAGGGACTGAATGAGTTCTCCAAGGGAGTGAGTGCTGGTGGAGAAGAGAAGGGGACCCAGAACTGAGCCTTGAGGCACCCCCACAGTTAAAGGCGGGGAGGCAGAGGAGTCTGCAAAAGACACTGAAAATAATGGCCAGAGAGCTAGGAGGAGACCCAAGGTAAGTAAAGCCAAGTTTAGATATTTCCAGGAGAAACAAAGCACCCGCACGTCCTCTTGAGGTTTAATATTTGTATTTATTTTCATTCTTTACAAATAGCACGTTTATGACATTAATTTCTGATTATCATTTAGGTTGAAGCCTTGTCAGATATCCCTGATTACTAAGCTTGTCGTGGGCAGGAAGGTGTCTACCAACTCTTTTTGTATCGTACTCTCCCAAGTGCTTAATACAGTGCTCTGCACACAATAAGTGTTCAAGAGATACTACTGACGATGATGGCCAAGCTTAGCCTTGCAGAAATCAAGGTATCACGTCTTGCCGTTTTTCTGATTTGGACAAAATGAACTGAGGGTGAGAATGACATAGCTTTGTCTCCCACAACCCTCTAATCCTAGCCCAGAGATGCACAATCCTGCCCACTATTTTAGAACAAGCACATTTTTACCTAAAGGAAGGTTAATATTTTAAAGTAAAATTTTAAACACAGTATCACAGATCTACTGTGAAGAAAATGTCATATTATATAGCACCTTCACCTGGTAACAATTTCAGACCCAGAAACCTATCCATTGTAATCCCTTCATATACTCAATTTTTTAGACTGTGAGCCCACTGTTGGGTAGGGACTGTCTCTATATGTTGCCAACTTGTACTTCCCAAGCGCTTAATACAGTGCTCTGCACACAGTAAGTGCTCAATAAATATGATTGATTGATTGAAGGGAAGAAAGCTACAAAAGTTTTGTCAGGTTTTAATCATGCAGCTATACCAGTTATATTTTTGGTGGAAATTATGTTTCCCCTCACCAAAATGAACTGAAAATGATCCAATGGATAGCTTTATATCCTACGGCGAGGGTAGAGATGGGCCTGGAGATTATTCTGGAAACTGGGCAGGATGTTCTTAAATTTTAGTCAGCTTTCGGACACCAAAATTGGAAACCTTCCTTCGGCAGAATGCCAGTTACATCAGCATTGTTCTGTCATGTAACCATTTTTGCCCTTTAAGTGTTAATTATGTAATCTTTACAAAAGATCAGAACTTTCTGGAGTTTTTGGTTCGTGATTTCAGCCACTGAGCAGAGGTGAATTGTATTTTGGTGCTAATATTCTGAGGGCTTTCAATAAAAAATAATCAATCAATCAATCATATTTATTGAGCGCTTACTGCGTGCAGAGCACTGTACTAAGCGCTTGACAGCAATTTCAGTTTTTTTGGTTTTTTTTTTTTAAATCTAATGACCTCTGATGTCTTTAGTTCAATCCCAGAAGAGAGTATATGTATAATGCCTTGGCATACCACCATGAAGGGCAAGTTAACAGGTTGGATTCTCTTAATTAAGGTTTGATTTGATCACCACGATGCCGTTGAATGTCCCATAAAAACTTCTGGCAAAACTCTAGAAATTTAAAATTCTCAAGTCTACCCCAGCTGAGTCTCTCAAGGCTGATGCCTCACTATTATTATTATCATCATTGTTAACGATAATAATATTTCTTAAGTGCTTACTATGTGTCTACAGGGTAGATGCATGCATGTTAATCGGATTAGACCCAGTCCCTTTCCCACATGAGGCTAGCTCACAATCCAAGAGGGAGGACAGGTATTCAATCCTCATTTTACCAATGATGAAACTGAAGCACAGAGAAGTCAAGTGATTTGCCCAAGGTCACTCAGCAGGCAAGTGGGAGAACCAGATTAGAACCCAAGTCCTTTGACTCCAGGCCCATGCTCTTTTGACTACTTATCATCTTGAGAGAATCAAAGTGATCTAAGTCACTAAGCTTTCCTTCTCATAACAGAAATCACTTGTCACTTCAGTTTACTAAAATTCACTCCTAATGCTAAACCTCAGGAGCGTCAGTGATATTATCCTAATAATGTGGGAGATCTTCAAGACAATTCAGGATGATTTTCCCTCCAATAACATCTTTTAAATGTGTTCAAGTGTAAGATACAAATGGTTCTACGTGTACATATTCTTTACAAACAAAATTATATGGTACACAAATAGAAAAGAAACTGGCCCACATTACTATGGTTTGATGCGGTTTCACGTTTCGAGGTTTAAAAGGCATTAGCTTTGATAAAGGACAGAAAGAACATTGAGAAGGTTATGGGTTGACTTAAATTATGCATTTATCTTACTATCCTCAAATTCGCACAACAGCTAATATGGGGGTAATCTACTCAAAATGAAGAGAGAGATACATTTCTACCTGAACTGCTGAGGCAACTGAGTTGTTTAGCTCTGGCCTGGTTTGGAGAAAACAAGGAAATAAATCCATGCCAAATTCTGGATATAAAAGTATATATAGATTCACCACAATTCTCTAAAAGAGCTTAACCTTACTTTATGCCCAAATATGGTTTCAATTAAGTACATTTTAAAATATTAGCCCACTGCAGCCCAGCCTGCACATTTCACTCCTCCAGTGCCAGCTTCTTCACTGTGTCTCTATCTCGCTGCCAATTCATTCATTCAGTCGTATTTATTGAGCACTTACTGTGTGCAGAGCATTGTACTAACTGCTTGGGAAAGTACAATACAGCAATAAAGAGACATAATCCCTGCCTTTCCCAAGTCCTTTCTGACCTGGATCCTGCTCTCCCCCTTCCATATTTAACAGACCACCAATCTCTCTGCTTTCGAAGTCTTATTAAAATTACATGTCCTCCAAAAGGCCTTCCCCGATTAAGTCCTCTTTTCTCCTACTCCTTCTTTCTGCATCACCTATGTACTTGGATCTGTGCCCTTTAAGCACATGATATTCACCCTACCCTCAGCCACACAGCACTAATGTATGTACCTTTAATGTATTTACTTATTGCAATGTCTCCCTCCCCTGCTAGACTGTAAGCTCCCTAGGGCAGGGAATGTGTCTACCAACTCTGTTGTACTGTTGTACTCTCCCAAGCTGTGTGCAGTGCTCTGCACACAGAAAGTGCTCAATAAAATACCACTGACTGACTGAATACCAGTCTTTTAGACTGTGAGCCCACTGTTGGGTAAGGACTGTCTCTATATGTTGCCAATTTGTACTTTCCAAGCGCTTAGTACAGTGCTCTGCACACAGTAAGCGCTCAATAAATACGATTGATGATGATGATACCAGTGACTGACTGATTAGCCATTATAGACTCAGACATACAGTACACTCCATTAAATTCAAGTATCAATATTTACATGCACTCTTACTCGGCAGAGAACTTTGAAGAAGAGCCTATTATTACAACAACTCATTACGTGACATCAACCAATCCACATTTCAAAGAGGATATGACTCACAAATCGAAAGCTACTGTAAGGCACCCGCCTTGAAGGAATATGCAATAGTCATCTGTGATCACGCCTAATTTAAACAAAATTCCGCAGAGGCCGACGTTTTGGCACCAGCTATTTGCCTAACCAGAGTAGCGCGTTCCATCTGAAAGCTAATCAAGATAAAATTGAACACAAGTCAATTAAATATTTTTATTTGAACTGTAAATGGTAGGAGGCTAAAGGTCGCATGTATTAAAAATCCACACAACGTCCTTTTCTCTCCCAGTCACCATAACGAGTAGGTTCAGGGCCTTTAGGTCCACCCTTCTCCTTCGTAATGGGGTTGACATCACCTGGAAATCCTAAACAAGAACAGGAAATGTAAAGAGGTCAGTCGGCGTTGCATCGGTAAAGACTAGAGTGGGGCACATGCACATCAGTTCCATTCAGGCCGAGAACTTCGGTGAAAATAGTTAAAAACACTCTTTGGCTTCAAAAGAACATGGGAGGAGTCAATCTCCAAACTTATTTTATCTCTCACCATATCCTGCTTCTCTCAAATGTGAACGAATTCGCAAAGGACACCACAAAGAGGGAAGTTCATCTGGGTGTGTGTGTGTGTGCGTGCCACAGTCCCAGGCACTTTGGGCACACAAAAAGTTTGTCCCTTGGTGGTGGATGTGCTGAGCCTGGTGCTGGTTTTTCTTTTGCAAAGTTCTGGCTCAGACAGCCATTCCCATCTTGATGGCAGTTTGCCATTCAGGGCTGTCTTCAACCACTGACTTCCAGTTTTCAGCTGGGAAGGAGAATTGTCGAGGTTTTGCTTTACCGTATCCTTAGAACAGTTCCTCTGCCCTCCTTGCTTTTGGTACCCAATGTCAGCTCACCGTACAGCGGCTGTCCGGGTATCCTGCTGTCACTCGTTCTCCTCATATGTCCTATCCATCGCAGCTGTGTTAAAGTGAGAATTTTGAGGAAAAGAACAGGTGACTCTCCTATTCCATTCTGAATCCATGCTTTTAAAAGTTTTATTTCTCAAACTGACACGTGATATAAAAGTGCATGTAACCATTCCTAAATTGTTATATGCACTAAATGTGTATGCGCTACAAATCTGCCCTTTCCTCTCCATCCAAACTGCTACCATGTTAATCCAGGCCTTCATCCTATCCTGTCTTGATTACTGTTTCAGCCTTCCTCTTGCTGACCTCGCTGCCTCCTGTCTTTCCCCAGTCCAGTCCATAGTTCACTCCGCCATTGTCCCGAGGTGACCCTTGGGTACCGGCCATCTCAAGGTCAAAAGCTATCTCGTGACCACCTGAGCCAGCAGGCGGAACTAGGAAGTGAGGGTGGGATACCACCCCCACGACCAAATCTGCTAGATTGACAGCCCAAGCTGGGAATACAGAAGGTGTCCCTCGCCCCCATGCCATCAAATTAGGTATGGAGGAGGGGGGAGGGCAGAGATTGGGTAGACTGAGGCCGGAAGCTGGAATGGCCTAGGGGCACAGGCAATAAATACCTGTCGCCTCTGACCTTCGGGGTCAGAACACCAGGACACGCAGCAGCAGGAGCAGCCGCTGCAGCAGCAGCAGCAACCCACGGGTCTCTCCCTGCCCAGAAGGCCAGATGCCCGCTCTACAACCAGAACCAACACACTGAGGCAAGGGCCGCGGGACGGGTGAGTGTCTCGTGGGTGGGACCCAGGTACCCCGCTGCAGATGGGAATCACGAGTGGATTCCTCCCATGTAGGGAGAGCACATGGTGAGAGCTAGCCGCCCACCACGTGCGCGGGTAATGTAATGAATCCTTCCCATGTGGGAAAGTAAGTGGATTCTTCCCGAGTGGGAAGTGCACACGGGTGAGAGCTAGCCGTCTCACCCACGCGCGGTTAACGTATGATTGTGTTCCTCCCGTGTAGGGAAGCTCTAATATTGCTAATTGATTATATTCCTCCCGAAAGGGAAGTTCAATCCATTGCGCCTAAACAATTACATAAATTCAATTCGCCTCGTGGAATAAATTTTATATAAACTCAGGCTTTCCGTCCCCGGCCCCCTCTCTCTCGCCTCACCGATCACTGAACGAACCCGTCCCCGGACGACGGGTGACAGCCATCCAGATCATTTTTCTACAAAAACATTCAGTCCATGTCTCCCCACTCCTCAAGGACGTCCAGTGATCTCCCAACCACCTTCGCATCAAACAGAAACTCCTTATCATTGGCTTTAAAGCAATCACCTTTCCCCCTCCTACCTCATCTTGCTACCCTCCTACTACAACCCAGCCCACACTTCGCTACTTTAATGCCAGCCTACTCACTGTACCTTAATCCTGTTTATCTCACCACACACTTCTTGCTTACGTCCTGCCTCTAGCCTGGAACGCCCTCCCTTTTCATAACCGACAAACAGTTACTCTTTCCCACTTCAAAGCCTTATTGAAGGCACATCTCCTTCCCCGATTAAGCTCTCTTTTCTTTCACTTTCATTCCCTTATGCATCACCCTGACCCGCTCCCTTTATTCATTCCCCCTCCCTCAGCCGCACGGCACTTAGGTACACATCCGTAATTTATTTATTTATATTAAGGTCTGTCTCCCCATCTAGACTGTACGCTCAATGTGGGCAGGGAATGTGTCTGTTATATTGTTGCAATGTTCTCTCCCAAGTGCTTAATACAATGCTCTGCAGACATTAAGCTCTCAATAAATACAAGTGATTGATTCCTTCACTGAAGATTTATATAAAAGAAAAATGCAACTATTGCAATATAGTTGACTGATTGAACTGTAAACTTTAAAAGCATTCAATTTTAATCGAGCCAATCTGAGTACCTAGTTCCATAAGTGGTCCTCTTCATTCTAAGATGTACCACCTTCAAGCTAAAACATCTATTTCATTTGTTCTCTCTAGTCCCTTTGGCTTTCCAATTAAATGCCTTAATTTGCTGCTTAAATATCAGACATTCCTTAAGGAGGAAAGACCGGCAATTCTGAGTGGTATGGGAACATTCCTTGAACCACTGCAAATGACACACAAAAAAAAACCAGAACTGCTGATGACTGATGAAGTTTTAAAGCAGATAGATAAGTGATGTTTAAAGGAGAAATGTCACGATAAAGATAGGGTTAGGTACTAGAATGTAAAGTGAACTTTAATAAGGGGAACTACTGCCTCGGTTTTTTGAAAACAGGGATAATGTCAGGTACGCGCAATACAGAACACACAATGAAGATGGAATAAAAATCAGAATAAAAGGGGAAAAAAGCTCCTCGCCAAGAAAAGCTAAGGGCAATTTATTTATGCTGTTTTCTGGAGGCCTGTTTCTTGGCAACAGGATAACCTCTTTGTGCAAATCCATGCATTAAGGAAACAGTAATAGAAACACTATACAGAGTGACCGTAATTTTGGGGACTCAAAGTGGAACTGTGGGCGGGCTTCCAGGGGACAGGACTGATGGTCCAAGAATAATGGGGGAAGAAAGAGGCAGGAAGAGGAGACACAGAGTTGAAAAGGAAAGATAAAGGTGAGAGGCGTGGGTGACCCACATTAATCACCCACGCTCAGGTATGCAGACGTACAACCTATTCTCAGTACCAGAGAAGCAGCGCCTGGCTCAGGGGAAAGAGCCTGGGCTTTGGAGTCAGAGGTCATGGGTTCAAATCCCGTCTCCACCGTCACTTGTGTGACTTTGGGCAAGTCACTTCACTTCTCTGTGCCTCAGTTACCTCCATCTGTAAAGTGGGGATTAAGACTGTAAGCCCACCATGGGACAACCTGATCACCTTGTAACCTCCCCAGCGCTTGGAACAGTGATTTGCGCATAGTAAGCGCTTAATAAATGCCATCATTATTATTATTATCATTATTATTATTATTACTAGGTCGACGCCGAAGGAGCAACAGCAGCCGAAGGAGGTAAGTGGCAGCAGCAGCCGGGCACCGTCTCCACCACTGCTGGCTACGACAAGTCCTGAAAGGTCTACCCAAAGGCAAGACCGCATCTCGGACCCGTGATTAGAGGAACACTGGGAATTGGTACTGGTTGTCAGCTGCTGCTATCACTTATTTCTTCTTGCTGCTGCCGTTTCACATTGTTTCCTGGAATTCTTGACGCTGCTACCACAGCCAAAGGGGACTTGTCCTGTCCCAGCTGTTTGGATCGAGGGGTGAGATTCTGATGGTCTTTCCTCAGGCAAGGCAGACGTTCACATTACCCCTACCTTTCACTGAAGAACAGAGAAAACAGTCCAAGTCAAACTTGTACAAAATATCACAAATTGATGAGGACGTCACTAACATTCGATGGACATTTTAATCAATTAAACTGAAGCATCAAGCAGCGATTGGTGACCGAGACGCCGATTTCTTTGTATGGCGAGTTTGAGGTCAGTGAGTTTGAAAACTCAATTAAAGCTGTGGGTTTTTTTTAAAGTATTAGTTTCCTTGAAGGAAACCACTGACTTCTTATATACATAAAGTACTGAATCTTCTCTAAAATAAGAATAAAGAAAAACCAGTTCTAGGTAGCAATTAAGGGAAAAAAATCACCCACAAATAATTACTAAGATGCTTAACAGTATCTGACTTGCCGCTCAGCTAACAATAAGGTTGTTTCCGGTTAGGTTTTTTTGTTTTTAAGGTCAAAACAGAATGATCTGACTGAAGAATTTTAGAATGAACTTTTGAAGGCCCAGGCCGTTTGGGATCTGAGGTGGGATCCTTAGGTATGCCTCCCAATGGGTCGAAAATTCAGCACAATTTGACAACTGCTACCAAGGGGAGAGGCGGTGCCATCCTCTCTCACTCTCACCTTCCCTGCTTAGGCCCCAACAGTAGCTCTGAGGCCACCCAGTATGGCAACTGAAAGAAATGGCTAGAAGTGGAACAGTTGGAAGCACACTCTGGAAGAGCTCTGAATGCACATAAAGTAGGTTCAAAATAAAAAAACTGTTCACTGCAGATGCACAGCACCACTTTGCCTTCACGGCACCAATCCCACTCTGGTGACGTTGGAATTTATCTTTCGGTCTAGACAGGTATGGCTCCAAAACGTGTTTCACCAACTTCATAAAATAAAGTGGCTGGCCCCTGGAGGTTTTTGAGGAGGGGACTGATGTTCTCGCATGGTATTTTAAAAAGGGTGACACAGGCAGCTTCACAAGTCACTTCACTTATCTGTGCCTCAGTTTCCAAGTGTACTTTCCAAGCGCTCAGCACGAAGTAAGTGCTCAACAGATACGACTGAATGAATAAATGAATGAATTCACTTCTTTGTGCCTCAGTTCCCTCACTTGCAAAATGGGGATTGAGACTGTGAGCCCCACGTGGACTGTGTCCAACTCAATTTGCTTGTATCCACCTCAGTGCTTAGTACAGTGTCTGGCACATAGTAAGCACTTAACAAATGCCAGCATTATTATTATTATTATTACGTGGAGGAGGAGAGAGGTTAGAGGCAGGGAGACCAGCAAGGAGTTTGCTACAGTATGATGACCAGAGGTGAGAAACAGAATGATGGTAGTAAGGTGGACAGGAAAGGGCAAAGCAGCTCAACATGACTCTTCACAACATAACTGAAAAAGAACAGTAGTACAGATAAATTAACTGCAGAAAGCGAAGTAGTTGTCTATTATTTTCTTCCTCAAAATGAAAACACACTCACTTTTTAATGGTTCTTGTTCTAAATTGGAATCCTCCGGAACATCAAACCGGCCTTGGGGTAACTTGGGCTTCTTAAGTGTTTGTTTAGCATGTCCGGGCTTCCCTTCTTGATTGGAGCTAATTCTCCTTGATGAATTACACAGTTGGGATGCTCCTAGCAAAGGAGGGAGAACATTAAAATGGGAAAAACTTAAAAATGAATACCATTACTCACACGACCACAAAGCAATTCACTCCAAAGATTTGGGAGAGCGCCCTTTTTGCTTAGTTCAGTTATCTGCACCCAACAGATGCTTGAGAAAACAACCTAATGACAAAGAAAGGAGTACTTAGAGACTTTGACTAAAAGCCTGAATATCAGAATTAAAGTCAATCAATCATATTTATTGAGCGCTTACTGTGGGCCAAATGCATGAGAAAGCATGCAGAGTTCATTCATGGGTATTTATTGAGCGCTTACTGTGTGCAGAGCACTGTACTAAGCGCTTGGGAAGTACAAGTTGGCAACATATAGAGACGGTCCCTACCCAACAGCAGGCTCACACTCTAGAAGAGGGAGAGAGACAACAAATTGTGTTCCCCGTCCATAAAGAGTTTACAGTCTAAAGGAATACATATCATGATAATATTGCTTAAAGATCCTTTTAGCCTTCTGAGCCAAATCAATCAATTAATGGTATTTATTGAGCACTTACTATGTGCAGAGCATTTGTACTAAGCCCTTGGGGGCATACAACACAACAGAATAAGTGGACACACTGCCGGCCCATGAGTTTACAGTCTAGAGGGGAAGCCAAGGAAAAATCTAATTACCAGGCAGTGCTAACCACTAAACATAGCACTCATAACAGGGAAGCCGCAAGCAGGAAATGCTAAATACGCCAAAACGCACCCATATTTCCCCATCCCATCATCATCATTCGTATTTATTGAGCGCTTACTATGTGCAGAGCACTGTACTAAGCACTTGGGAAGTACAAATTGTCAACATATAGAGACAGTCCCTACCCAACAGTGGGCTCACAGTCACAGACAGAGAACAAAACCAAACATACTAACAAAATAAAATAAATAGAATAGATATGTACAAGTAAAATAAATAAACAGAGTAATAAATATGTACAAACATATATACATATATACAGGTGCTGTGGGGAAGGGAAGGAGGTAAGATCCCATGCCTCCTTGGTAACACGGAGTAGAAGGTGAACCCCTTTGACTGCTAAAATGTGCGCGAACCCCAGTTTCTTCTCTACTGCTTCACCGTCAACTGATACCACCACCGACCTTTCTTAACTAGCAATTCGTTCATTCCATCGTATTTATTGAGCAGTACTGCTCGGGAAAGTACAACACAAAACAATAAACAGTGACATTCCCTGCCCCCAACCAGTTTACGGTCTAGAGAGGGGGAGACAGACATCAATACAAATAAATACAATTACCGATATATGCAAATGTGCTGTGGGGCTGGGAGGGGGGAAGAGGAAAGGAGCGATGCAGAAGGGAGTGGGAAATGAGGAAAAGTGGGGCTTAGTCTGGGAGGGCTTCTTGGAGATGTGCCTTCAATAAGGCTTTGGGGGGAGGGGGAGAGTAACTGTGGGATTTGAGGATTTGGGCTAGGGGTCAGCGGCACGACAAGTGAGATGGAGGCCCAGTGAGAAGGTGAGCACTAGAGGAGCGAGCACTATTCTGTGCAGCAGAGAGTCTCACTTCACAAGGTGTACACCGCAGATCCTGGCAACGGTTGGAAGGCAGTAAGCCGGTAATCCATTTCTCTTCTCGCACTGGCCTGACGCAGGAAAGGAGCTTCTAGGGAAGCCCGATTCCGCTGCCCCTGTTTTCTACCCTCGCAGGATGGGTTGGGTCAATTTTAGTTTTTTTGCTTTTTTCTCACCTATTCCTTCACTTTACCATTTACCTACTGTGCCTCTCCTGAATCCACACTTCTAGACCAGATACAGACTGCCCAGATGCCCCTATTGTTCCAGTTCATCAAGCTGTACAAAGGACAAGCATATGTGTGGGGGTGTGTATGTGTTATTTGGACTTGCTTTCACTCTTCACTTTGTTTTTTGCTGATTCGTACTAAGCGACTGCATGTCATTCTTAGCAACGGTTTATAAAATGGGGGAGGATTCAGACGTGCTTACTCTTCTTGATGGCTTGGAGATATTCAGAACAGTCAGTTCTTCTAGTGCAGAGGGTTTACGGTCCCAAAGAACCTCACTTCTGCCTCGACCAATTCTGTGAGCATCCGCACAACCAAAGCCACATCATGCTGTGTTCAGAAAGTGCAGGTTGTGGGAGCAATCCCTAATTTCTCAAGAGGTCTACCCAAAATGAGTAATGAAAACACACATTCCCAAAGAGCAGGCTTCGCTATGACCACAGACTGCACCTGTTCTCCCTGCTGATCATCTCACAGTATGTGCTCCTGGGTACGGAGGGACCAGTTGGGACACGCCTATCCCCTCTTAGACTGTAAGCTCATAGTGAACAGGGAACATGTCTCCCAAGTGCTTAGTACAGTGTTTTGCACACAGTAAGTGCTCAATAAATACTACTGATTAATTGACTTGCTACTGGAGCTTAAACAATGGTAGCCTCAAATGGCAAGGGGCAGAAAGTATCTTCACGGCCATTTGGGCAAGTGTGAGAACGCTCTCTGTGAAGCTCACATTCATCTTCACACAGGACAACCTTACAATCACAGAAAAATATTTCAGGACTTAAATTTTGATACTCAGATCGTGTCGAGCTGCTTAAATAATGTATTTCCCTTTAGGGTACTGTTGCTGAATCTTCAGGTTCTTTCTAACGCTGGCTTTAGTGAGAAGCAGCGTGGCTCAGTGGAAAGAGCCTGGGCTTTGGAGTCAGAGGTCATGGGTTCATATCCCAATGCTGCCAATTTGTCAGCTGTGTGGCTTTGGGCAAGTCACTTCACTTCTCTGGGCCTCAGTTCCCTCATCTGGAAAATGGGGACTGTGAGCCCCCCTGTGGGACAACCTCATCACCTTGTAACTTCCCCAGCACTTAGAACAGTGCTTTGCACATAGTAAGCGCTTAATAAATGCCATCATTATTATTATGATTATTATTTAGTGGTTTTGACCAGTACTCAATAAGTACTAAGCACTTAGTACAGCGCTCCGCACTTAGTACAGTGCTCTGCACACAGTAAGCACTCAATAAATGATTGAATGAATGAATGAATGAGTTAAAGCTGCCAGCCGTCAGTGATTGGGGTGGAACTTCTGCCGGACCATAGGATTTATTGTCGAAGCCCCACCTCCACTGCAACAGGAGGAGAAAGAGTTGTCTTCAAGGGGCACGTGTCCCCAGCAGCATCGGTCCCCTGTCACTGCAGGACTGAGCAGGCAGCAACCCAGGTTGAAGATTAAATAAAGTATTAGATACGAGGGCCCGTAATGCCAGCCATGAGCCCACAGCCTCCCAGGTGTGTGGCATGTCAACCAGTCCCTCTGCTCTATTTCTACTATTCGGTGTCCTACACTTTTATGTATTTACTGATATATGTGCACTGTTTTTCTGCTCTTGGTTTTCCTCTTGCTCCCTCTATCTGTATATCATTTTCGTCTATCAATCGATAAACATTTTTTATACTGTGTAGCTGTCTGAAGGAAACAATCACAGTATAAAGGCTATTTTCAAGTTCTCTTAGCTGCACCACCTCGTAACCAAAAATCTCCAATCACTTCTTCTTAGTCACAGGTTGCTAACAAACGAGAAATCTCTGTGATTTTCAGTCACGGAGATCCAGCTCTGACAGAGAGATATTACGATTCCTTGTAAACGAGCTACCTCCACCCCCACCACCCCATCAGGGCGGTTTAAATTATTTTCATTAACTAGTATTACATAATCCACTGTTTGGAGAACAATGTCGGTCTCCCTCTCTCTGCACTGTAAGCTCATCAACATCAATCGTATTTATTGAGCGCTTACTATGTGCAGAGCACTGTACTAAGCGCTTGGGAAGTACAAATTGGCAGCATATAGAGACAGTCCCTACCCAACAGTGGGCTCACAGTCTAAAAGGGGGAGACAGAGAACAAAACCAAACATACTAACAAAATACTAACAAAATACTCGCTGTGGGCAGGGAATGTGCCTGTTTATTGTCGTAGCATACTCTCTCAAGCACTTAGTACAGTGCTCTGCATATAGTAAACGCTCAATAAATACTGTTGAATATTCACTCATTCAATGAATGAATGAGAAAATCATTCTCTGCACTAAGCACTGTATTAAGCGCTTAGACAGTACAATTCGGCAACAAGCAGAGACAATCCCTACCCGACAACGGGCTCACATTACTCGGTGGTGCAATTCAGGGACATATCGTATAAATGTTACTCTTGAAGTATAGACAAATGCAATCAAGTGATACTCGAGACACTATCAGAAACAGTAAAGCACTCAATCACCTTGGCCCCTCCCTACTTTACCTCCCTGCTTTCCTAATACCTCCTTTTAGACTGTGAGCCCACTGTTGGGTAGGGACTGTATATGTTGCCAATTTGTACTTCCCAAGCGCTTAGTACAGTGCTCTGCACATAGTAAGCGCTCAATAAATACGATTGATGATGATGATAATATGACCCAGCCCGCACTCTTCACTCTTCTGCCAACCTACTCATTGTACCTCAATCTTGTCTGTCTCACCGCCAACCTCTCGCCTACATCCTGCCGTTGGCCTGGAACGCCTTCCCTCTTCATATCTGACAATCACTCATCATCATCATCAATCGTATTTATTGAGCGCTTACTATGTGCAGAGCACTGTACTAAGCGCTTGGGAAGTACAAATTGGCAACATATAGAGACAGTCCCTACCCAACAGTGGGCTCACAGTCTAAAAGGGGGAGACAGAGAACAAAACCAAACATACTAACAAAATAAAATAAATAGAATAGATATGTACAAGTAAAATAAATAAATAAATAGAGTAATAAATATGTACAAACCTATATGCATATATACAGGTGCTGTGGGGAAGGAAAGGAGGGAAGATGGGGGGGATGGAGAGGGGGACGAGGGGGAGAGGAAGGAATGGGCTCACCTTCAAAGATTTATTCAAGGCACATCTCCCAGAGTCCTTCCTTAGACTAAGCCCCTAATTTTCTCGTCTCCCACCCCCTTCTGCATTACCTTTGCGCTTGGATTTGCATCCTTGATTCACCCTTCCCTCCCCCCCATAGCACTTTATGTACATATACATAATTTATTAATTTATATTAATGTCTCTCTCCCCCTCTAGATTGTCAACTCGCTGTGGGCAGGGAATAAGTCTACCTACTCTGTTCTAGTGTACTCACCCAAGCGTACAGTACGGTGTTCCGCACACAGTAAGTGCTCAATAAATACCTTTGATTGAACAGACTATCAAGAATCATCAATCTATTTATTAAACTTCCTGGGTTGCACCATGACTTGCTGCTGCCAGTTCAGGAAAAGTCTAAGTCTTTCTGTACGGTGTCATAGGATATACCGGCATCGGAATTTTCTCTTGCTCATGCCCTCCCTCTAGCCTGGAACTCCCCTCCTCCTTGTTAAGCATATTTGTTGAGCAATTACTGGGTGTGGAGCGCTGTACTGAGTGATTGGGAAAGTATAATGCAGCAGAGTTGGTACACGGTGGCTGACCACAACGAGCTTACAGTCTACAGACCACCACTCTCACCATCTTCAAGGTCTTACTAAATCCCATCTCCTCCAAAGAGACCTTCCCTGACTAATTCCTCACTTCCTATCCTATTGGCCCTCCCTTCTGCATCTCCTATCAACTTGGGGCAGCCCCCCTTAAGAACTTTGATTCTCCCACCACCTCAGCCGCACATCACCCTTAAGCACTTTGATATTAACCCCACCCCAGCCCACATTATTTCTGTACAGATCCTCATACAATGCTCTTTCCCCTATCGGAAATTGATTTTTAATTGATTTGTTAAGGCTTCTAGGTGCCAGGCACTGTACTTAGACAAGCAGCGTGGCTTAGCGGAAAAAGCCCGGGCTTGGGAGTCAGAGGTCGTGGGTTCTAATTCCGACTCTGCCACTTGTCAGCTGTGTGACTTTGGGCAATTCACTTAACTTCTCTGTGCCTCAGTTACCTCATCTGTAAAATGGGGAGAAAGACTGTGAGCCCCACGTGGGACAACCTGATTACCTTGTATCTATCCCAGCGCTTGGAACAGTGCTTGGCACATAGTAAGTGCTTAACATATACTATTATTATTAATCAAGCTACTCACATTGAACACGGTCCACGTCCCACATGGGGCTCATAGTCTTAAGCCCCATTTTACCGGTGAGGAAACTGAGGCACAGAGAAGTTAAGTGACTTGCCCGAGGTCACCCAGCTGACAAGTGGCAGAGCTGGCATTAGAACCAGGCCCTTCAGGCACCCAGGCCTTTTCTCCATCCACTAGATCACGATGCTGACTCCTCTACTACATGGTGAGATCAAGAGCATGAACCTTGTTTTCCGAATCTATTATATCGTCCTCTCCCAAGTCCTTACTACGTTGCTTTGCACACGGTAAGTGCTCTGGATATACCATTTATTGATTAGGTTGATTGGCTAGAACAATTTTCAATCTCCCATGGGAAAAGTCTACGACTGAAACTAATTTACCCTGATCACTATCCAACTCCTATTCTGGGACGGACATTAGGTTGGGAATTTGAAGACTTCTGGAGTCATTGCCATTCTATTCCCCTCTAAGGATCGCATCTGGAGAGTTTCCAGTACTCTACCAGTCTTGACTAGGGGAGGGAGAGTCAAGCAGAGGCCTACCCGTTCCATTCCAAGCTTGGGCAGTGGCTAACGAGTGGAAGGCAATCTGCCCAAGTTGAAACTCACCCGTGCTGGGCAGCAGCGGCATGGGAGAGAGTCAAGGGCGGAGACTCAAGTTTATTGTGCAGAAGGCGGCAACGGTAAACCACTGCCATATTTTTATCAAGAAAACTGTATGGATCCACTACCAGAATGTTTGCAGATGGAGGTGGGGTGTTCTGGGAGAGATGTGTCCATGGAGTCGCTATGGGTCGAAGACGACTCGACGGCGTTAAGACAAGGAATTCTATTCCATTATACTATTCAATATAGTGCTTAGTACAGTGCTCTGCACATAGTAAGCGCTCAATAAATACGATTGATGATATAGCTACCTTTTGTGATTCTGGGACCTTTCACATCTGATAGGACCAAAGGCACTCAGATTCTACCAGGATTAAGAATCACCAATGATACTAAATATATTTTAAATTGTTCATATGGCGATAAACATCTAAATCCACATCTCCAACCCTGACCTCCCTCCTTCCCTACAATTTCACACTTCCTCCGGCCTTCAAGACATATTTACTTGGATGTCCCACTGACACCTCAAACATGTCCAAAACTGAACTCCTTATGTTCCCACCCAAACCCTGTTTTAACCGCCACCATAGACCACACCACTATCATCCCTACCTCACAAGCCCGTAACCCTGGCACTGTCCTCGACTCATCTCTCTCATTCCACCCACATACTCAATTTGTCACCAACCTCTATTAGTTCTACCTTCCCAACTCTGTTAAAATCCACCTTTTCTCTCCTTCCAAACTTTGCTATGATGATGATCCACGTACTTACCCTCTCCTGCCTTGACTACATCTGGCTCCTCGCTAACCTCCCAGCCTCCTGTCTCTCCCCAACCCATATTTCACTCTGCTGCACAAATGATTCAACCAAAACATTCAGTTTATGTCTCCCCACTCAAGAACCTCCAATGGCTGTCCATCCACCATTTGCAGCCACCAGATACTCCTTACCATTGGCTTTAAAGCACTCAAGCAGCTTGCCCATCCCACCTCATCTCACAAATCTACTACAGCCTAGCCCTCACCTCACTAATCTACTACAGCCTAGCCCATATACTCTGATCCTCTAGCACCAGCCTACTCACTGTACTCTGACCTCATCTATTTTGTCACCAACCTCTTTCCCACGTCCTCCCCCTATCCTGGAACTCCCTCTCCCTCTGTATATGTCAGACCAGCATTCTCTCCACCTTCAAAGCATTACTAAGATCACAGCTCCTCCAAGAGGCCCTCCCTGATTAAGCCCTCTTTTCCCCCTGCCTTGCTTTCCTTTCTGACTTCAGTGAACACCTGTAACCCCATAGCACCTATGGACGTATCTTTAAATTATTTCTTATAAATTACTTTTTTATTCATAGTGATGTCTGTCTCCTCTCTAGACTGCAAGCTTATGGCAGGGAACATGTCTACTAATTCTGCTGCATTGTACTCTCCCAAGCACTTAGTATAGTGCTCTGCACATAGAGAGCACTCAATAAATACCACTGATTGATCTAAATAGATATATTGGCCAGACAAGCCAACCCATCACTAGATAAGCATTAATCAGACAGCCTAAAAGAATCAATCGGTAGTGTTTGTTGAATGCCTACTGCACATTAAGTGCTTGGAAGAGTACAGAAGAGAGAGGAGAGACAATCCTTGCCCTTAAGGAGGGTGCAGATATAATATAATAAAATTAAAAACAAAAACTATGGCCCAAATGTTGAATTTCCTTAGGCTACTTAATAATTATGCTGTTCATTATGCACATACTATGTGCCAAGCACTATACTAAGCACTGGGGTAGATACAAGATAATCAGGTCCCATATGATTATATAGTAGTAATACATAGTAATACAGAGAACAGGCACTGAATCCCCATTTTGCAGATGAGGAAACTGAGTTATGGAGAAGTTAAATGACTTGCCCAAAGTCAACAGCAGACACCTGGCAGCATCAGAACTAGAACCCAAGTCCACTGACTTCCAAGCCTGGGCTATTTCCACTAGGCCACAATGCTTCTCTTATTATCAGGTACATAACTACATCAATCAATCAATCAATCAGTCGTATTTATTGAGCGCTTACTATGTGCAGAGCACTGTACTAAGCGCTTGGGAAGTACAAATTGGCAACATATAGAGACAGTCCCTACCCAACAGTGGGCTCACAGTCTAAAAAGCTATAGAGACAGTCCCTACCCAATATGATATGGCAACACAAACTTGAGGGAGAATTTTGTATGTCTGAAAATTCATGAAGGAATTAGCACCATCAGACCAGGGCTCAGTCCCATAGGTTACTATTCAATCAATCGATCGATCGATCAATCAGTGGTATTTCTTTAGCGCTATGTGTGGCGCACTGTACTCAGCACTTGGAGTACATTAGAATACACATTCCCTGCCCACAATGAACTTGCAGTCTAGAGGGGGAGACAGACATTAACAAATAAATAATTTATATGATATAATCTAAATGCATGCACATGAGCGTTGCAGGACTGGTGGGTCACTCATTCAAATTCACAGCTGACGCAAAAGGGAAAACAAGTCGGGAAAAAGAGGGCTTGGAGATGTGACCTTAATCATCATCAATCGTATTTATTGAGCGCTTACTATGTGCAGAGCACTGTACTAAGCGCTTGGGAAGTACAAATTGGCAACATATAGAGACAGTCCCTACCCAACAGTGGGCTCACAGTCTAAAAGAATAAGGTTTAAAAGACCTTAATAATTCTTGGAAGGTGGGGAGAGCGGTGGTCTGGCGTATACGGAGCGGGAGGGAGTTCCAGGCTAGGAAGAGTATGTGGGAAAGGTGTCGGTGGTGAGATTGACAAGATCGGGGCACAGTAAGTAAATTGGCGCTGGGCTGTAGTAGATTGGCGAGCTAAACTTCCCTAGAACACCACATACTGACCCTGTTGTCCAAACCTAGGTGCTGCATGTCGCCGAGTGACAAGCGCACTTCAAAAAAAAAATTGACAATATGAAATTAAACTGGTAATTGCAAAAGTCGAATTTACACTGCAAAAATAAATACTACTATAGATCACTGAGTTTGAAACGACTGACTAGTCCTGCAGATGTTCAATTCATCTAGTATAACACTGTAAAATTTTCCAGCGATAGGGATTTCCATTTGAAATTTTAAAGTCCAGATCTGCCTAATGGAAAGAGCATGGGCTTGGGAATCAGGAGACCTTCCCTCCAGACTGTACATTCCTGACGGGCAGGAAACTCATCAACCAACTCTACAGTAACGAGTATGGTGACTAAGCCCTCCTCTCTTCTTCTCCCACTCCCTTCTGCCTCACCCTGACTTGCTCCTTTAATTCATCCCTCTTCCCAGCCCGAGAACTCAAGTACATATCTGTAATTTATTTATTTATGTTGCCTTCCTCCTCTAGACTGTAAGTTTGCTGTGGGCAGGAAACCTGTCTGTTATATTGTTCTACTGTACTCTCCCAAGCTCTTAGTACAGTGCCCCCCACGCACTAAGTACTCAATAAATACGACTGATCGAGCTCAGTAAATACCACTGAGTGGCTCAGTGGAAAGAGCCCGGGCTTTGGAGTCAGAGGTCATGGGTTCAAATCCCGGCTCTGCCAATTGTCAGCTGTGTGACTTTAGGCAAGTTACTTAACTTCTCTGGGCCTCAGTAACCTCACCTGTAAAATGGGGATTGAAACTGTGAGCCCCCCGTGGGACAACCTGATCAGCTTGTAACCTCCCCAGCGCTTAGAACAGTGCTTTGCACATAGTAAGCGCCTAATAAATGCCATTATTATTATTATTATTTAACTGAATGGCCTGGGTTTCCAATCCTGGCCTGCCACTTGCCTGCCGCGTGGCCCTAGGCAAATCACTTAACTTCTCAGTGTTTCAGTTTAAATGGGGATAAAATACCTGTTCTCCCTCCCCTTAAGACTGCTCCCCACGCGGGACAGATGCTGTCTCTGATGTAATTATTTTCTATCTGCCCTAGTGATTAGTACATAGTAAATGCCTAACAGACTCCATCATTATTATTATTATTATTATTATTATTATCCAAACTGGTCTGAGGAATAATAAAGGCTTTACTCATAGCCCTGCTACGGTTCGGTTCAGAAGCTTATCTTTTCTGCTTCTGCACCTTGACAGTTTGGTTATGGGAGAGTCATCTTCCCTGCCTTTCCCACCCGCAAAAAAGGGAAGAATAAAATAACTAGGAATGATATGTTTAATTAACAGCATCGCAAAATGCCAAAGGCCACAGATCAGTTCTTCTCCATCTCCTGAACACACGATTTGTCGGGCTCACGCTCACTCCTCTGTAGCGCCATTAAAGTCAACTGTTATACTGTACTCTTCCAAATGCTTAGTACAGTGCACCTCGTCCTCTAGACCGTAAGCTCTCTGTGGGCAGGCTATGTGTCTACCAACTCTGTAGTACCGCACTCTCCCAAGCGCTCGGTGCAGTGCTCTGCACACAGTTGAGTGCTCAATAAATACCAGATTGGTTGATTGATCAACCAACCTTTAACTAACCAACCTTTTAGACTGTGAGCCCACTGTTGGGTAGGGACTGTCTCTATATGTTGCCAATTTGTACTTCCCAAGCGCTTAGTACAGTGCTCTGCACATAGTAAGCGCTCAATAAATACGATTGATGATGATGATGATTGATCAAACTAACGTGGAGCCGTTAGTTTGGGCCTGCTGACAGGTTGGAGACTGAACCCACGCATGGGGGGCTTTGTCTGTCCGTCCATCTGTCCGTCCGGGTACTGGCAGTGAGGGCCATTCATTCATTCAATCATCGTATTTATTGAGCGCTTACTGTGTGCACAGCACTGTACTAAGCGCTTGGGAAGTACAAGTCGGCAACATATAGAGACGTCCCTACCCAACAGCGGGCTCACGGTCTAGAAGGGGGAGACGGAACAAAACCAAACATATTAACAAAATATAATAGAATAAATATGTACAAATAAAATAGAGTAATAAATACATATACACATATACACATATACACAGGAGTCCGTCTGTCCATCGGCTGGGGTCCTTCATTCATTCATTCAATCGTATTTATTGAGCGCTTACTGTGTGCAGAGCACTGTACTAAGCGCTTGGGAAGTACAAGTTGGCTCCTATTAGTGCAGCAGAGCCTATCGGCAAAAGGAGGGGCTGGGGAGTCGGAGGATGTGGGTTCTAATCCCGGCCCTGCCACTTGTCTGCTGTGTGGCCTTGGGCAAGTCGTTTGACTTCTCTAGGCCTCAGTTCCCTCATCTGTACAATGGGGACTGAGATGGTGAGCCCCATGTGGGACCCCCTGATGACCTTGTATCTCCCCCGGGGGCTTAGAAAGGTGCTTGACACATAGTAAGCGCTTAACAAATGGCATCATTATTCATTCATTCATTCAATTGTATTTATTGAATGCTTACTGGGCGCAGAGCACTGTACTAAGCGCTTGGAAAGTCCAAGTTGGCAACATATAGAGACGGTCCCTACCCAACAACGGGCTCACAGTCTAGAAGGGGGAGACAGACAATGAAACAAAACAAGTAGACAGGTGTCAACACCATTAGAATAAACAGACGTTTCGCTATACACACATAATAATAATGGCACTTGTTAAGTGCTTATTATGTACCAAGCCCTGTTCTAAGCGCTGGGGTAGATACAAGGTAATCTGGTTGTCCCACATGGGGCTCACAGTCTTAATCCCCATTTTACAGATGAGGCAACTGAGGCCCAGAGAATAATAATAATGATGGTATTTGTTAAGCGCTTACTATGTGCAAAGCACTGTTCTAAGCGCTGGGGAGGTTACAAGGTGATCTTGTCCCGGCGTGGGGCGGGGGGGGACTCACAGTTTTCATCCCCATTTTCCAGAGGAGGTAACTGAGGCCCAGAGAAGTGAAGTGACTTGCCCAAAGTCACACAGCTGACAGTTGGCGGAGCCGGGATTTGAACCCATGACCTCTGACTCCAAAGCCCGGGCTCTTTCCACTGAGACATGCTGCTGTTAAGCGCTTAATATGTGCAAAGCACTGTTCTAAGCGCTGGGGAGGTTACAAGGTGATCTTGTCCCGGCGTGGGGCGGGGGGTGGCTCACAGTTTTCATCCCCATTTTCCAGAGGAGGTAACTGAGACCCAGAGAAGTGAAGTGACTTGCCCAAAGTCACACAGCTGACAGTTGGCGGAGCCGGGATTTGAACCCATGACCTCTGACTCCAAAGCCCGGGCTCTTTCCACCAAGCCACGCTGCTTCTCAGAGAAGTGAAGTGACTGGCCCAAGGTCACCCAGCTGACAAGCGGAAGAGCCGGGATGAGAACCCATGACCTCTGCGTGGCTCAGTGGAAAAGAGCACGGGCTTTGGAGTCGGAGGTCAGGGGTTCGAATCCCGACTCCGTCACCTGTCTGCTGTGTGACCTTGGGCAAATCACTTAACTTCTCTGAGCCTCAGTTCCCTCATCTGGAAAATGGGGATTAAGACCGTAAGGCCCCCATGGGCCAACCTGATCACCTTGTCTCCCCCCACCAGCGCTCAGAACAGTGCTTTGCACATAGTAAGCGCTTAATAAATGCCATCATCATCATTATTATTATTTCCACCAAGCCACGCTGCTTCTCAGAGAAGTGAAGTGACCGGCCCAAGGTCACCCAGCCGACAAGTCGGCGGAGCCGGGATTCGAACCCACGACCTCTGTGTGGCTCAGTGGAAAAGAGCCCGGGCTTTGGAGTCAGAGGTCATGGGTTCGAATCCCGCTCCGCCACCTGTCTGCTGTGTGACCTTGGGCAAGTCACTTCACTTCTCTGAGCCTCAGTTACCTCATCTGTCAAATGGGGATGAAGACCGTGAGCCCCCCGTGGGACAACCTGATCACCTTGTCTCCCCCCACCAGCGCTCAGAACAGTGCTTTGCACATAGTAAGCACTTAATAAATGCCATCATCATCATTATTATTATTATTATTCCCACCGAGCCACGCTGCTTCTCAGAGAAGTGACGTGACCGGCCCAAGGTCACCCAGCCGACAAGCGGAGGAGCTGGGATGAGAACCCACGACCTCTGCGTGGCTCAGTGGAAAAGAGCCCGGGCTTTGGAAACAGAGGTCAGGGGTTCGAATCCTGACTCCGTCACCTGTTGGCTGTGTGACCTTGGGCAAATCACTTAACTTCCCTGAGCCTCAGTTACCTCATCCGTCAAATGGGGATTAAGACCGTGAGCCCCCCGTGGGACAACCTGATCACCTTGTAACCTCCCCAGTGCTCAGAAGTGCTTTGCACATAGTAAGCGCTTAATAAATGCCATCATCATTATTATTATTATTTCCACCGAGCCACGCTGCTTCTCAGAGAAGTGACGTGACCAGCCCAAAGTCACCCAGCCGACAAGCGGCGGAGCTGGGATTTGAACCCACGACCTCTGCGTGGCTCAGTGGGAAAGAGTACGCGCTTTGGAGTCTGAGGCCATGGGTTCGAATCCTGCTCCGCCACCTGTCTGCTGTGTGACCTCGGGCAAGTCACTTCCCTTCTCTGGGCCTCCGTTCCCTCATCTGTCAAATGGGGATTAAGACCGTGAGCCCCACGTGGGGCAACTTGATCAGCTTGTATCCCCACCCCCCAGCGCTTAGAACAGTGCTCTGCACATAGTAAGTGCTTAATAAATGCCATGATCATTATTATTATTATTCCCACTGAGCCACGCTGCTTCTTAGAGAAGTGAAGTGACCGGCCCAAGGTCACCCAGCCTCCAAGCGGTGGAGCTGGGATTCGAACCCACGATTTCTGCGTGGCTCAGTGGAAAAGAGCACGGACTTTGGAGTCAGAGGTCATGGGTTCAAATCCCGACTCCGCCACCTGTCTGCTGTGTGACCTCGGGCAAGTCGCTTCCCTTCTCTGAGCCTCAGTTACCTCATCTGTAAAATGGGGATTAAGACCGTTTAATAAATACCATTATTATTATTATTATTATTATTATTATTATTTCCACCGAGCCACGCTGCTTCTCAGAGAAGTGAAGTGACCGGCCCAAGGTCACCCAGCCGACAAGTCGGCGGAGCCAGGATTCGAACCCACGACCTCTGTGTGGTTCCGTGGAAAAGAGCCCAGGCTTTGGAGTCAGAGGCCATGGGTTCGAATCCCGGCTCCGCCACCTGTCTACTGTGTGACCTCGGGCAAATCACTTCACTTCTCTGAGCCTCAGTTACCTCATCAGTCAAATGGGGATGAAGACCGTGAGCCCCCCCGTGAGGCGGGATTCGAACCCACGACCTCTGCGTGGCTCAGTGGAAAAGAGCCCGGGCTTTGGAGTCAGAGGTCAGGGGTTCGAATCCCGGCTCCGCCACCTGTCGGCTGTGTGGCCTCGGGCAAGTCGCTTCCCTTCCCTGAGCCTCAGTTACCTCATCTGTAAAATGGGGATTAAGGCCGTTTGATAAATGCCATTATTATTATTATTATCATTATTATTTCCACCGAGCCACGCTGCTTCTCAGAGAAGTGAAGTGACCGGCCCAAGGGCACCCAGCCGACAAGTCGGCGGAGCCGGGATTCGAACCCACGACCTCTGCGTGGCTCAGTGGGAAAGAGCCCGGGCTTTGGAGTCGGAGGTCATGGGTTCGAATCCCGGCTCCGCCACCTGTCTACTGTGTGACCTCGGGCAAATCACTTCACTTCTCTGAGCCTCAGTTACCTCATCAGTCAAATGGGGATGAAGACCGTGAGCCCCCCCGTGAGGTGGGATTCGAACCCACGACCTCTGCGTGGCTCAGTGGAAAAGAGCCCGGGCTTTGGAGTCAGAGGTCATGGGTTCGAATCCCGACTCCGCCACCTGTCGGCTGTGTGACCTCGGGCAAGTCGCTTCCCTTCTCTGAGCCTCAGTTACCTCATCTGTAAAATGGGGATTAAGAACCGTTTAATAAATACCATTATTATTATTATTTCCACCGAGCCACGCTGCTTCTCAGAGAAGTGAAGTGACCGGCCCAAGGTCACCCAGCCGACAAGCGGCGGAGCCGGGATTCAAACCCACGACTTCTGCGTGGCTCAGTGGGAAAGAGCCCGGGCTTTGGAGTCAGAGGTCAGGGGTTCGAATCCCGACTCCTCCACCTGTCTGCTGTGTGACCTTGAGGCAAGTCACTTCCCTTCTCTGAGCCTCAGTTACCTCATCTGTCAAATGGGGATAAAGACCGCGAGCTGGGATTTGAACCCACGACCTCTGCGTGGCTCAGTGGAAAAGAGCACGCGATTCGGAGTCAGAGGTCAGGGGTTCGAATCCCGGCTCCGCCACCTGTCGGCTGTGTGACCTCGGGCAAGTCGCTTCCCTTCTCTGAGGCTCCCTCATCTGTCCAATGGGGATGAAGACCGTGAGGCGACCTGATCAGGCAGAAACTCCTCCCCCTGGGCTTCCAGGCTGTGCATCCCCTCGCCCCCTCCTACCTCACCTCCCTTCTCTCCTTCTGCAGCCCAGCCCGCACCCTCCGCTCCTCCGCCGCTGATCTCCTCACCGTTAGGCCTCGCTCTCGCCTGTCCCGCCATCGACCCCCGGCCCCCGTCCTCCCCCGGGCCTGGCACGCCCTCCCTCTGCCCACCCGCCAAGCTAGCTCTCTTCCTCCCTTCAAGGCCCTACTGAGAGCTCACCTCCTCCAGGAGGCCTTCCCAGACTGAGCCCCTTCCTTCCTCTCCCCCTCTCCATCCCCACCTTACCTCCTTCCCTTCCCCACAGCACCTGTATATACGTTTGCGCATATTTATTACTCTATTTTACTTGTACCTATCTATTCTATTTATTTTATTTTGTCAGTATGTTTGGTTCTGTTCTCCGTCTCCCCCTTTTCGACTGCGAGCCCGCCGTTGGGTAGGGACCGTCCCTCTATGTTGCCAACTTGGACTTCCCAAGCGCTTAGTCCAGTGCTCTGCACGCAGTAAGCGCTCAATCAATACGATTGATGATGATCGCCTTGTAACCTCCCCAGCGCTCAGGACGGTGCTTGGCACGTAGTAAGCGCTTCATAAAGGCCGTCGCCGTTATTATGATGGTGATTTGCACCGAGCCACGGCGCTTCTGTGGGAAAAGGTCGCCGATGAACGACTGTTAGGATTACGGTGAGGGTCGGGAGGAGGCGGGGGTCCTCGCCCCCGCGGGCACCTCCTCTTCCTCCTCCTCCTCTTCCTCCTCTTCCTCTTCCTCCTCGTCGTCCTCCTCCTCCTCCTCCTCCGGCGGCCTCCTTACTTGCTGCCGTGGCCGCCAGGCCCACCAGCCTCATCCCCGCGCCGCCTCAGGGCCGTCGCCTCAGGGCCGCCTCAGGGCCGCCGCCGCCGCCTCAGAGCGGTCAGGGCGCGCACTTTGACCCGGAAACAGTTCCGGGCGGCGCGCGCACGCGCGCCTCGCTCCCGGCCGCCCCCTGCCGACGGAAGCCGTTCACTCCTTCGTTCAACCGGATTTATCGTCATCATCATCAGTGTTGTTATTATTATTATTATTATTATTATTATTATTATTATTATTATTATTATTGTTATTATTATTATTACTAATGTCATCGTTATCATTATTATCGTTATTTGTTATTAGTATCATTATTGTTATTATTATTGTCATTCTGTGTTGTTATTAGTATCACTCCTATTATCATTATTATTATTGCTAATATTATCATTATCATTGTTGGTATAATCGTTAACATCGTTGTCATTATTATCATTATTGTTATTATTATTATCATTATTGCTATTAGTAGTATCGTTCTTATTGTTATGGTTATATCATCGTTATCATTATTATCGTTATTTGTTAGTATCATTACTGTTATTATTTTTGTCATTCTGTGTTATTAGTATCACTACTATTATCATTATTATTACTATTGCTAATATTATCGTTATCATTGTTGTTATCATTATTAACATTATTGTTATTATTATCATTATTGTTAATATTGTTATCATTATTGTTAGTATCGTTGTTATTGTTATTATTATTGATATTATCATCATTATTGTTATCATTATTATCATTGTTGTTATCACTAGTATCATTATTGTTATTATTATCATTATTTGTTATTGTTGTTATTATTACTATTACTAATATCATCATTGTCATTATTGTTATCATTATTGTCATTATTGTTATTATCATTATTTGTTATTAGTAGTAGCATTGTTGTTATTATTATTATCATTACTTACATTATCATTATCATTATTATTATCATTATTGTTATTATTAGTTTCATTATTATTATTATTATTATCATTATTGTTATTATTATTATTATCATCATTGTTATTATTAGTATCGTTCTTATTGTTATTGTTATTATTGCTGATATTATCGTTATTGTTATCATTATTATCATTATTGTTATCACTAGTATCATTATTGTTATTATTAGCTTCATTATTTGTTATTAGTAGTAGCATTATTGTTATTATTATTATCATTACTTACATTATCATTATCACTATTATTATCATTATTGTTATTATTAGTTTCATTATTATTATTATTATCATTATTTGTTGTTATTGTTATTATTACTATTACTAATATCATCATAATCATTATTGTTATCATTATCACTATTGTTATTATCAGTATCATTATTATCGGTATTATCATTATTTGTTATTATTAGTATCATTATTGTTATTAGTATTATCATTGCTTCCAATATTATCATTATTATTATTGTCATCATTATTATCATTGTTATTATTATGAGTATCGTTATTGTTATTATTATTATCATTATTTGTTATTATTAGTATCATTATTGTTAGTATTATTATTACTACTGATATTATCATCATCGTTATCATCATTATTGTTATCATTTGCATCATTATTGTTATTATTATTATCATTATTTCTTATTATTAGTATCATTATCGCTATGATTATTATTATTGCTAATATTATCATTATCATTATTGCTATTATTAGTATCATTATGGTTATTAGTATTATCATTATTTGTTATTATTAGCATCATTATTGTTATTATTATTACTGCTGATATTATCATTATTGTTATTATTACCATTATTTGTTATTATTAGTATCATTATTGTTATTATTATTATCATTATTATTGCTAATATTATCATTATCATTATTGTTATTATTAGTATCATCATATTAGTATCATTATTAGTATCAGTGCTTTGCACATAGTAAGCGCTTAACAAATGCCATTATGGTGATCATTATTGTTATTATTATTATCATTATTTGTTATTATTAGTATTATTATTATCATTATTTGTTATTAGTAGTGTCATTATTGTTATTATTATCGTTGTTGTTGCTAATGATAACGACAATAATAATAATGGCATTTGTTAAGCACTTACTATGTGCAAAGCACTGCTTTTAGTGCTGGGGGGATACAAGGTGATCAGGTTGTGCCACGTGGGGCTCACAAGTCTTAATCCCCACTTTACAGGTGAGGTCACTGAGGCTCAGAGAATAATAATAATGTTGGTATTTGCTAATTATAATGATAAGACATCATATAACATATAATTCTATAACATAATATATTATACATTATATCATATACATGATATATTGAATTAATAATAATGATGTTGGCATTTGTTAATAATAACATATTATTTAATAAAAATGTATATGATCATACAACATACTATATTATGATATATGTTATAGCATAGGTAATATATATCTTATTAATAATATACTATATATTGATATATTATTAATGATATGAGAATAATAATAATAATAATGTTGTTGGTATTTCTTAAGCATTTACTATGTGCAAAGCACTGTTTTTAGCGCTGGGGGGATATAAGGTGATCAGGTTGTCCCATGTGGGGCTCACAGTCTTAATCCCCACTTTACAGGTGAGGTCACTGAGGCTCAGAGAATAATAATAAATAATAATAATAATAATAATAATAATAATAATAATGACGATGTTGGTATTTGTTAAGCACTTACCATGTGCAAAGCACTGTTTTTAGCACTGGGGGTATAAAAGGTGATCAGGTTGTCCCATGTGGGGCTCACAGTCTTAATCCCCACTTTACAGGTGAGGTCACTGAGGCTCAGAGAATAATAATAATAATAATAATAATAATAATAATAATAATAATAATAACAATAATAATAATAATAATAATGACGATGTTGGTATTTGTTAAGCACTTACCATGTGCAAAGCACTGTTTTTAGCACTGGGGGTATAAAAGGTGATCAGGTTGTCCCATGTGGGGCTCACAGTCTTAATCCCCACTTTACAGGTGAGGTCACTGAGGCTCAGAGAATAATAATAATAATAATAATAATAATAATAATAATAATAATAATAATAATAATAATGACGATGTTGGTATTTGTTAAGCACTTACCGTGTGCAAAGCACTGTTTTTAGCACTGGGGGTATAAAAGGTGATCAGGTTGTCCCCTGTGGGGCTCACAGTCTTAATCCCCACTTTGCAGATGAGGTCACTGAGGCTCAGAGAAGTGAAGTGACTTGCCCAAGGTCACACAGCAGACATGTGGCGGAGCCGGGATTAGAACCCATGACCTCTGACTCCCAAGCCCGCACTCTTTCCCCTGAGCCACGCTGCTTCTCTAATAATCATGATAGCATTTATTAAGCGCTTACTATGTGCAAAGCACTGTCCTAGCGCTGGGGTAGATACAAGGTAATCAGGTTGTCCCACGGGAGTGGGGGGGGGGCTCACAGTCTTCATCCCCATTTTACAGATGAGGGAACTGAGGCTCAGAGAAGTAAAGTGACTTGCCCAAGGTCACACAGCAGACATGTGGCAGAGGCGGGATTAGAACCCATGACCTCTGACTCCCAAGCCCGCGCTCTTTCCACTGAGCCACGCTGCTTCTCTAATAATCATGATAGCATTTATTAAGCGCTTACTATGCGCAAAGCACTGTTCTAAGCGCTGGGGAGATTACAAGGTAATCAGGTTGTCCCATGGGGGGGCTCACAGTCTTAATTCCCATTTTACAGATGAGGGAACTGAGGCCCAGAGAAGTTAAAGTGACTTGCCCAAAGTCACACAGCTGACAGTTGGCGGAGGTGGGATTTGAACCCATGACCTCTGACTCCAAAGTCCGTGCTCTTTCCAATGAGCCACGCTGCTTCTCATTTCCTGAGCGCTTACTGTGTGCAGAGCACTGGACTAGGCGCTTGGGAGGTACAAGTTGGTAACATATGAAGCAGCGTGGCTCAGTGGAAAGAGCACGGGCTTTGGAGTCAGAGGTCATTTATTCTATTTATTTTATTTTGTTAATATGTTTGGTTTTGTTGTCTGTCTCCCCCTTCTCGACTGTGAGCCCGCTGTTGGGTAGGGACCGTCTCTATATGTTGCCAACTTGTACTTCCCAAGCGCTTAGTACAGTGCTCTGCACACAGTAAGCGCTCAATAAATACGATTGAATGAATGAATGAACGAATGAATGAATGAATCCCGGCTCCGCCACATGCCTGCTGTGTGACCTTGGGCAAGTCACTTAACTTTTCGGGGCCTCAGTTACCTCATCTGTAAAATGAGGATGAAGACTGTGAGCCCCACAGTGGGACAACCTGATTACCTTGTATCCCCCTCAGCGCTTAGAACAGGGCTTTTTCTGCCCCTGCTCTCTCTCCCTCCCTCCAGGCTCGTATCTCCTCCTGCCTTCAGGACATCTCCATCTGGATGTCTGCCCGCCACCTAAAACTCAACATGTCGAAGACTGAACTCCTTGTCTTCCCTCCCGAACCCTGCCCTCTCCCTGACTTTCCCATCTCTGTTGACGGCACTACCATCCTTCGCGTCTCACAAGCCCGCAACCTTGGTGTCATCCTCGACCCCGCTCTCTCGTTCACCCCTCACGTCCAAACCATCACCAAAACCTGCCGGTCTCAGCTCCGCAACATTGCCAAGATCCGCCCTTTCCTCTCCATCCAAACCGCTACCCTGCTCATTCAAGCTCTCACCCTATCCCGTCTGGACTACTGCACCAGCCTCCTCTCTGATGTCCCATCCTCGTGTCTCTCCCCACTTCAGTCCATACTTCACGCCGCTGCCCGGACTGTCTTCGTCCAGAAACGCTCTGGGCATATCACTCCCCTCCTCAAAAATCTCCAGTGGCTACCAATCAATCAGCGCGTCAGGCAGAAACTCCTCCCCCTGGGCTTCAAGGCTGTCCATCACCTGGCCCCCTCCTACCTCCCCTCCCTTCTCTCCTTCTCCAGCCCAGCCCGCACCCTCCGCTCCTCCACCGCTAATCTCCTCCCCGTACCTCGCTCTCGCCCGTCCCGCCATCGACCCCCGGCCCACGTCATCCCCCGGGCCTGGAATGCCCTCCCTCCCAACATCCGCCAAGCGAGCTCTCTTCCTTCCTTCAAGGCCCTACTGAGAGCTCACCTCCTCCAGGAGGCCTTCCCAGACTGAGCCCCCTCCTTTCTCTCCCCCTCCTCCCCCACCCCATCCCCCCGCCTTACCTCCTTCCCCTCCCCACAGCACCTGTATATATGTATATATGTTTGTACATATTTATTACTCTATTTATTTATTTATTTATTTATTTTACTTGTACATATCTATTCTATTTATTTTATTTTGTTAGTATGTTTGGTTTTGTTCTCTGTCTCCCCCTTTTAGACTGTGAGCCCAATGTTGGGTAGGGACTGTCTCTATATGTTGCCAATTTGTACTTCCCAAGCGCTTAGTACAGTGCTCTGCACATAGTAAGTGCTCAATAAATGTGATTGATTGATTGATTCCTCTCCCCCTCATCCCCCTCTCCATCCCCTCATCTTACCTCCTTCCCTTCCCCACAGCACCTGTATATATGTGTATATGTTTGTACATATTTATTACTCTATTTATTTATTTATCTTGTACATATCTATTCTATTTATTTTATTTTGTTAGTATGTTTGGTTTTGTTCTCTGTCTCCCCCTTCTAGACTGTGAGCCCACTGTTGGGTAGGGACCGTCTATGTCTATGTGTTGCCAACTTGTACTTCCCAAGCACTTAGTACAGTGCTCTGCACACAGTAAGCGCTCAATAAATACGATTGATTGATTGATCGATTGCTTTGCAGATAGTAAGCACTTAACACATGCCATCATTATTATTATTGTTATTATTATATGAAGCAACATATGTGGCAACAACAGACCTGAAGGCCCTGGCTCTGCCTCAGCTTCTCTGGACGGGACAAGAATACTCTCCCCCACTTCAAAGCCTTATTCATTCATTCATTCATTCATTCATTCATTCATTCATTCATTCATTCATTCATTCATCAATCGTATTTATTGAGTGCTTACTGTGTGCAGAGCACTGTACTAAGCGCTTGGGAAGTACAAGTTGGCGACAAACAGAGACGGTCCGTACCCAACAGCGGGCTCACGGTCTAGAAGGGGGAGACAGACCAAAACAAAACATATTAACAAAATAAAATGAATAGAATAAAAATGTACAAGTAAATTAGAGTAATAAATATGTACAAACATATATACAGGTGCTGTGGGGAGGGTAAGGAGGTAAGGCGGGGGGGATGGAAAGGGGGGCGAGGGGGAGAGGAAGGAGGGGGCTCAGTCCGGGAAGGCCTCCTGGAGGAGGTGAGCTCTCAGTAGGGCCCTGAAGGGAGGAAGAGAGCTAGCTTGCCGGATGGGCAGAGGGAGGACATTCCAGGCCCGGGGCAGGACGTGGGCCGGGGGTCGATGGCGGGATGGGTGAGAACGAAGCACGGAGAGGAGATTATATATATATGTTTGTATATATTTATTACTCTATTTATTTATTTTACTTGTACATATCTATTCTATTTATTTTATTTTGTTAGTATGTTTGGTTTTGTTCTCTGTCTCCCCCTTTTAGACTGCGAGCCCACTGTTGGGTAGGGGCTGTCTCTATATGTTGCCAACTTGTACTTCCCAAGCGCTTAGTACAGTGCTCTGCACACAGTAAGCGCTCAATAAATACGATTGATTGATTGATTGATTGATTGATTGATTGATTGATTAGCGGCAGAGGAGTGGAGGGTGCGGGCTGGGCTGGAGAAGGAGAGAAGGGAGGTGAGGTAGGAGGGGGCGAGGTGAAGCCATATCTCCCCCAAGAAGCCTTCCCTGATGGGGCTTAAAGTCTGGCTCAGTGGGAAAAGAGCCCGGGCTTTGGAGTCAGAGGTCACTGGTTCGAATCCTGGCTCCGCCACTTAGCTGTGTGACTTTGGGCAAGTCACTTAACTTCTCTGTGCCTCAGTTCCCTCATCTGTAAAATGGGGATGAAGACTGTGAGCCCCACGTGGGACAACCTCATCACCACGTATCCCCCAGCGCTTAGAACAGCGCTTTGCGCATAGTAAGCGCTTAATAAATGCCATTATTATTATTATTATTATTAAGCCCTCCTTTTCTCTGCTCCCATTCCCTTCTGCGTCACCCTGACTCATTCCCTTTATTCATCCCCCACCCCAGCTGCACAGCATGGTGTACATATCTGTGATTGATTTATTCATATTAACGTCCGTCTCCCCCTCTAGACTGTAAGCTTGTCACGGGCCGTAAATGTGTCTGTTTATCATATTGTACTCTCCCAAGTGAGTAATAATAATAATAATGATAATAATAATGGCATTTATTAAGCGCTTACTATGTGCAAAGCACTGTACTAAGCGCTGGGGAGATTACAAGGAGAGCAGGTTGTCCCACGGGGGGCTCACAGTCTTAATCCCCCTTTTCCAGATGAGGGAACTGAGGCCCAGAGAAGTGAAGTGACTTGCCCAAAGTCACACAGCTGACAGAGTCGGGATTCGAACCCATGACCCCTGACTCCAAAGCCCGGGCTCTTTCCACTGAGCCACGCTGCTTCAGTGCTCTGCCCCTCCAGTGCACCTGTCTACATGTTTTGTTTTGTTGTCCGTCTCCCTCTTCTAGGCCGTGAGCCCGTTGTTGGGTAGGGACCGTCTCTCTCTGTTGCCGACTTGGACTTCCCAAGCGCTTAGTACAGTGCTCTGCACACAGTAAGCGCTCAATAAATACGATTGAATGAATGACTGACTGACCAAGTATCGTTTAAAAGAAGACAGACTATTCTAGACCTGGAGCCCGTCGTTGGGTAGGGACTGTCTCTATATGTCGCCAATTTGTACTTCCCAAATGCTTAGTCCAGTGCTCTGCACACAGTAAGCGCTCAATAAAATACGATTGAATGAATGACTGACCAAGTATGGTTTAATAATAATAATAATAATGTTGGTATTTGTTAAGCGCTTACTATGTGCAAAGCACTGTTCTAAGCGCTGGGGTAGATACAAGGTAATCTGGTTGTCCCATGAGGGGCTCACAGTCTTCATCCCCATTTTCCAGATGAGGGAAGTGAGGCCCAGAGAAGTGAAGTGACTTGCCCGAAGTCACACAGCTGACAATTGGCGGAGGTGGGATTCGAACCCACGACCTCTGACTCCAAAGCCCGGGCTCTTTCCACTGAGCCACGCTGCTTCCCCAAAAAGACTACACTGTTCTAGCCTGGGAGCCCGTTGTTGGGTAGGGATCGTCTCTATACGTTGCCGACTTGGACTTCCCAAGCGCTTAGTACAGTGCTCTGCACACAGTAAGCGCTCAATAAATACGATTGAATGAATGAATGAATGAATGAATGAATGAATGAATTGCCGGCTGGTGTAGCTCTTCCGCGGGGCAGAGCTGCTCCGAGACCCCGCTCCCTATCCCAGGCCCCGCCCCACACTCATTCATTCATTCATTCAGTCAGTCAGTCAGTCATTCATTCACTCACTCACTCATTCAGTCATCATCATCATCATCATCAATCGTATTTATTGAGCGCTTACTATGTGCAGAGCACTGTACTAAGCGCTTGGGAAGTACAAATTGGCAACATCTAGAGACAGTCCCTACCCAGCAGTGGGCTCACAGTCTAAAAGGGGGAGACAGAGAACAAAACCAAACATACTAACAAAATAAAATAAATAGAATAGATATGTACAAATAAAATAAATAAATAAATAGAGTAAAAAATATGTACAAACATATATACATATATACAGGTGCTGTGGGGAAGGGAAGGAGGTAAGATGAGGGGATGGAGAGGGGGATGAGGGGGAGAGGAATCAATCAATCAATCAATCATATTTATTGAGCGCCTACTATGTGCAGAGCACTGTACTAAGCGCTTGGGAAGTACAAGTCGGCAACACATAGAGACGGTCCCTACTCAACAACGGGCTCTCCACATCCCCAGGCAGGCCCAGACCCACCCCAGGAGCATGGCCACCAGCTAGATAATTATTATCAAGCAAAAACTCCTCCCCCTGGGCTTCAAGGCTGTACATCACCTCGCCCCCTCCTACCTCACCTCCCTTCTCTCCTTCTACAGCCCAGCCCGCACCCTCCGCTGCTAACCTCCTCACTGTACGTCATTCTCGCCTGTCCCGCCGTTGACCCCTGGCCCACGTCCTTCCCCTGGCCTGGAATGCCCTCCCTCCACACATCTGCCAAGCTAGCTCTCTTCCTCCCTTCAAAGCCCTACTGAGAGCTCACCTCCTCCAGGAGGCCTTCCCACACCGAGCCCCCTTTTTACTCTCCTCCTCCCCATCTCCCCCGCCCTACCTCCTTCCCCTCCCCACAGCACCTGCATATATGTTTGTACGGATTTATTACTCTATTTTACTTGTACATATTTACTATTCTTTTAATTTTGTTAAGGATGTGCATTCAGCTTTAATTCTATTTGTTCTGATGACTTGACATCTGTCCACATGTTTTGTTTTGTTGTCCGTCTCCCCCTTCTAGACTGTGAGCCCGTTGTTGGGTAGCGACCGTCTCTATATGTTGCCGACTTGTGCTTCCCAAGAGCTTAGTACGGTGCTCTGCACACAGTAAGCGCTCAATAAATACGATTGAATGACTGAATGAATTGTTATTATTATTATTAATAATAATAATGGCATTTGGTAAGCACTTACTATGTGCCAAGCACTGGGGAAGATACAAGGTCATCAGGTTGTCCCACGGTGGGGAGATGCAAGATGATACAACCTGATTATCCCACGTGGGACTCACAGTCTTCATCTCCATTTTACAGCTGAGGTAACTGAGGCACAGAGAATAATAATAATAGTAATGATGGTATTTGTTAAGCACTGTGCGCAAAGCACGGTTCTAAATGATGGAGGGATACAAGGTGATCAGGTGGTCCCACATGGGACTCACAGTCTTAATCCCCATTTGACAGGTGAGGTAACTGAGGTACAGAGAAGCAAAGTGACTTGCCCAAAGTCACACGGCAGACATGTGGCGGAGGTGGGATTAGAACCCAAGTCCTCCGACTCCCAAGCACGGGCTCATTCCACTGAGCCACAGTACTTCTCTAATAAAACTTGACTCTCGTCCTATCAATGAATTGATCGATTGATCGAATGTATTGAGCGCATACTGTGTGCACAGCACCATACTAAGCACTTGGGAGTTTACAATATAACAGAATAGATGGCCACAGTCCCTGTTCAAAAGGAGCTCATAGTCCTGAGGTTTGAGCCTGTGGGTGGAGTATTTACTGAGCGCTTACTGTGTGCAGAGCACTGGACTAAGCACTTAGAAAGTACAATTCAGCAATAAAGAGACAATCCCTGCCCACAACGGGCTTACAGTCCAGAAGACATACTTATGGGGTGGCTGCGACTTTATTATGTTTAGCACTTCAGATCCTTCTGGAAAGGCAGGGCATTTTAGTCGCTCCTCTTTCCAAGAGCAGGAATGGACAGTACAACCTGCAGAGTTTTCAGTGTGGTTAGCTACAAAACTACTTTGACTAGACTATATTCATTCATTCAATCACATTTATTTAGAGCTCACCGTGTGCAGAGCACTGTACTAAGCACTTGGGAAAGTACAACACAACAATAAACTGTGACTCCCTGCCCACAACGAGTTTATATATGCTACCATTTTCTCTCTAGTAATTCTAAGCACTTACTATGCACCACGCACTGTGCTAAGCGTTGGTAGGGTGGATAGACTGTAAACTCACAGGCAGGGATCGTGTCTGCTAGCTAACCCGGTTGTATTGTGCTCTCCCAAGTGTTTAGTACAGTATTCTGCCCAATGTAAGCACAAAAGATACCATTGACGATGATAATCGGGTCGGATCCAGTCCCTGCCCCACACGAGGCTCAGAGTCTAAGAGAGAGGTCTAATGATTCATCAGAGATGGAAAAACTTCATAATTATGGTATTGGTTAAGCGCTTACTCTGTGCCAGGCACTGTACTAAGCACTGGGGTGGATATGAGTAAACTGGGCTCCCAGTCTTAATCCCCATTTTCTGGATGAGGGAACTGAGGCCCTGAGAAGTGAAATGACTTCCCCAGGGCCATACAACAGACATGTGGCGGAGCCGGGATAACAATCCACGACCTTCTGACTCCCAGGGCCGTACTCTATCCACTATGCCATGCTCCTTCCACTTCTACATGAAATGTAGAAAATGCAGCATCGCCACATTATTGAATTTGGGGGCGGGGAGAACACTCCCGAATACAAACCGTAAAACAGTTAAAATCACATCTGGAAAAATTCATCCCTTTCTCTTGGTACAGCCCTTTAATTTTTTCCAAAACGCTTTCACATTAACGAACTCATTTTATCCTCACAACACCCCTGTGAGGTAGGAAGAGGCAAGGGTTATTATCCACATTTAACGGATGAGGGAACAAGCCCAGAGAAGTTAAGTAATACGCCCAAAGTCACACAGCAGACTATCAATAGAGCTCAAATGAGTACATAGGTCTCCCGCTAACCAGTGCCATGCTCTATCCACTAGATCACACTGTCCTCTCTGCATTCTGCTTTAATGACCGCAGGTAGGGTAGGATCACAATAGCGTCCCATGTGCTGTCGGATAAAGCACTTGTTCATAAAATGAACCACCCTTCCTTGCTCCTAACAAGTTGTAGCACCCACTGAATGCAAGGCACTGTACTAAGCATTTGGAAAAGAACAACGGAAGCAAAACGCATATTCCGCGCCCACGAGGAGCTTACAATCAAATGGAGACAGACAAAATATTTACAGAAAGTGGAAGCAGTGGTATAAAAAAGGGTGTAAAATGAAAATGACAGATAAGTTAGAATGAATAGTTGTCTGTACAATTATAGAATACCTGCCAAGAAGTGCAAGGGGTGGCTGCTGGTTTGCCATGAGTCAGGATTTGGAGAATTAATCGGGGAAGGCTTCCTGGGGGAGGTGGCGATGAAGAGGGCAGAAACCTGTCAGCCTTGAAGGGGCAGGATATTCCAGGCTGTGGGAACAGCACGAGCGTGGGATTGGAAGTGGGCAATGTGTGTGAGTGTCAGGGGAGGCAGGTTGGGGTTAGAAGGGTGGATAGAGCACAGGCCCGGGAGTCAGAAGTTTCTAATCCCAGCTCTGACACTTGTCTGCTGTGTGGCCTTGGGCAAGTCACTTCACTTCTCTGTGCCTCAGTTACCTCATCTGGAAAATGGGGATTGAGACTGTGAGCCCCATGTGAGACGGGGACTGCGTCCAACTTGATTTGCTTGTCTCCACCCCAGGGCTTAGTAGAGTGCCTGGCACAAAATACCATCATTATTATTTTCCAGCACTTAGAACAGTGCTTTCTTTGCACATAGTAAGTGCTTAATAAATGCCATTAACAAATAATAAGGGGGTTTGGGAGGGGCAAAGAGTCCAAGATAGGGAGTTGCAGGTGCAGAGAACCAATATGTAAGATGAGAAACGCCGGTGTACAGTCTTGTACTTCCCAAGCACTTAGTACAGTGCTCTGCACACAGGAAGTGCTCAATAAATATGATTGATTGATTGATTGAAGTCAGAGTGGTAAGGAGCCCTTTCCATGCCCTCTTGCTTCCAGGGCAGTTTACACACATCCCGAACTCCCTCTCCCCACATCTTGTCTCACCCCAACACTCCCTCCTCACCATTCTCCCTCTGGAATGCTTTTTTTTCTTTTATAACTTATAAACACACTTTCATTCTAGTCCCTATTTGATTATTTCCTTATCTCTCATCTTCCCTGCCCCCTGACCGCATCAATCAATCAAATGTACCTATTGAGAGCTTACTGTACGCAGATCACTGTACTAAGCACTTGGGAGAATAGAATAACAGATTCGTTGGACATGTTCCTTTCACCAAGAACTCTCAGTCTAGAAGAGGAGACAGACATTAAAATAAATTATGGATAAATACAAAAGTGCTGCGGGGCTGAGGGTGGGGGTGAATGTTTTGTTTTGTTGTCTGTCTCCCCCTTCTAGACTGTGAGCCCGTTGTTGGGTAGGGACCGTCGCTATATGTTGCCAACTTGTACTTTCCAAGCGCTTAGTACAGTGCTCTGCACACAGTAAGCGCTCAATAAATACGATTGAATGAATGAATGAATGAAGGGTACGAATCCAGGCACAAGGCTGCTGTAGAAGGGAGAGGGAATACAGTCAGACAGTCTTACTGTGTGCAGAGCACTGTACTAAGCAGAGTACAATACAACAATTATCAGACACGTTTCCTGCCCACCACAATCATCCAGTCTAGAAGGGGAGAGGAAAGGAGGCCTTAGTTGGGGAAGGTCTCTTGAAATTGTGATTTCAATAGTGTACATCCTTAGGATATGAAGATGGAGGACATTCCAGACCCCTCATCCACAGCGAGATGGATGACATCGAGGTACAGTGAGTAGGTTGGCATTAGGGGAGCTGAAATGCGTAGTCTGAGTTGTAGACGGCAATCGGTGAGATAAGAAGGGGGCAAGGTTCTTGAGAGCTTTAAAGCCAAAGGTAAGGAGTTTGATGCAGAGGTGGATGGGCAACCACTGGAGGTTCTTGAGCAGTGGGGAAAAATGGTCCAAATCTTTTTTTAGAAAACATGTGTATTCATCTTAGGGGCTCTTCCAGAGAAGTGCCTGAAACCCAGCTAACCTCTTGCAAAGACTGCATCCACTGAAGTGTCCTCTCCATAAGTCTCAGGCCCATCACCATTCATTCAATCGTATTTATTGAGCGCTTACCGTGTGCAGAGCACTGTATTAAGAGCTGGGGAAAGTACAACAATAAACGGTGATATTCACTGCAGGGTGTAGCTCTCCTGCCCGGTGAAGTATGGCACTACGCCATAGGCCAGTGCCTCTGGATTCATCGTGACTAGACTATACAACTCCTTGAGGGCAGGGATCATATCTACCAATCCCATTGTATTCTCCCAAGCGCTTACTGCAGTGCTCTGCACACGGTAAGTGCTCAGCAAATACCGCTGACTGACTTGCCAAGCCCTGGCATCATGATGATGATGATGGCATTTGTTAAGCGCTTACTATGTGCCAAGCACTGTTCGAAACGCTGTGGGGACACACAAGGTGATCAGGTTGTCCCACATGGGGCTCACAGTCTTAATCTCCATTTACAGATGAGGTAACTAAGGCCCAGAGAAGTGAAGTGACTTGCCCAACGTCACACAGCTGACAAGTGGCGGAGCCAGGACTAGAACCCATGACCTCTGACTCCCAAGCCTGTGCTCTTTCCACTGCCACACTGCTTCTCTCAAGCATCTTTTCCCTGCCACCAAATGATTCAAATGCTTAGCAACACCAACCACTAATAGGTAGGAGATTTAAAAGCTCTACCTGGTACAGAGTCATTTTTTTCATTTTATTAACACCAGAGGCAATAACACAACGCTAAAAATTAACATGCAATAATTATACAACAAATGCATATTTTTCAAAATAATTCTGCCCATCACAATTAGTGAATGCACATAGAATCTCCTATCCACCTTTAGTGCATTATTGTTTGAACAAGTAAAAGGCGATGAGAAGAACATATTAAACAATGCTATTCAGCACCAGTAAAAAGTCAAGAGACTTTTAACAATTCCATATCAAAAACATTTGAATCTGTATCACCAAACATGTAAAGTTAATCATTTTATTCCATTTCAAGATGCGTTCTTATTTACAGTATTTTGTAGTTCAATAAAATATTTTAACAATATTTAAAAATTATCTAAATTCATAAAAGTATTGCAGAAATTTATAACATTATTGTATGCACATACAAGGAAGTCCATGACAATGGTTAAAGAAATGTACTCAGAGAGTAGGAGCAACACAGACTTTTTTTCCCCCACAAGTTCCAAATATTTAAAGGCAGCTCTTTCAAACATTCAAAAAGCCTTATATGCTGCTAACTTCTGAAAATGAAAAGTTCCAGTAATGAAAGTGACTAGGTAAAGAAATAAGAGATTATCAGTAGAAAATATATTTCCACAGGTGTGACGTATTTAATAATCATGATGACAATACTTCCGTAGAAAACCGTTAGGACATAGTGATTTGTGAACCTATGTCGTTTGTTCATATAATCATGGTCTGTCCCAGACCTACAGAATCTTGTTCTCAAAATGCATGATATTTTAGCAGCCATAAATGCGTTTCCAGTTAAAATAGTCTCTAAATGCTAAGAAAATTAAACATAATTGACTGCTGAAAACCTTGGTTAGAATTTTTAAATCCCATGTTATTTTGGCATTAAAAGCTTCTAATAAAATGTAGCCACAGAGTTGGGCTTCTGATGATGGAAAGCCAAAAATAAAACAATAAATGTACACACTAGGCTTAAACTTCCACTCTGAAACCATCAGGTACCAAAAATATAAGAAAAAGCAATAGAAAAGTAAGAATAAAATTAAAAAAATATTGCACAGCCACATTACCTAGAAATAAAAGTCGATGTTAAAAAAGCTCTAGTCATGGATGATATAAACTATCTTCCATATAAAAAGTATAAATTTTCTTTTTCAATTCAACGGCAGCTACACTTTAATATCACACATTTTTAATTCATCAGTGAATGAGGTAATTGCCAAGGCTCTCATAATGCTCCTCTCCTACTGGAAGTATTTTAGGGCAGCAACCAGAAAGAATTTTTCTAAAAATATTTCAGAATCAAGAACCGCAATATGAGCAGCTCTCCCGATGAGTGAATCAGCTGTATTAGGCAAGGCATTGATGACATTGTAACGAACCAAATTACAGTCCTTATTTTGCAAAACCGGTAGAAGCAGGTTCTGGATCATTTCGGCATAAATTGGTCCTAGGAGCAAGACAGCAAAAAGATGCATTATATTTAATAATATTATATTTGAATAAGCATGAAGTGCTTAGTACAGTGCTCTGCACACAGTAAGCACTCAATAAATACGACAATGAACGAATGAATCAGAATAGGCAGTAACGTGACCTTTCAGGATAGGATTTTTACAAAAATTAAATGATGATAATAATTATGGTATTTGTTAAGCACTTACTCTGTGCTAGGCACTGAACTAAGCGCTAAGGTGGATACAAGCAAATTGGGCTGGACAGTCCTGTTTCTTGTAGGGCTCAGTCTCAATCACCATTTTACAGATAACAGTAATGATAACAGATGAGGTAACTGAGGAACAGAAGTGAAGTGACTTCTCCAAGGTCACAGAGCAGATGCTGACTTCATTTAAAAATGGAAAACCTATTAAGGATTTGCTTTTTGTTCGATGTTGCTTTTTGGAAAAAACTCTAGGTTTTCATATTTACCCTTTTATTGAAATGTCAATGAAATTCATCAACAGTACCTACTCTGCAGTAACACCCCCACCCCCCACCAATAACTCGCTTAATTAAACCAGGGAAGCAGATCAATTACTCAGTTGCCATGACTTCAAAAAATAAATGGCAGACAACTGAGCATTTGAGGGGAAGCACGTTGGTTCAGTGTTTCAAACGTTGCAAGTTTTGTCTCAGCAGGCAGAAACCTTCACAGCCTTTCTTTTGACTTTCAGGGAGCTGAGGCCATTTCAGGTGCCGGGGCATTTGAAGCTGGCTCAGGCAAGGGAGTGAAGGTGGATTTTCCTCTACTTGGCATTCCTTACTACCTTGCCTTCTTGCACCAGGGTGGAAGGGAAGCTGTACCCCACCTCTCCTTTCCCATTTTCCTCACTTCACCTCCTCTCTCACATGGGGAAGTCAAGGAAAACAGTCGCCTGTCTATTGCAAAAGATAAGTGGGCAAGGATGTGAAAAAGAGGGCTCCAAGTGTAATCCACATACACATATTTTTCACACTTCCTCATTCTTCTCTTCCCTCGCTCCAGAACACTGGAGCTGCAGAGGAAAGGAGCAAGGAGGGTGGCTGTGAAGAGGGTTTGGAGCAGTTGGGACTGATTTTGAGGCACACACACACACACACACACACACACACACACTCTCTCTCTCTCTCCCCATTTCCCCCCACACCTCCCCATCCCTCTCTCTCATAGTACCAGTCCACCCTGATGATTCAGAGCTGGTGTTTTAGTTGAGACTCTGGCAGGGAGAATTTTTAGTCAGTCATACTGGAGTAGGAAAAGGAAAAAGAAAAGAAAAAGGAGAAGCAGCATGACTTAGTGAATAGAACACGGGCCTGGGAATCAGGAGGACCTGGGTTCTAATCCCTGCTCTGCTCTTTTAGACTGTGAGCCCACTGTTGGGTAGGGACTGTCTCTATATGTTGCCAACTTGTACTTCCCAAGCGCTTAGTACAGTGCTCTGCCCACAGTAAGTGCTCAATAAATACGATTGATTGATTGATTGCTCTGCCACATGTCTGCGGCGTGATCTTGGGCAAGTTATTTTACTTCTCTGTGCCTCAGTTACCTTATGTGGAGATTAAGATTGTGAGCCCTATGTGGAGCAGGCACTGTGACCAACCTCATTAGCTTGTATAATAATGATGGCATTTGTTAAGTGCTTACTATGTGCAAAGCACTGTTCTAAGCGCTGGGGAGGATACAAGGTGACCAGATTGTCCCACGTGGGGCTCACAGTCTTAATTCCTATTTTACAGATGAGGTAACTGAGGCACAGAGAAGTTAAGTGACTTGCCCAAGGTCACACAGCTGACAACTGGCAGAGCCGGGATTTGAACCCATGTATCTACAACTCCAGTGCTTACTACAGTGCCTGCCATACAGTAAGCATTTAGCAAATACCATAAAAAGAGGTGGGGGGGGGGGGGGGGGGGTAGAAAAAAACATGAAAAGAGAACACATTTGTGCTCAGATGTCTTGCAGCAATGTCCAAGGCAAAGTGACCATTTTCTTCATGGGCTAAAACTCTATAATTACCTGATTGCTTGTCCTTTAAAGCTGTTTTACACATCTCAATGCGTGCAGAGTGATAGGGAACATAACGATCCTGCAGAGACCCTACTAATACTACATTTTTAAAGTATTGAAGACCTGTGGAAAAGGGATAGAAATGGTCACTGATGATTGTAATTACACACACAATTCCAAAACAAATTTTAAGCGCAGATCAATGTATCTCACAAACACTTCCACTACAAATACCATTTGCATTTGTTTATCCACTATGGTAAAACCAACTAGAGATGAAACTGCATTTCCGATGGTTACTCTGCTATCCAATGGCGACTTAAAGTACCAATTGTGACAAAGCAGTAAGGCAAAATCTGAGGCAAGGCCCATCTGCTCTCCAAAAGTCTTCCTTCCACTATGGTACCCTGCTTTCAACTCTACCCCAGTCTAAGGATGGTTCTCTGGTTCTAAGTTTACCAAATCCTCCCATGGATTTTACCCTTCCTTGATTTATTCATCAAATTCCCGTCCAAGACAGCAAGCAAGAATTTAACTCCATGGCTTAAGGATTTTTAGGGAATAGAGAAATGATTCCCCCAAAGTTCTTCTAATCTGTGTAACGTGGGTAGGTAGAACAAAACATACATCTCTGGGAGTTCAGCGCTACTCAGGTTTATGGTAAAAAGTTGCCAAATTAGTATTCAACCATATCCCACGATATGGTGGTGATATAGTCTGCAACAAGGATGAATCATGAACAGTTGTGTCATGGGAACATTTTATCAGACTTCCAAGCAATTTGTTAGGTTCAGAACATGATGCAAGGTTCCACAGATAAGTAAAAATTAAACTGCAACTCCCTACCTCTTGTTTACCTCCGTCTCCTGTTCCTAGGGGCTTTCCTGCCCACTTCCAAACCCCTCTCCCAATTCCTGTATTCTCACCCCTAAATGCCAGCACTTTAAAACTTCGTTCATAGCCACAGCTCAAACAGTAAAGGGGGAAGGGAAGAAGGGATGGGTTCATTCATTCATTCAAATTGTATTTATTGAATGCTTACTGTGTGCAAAGAACTGCGCTAAGTCCTTGGGAGAGTACAGTTAAACAGTGGACAGACATTTCCTGACCATGAGCTTTCTATTCGGATGGTCACTGGAAGCCCCTTTTCATCCAGTCGTGGGTGGGACATATTGAGACAATGGGCTTGGGATAGCTATCGCTAACCAATTTTTAAGAGGTCCTGTTCACCTCCATTAAGACATTTTAGAGATTGATTTTATAGAAGACTGAAATTCGATTTTGGTCACTGCTGAAGTGTACATCTGATGCTTAACAATTCCACGTTAGATTTTCAACAACCTGTCTTCAGACAGAATCAACTTCCCATTTCAGCCCCAAATCCAGGGATCAGAGAATACCTTTTATATACACCCTACAGCAAGACCTCCCTCCCTGGTTTCTGACCCCACCAGGGTCCTCTGGCCACGGCCGGGGCTGCTGCAGGGTCAATCCAGAGTCACTACGGTGGCGAGAAATCCTGGTCCGGACCCTTGCTGCATTCGTGCTAAGTACCCTCGAGCTTCTGGATTGGGGAGGGGCGACGAAGGCCTTCTCTCGGAGTCCGGGGTAAGCCCAGCTCCTGGTGCCCTGAAAGGTCCAGAAGTGTGACTATGGCATCCTCCTCATCTTTTTCCCCCCTCATCTCCCTTCCTCTGGTCCCTTTCTGCCTTCAATGGCTGGGATGAACTAGACAAGCACTACCCGGCCCCAAAATCCGTGGTGGTGGATGTTCCCTCCACGCCAACCCCATGGAGATGATTGATCCCTGGGGCACCTAGGACACAGCATTTCCACTAGACTATAAGCTCCCTGTGGGCGGGGATCGTGTCTACCAACTCTACTGTACTGTACTCCCCGAAGGCCCACAGAAAACACTCAATGAATACCGGAGATTGACTGATTTCAATATTCAATACTGATCAACATTCAAAATCATGTTCTTTTCAATGGATTGGTTTCTTCAGATGAGAAGGGAATCAAGCTCTACCTTGTTTAAAGACTGGATATATTTTTAAGTCACTATTTGTAGTACGATTAGTAAGCTAAATCTAAACATTCCCTTGGACTGTGTAATACTACTCTCTTATCTGAAGAATATGGGATTTGTTCTTTGTTATCTTGGTCTTCCTGAATTCTCTTACTGAAATTGCTTTTGTCCTGAATTTCTTCATAAATTTGAAAATGGAAGATGGGTTTCAAGAATTTTTGTGGTTCCATACTAATGATGGCTTAAATTAAGTCTTTTAGACTGTTAGCCCACTGTTGGGTAGGGACTGTCTCTATATGTTGCCAACTTGTACTTCCCAAGCGCTTAGTACAGTGCTCTGCACACAGTAAGCGCTCAATACGATTGATTGATTAAATTATTATATAATCAAGATGCATTCTAGATAAAATTGGATGGTATGCATTTTGTTCACCTGCTAATACCATTTTGAAAAAAGTCTCTATTCCTGTTCCCTAAAATAATTGTAGCTCATCACTTCTCCACATTCTTGCAAAAGCCAAACACTCAAACAAGATAAGGTTATTTACAAATGAAAAGTGATATCGTCAATTGAACAAGCCAGTAGCTCGGCTTGCATAAGAGCCTATCAAAAAAGATTATAGCCACAGGGTAGCGCAGCAAGAGACTTTTTAAACCATTATCTTTTATTTGTCAGACCTCTGCAGCTGTAAATGATTCTTAGTTATTTGTTTTAAGAATTCTTAAAATAGTGCCCTCTTGCTGGTTAAATTCCATGGCTAAATCCAGAATCTTTCACACTGAGCATAAAGCATAGATTTCTCCTTCTTCCTGTATTGAACTTGAAATCCCAATGATAGTTATTTTTCCCCTAGGTCATAATCAGTGTTTCTCTTTTTTCTGCTTTAACTGAAGCCCAATTGGCCAGCTTTTTCCAACAACTGGGTTGACAGAAACTGCATCTGCTTCAGTGATAATCCAGGCTAAATGTATTTAACTTAATATCCTACAATGAAACGGTGGACATTTTACAACAAATTATAAAGGCTGTTGGTGGTGTAATTTATTGCTCAACTGTCCTCTCTTGAATAGAACACAAGGAGCATGCAAAGACTCTAAAGTATAATTTGCCATCTTTACAATTTTCTCAATATTAATTATGGCCTTGATCTTATATATTTAAAAAATTCCCTTAAACTCTCACTCATTTCTCTCTCTAATATGTAACCTAAAAATGATGGTCAAGAGTATTTTTTGAAGATATGTTTCTGTAGAAAATGCTGTTGTGCCCAAATCTGCACTTGGGATCGTACTCTTCCAAGCGCTTAGAACAGTGCTCTGCACATAGCAAGTGCTCAATACCATTGACTGAATTACCTTGATTAGGATTGTGTCTACTCACTCTGTTGTACTCTCCCAAGTGTGTAGTACAGCGCTCCACACACAGTAAGAGCTCAATAAATACTACTGACTGGTTAACATCAAATGACAACATTAACGGGATTGTGGTATGTCATCCGGACAAACATTTTTGAGGTCTTCCCTTGCTTCTCAGCGCATCCATCTACTCAAAAGATCGCACCTACCACTTCTTTTGCATCCCCCTCCCCAACCACTTTTCTATAGTGTACTTACCCTATTTAAGGTAAGTTAAGCGGTCACTTTTCCCAGCTATTTTTTCCAATTTAATTTCTCTTTTCTGGTTTCTGTTCTAATTTCACACAGTTTCTTTAGTCACAGGAGTCAAAACCAAGCATGGGAGTCTAATCAGATAAAAATCAATATGCTACCTGTTCTGCAGTTTGTGTTCACCATCATGCTTGCCTTGTTAAAAACAACTGTATAAAAATACAGAAACACATATGCACAGACACACACACACACACACACACACACACACAGAGTTGTCCTTTGTGCTCAGAAAAGACATTGTTGTGAATGGCTGAAAAGATAAATGTGGGACCCACAGTCGGGATTGACCACACTGTGCACATCTAGACTGACCTTTATTGTACTGTTATCTTCACTATGTGCACAGCCTAATGCTGTTTACACTTCAGATTCATTTCAAAGTCTTTAAAGGCTTCTGTTAGAAAAAAGCCATTTCTTGATTATATCTTAACCTCTCCCACCTTGATTTCTGCATCAGCTACCCATGGTGACCTCTCGGCCTCCTGTCTCTCCCCACTCCAGTCCACACTTCACTCTGCTGCCTGGATCATTTTTCTACAAAAACAATCAAGCACTCTCCAAAAACCTCCAAAGGTTGCTTACACACCTTTGCATCAACGGAAATTTCTTACTATTGCCTTTAAAATAATAATAATAATAATAACATTATTATTATTATTATGGTATTTGTTAAGTGCATACTACGGGCCAGGCACTGTACTAAGTGCTAGGGTGGATAGGACACAGTTTCTGTCCCACGTGGGGCTCACAGTCTCAATCCCCATTTTACAGATGAGGTAACTGAGGCACAGAGAAGTAAAGTGACTTGCCCAAGGTCACAGAGCAGATAGGTGGCAGAGCCAGGACTGGAATCCACCTACCTTGTGACATCTAGGCCTGTGCTCTATCCACTCCATGCTGCTTCAGTACTCAATCACTTTGCCTCCTTCTGTCTTACCACGTCTGTATATGTTGCCAACTTGTACTTCCCAAGCGCTTAGTACAGTGCTCTGCACACAGTAAGCGCTCAATAAATACGATTGAATGAACGAATTTCCTACTGCAACACAGCCTGCACACTTTGCTCCTCTAATGCCAAACTACTCTCTTTACCCAGCTAGATCACCTCTACCTTGCCACGACCACATCTTCTCTCCGGCCTGGAAATCCCTCCCCCTTCATAGCTGACAGACCACCATTCATTCACTCATACAACTGTATTTATTGAGCATAGAACTGTACTAAGTGCTTAGTGTATTCCATATCTTCTAATAATAATAATTATTATTATTCTGGTATTTGTTAAGCGCTTACTATGTGCCAAGCTCTGTTCTAAGCGCTGCGGTAGATACAAGGTAATCAGGTTGTCCCATGTGGGGCTCACAGTCTTAATCCCCATTTTACAGATGAGATAATTAAGGCACAGAGAAGTTAAGTGGCTCGCCCAAGGTCACACAGCTGAAAAGTGGCAGAGCCGGGATCAGAACCCACGTCCTCTGACTCCCAAACCTGTGCTCCTACCGCTAAGCCAAGCTGCTCCTCCAGGAGGCCTTCCCTGACTAAGCCTTCATTTCCCTTACTCCCTCTCCCTTTTATATTGCCTTTGCACTTGAATTTGTAATAATAAATGGTACTTTTTAAGAGCTTACTATGTGCCAAGCACTGCCCTAAGCACTTTTCCATTGATGGCTCTGAGGGCCAACTTCCTCAATAGCTGGGACATGTGTCAGGTAATTATGCACTGCAATTTACTTTAATGTCTGTCCCTCCGGCCTGTAAGCTCCATGAGGGCAGGGACTGTGTCACCTACTCTACTATATTGCACTTTCCCAAGCATTTACTACAGTACTCTGCACGCTTGACAAATACCACTGTTTGAGTAATCGCGCTTCGGAATGTTTTCTATATTTTGAAGGGTCTCATCTTCAATAGCTGTGTTGAGAACAATACACAGATCCCCAAGCCATCTCTTCAGGATTGCCAAAGGACTGGAGCCATGCTTTCCAATTTAGAGATGCCAAACGCACAGGGCAGGAAATCGTCTCTGAATAATAATAATAGCATTTATTAAGTGATTACTAGTGCAAAGCACTGTTCTAAGCACTGGGGAGGTTACAAGGTGATCAGGTTGTCCCACAGCGGGCTCACAGTCTTAATCTCCATTTTACAGATGAGGTAACTGAGGCCCAGAGAAGTTAAGTGACTTGCCCAAAGTCACACAGCTGGCTATTGGCAGGGCCGGAATTTGAACCCACGACCTCTGATGCCAAAGCCCGGGCTCTTTCCACTGAGCCATGCTGCTTCTCTGAATATTGGGCAGCAGTTCTTGGTTTCATGGCATAGTGCCACAGCCCTTGATCTCTTCCATTTTTTGGCATCCCATCACCTACCAGGCTTGTTTCTTTGAGAGGCACGTCATGAAGGAGGCTTTGTCTGAATAATGAGGTGCTGCAAGATGTTTTAGGTTCAGTATTTGCTTTGCTCTAAATAGATTTTGATCTCCAAATCATTTGCATTGAATTTTGCATGGCCATTCCTGATTTCTCGATGACTGCCGGGTAGACTTTATCAAGGAGAACTACTGTTCATTGCTTACGCTGGAGATTGTGGTTGTATTTTTCTGTTGAAGAGCTGAAGAGTTTCTTTGTTTTCCAAGAGCTTAATGTTCAGCTCTCTTGGGGGTTTGGAGACCATTTTTCGATAAAATGGCTGTGTAGTAAGCTCCATCCCCCCCATCTTACCTCCTTCCCTTCCCCACAGCACCTGTATATATGTATATATGCTTGTACATATTTATTACTCTATTTATTTATATCTATTCTATTTATTTTATTTTGTTAGTATGTTTGGTTTTGTTCTCTGTCTTCCCCTTTTAGACTGTGAGCCCACCGTTGGGCAGGGACTGTCTCTATATGTTGCCAACTTGTACTTCCCAAGCGCTTAGTACAGTGCTCTGCACACAGTAAGTGCTCAATAAATACGATTGATGATGATGATAAACCTGGAGCATGAGATGACTAGATGGTAAACTCATTGTGGGCATGGAATGTGTAGCACTTAGTACAGTGCTCTGCACACAGTAAAGGCTCAATAAATACGACTGAATGAGTGAATAATGGTTCATCCAGCACTCAGTCCACGCATAGCCGCTGTAATCAACACACCCTTTAAGTCTCTCTGCTGCAATCCAACATAGTCAACAATATGTCTATGTTTTGACCATGGATGTATCCGGAGCGTTTGTCTTTGAATGGTGTTGGCAATAATGAGATGATTTCGGTCATATTTACTCAGCAAAAGCAGGCTACTGTGGTCTCCTTTACCACACCCAAAAGGCCGACAACTTTTCACCATGTGTTGGCATCACTACCAACAAAATAAAGCATAAAAATCACCTACTGTAATGGATTTTTCTAGTCCTGGCATTTCTGCTTTTAGTTTGTCTAAATCTGTGCAGCCTTTTTTTCCCCCAGTGTCTCATTGTTGGGCCCAAGCACTTACGATTGTGGCAGAATTGTTTGGCTTCAGGGGCAGGTTTACATGGTTGCTTAAATCTTGGGGCGGGTTTACAAAGTTCTCCATTGGTTGTTGTCTCACTGCAAATCCAAGCCCGGACAGGAATGGTTCTAAAGAGGGAAGGCCTCTCTAATACATGGCGTATCCATCGCCCATATTTGTGGGCTGTCCTTTGTCTGGCAACCTAGTGTCATATAGTGCCGTGACAGTGCCTCTACACCTGGCCGTGCATCATTAGAGCTCTTTCTCTTATATTTTCATCATCCCATTGTGTCCTGGCCATCAGGTGCAATGGTGTTTAGCACATTCAGTTACCCCAGAAAGAGAAGCAGCGTAACTCAGTGGAAAGATCACAGGTTTGGGAGTCAGAGGTCGTGGGTTCCAACCCCAGCTCCGCCACCTGTCAGCTATGTGACCTTGGGCAAGCCAATTAACTTCTCTGGGCCTCAGTTCCCTCATCTGTAAAATGGGGATTAAGACTGTAAGCCCGAGGGACAAGCTGATTACCTTGTATCCCCCCAGCGCCTAGAACAGTACTTTGCACATAGTAAGCACTTAAATACCATCATCATTATTATTATTATAAAACAGGGACTGCTTTCTGCAGAATCTATGTTGAGGAAAGCTCACATCAAGCATTTACAACAGTGCTCTGCACAGAGTAAGCGATCAGTAAATACCACTGAGTACTTATGCATGTCCAATCCTTGTCCATGCTGAACCTTATATTCTTATCTGCCTTTCCCAATTTGCAGTTTTTCTGAATTCATATCCTTGTGTCTAAGGTCCAGCCACCCCACCGGCTTTTGTGTCAGAGAATTTAATAAAGATATTATTGACTTCAACAGCCAGGTCACTGATGAAACTATTAAATGCACCTGACTCGAAACAAACTTCCAAGGTAATATCAAATCATTTATAACTCTTTGCATATTCTTTGAACTGGATACTTTCTTAAAGATAGTGTATAATTATGTACAATTAAGAACCCACTACATCTTCACTTCTCTTCATTCCACAACACTTATCCCTTTGTGGAAAAAGAAATTATACTGGCGTTTTAAGATTTCCAAAACCATGTTTTTTTTCCAGTCATCTTTTTCAAGGGCTTGTAAATAATCACTTCTCAAGCAAAATATTTTTTCCCCCTTATAAAATATTATCAATTACTACTGCAATGTAAATAATACACTTGCCTGCTTTTTTACTGAGTTTATACAAGAAGGTTTGACGGGGGTCTGAATGATCTCGACATGTCAACTGCAATAAAGAACCTGATTTTTTCCACTTCTGCATAAACCAGAGACCTGAAGAGTGAAGAACAGATAGATGAGTATAAATTTGAATTGAGCAGTGATTAATAAATGCTACTTATATATACCAATTTTAATACATAGTAAAGTTTTTAAAATTGCATGTTATAAAATGGCATAAGAAGGTCTTCACATTCTTTAACAGACAGTTCTCAATTTTCTGCTAAAAATAAAGAAGAAAGATATCTTGAATTAAGTCTTAGTGAAAAAAGTATGGTTGACTTCCAGCTAGACACACCAGAAATGGGATGGAAAGCATCCCAGTACAAAGCTCTGTACACATTAGGGGCTGAAGTGAACACTGTTAATGATGATGAAGATGAAAAAAAAGCATTTTTTTAAGCTCAATTTGCCCCAAGTCACATCAGAAGAACAAAGAGAGCATAAATTCAACCAGAATAGACAATCTGAGTATTTAGCTGTCAAATATATGTCAGTATATCACTCATACTTGTTGACTGCTCACAGTGTGCAGCGCACTATATTAAGCATTTGGTACACAGCACTGCATTCATTCATTCAATCGTATTTATTGAGCGCTTACTGTGTGCAGAGCACTGTACTAAGCGCTTGGCACTGTACTAAGCGCTTGGCACTGTACTTCTATAATGAGAAGCAGCCGTCCCCTAGTGGATAGAGCATGATCCAGGGAGTCAGCAGGACCTGGGTTCTAATCCCACTTCCACCATTTCATTCATTCAATCATATTTATTGAGTGCTTACTGTGTGCTGAGCACTGTACTAAGTGCTTGGGAAGTACAAGTCAGCAACATAGAGTCCCTACCCAACAACGGGCTCTACTGCGTGACCTTAACTTCTCACCTTTAAAATGACCATTAAGACCGTGAGCCCCATGTGGGACGTGGATTGTGTCAAACTTGATTAGCCTGTATCCATCCCAGCACTCAGTACAGGGCCTGGCACATAGTAAGCACTTAATAAACACCATAAAGAACAAACACACACAAATGCGATCCACTCGCAAGCGCTGAGTTCAAAAACACTGGAAAGTGTTGGGAGACTGGGGAGCGATGGGGAGATGGAGCTGAGATTGGAATGTGGGAAGAGGGTAGGAAAATTGAAAAAAAGATTAGGTGAGGAAGGGTAATTAAGTTACTAGAAGCGACTGCACATAATGTTGGGGGTGGAATCATGTATATTGGGATTAATCAGCAACTAATGTAGGGCATATTCCAATGTTACACATATTGTAGGGTGGTTGCTACCTGGGGTAGGCCTGTATAATGCCTCCTTAAAACCTAAGCCAGTAAATTCTAAGGCTGGCACTTAAAGCTTTACCCTTAACATCCATTTCATATTCAAATGTAAACCAATTTAACTCATACAAATTTTAATATGATTAAATATGTCATTTTAAATTTATAAAAATGCTTTCTGATAGAATTAAAGCAGAGACGAAAAATAGGTACTTTTGCGATTTGACTGAATACATACTTATGTCAGCCTGCTATTTCACAGAGAGCATTCTATTAAAATGTTAGGTAGGAATTTTAAGAAAACTGAAAAATGAGGTCACAACAAAGGAGTATAATTGAATATATCATACCAGAAGTTTTCAACCTTGTTTTTGAGTTTTCAACCTTTACCCTGTTAGCTGAAGCTTCTCCCAATTTTCATCTAAATGTACCCTGTTCATATCTAACCTCTACTTCCTTTTCCATACGGGTCTCTCACTTTGTAGAAGAGGAAACTGAGACACAGAGAAGTTAAGTGACTTGCCCAAAGTGACACAACAGGAAAGTGGAGGAGGTGGAATTAGAACCCAGGTCCATGCTCTTTCTTCTAGGCCCATTCCAGGCCCACACTGCTTCCCTAGACATCTGAAGTCATTAAGGTGAAGAAGTGACTTGTTCTTCTGAGCCAGGAAGAAATACAATTTGTTAAAATATGATATGCTAGAAAGGACCCAGGGGTCATTAAATTATCCTCCATTCTATATTTTAAGGCTCGGAATGATTCGAAGTCTTTACCTGTATTAACAAGTGCACTGCTATTGTAGAGGGTACCCAGGTGTGGTCCAGAAAGAGACAAAAAGGTGTGAAGTTTGCTGAGGTAATATTTGAACCTAGGCCTTGTAAGCACTGAACGGATTATCAAATTGCCCAGCGAATGTCCAATAAAGCTATAAAAGAAAAAATACCACATATTTTCCATAAAACAGTTGACTTTAAATGCCTTCTCATTCTACATTGAGCCTTCCCGTATGGAACAATACATTAATAACATGATGCTTCAATTAGTTTTGCCTTTTAAGAGTCCCCAAACTACTAATGAGGGAGTATATTTCCTTTCCCAACGATTAGGTGAGTAATTTGGCAAAATGTGACAGGTAAAACTGATGATGAATGGAACCTGATTTTTAATTCAGGAACTGTAACTGATATTGATCACTTTGAAAATTTCATAAATGAAAATCAGACTTACACAACACATAATTTTGCTACCTGCTGGTACTAAGACATACTTGAAAAAGTTTTTAAAAATTACAAAATGATTATAGCAACTCACTAAATTGATCCTAAATGGATAGAAAAGAATGATTTCTAGGAGTTGTAATAGTAATTATTGAGAGCCTTCTGGATGCAATGCACTAAGTGCTTGAAAAGTAAATGGTTTACTTCCCCCTTATTAGTAATTTTAACTCCAAACATTTTAGGTTCTTATAACTAGAAAAACTGCTAAAATTCAGTTTGCTTTTTCAATTATATGACTACATTACAGATAGGAATATGTAGACTATAACAAACCCTATATTCAAAGAAACCTTCCTACAACTAGTTTGCTTCAATTCCTTCTCTAATTACAACCTGCACAACTTTTGTAATAATTACTCAGGAGGGCCCTGAGATCATTCAAGGGACCTGTTGTTGGATAGGGATTGTCTTTATTTGTTGCCAAATTGTACTTCCCAAGCACTTAGTACAGTGCTCTGCACACAGTAGGTGCTCAATAAATACCACTGAATGAATGAATTACAGAAATTAAAAATCTATGTAGCTCTTGACCAGGAAATATTAGGCAAAGTGGCTATGGCTCTTGATTATTTGTCACCCTTCTGAAGTCAGTTGTGCAATCTGTGGACAACTCTTAGACAATATATTCTTTATTAACCAATCAATGGTATTTACTAACTGCTTACTGTGTGCAGAGACCTATACTAAACACTTGGTAGGGTACAATAGAATTGGTAGACACTTTTCCTGTCCACAACGAGCTTACAGTCTAAAGGGGAAGGCAGACATTAATATAAATATTTTATAATATAATTTATGGCTCTCAGTCCTCCCTGCTGGTGGAGGTGAAATTATTCCCCCCGCTACCACAAATGATCCTCCAGCAACCACACTTCAAGAAAACTCTGTCCTCATTCATCATGATAAAACTGGTGAGGTGGACATTTAGCAATGTAAAGCAGTAGCCTTTTGTTCTGTGAATCCTCAAATTCTGAACACAATCTTTTGTGGCTACCAAAGTAGTCTGGCCACTCCTGCTATAAAGCAGGCTAATAATCTGGGCACTGTCTGATATACATCATATATACATATACCAAAACCATTTTGTGTAGTGCTTACCTGATTTTTGAAATTGTTAGGCTGTAAATCTGAATATACTGTATGATCTCATCAAGAAGACGATCCGTCATGGAATCAAAATCGGCAAAGGTATCATTCTGTTGGAAGGTAAAACATACACTTTGGGCAAGTAGGATGATTTGAAAATTTCACATTGTTCCCTCCTCAACATCATCATCATCAATCGTATTTATTGAACGCTTACTGTGTGCAGAGCACTGTACTAAGCGCTTGGGAAGTACAAGTTGGCGACATATAGAGACAGTCCCTACCCAACAGTGGGCTCACAGTCTAAAAGGGGGAGACAGAGAACAAAACCAAACATACTAACAAAATAAAATAAATAGAATAGAGATGTACAAGTAAAATAAATAGAGTAATAAATATGTACAAACATATATACATATAGACAGGTGCTGTGGGGAAGGGAAGGAGGTAAGATGGGGGGATGGAGAGGGGGTCGAGGGGGAGAGGAAGGAAGGGGCTCAGTCTGGGAAGGCCTCCTGGAGGAGGTGAGCTCTCAGTAGGTTCGATCACTTTTATAACTAAGATTAAATGATGCATACTAACTTTCTCCCTCTTCTCATTCTCCTTTATTGGGTGGGATTGGTGTGTGTGTATGTCTGTGTGTGCATCCATCTTTCTCTTCCCTAAGGTGTGACCTCTGGGACTCCATGGCAGCAGGCATTTGCTTATCTGATCATTTTTCCTCTATTTACCCCTCCCAGACAAAATGACAAGTCTCCACCTCTAGGCTTGAAATCTTTTCAGCTACTCACTCAGTCTCCTTTTCTCTGCCTAGGTTTTTCCAGAATCAAGTGTCGCGTGGTTTTAGCACCAGGGTCTTCAGGATTAGTTTTCACACTCGAGTGCGTGTAGTTTACTTCATTCAGATTCTCCTATCCATTGTCAGAGTCTGTAAAAGTTTCCTTCCTCCATATGTGGTACATTTTTCTGAAGGAGAATGTCTCCTGCAGTAGCCTAATTGTATAACTTTGTCTTAGGGGAGCCATTGTGCTGCTCTTTCTCATCCTTCAGACCAGCTAGGCTTCCCAGGAATCCTCACTGTAGGGATGGGGGATTAGGAGGGCAGTAAACAGGCTTACTTTGTTTTTTCATACCCCATGTTTTTTAGTCTTCTTGTTCCTTGAAAGTCAAACAATGGTATTTACTGAGCTCCCCTCTAGACTGCAAGTTCCTTGTGGCAGGGAATGTGTCTACTAATTCTCTTATATTGTACTCTCCAAAGCACTTAGTATAACACCCTGCACACAGTAAGCACTCAATAAATGTGATTAATTGACTGAGCACTTAGTGAGTGCAGAGCACTGTACTAAGAACTTGGGAGAGTACAATACACAAACACATAGACACATTCCTTGCCCACAAGAGACGGATATTAATATAAATAAATTACAGATATGTGCATAAATGTTGTGGGACTGAAGATGGGGTGAAGATCAAGTGCTAAAAGGGTAGAGAACCAAATGCATAGATGACACAGAAAGAAAGGCAGGAGGGGAAAATGGAAAAATTCTGCTTCAGGTTGGTTGGAACTGGTAGGGCAGAAAAAGCAGATTTTTCGTCTTTTCCCAGCTTCGCTGCAAGATTTAAGAGTATCCTCTCTTCTTCTACGCTATCATGGAGTCCATCCAACTCCTTTAAGGAATGATGGAGATATTCTGGCCACCTTAATAAAACCGGCATTAAATTACCTGGCACCATTTTTTAGACAGTATTTACAATTTTCTAATGAAAACTTTATATAGACAGTTAAGGAGTCATACTTTTTCAAACATGACCAGCAATGAATGACTTAGTATAAATTAAAGCCAAGATCATCATTCCTATGTTTTTCCTAACTACTTCTTTTATTTCAAATTTTCCAAAGTTTGAAAAATTATTTCGCTCTTGACATTCTTTTGGATTAAGGCCATCGTTAAATAGATAATATTTACATTTTACAATACAAAAGCAGCTTAGCCTAGTGGAAAGAGCACAAGCCTGGGAGTCAGAGGACCTGGGCTCTAATTTCACCTCTGCCATTTGCCTGCTGTGTGACCTTTGGGCAAGTCATTATTCTCTGGGCCTCAGTTTTCTCACCTGCAAAATGGGGATTCAATACTTGTTGTTCCTCCTACTTAAACTGTAAGCCCTATATGGGACAGGGTCTGTGCCTGGCTCCCCCACGTCTGCTGTGTGAGCTTGGGCAAGTCACTTAACTTCTCTGAGCCTCAATTACCTCATCTGTAAAATGGGGATTAAGACTCTGAGCCCCACATGGGACAACATGATCACCTTGTATCCCCCAGTGCTTAGAACAGCACATAATAAGCACTTAACAAATGCCATTATTATTATTAATAACATATCTACCTCAGTGCTCAGAATGGGGCTTGACACATAGTAAAGTGCTTAACGAATACCATCATCATTTAACGTATCTGGCACTGAGTTTTTCTTCCAATTTTCCCAAAGTTTACGGGTTTTGCTAGAGATTCAAGCTGTAAAGACTGCAAAGGTTCAATAATGGAAGATACTTCACACTACAGTACGATCTGGGCATAGATTCAGAGTTGTCAACAAACATATATGACCCTCAATAAATACCACTGATGATGACGATGAGCTCCTCACGAAACACTGTCATTTATCATACCTGATTTCTCTCAGACATAAGAAAATCTATTCGGCCCCCAGGCAATCCAAGTTCAATATAAGTCTTTACTAATCGAAGATCTGCGCTGTTTCCTAAAAACAGAAAAATAATATTTAAGGAGAAATACAGCAAGGGTTTCCAAGTACACCAGAATACATGTGTCTATTTCACGACAGGAATTTTATAGTCCATGAAACAGCGGTAAGCTTATAGTTCTACAAAGCAGTGTGCCTTAGTGGCTTTGAGAAATAGCAAGGCTTAGTGGATCGAGCCCGGGCCTGGGAATCAGAGGAAGCTGGGTTCTAATGCCGGCTCTGCCACGTGTCTGCTCTGTGACCCTGGGTAACCTCTGACTCTTCTGGGCCTCGGTTACCTCATCCATAAAATGGGGATAAGAGTGTGAGCCCCATGTGGGACAGGGACTTTGTCCAACCTGATTAATTTGTATCTACCCCAGTGCTTAGAACAGTGTTTAGTAAGTACATAACAAGTACCATAATAATAATAATGTTACAAAGAACCTTAACCCAAACAATATTTTAATTTTATTTTGGAAACTACATATATTTGGCTTTACAGTTTACATGGTTTGCTATTGTTCTGTATTCCCAGTGGGTAAATAGTAGCTTCTAGGAGGCTCAGTGTAGCTCAATAATCCATCTACCCTCCTCCAGGATCCAAAAAAATCGAACTCCTCCCCACTGTGGCCATCACTTCTACCAGGCCAGCCTCAAATGTGTCAGAGGTTGTTAATCCCGACTATTACTGCTCTAGATCACCCGAATAATAATCATTATTTTTAGTAGTAATGATTCAGAGGTCATTATCCCTGAGTATTATTGCTCTAGATCATCATTTATCATTATCAATCGTATTTATTGAGCGCTTACTATGTGCAGAGCACTGTACTAAGCGCTTGGGAAGTACAAATTGGCAACATATAGAGACAGTCCCTACCCAACAGTGGGCTCACAGTCTAAAAGGGGGAGAGTTTAGTTATGATGAAACACACACCGAATCAGTGGCAGCTTCACTTTATCAAATTCACCATTACAATAGATGAGTGAGTGAAAGGAGAAGAATGTGAGAAATGAAAACTTTTGTAAGTTTGTGGGGCAGACCAAAGTTACAGTAAAACGCTTCCATTGGGAACGCCTCCATAAAAAGCTGTTAACTGTGCTTTTAAAGTCACCAGGAAGATATTGGGCAGCAGTCAAAAGGCACAACCAAATGGGCATCAGCAGGAAGAGGAAACAAGTGAAAGAAAAAGAAGAATTATGCCTCTAGATTAAAAACAGTGACAATGACTATCATTATTATTTATTCAATCGTATTTATTGAACGCTTACTGGGTGCAGAGCACTGTACTAAGCACTTGGGGAGTACAAATCGGCAACATATATAGACGGTCCTACCCAACAACGGGCTCACAGTCTAGAAGGGGGAGACATACAACAAAACAAAACAAGTAGACAGGTGTCAATACCATCAGAATAAATAGAATTATAGCTATATACACATCACTACTAAAAGTAGAGTAATAAATATGTACAAATATACACATGCTGTGGGGAGGGGAAGGGGGTAGGGCAGAGGGAGGGAGGGGGGACGATGGGGAGGGAAGGAGGCGGAGAGGAAGGGGGGTGCTCAGTCTGGGAAGGCTTCCTGGAGGAGGTGAGCTCTCAGTAGGGCTTCGAAGGGAGGAAGAGAGCTAGTTTGGCAGATGTGTGGAGGGAGGGCATTCCAGGCCAGAGGTAGGATGTGAGCCAGGGGTCAAGGCGGCATAGGCGAGAATGAGGCACAGTGAGGAGATTAGCGGCAGAGAAGCGGAGTATGCGGGCTGGGCTGAAGAAGGAGAGGAGGGAGGTGAGGTAGAAGGGGGTGAGGTGATGGAGAACTTTGAAGGCGATAGTGAGTAGTTTTTGCTTCATGCGAAGGTTGATAAGCAATCACTAGAGATTTTTGAGGAGGGGAGTGACATGCCCAGAGTGTTTCTGTTCAAAGATAATCCAGGCAGCAGAGTGAAGAATAGACTGAAGCAGGGAGAGACAGGAGGATGGGAGATCAGAGAGGAGGCTGATGCAAATAAAATATGCTGATAAAACAGAAGTATAATGGATCCTAAAGAGGGCAACTATGAAATGATTTCTCTAAGCATTTTTTCCCACGGTTTGTCATATGACCTATATATGACCTAATATTGACATTTGTTTTATGTTCAAGACCAAGCCTACTTGGTAATTTAACCGAGCAGAGGCATACACTTAAACTTAATTCAATCAATTGTATTCATTGAGTGCTTACCGTGTGCAGAACACCATACTAACAGCTTGGGAGAGTACAATATAGAAATATAACAGAGTTGGTAGACACATTCCCTGTCCACAGTAAACTTACAGTCTAGAGGGATAATAAAGGCATTTTGTTCAACGCTTACTGCACAGCACTAAGCGCTAGAGTAGATACAAGATATTCCAAATGGGGCTCACAATCAAAGTACGAGGGAGCACAAGTATTGAATCCCCATTTGGCATATGAGTGAACTAAGATGCAGAGAAGCTAAGTGACTTGCCCAAAGTCACACAGCAGACCAGTGATGGAACTGAGACTAGAACTCAGGCCCTCTGATTTCGAGGCCTGTACTCTTTCCATTAGGCCACGCTACTTAATTCCACTTAAGGTGGCCATATCATACTTTAGCATCTCTATGATATTATGTCACAATGTAACGAAACCTCTTCAATAGAAATCTTGTGGGATTATAACTTTTCAGGGCAGAGAACTCGTGCTGCAACTCTTGAACACCCAAGAGTGCTAGGTGCATTAAAAAAACCCATCAATTAACAGACGTACAGAAACCAGTTTGAGGAGTTTGTTTTTCCTATTTAAACATTGCTATCAAAGGCCCTCCTGAAATCATATCTTCCTCAGGAGGCCTTCTCCAATTAATTCATCTTCATCCTAAATTATAATCTCACAATAATCACTACCTGAAAAACTTACACATTTTCGCACTGCTCCTGTTCCCCAGAGACCTCCAATCTTTTGAACTCCTCCAATTCTCTAGTCATCATGCTTCAATTGCTCTCTGTTCCTCAACCGCCTTCTCTTGGCTCACAAATTAACACCCTCAACACTGCTGTCTGCACTGAACTCATCTCCCTTGCTCCCCTGCCTCGGCTTACCTCGCACCACTCATCCGCAACCCAGGATCAGCTCTACAGTGCACTTCTTCTGCTCCTGTGCACGAGCTGGAGAAAGCTGATGGTGCAAACCTAGACGCCAGGCCGTCCTCATCCGTCACAAATTTATCCTCGTCCACTTTAATTCTGCCCTTCCCTCCACTTGGTAACAATACTTCTCCATCCTTAGTGACTCCCATTTCCCGCACCGGCTTTTTCAAATGTTTAACTCCCTCTTCAAACCTTTGTTCATCTCTCTTGTTCAATCCATACAGTCCACTGGTCACCAAGTCCTATTAGTTCTACCTTCACAACAACTCTAAAATCCACCTTTTCCTCTCCATCCAACCTATTATGTTGATCCATAACCCACCCTGACTACTGCATCAGCCTCCCTGCTGACCTCCCTGCCTTCTGTCTCTCCCCACTCCAGTCCATATTTCTGTCACCCAGATCATTTTTCTGAAAAAAAAAAAAAAAAAATACTCAGTCCATAGCTCCCCTTTCTTCAAGAACCTCCAATAGCTGCCCACTCATCTCTGTATCACACGGAAGCTCCTTACCTTCAGCTTTGAAGCATTCAATCTGCTTTCCATTCCTACCATACTTTGTTGATTTCCTACTACAGCCCGGTCCACACACATCATTCCTCTAATGTCAACTACTCAGTAAACTCCAATCTTGTCTAACTCATCACAGACCTCTTGCCCTCATCCTCCTTTTGGGCTGAAACCCCCTCCTCCTCCATTTATGACAGACCTCACTTTTCCCACTTCTCCCCACTTTGAAAGCCATATTAAAATCACCTCTTCTCCAAGAGACCTTTTTTAAAGGCATTTGATAAGTGCTATGTGCCAGACACTGTACTAAACACTGGGGTAAAGATAATAGGGTTAGACACAGTCCCTGTGCAACATGGAGTTCACAGTCTTAATTCCCATTTTACAGATGCAGTAAATGAAGCACAGAGAAGTGAAGTGACTTGCCCGCGGTCACACGGCCACCAAATGGCAGAGCTGGGTTTAGAAAGGTACTCCCATGCCTTTTCACTTGGGCATGCTGCCTTCCCCAATTAGGCCCTCATTTCCCTATTCCTTTTCCCGAATGCCATCACCAATGCACATGGATCTGTATCCTTAAAGAACTTGGTATGTATCCCACCCTGAATCCCATGGCACTTAAGTATCTATTTATTTGTATTGATGTCTGTCTTGATCAATCAATCAATCGTATTTATTGAGCACTTACTGTGTGCAGAGCACTGTACTAAGCGCTTGGGAAGTACAAGTCGGCAACATATAGAGACAGTCCCCTAGATTGTGAGCTCATTGTGGGCAGGGATTGTCACTGTTTATTGCGGTATTGTTCTTTCCCAAGTGCTTAGTACAGTGCTTTGCACACAGTAGTGCTCAATAAATATGATTAAATGAATGAACTTAAGCTCATATCCACAATTTATTTATTTTAATGTCTCTCTCCCCTTTCAGACTGTGAGCTCACTGTGGGCAGGGAACATGTCTAGTAATTCTATTGTATCATCCTCTCCAAAACGTTTAGTACACTACTCTGCATTCAATATGTGCTCCATAAATATGAGTGAGGATTGCACTAGAACAGCCATAACACTTCTGTATTTATCATACCTACCCTATTTTTAAGCACTAATATATACATATCCAAAGCTTCTTTCTACTATCAGTAAATTATTTTAGTTCCTGTCTCCCAAGGTCCATTGTAAACTCCTCAGGGATAGGGAACATGTCTACTAATTCTTTGTACTCCCTGAAGTACAGTAGGCACTCAAGAAATACTTCTCATGATGAAGACTATAATACAGTTTTTATAAGCTTGTGATCATCCTTCACATTTAAACAGAATGTGCAAAAAGGATATTTTTGAGTATTTCAAAATTAAGCAGTTTCTAGGTTACCAAAAAGTTAAATTTTAGCAAGTCTGCATAGCTCAAGTCGCTGAAATTACACATTTTTTCAGTACGGAGACTAAATACGAAAAACGGAACTTTCATCTCTCTTACATGGCCTAAAATTCAGTATCAAATATCACTTGAGCACATACCATCTAAGCCGTGGACACAAACAATGAGATGAATGCCATCTTCCAAACTATCATCTTCTTCCATGCTGAAATAAGGTACTGCTGAAGCCAGTTTAAGAACATCACTGTACATAAATCCAGGGAGCTTAAGTTGCTTCAATTCCTCCTTTGCCTGAAGGAAACTGAAGCAAAATATTATTATTATTAATATTTGATTGCACCTTTAGCATATAGGACACGACCCACTGACTTAGGGGATTCACAATGGAAATCCATATGGCTAATTCATGATAAAAATCACATAGTAGGATAATTTATTAATATTGTTCTTTTCTGAAAATTCTGTATTCAAGGGCAGCTAAGAAAACACCCCCTGCTTTTTCTTAATGGTAATTAAGCACTTACTATGTACCAGGCACTAGGTGCTGAGTTAAATACTAATTAGGTTAGACACAGTCCATGTCCCACATGGGGCTCACGGTCTTAATCCCCATTTAAGAGATGCAGTAACTGAGGCAAAGAAAGGTAAAGTGACCAGCCCAAGGTCACACAGCAGACAAGTTGTGGGGCAGGATTAGAACCCAGGTCCTTCTGATTCCCAGGCCCGGGTTCTATCCACTAGGCCACGCTGCTTCATCTTTAAAAGGGAGACTTTAAAGAACTTGTCTGTTCCTGCGAAAGCCTCGATATTCTAGGTTCAGAAATAGGTCTGGAGAAGAAATGTACAAGATACTATCCAGGAAACTGAACTGATAATCTCTCTGCTCAGTCAATCAACTGTACTGAGCTCCTACTGTGTGCAGAGCACTGTACTAAGCGCTTGACAACACAATGTAACAGGCACATTCCCTGCCCACAACCACCTCAAACTCCCTCTCTTCTCTGCCTGCTTTGTCAGCCTTCATGGTAATGGACGGGAGTTGGAGAGGCAGCAAATATGTATGTGTTTAGGGCGGTAAACGTTGAATGAAAGAAAAAAGGGGAAGGGGAAAGCCAATAACAACTCAAAACAGATGCCTTTCAATCAACATTTACAAAAACTGAGAACAACTCCATCATTTTAAAACCTCAATAAAGTTAGGGTTACAGCCAAGGGTTAGGATGAAGGTTGGAACCTTTGGAAAAGTGTTCATGAATTATTTTGCTGACAAGTGAATTGCCAGTGAACTGTCAAATGAGTCTTTAGTCATTTGCCTTTAGGCATTTGTTTTTAATAAAGCTACCTCTTGATTCCCCTTGAGAAGCAGCGTGGCTCAATGGAAAGAGTGCGGGCTTGGGAGTCAGAGGTCATGGGTTCTAATCCACGCTCCGCCACTTATCAGCTGTGTGACTTGGGCAAGTCACTTAACTTCTCTGTGCCTTGGTTACCTCAACTGGAAAATGGGGGTTAAGACTGTGAACCCCATGTGTGATAACCTGATTACCTTGTATCTCCCCAAGCGCTTAGAACAGTGCTTGGAACATAGTAAGCGCTTAACAAATACCAAAATTATTAAAATTATTAACCCCAGTGTGTGTGTTTGGGGAGGAGGTTTATAAAATAAGAACTACATAGGACCAGTAGTAACACAGCGGGCAGGTTCAAAGAAATCATGAAAATAAATGGTTAGGTTGGGTGGTGAAGAACACAGACACAAATGATGTGGCTATTTCGGCCACTGCAGCTGGCAACTGGTCTACAGTGTTCAGGAATAGCATCAGTACTATGCTGCAGTCCCTCTGGCCATAAACGATGAGCTTTGGGCATTTGAGATTCGCCCCACCCTCAACTCCACAGCACTTACGTACATATCTTTGCATTATTATAAATGATTTATTCATATTAACGTCTGTCTCCTCCTCTAGACTATAAGCTCACTGTGGGCAGGGAATGTGTCTGCTAACTCTGCTGTACTGTAATTTCCCAAACGTTTAGTATAGTGCTCGGCACATAGTGAGCACTCAATAAATACCATTAATGAGTTCTGTAGTAATTTTCAACTGTGCACTTCACAGTATGCTGTGCCCTGTCTGTCTAATCACTACCCACTGGCTCAGAGGAACACAGCTGGCAGGATGAGAGATAGAGTGACACTGGGAAAACCACTAGCATTAGCATCCGTTCTTTTCCACAGATTCTCAGGCTCCAGTAATAATAATAATTAATCATTATGGTATTTGTTAAGCTCTTACTATGCCCTAAGCACTAGGGTGGATACAAGGTCATCAGGGTGTTCCAAGTGAGTTCATGGTCTTCATCCCCAGTTTACAAATGAGGGAACTGAGGCCCAGAGAAGTGAAGCGGCTTGTCCAAGGTCTCACAGAGGACAAGTGGCAGAGCCGGAATTAGAACCCATGACCTCTGACTTCCAAGCCCGTGCTCTTTCCACTAAGCCACGCTGCTTCTCTAATAGTCTAGACCTATCCAAACCTTTCCCATGCTGGTCCAGAGACTTGTCATATATGTCTCGACTAGTGCGTTAACCTCTTCACTGCTCTCCCTGCCTCTTCTCTTGTCCTTCTCCAAAGCAGATGTGGCTCTGCTGCTCAAATCAAGTTTTAAAAACATAATTCTGTACGCATCTTCCCACTTCTCAAAACTCTTACACAATTGTTCAATCGTCTCCATATCAAGTTGAAACTCCTGACCAACTGCCTTTGAGGTAATCAGCTCCCTCTTCCCCACTTATACAATCTCTTTACCCACTGCAACCCTGCTTGCACTCTTTGTTCCTCTCCAGATAGCTTACTCATAGTACGTTGTTCTTTTCTCCTCTCCCACCACTGATCTCTTTTCCACACTCTGATAAATTCCTAATCTCCTCATCTTAAATCCCACAACTGCCATTTTAGCCCTCCCATACCATCTAAGCACTTAAGTACTCATCTTTATACTGCACATACTTTGTAATGCATCTTCTAGTTAAAATGTATTTTAACGATGGCCTTCCCTACTAGATTGATAGGTCTTTCATGGCAGGGATCACTTCTGCTAATTCTACTACGTTCTCCCAAACGCTTCAATCGGTGCTCTTCACAGAATAGGCCCTCAAATACCAGTACTTGGTCGACCACTTGGGTTATTTTGTAGGCTTACTTCTATATTTCTCAATTACACTGACAAAGGTGCCTGAAAGAATAAGTGCATTTTGAGGCACATGCTAAGATTGGCTTAGCTTATATTTCCAAATTTGTATCAAACAGGAAACCCCTTTTCGGGTAACAGAAAATGAAAATATACATCCCCCAGATTTATGGATTCCCAAAACCCAGGAGCCTGTATCACTTGGGAATCAGTCACATCATCACTTCCCATCCACCCTAAGCACCTAAAAATAGTGCTTGGATAGGTGATTAAGCATTTGGCTACCTGGATGGGAAGATAGTGACAAATATTAATGAGGAGAATGAGGACCATGATAAAAGTACTAGGAATTGAAAAGACTAGCCTCAACTACCTTACAGGAGGTTTGGGGACACTGGTTATCAAAAGCTGTGTAGCCACCATGTTTCCTGTGGCTTCTAGCCAGTTATGGGAGAGTCTTCAACTATCACACTGGGAAGCAGCATGGCTCAGTGGAAAGAGCACGGGCTTGGGAGTCAGAGGTCATGGGTTCTAATCCCGACTCCACCATGTCTGCTGTGTGATCTTGGGCAAGCCACAACTTCTCTGAGCCTCAGTTACCTCATCCGTAAAATGGGGATTAAGACTGTGAGCCCCATGTGGGACAATCTGATCACCTTGGATCCACCCCCAATGCTTAGAACAGTGCTTTGCACATAGTAAGCGCTTAACAAATGCCATCATCATTATTATTATTATTATTATTATTATGTGGGACAGGGACTGTGTCCAATATGACTATTGTGTATCTAGTAAGTGCTTAGAACAGTGCTTGGCACATAGTAAACGCTTAACAACAATAATAATATCAGCTATCTTCAAGGTAATCTCTAGACCTGTAATCATTTCCATGTCCATCTTGCTGTAGTTCTGAGTTCTCCGTAGTTCTTGGTCTAATTCTCAGTTTCAGACTAGTTCTTAGTCAAATACCAACTGGCTTCTACTTCTTTTTCATAAAACTGGGATGGTGGCAACCCAGGACTGTGGAGAATCACAGCAGAGGCATGCCCAGTTATGCCCGGGAAGACTCACATCCATTACCTGCTTATATTTTGAGTTTTATATTTCATATGGGATACGTAGAGTGACAAGAAAATCTGCTCAGCTGAGGATATCAAGCTTGATTAGTGTTGGATAATCCTTCTCTCAGTCTCCCATCTTATGGATTTCCTTCCCTCAACTATGCTGTCTATGACATTTTAAAATCAATCACTTCGTGGTGCTGAACATTTCTCATTTCTCAATTCCATTCACCTGGCTTCTTAGTCATCAACAATTAACAGAAATCTTTTTCTAGCTGGTCAGGTTCAGAAACTCTGAAATTTTAACGTACTTCAACAATCATACATAACATCTCCACTTTTTGCTGCTATACTTATGGGGCTGCAGGTTTTTGGTCCCTGAGCTTAGTTAGAGATCTTAGCTCCCTCTCTTTTCTTTTAATTGATAAGGGAAAAGAAGAAATTATTAGAGTCACTTGAAGGAATGGTATTCATCCTGTAATGGATAAATAACATATTACACAGAATGGACTATATAGTGGAGTGGGTCCCCATTTTGAGATTTACTCTCAAATATGCTCAGTTCTGCATTATTAACTTGGATTTCTTCTACTACATGCTTTGACTAGATAGCAATGGCAGAATTAGAAAATGTTTGCAGTGTCAAAACCAGTGGTGGCACATGTGCCTGACAGCTGAGCATTACAAATGGGAGTTTTCCTTATTGAAAAGGCATGCAAGAAAATGACCTCTGCATTATGGGAGAAGTGGATGTACTATAAACATACAAGATAACTAATTACTTATTGGCTTATTTTTAGTTTCCCTCCAATAAGACCCTATTTGCTTATGCAGATGCACTTGGGATATTTTCTGGAGGTCAAAATGGGCAGAGCAGAAAAAGAAGATGGAGATTGAAAGAGAAAGAGGCAGCAACAAAGAAAGGAAGAGAAGAAAGATCCAGTGAGAAAGATCCAGAGAGAAAATATATAGCCAGACTGTCGGATACCGACACACATTCACCATACAGTCTACTACACTCTAGGTCAGTGGGTTCTGCAGGATGGAGCCCTGTCACTCCAGCAGACGGCAAACAGTAGCAGAGCAGCAGCAATAAGTAGCAGCAGGTAAGGGAAATCAGGGGTCACTGCCATGCTCTCTAATGCTGCTGTATCCAAGACTTTCATCATCTTTTCTACCACAAGCAGCTACCTGAAGCAGCAAAAGCATGCAGGCTTACGGTGATGGTCAGGCTCCAGGTCAAAACACATAAGGAAAAACCTTACCTGCTGCTGCCACTTTGACCTAGTACCACCTGGAGGGACACAACTCCTTAACCATAGGTGTTGCTGACACCTCAACTGAAAGCAGAACTTTTGGGTGTTCTGTTGGAAACATTTTGAAAGGTAGCAAAGGGGCAAAAATCACCGTGAGCCTCCTGTCTGATTTGGGCCATTTGGTTATTTTTACTGGGAAGCCCTTTGAAAAGTACAATTTCTTACTGGGCATTGCCTTGAGCAAAGGAGATGGAGTCCTTCCGTACAGTCAATTAAGTATTTTACCCTTTTCATTCTCCAGATATTAAGCTGCAGGCATTCATTTACCTTTCTCTTTTTCTTTCAAAAGTGCCTTTTAAGTCAGACAAAAAAGTCAATTTCCAGTCTGTTTCCCACACACTGTTGGAAGCATATACCAGGTCAGAGGATTTTGTTTTGATTAATATTTAATTACTGTGTGAAATAAAACAAAGACTTACAGATGGTGACGATCTGGTAAACAGATCAGCAGTTCACACTGTCTCTTCTATTCAAAAAAACCCTCCAAAGTATCTTATAGTAATATCTATATCTAGATGTAGTTATAGTTTTACATATATACATGTATGTATATATACATATATGTATATATACGTACACACACACACAGGTTGTTGATCCAATACTTACGCTTGCATTTGAGATTTGGGTGAATTTTCATACCAGGAAACCGATGAAGTGGAGCTATATGATATACTGCTTGGTTGCTTTGTAATCGCATCAAATTTGCTTTTTGAAGGATACGTAATACTGCAAGGAGACTCCCTCAGTGAAGCCGGGAAAGACAAACAACCCGGAGTACAGACAGCAGGCATATTTGCTCCATCCCTTAGATATTCACTATTTATCCTTTCAGACCGGAGAACTTTCTCTTCTGTTAGCCCAAGGCTGTCCTCATAATTAGTGTTTGTGGCTCCATCCAAAATGGTATCATCTGCTTCTTCATAATAACCATTTTGAACCATTTCTTGATCCTGTTCCTCCTCTTCTTCCTCCTCCTCCTGCTGCTGCTGAGGATTAACTATCTCCTTTTCAGAAGTTTCCTTCTGTGGGCTAATTGGATTGCTCTGGTCAGTAGGACATGTATCAGAAATATCCGTACTGCTTCGAGAACCAAAATAATTTTCCACAAGCCCTTGTTTTACCATGTCAGTACTACTGGCTGATGATAGGTCATTTATGCCTGTGTGAATTTCACCTTTCAGCATTGGTAGTTCCATAATTGCTTGACTGAGGTCTAAGAGACTTACGTGTGTTTCTTGGTCAGTTCTATCTTCACTCCCCTCTGCATTAGTAGAAACTGAACCAGAAACAGCAGCACAAGGCTCTACCAAATACATCAGTTCTGAATTTAATTTACTTGCCTCCTCCATCAAGTTTTGATCTTTATCAGGACTCTGCGAGCGCTTACACACCGAGTCAAATTTTGCCCGTGAGCTGTAACTGCTTTTTACGTCACTGGGCGTATCGTCACCTGAAACAACAAACGGCAATGGGTCTTTTATACTTGAAAGTGAGGAATATACAGATACGGTCTCCTGACCAGAATTACCTAAAAATGCAGTACTCTGCTGTTGCAAAATAATACTTGACCTTTTACTGTCATATTGTGGCATATCAATTATTCCTAGATCGAATACAGTTTTGCTATCACTCAGATGGCATTCTGGTACAATAGAGAGCTTAGAATTCTCATCAGGTGACAGTTCATCATCATCTGAAGGCAGAGAGTTTATGGATGTCAAGGATGACTGTATTTCACTCAAAGCACTAGTACTCTCAGTACAGTGGCTTTCTATTGAAATTTTGATATTGCAATCTGGTTTCAGTAGAAGCTGGGGAAATGTTCTTTCATTACCGCAAGCACTCTGCCCTTGTACAGGCTCAGACACCGCATCAGGGTTTGGGTGTGTTGCAAAAGAACTCGGTTCACTTTCTACACCTGAATCGGAAAATCTAGACGAGGCATATGCGACATTAACGTCTGGTAACCTAACCACATCCCCACTTACAATAACATGATATTCTTTCGCAGAAAGAGCAGACTGACTACTTTTTAACTTAGTTAAGGACTCTCCAGTGCAGCGGAAACTTGTTTCTTGCACAGTTTCCTTTTCGAAAAATAATTCCTGTTCTGAAGACTTCGATTTACCACTAGGTTCTACAGGCTGGAAACCGGGCAACTGTACATTGTCCCTCAACATTTCTTCTCGCCGACACTCTGTCCAACGCCCAATAGTGACAGTCACTTTCTCTCCCTTAAAAGGATCATTACTACTTGGCTTGACTTCAATTGTTCTAACTCCTGGCGCTGGCGTTGTCTGATGAACGCAGCAATCGTCTGACGCACGTCCTGAGGCCACGCTGAGATCCACTTGTGTAATTTCATGAGCATCCTGGGTGATATCAAGTTTACCTGAAATGGACAAATTTGCACAAAGATTTAGGCTGCCAGAGTTCACAGGGGCAAATTGGGTTTGCTGCACACTTTCAATTTTTGCAGGCTTTAGTTCAGTTCTGTCTGTGTTAGCTGGCAAATATCTAAGGTCTTTTTGACTTGTCTGTCTGGTGTAGGTCTTTGAGTCATAATTAAGTCCACTTATTGTGGGATCCAGACCTTCCTTCTGGCTATGAGAAGGTTTGCCTTCCAAGCATTTAGAGATGTCCTCTGATGCTGTGGTTTTCAAACATTTGTAGCCTACCAAAACCACCGAGTCTTTAGAGTTTTGTTTTATTACTTTTTTGGTGTTTTCGGTTTTCATTGTTCTCATGAGCTTAGTAACCTTAACCTTGGATTTATTTGAATCTTCATATTTTCCTTTTAGAGACTTTGTTAGCTGCTTTTCACCTTCTGTATACCAAATACTGGCGGCACCAGCAGGTCTGTTTTTCAACTCTGGGCTAGAAAATCCAGCTACAGAGCTTTCTTCAGTCTCATATTTATCCATTCTATTGGACTCTGATCTCTGAAGATTCTGAACTCCCATCCAGGGTGCATCTAAGTCTTTTATCCAAAGAAAAAGAGATTCAAGTTTAAAACAAGGTAACTCAAGAGATCAAGACTCAATTTCTTCTGAATATAACTTTCAAGAATCTGCAAAACAAACAAATTCGAGCAAACCAACTTTTTAAAAAGGAGTGAAAACTCTTGCCTGGCATCAGTAATGAAAATTCAGAAAAGCAATTTCTAGCTTTTACAGAAGCTTCCTCCACCTCTGCCGATTCAGAACCAAAATTAATTTTGGCTTACCTTCAGTGATGGAATCTAAATACCTATCTTCAAAGATTATAGGTAATGAGTTGAGGTCTCCATCTAGTTCACTACATTCGATAGGTAGAGGTGGAAGAGAACTGCAGAAAGAAGTATTTTTGATAGCTGTGCACATCTGGAGGTGGCTCTGAGCACTGAAAAATACATCAAACACTCAAAAAACCCTTCATTATAGGTTTGTCATAAGAACCTAGTTATAATAAGGACATATGTTTTGTTTCGTTGTCTGTCTCCCCCCTCTAGACTGTGAGCCCACTGCTGGGTAGGGACCATCTCTATATGTTGCCAACTTGTACTTTCCAAGCACTTAGTACAGTGCTCTGCACACAGTAAGCGCTCAATAAATAAGATTGAATGAATGAATATAATAAGTACTCCCTTCTGCACCGCCTTGACTTGCTCCCTTCATTCATCCCTCCCCTCTCGGCCCCACAGCACTTATGTACATATCTGTCATTTTATTTATTTATAAGTAATGTCGATCTCCCCCTCTAGCCTGTAAGCTCATTATGGGCAATGAATGTGTCTGTTATACTGCTACATTGTACTCTCTCCAGCATTTAGTATAGTGCTCTGCACACAGATAAATACGACTGACTGCTTCTTCATTGCGAAGCACTGCCCAAAGCACTGGGGCAGATTTAATACAATCAAATAAGCCACAGTCCCTGTCCCACACAAGGCGTACGGGTTAAGGGGGAGGGAAAATAAGTATTTAATCCCCATCTTATAGAAGAGAAAACTGAGACACAGGGAAGTTAAGCACTCAATAAATCCCACTGATCATGACAATGATGATGACTTGCCCAAAGTGACACAGTGGGCAGTTTCCTCATCTGTAAAATGGGATTTAAATTATCTGTTCTCCCTTCTACTTAGACGTGAGCTCTACGTAGAATAATAATAATAATAATAATGGTATTTGTTAAGCGCTTATTATGTGCCAGGCACTGAACTTAGCGCTGGGATGGATACAAGCAAACTTGGTTGGTTTTAATCACAGTTTTAATCCTCATTTTACAGATGAGATAACTGAAGCCCAGAGAAGTGATTTGATTTGCCCAAGGTTACACAGCAGACAAGTGGCAGAGTTGAGATTAGAACCTAAGTCCTTCTGATTCCCAAGCTTATGCTCTATCCAGGGATTGGGTCCAACCTAGTTGTATTACATCTACCCCAGCACTTCGTACAATGCATGGCACATAGTAAGTGCTTAATAATACCATTATTATTATTAGTATCAAAAATAATACTACCATTAAGTGATTTGTCCAAGGTCATGCAGTGGGCAAGTAGAAGATCTGGGCTAGAACTCAGGTCTTCTACTATTCTAACCTCGCCCTCAATGCCCCTTGAGAAGTATTTCCAGTTTCATCTCCCTGCTCACTTGACTTCAGGATGAGCTCTCTCAAGAGTGATCTTAGTACATGGAGATCTCATGGGGCTGGAGAAACAATTTCCAGATTTGGAGGGAAAGCCTGCGCCTACTCTTCAGAAGGAGGGGCGAGGTGCTAGACAATGCCCTTTTGGGGTTTGGGGAGTCACTTCTAGCCCAGTAGCTTAAACTAGGTGGTTTCACTGCAACAAAACTGAGGTCAGCCCTGCTCCAAGCTTCACCATTTTAATGATCCTTGCATGGGGGTTGATCTGGTTCTACATGGAACTCTTAAAGGTCAAGTGAATTTGGGGCTGTAGTGATAAGAACCAGAAACCTCCCACCTGTATACTCTGAACATGCTACAGCTCTCTCTAAGCAGCATGGGGCTAAAGCAATGTTGGAAAGTTGTTGGGCGGCTCTGTTTTCTCTCTTTCTGAGACCCTGGACTCTTTCAGTGGAGCTCTGTTGCATAACAGTAATATATATAAGCCCTATGTGGGACTAATTTTACTATTTGAGATGGCTAGGTAAGAGTTAAATTCCAGCCCTTCCTGAATCCTGTCAGGTTTTAGATAGCACAGAATGAGTGCTCAGCACTGGGATCATGCAAGGTCAGAAACTGCCACATTTATATCGCATACATTTTTGTTTTGGGGCTGAAGGAGAATGAATTCTCATGACCAAAGACAATAAAAGGAAAAATATGATCAGTAAAACACTCCCGCTTCACCAACCCATTATTCCCTAAGTAAATGCAAAACAATGACAATTATTATCATCTCCTGGTTTAAAACTCATATCGGCACTTCATGATCTAGGCTCCAATGGTAGCAAGTTTTTTCATAAGGTAAACATTTATTCTTGTACTATTTTGTACTCTACCAATGTTTAGTGAGCTACTGATTGGCAGGAATCTGGTCTATGTGTGTACCTAATAATAATAATAATTGTGGTATTTGTTAAGCGCTTACTGTGTGCCAGGCACTATACTAAGAGCTGGGGTGGATACAAGCAAATCGCGTTGGACACAGTCGCTGTCTCGCATAGAGCTCACAGTCTTAATTCCTCATTTTACAGATGAGGGAACTGAGGCACAGAGAAGTGCAGTGATTTGCCCAAGGCCACAAAGCAGACAAGCAGTGGAGACGGGATTAGAACCCATGACCTTCTGACGCCCATGCTCTATCCACGATGCTTCCTTTTTAACTAACTTTGAGCACTACTAACATAATGATAATAATAATAATAATAATGACATTTGTTAAGCACTTACTATGTGTGAAGCACTATTCTAGCGCTGGGGAGGATACAAGGTAATCAGGTTGTCCCAGGTGGGGCTCACAGTCTTAATCCCCATTTTACAGATGAGGTAACTGAGGCCCAGAGAAGTGAAGTGACTTGCCCAAAATCACATAGCTGACAAATGGCAGAGCCGGCATTTGAACCCATGACCTCTTACTCCCAAGCCTTGGCTCTCTCCACTGAGAGCCACTCCACTGTGTGACTTTGGGCAAGTCACTTACCTTCTCTGTGCCTCAGTTACCTCACCTGTAAAATGGGGAGTAAGACTGTGAGCACCCCGTGGGACAACCCGATCACCTTGTAACCTCCCCAGCTTTTAGAACAGTGCTTTGCACATAGTAAGGCTTAATAAATGCCATCATTATTATTATTATTCTCTAACAGAGACCAGCATGTCTCTGCTGCTCATTTCATTTCCTTCACTTGTCTGCTGTGTGACCTTGGACAAGTCACTTCCCTTCTCTGGGCCTCAGTTACTTCACCTGCAAAATGCAGATTGACTAACGGATTGTGTATTTAATATTATTTGATAATGGTCTTTAAAAAAAATGAAGTCAAAATACTATTACGCAGCTGAAAGATTCCAAAACTTAATCGAACAGGCCACAATGGTAAAAACAGTTTAGATCATTTTAAGACTGAAAATGCATTGCACTAACTCAAATGGATCAAAACATTTTTATTATCAATACCTTTATGACGTGGAGTGATGCGAGAGCATATTGAATATGAAATGCTCCAGCTTAAGCTAGCTCTCTCTAGCTGCCTAAGCTGTCAGTCAGGGGATACCAGAACTGTACTACAATTTCATTCATTCTACCCTAACTCTACTATTATAGGACTATTTGCATTATTTGTTAGCAAAATGCAAAGAGCTGAAGGGTTCATGCAAAGGAAAGCAGTAGGATGGTAGTCTCATTTTTTGGGTTCGTGTTACTCACTGGAGTTCTTGATATGCCAAGGCAGCTTGTCGTGGATGCTCAAGACAAAAGAATGCTTCTGAAAATCTACGCACCTGAAAGATTCCAAAAGTTACTTAACTGAACAGGTCACAATGGTAAGACAGTTTATATCATTTTAAGATTTAAAAGGCACGAATGGTTCATTGCACTGGCTCAAATTGATTGAAAAAATTATCAATATTTTTACTGATGAGTGATGTGAGAACATATTAGATATGAAACATGATTATTTTCTCTCCTTCCAGACTGTGGGTAGGGAACATGTCTACCAATTAAGATGTAGTGTACTCTCCCAAATGCTTGGTACAGAGCTCTGCACACACTAAGTGCTCAATAAATATGATTGATTCTTCAAAAGAAGGCACTGGCTCCTAATGCCATTCTGCAGTTTTAAAATCTGGAGGCCCCCAGCAGGCTCCGCAATTCTGCTCGCCAGCCAGCCTATCTGGCTTGAAACTGGTATGCACCATCATTTCCAAGGGCCCCTGCTGGGGAACGCTAAATTGATGTCCCACCCTTTCTGAACTGAGTGCCAGAATTACTATCTTCTGTCTTAAAATGCCATTCTCTGTGCTATCGTGCCAAGCATGTCACTTTCCAAATTCCGTACATCCCAGAGGAGGGAAGAAGTTAGAGCTGCCTACACTATTTTCCTGCCTTGTGCTTCTGCTCCAGGATCTCTCCATTAATAGCGCTACCATCCCATGTCTCTGCTGCTCATTTCCTTTCCTTCACTTGTCTGCTGTGTGACCTTGGACAAGTCACTTCCCTTCTCTGGGCCTCAGTTACTTCACCTGTAAAATGCAGATTAAGACTCGCTGAGCCCCATGTGGGACAAGGACTGCGTCCAACCCGATTTGCCTGTATCCACCCCAGCTGTTAGTATAGTGCCTGGCACATACGAAGGGCTTAACAAATACTGCAATTATTATTATTATTACTATTAATTATTCATCTCCACCTGGGCAGCGAGGTAAACGTCAGAGCTTTCTGAGTGCAATGTCGGAGCACCACCTTACTCTCTCCCAGCTGGCTAACATGGAAATATAGGAATAAAGTAAAATCAGAATACAATTCCTTAACTAGGTTCAAATGAAATGCCTCTAAAATGAGGATGTTTCAGCCTTGACAGACTGCTTGGTCTTTTCCCCAAGAAAAGACCTAAGTATTGCTAATACAATGGTGGGAACTGTGTTCCGGTCATCAGTGTTCACTAGAAATTGAACTCACAACAACTAATTATTTTATAATTGGGATATTTACTAGGTGCTTACTATGTGTTAATCATTTGGGTAGCATCTGTTTTACCGAAAAAAATATTTGCTTCAATTAATATCTCCCTCATATGAGGAGAGTTACTTATTGCTAATTCAATGGCAGGAACTATGTTCTGGTCATCAGTGTAATATATCTTCTAGAAATTGAACCGACAACAACTGATTTTTAGTGATTATGAAATTTACTAGGTACTAACTATAAATTGATCATTGGGATGGCTAAATTTTAACAGGAAAAAAATATCTGTCTCAATATCTCCCTCGAATGAATCATATTTACCGAGTGCTTACTGTGTGTAGAGGACTGTCGTAAGAGCTTGGGAGAGTACAATATAAAAGAGTTGGTAGGCACGTTCCCTGCTAAGAACGAGCTTATCAGGGATGATAGATATCAATAAATGACAGATATGTTTATAAATGCTGTGGGGAGGAAGGTGGAATGGATAAAGGGTTCAAATCCTAGTTCAAGGGCAATGCAGAGGGAAGTGGGAGAAGAGGAAGTGAGGGCTTAATCAGGGAAGGCTTCTTGGAGAAGATGTACTTTTAATACGGCTTTGAAGGAGGAGAGAGTGATCATCTTTCAAATATGAAGGGGGAGCGAGTTCTAGGCCAGAGGTGGGACACGGGTGAGGGGTTGGTGACGAGAATAGATGAGATCTAGGTACACTGCATAGTTTGGCATTAGAGGAGCCAAGTGTGAGGGCTGCACTGAAGTAGGAAATCATCGAGTTAAAGTAGGAGGGGGCAAGTTGATTAAGTGCTTTAAAGCCAATGTTAAGGCGTTCCTGTCTGACAGAGAGGTGGATGAGCAACCACTGGAAGGTCTTGAGAAGTAGGGAAACACGTACTGAATGGTTTTGTCAGAGGGAAGTATAAACTGAAGTGGGGAGACGCAAGAGTCAATGAGGTCAGCAAGAAGGTTGATGCAGTAATAGAGGTGGGATAAGATAAGTGCTTGGATTAACAAAGTAGCAGTTTGGGTGGAGAAGAAAGGGCAGATTTTAGTGATGTTGTGACAGTAAAACTGACAGGATTTGATGACAAATTGAATGTACGCATTGAATGAGAGAGTTGTTGAGGATAATGCCAAGGTTCAGGCTTGTGAAACAGTGTCGGGGGGCGCTTTCTACAATGACGGGACACTCATGGGGAGGATGGGGCTCGGGTGGGAAGATGAGTTCTGGTTTGGACACGTATGGTTTGAGGTGTTGGCAAGACATCCAGATAGAGATGAGCTGAAGGCCGGAGGAAATATGAGACTGCAGAGAAGCCACGGGAGAGAATGAGTACTCCAAGGGAGTTAGTGTAGATGAAGAAAGAAAGGGGACCCAGGGCTGCGTCTTGAGATGCTTTCTCAGAGAATCTCACAGGCATTTTCAAATTACTGGCCGGATTATATCAGGCTCACACTTCAGTAGTGCATCTGAAGTGCATTAGTAGTGCATTAGAGAAGCAGTGTGGCTCAGTGGAAAGAGCCCGGGCTTTGGAGTCAGAGGTCGTGAGTTCAAATCCTGGCTCCGCCAACTGTCAGCTGTGTGACTTTGGGCAAGTCACTTAACTTCTCTGGGCCTCAGTTCCCTCATCTGGAAAATGGGGATGAAGACTGTGAGCCCACCGTGGGACAACCTGATCACCTTGTAACCCCCCAGCGCTTAAAACAGTGCTTTGCACATAGTAAGCGCTTAATAAATGCTATCATTATTATTATTATCGATTTCATTTAGGCTAGATATAAGGAAACCAATTAATAAGCTGGAAGAGTAAATTCACTCAGTGATACCTATTGTGTAATCTGCAAAACACCCAACCAAATAGTTGGACAAGAGGTTTGGCCAACACAGTGCAACTCCCAAAGCGTGGGCCTGAAGCCGCCTACCTGCAGATTATGGTGAAAAAGCTATGAAATTGTGAACCAGGATAGGGGACACTTTAGGCTGCTTATATAGTACTCTGCTCCATCCCCGTAACACTTCTATTTTAAACTAGATCTCAGTTCAAACTTGCTGCTGAAGATGCCAGAAGTGACACTTATGGCTTTTGGATTTCAGTAAAAATCCACATGCAACTCTGAAATGAAGTAAGGCTGGGTAGCCAAAATCAGAAATATGATTAGCTGGCCATAAAATTTGGCTATGGCCACTTCTGACAAGGTGATATGGCGATTTCTGGCTCTCCTACTAAGAACTCACCTCCTCCAGGAGGCCTTCCCAGACTGAGCCCCCTCCTTCCTCTCCCCCTCCCCATCCTCCCCGCCTTACCTCCTTCCCCACCCCACAGCACCTGTATATCTGTATATATGTTTGTACATATTTATTACTCTATTTTACTTGTACATATTTATTCTATTTACTTTATTTTGTTAATGTTTTTTTTTGTTGTCTGTCTCCCCCTTCTATACTGTGAGCCCGCTGTTGGGTAGGGACCGTCTATATGTTGCCAACTTGTACCTCCCAAGCGCTTAGTACAGTGCTCTGCACACAGTAAGCACTCAATAAATATGATTGAATGAATGAATGAATATTGTTTACAGTATTTATTTTCAAGTTAATATGACTTCTCGAGTTTAGAAATACAAACTGATTGGGTTCATTATTTTGTTTGGACCAATGTGGAAGTAATTTGAAAACACAGGTCCATTTGGTTTGGAAATAGTACTGCTTAATATATATACACTATACATATATATACTATTGTTGTATTAAAGTATATAGTTTATATGTAAGGTATTATTCACATTAAACATTATTTGACATTGCTAATGTTACATTAAACTACATAACAGTAGTGTTGTTATGTCTAGTTAAATATAAATAATCGTTTAATAATGTTATTTTACAAACCTATCACTCTCAAGGGTTCAAATACTTTCTGCAGAGACCTCAAATAAGACAATGACCAAAATATTAACTAAACTATATTAAATACAATGTACTAACAATATAATGAAAAATATGAATGGAAAAATACATATTACTATTTCAACATGTAATTACAATCTGTGGCACATTACAAAACATTTAAAACTTTCACTTTATGTATTTACTGAACTTCATGTTACAATCTGGAAAAAAGATGATTTAATAACAAATGTAAAGAGTTATTATTCAGATGATTGTAACAAACACACCAATATCCCCTGAAGCTAAAACAGGAAGAAATGGGTTTAAATAAGCTGCAGAACAGATTTGAGACAGAGAGAAAGGAATTCCCGACAGTACAGATTGTCTGATCCGGTAACAGATTAATAGGAAACAATTAAAATCTAATTCTCCCCAAACCATTTATCAGGGATGCTTCAAGTGCAGGCCTGTTCAGAGACACCAGATTTTAACTGGATGATCTCCGGGGGTCTACTCTTAAACACTCTGGTTAATAATACCTGTTATTGGTATTTTAGCTGGAAACAAAAGGGATGGCTACTATTAACCAGCAATGGCTGATTTCTAACTTGGGATGGAACACACCTCCCCGCACTAAGAATTTAATTAAGCCTCATTTCTATTACGTCGATGCAGGCTATATTAATTTCATTCATACAAATGTGGTTAAAAACATATGCCTTCAAAACTGGAAAGGGCGAAAATGAAAGTCCATTAGAAAGACTCAACACAAAAATTGATTGAGAACTTAGAAAGGCAGTCCTTTAAACATCAACAGTTTTCCCCATAATTAACAGAATACAGAAAAAATTGATAGCATGCTTTGAATCCAATTTTTGTTTTCAAAATAGTTCTCTGATGGCATTAACATTAGATCTGAAAATATTCCCTTCCTTTGGCAAAATGCTGCTGGATGGATCCAGGCACAAATCTACGTATCTACCATCGCTGCTCGGAGAAGCTAGAATTTGTTTTAAAAAAAAAAACCTGATGCAAATTCATTTCAGGGACAAATGCACAACTCAAATGCACTGGAACATTGATAATATGTCAACTGAGTAAATTTGGTTTTAGTTTCTTATCCAACAAATTAGTAAAACAAAAAAAAATTTGTGCTTGCCAGCAGAGGTCGTTATGCACAAAAAAATGTCTTTCTCCTTCCTAAGCCATTATCACGAGATTTCTCATAAACGGGAATATTGGATACAGAGTGCGTTCAATAATATGATTGATTGGATATATACACCCCTATTAACAGGAACACTGATAGCGACTGCCCCCACAGTTTTTTCATTTAGTCAGGCAACTTGTTCATCCTAGGGCTCTTGACAAGACCTAAGTTTCCAACAAGGTGGAAGACATCCAAAAAGGTGGCTTTCTGATTTATTAACTCTTCAGAACATGTCCTCTCCTAATCCTCATTCATCCTAAAATCTCCTCTTTTTCCCTGGAGCTCAAAGTGAAAAGCTGGCATCTCTTATCCTTATGTGATAATGCCTGTGAATGAATGAATGAATGAATGAACTCAGAGAAACAAAATCAAAATCAATTGCTTCACTGCTTATCTTAGTACAGTGCTCTGCACACAGTAAGCGCTCAATAAATATGACTGATTGATTATCTACCTTATCCCACCTCTTTCACTCAATTTTTTCCCTCCTATGCTTCCTCTTACTTAGCTCCAAGATCTAATTTACTTTCCAACATAGAAAACACATAGTCCAAGACGAAGTAATTGTTTTTGGATCTTGGATTTAATTTGAAATCCTTCTTTTCTATATACACACTTGAAAATACACACAAACTATTTCTGCTACTAACAAATATGACTAATTATGATTAGTTCACAAAGGTAAAAAACTTACTTAAACACTCAATGGTATTCAATGAGCACTTAATGTTTGCACAGCACTGAACTAAGCACTTGGGAGAGTACAACAGAGTAGATACACACAACCTTTGCCCACAAGGAGCTTACGAACTAGAGGGGGAAAAGTCTTAAAATAAATGTATTGATGATGATGATGGTATTTGTTAAGCACTTACTACGTGCCAAGCACTGTTCTAAGCGCTGGGGGGGTGATCAGGTTGTCCCACGTGGGGCTCACAGTCTTCATCCCCATTTTACAGATGAGGTAACTGAGGCACAGAGAAGTTAAATGACTTGCTCAAAGTCACACAGCTGGGATTAGAACCCATGACCTCTGACTCCCAAACCCGTGCTCTTTCCACTGAGGCACACTGCTTCCCGTATGTTGTGTTCCTAAGAGTGTTGTCAACTATCCTAATAGCAACTAACCTGATATAAAATTCAAATTAGAGTGGAGCTACTTGGTTTTTCACAATAGGTAATCTTTTGGAAAATACATTTTCAAATACTTGCTCATGTTATTAATAATAATAATAATAATGTTTGTTATGCATTTAATATGTTCCAGGCACTGTACTGAGAGCTGGGGTAGACACGAGCAAATTGGGTATATATCGGTAATTTATTTATATTAATGTCTGTCTCCTCCTCTAGACTATGAACTTGTTGTGGGCAGGAACATGTCTGTTTGTCTCTTGATATATTGTACTCCCAAGGACTCAGTACAGTGCTTTGCACACAGTTAAGTGCTCAATAAATACAACGGAATCAATGGATGAATCAAAGGTTGGACACAATCCCTGTCCCACATGGGGTTTACAGTCTTAATTCCCATTTTACAGAGGTGGTAACTGAGGCACAGAAAAGTTACAATGCGCTCCTTTCCCTTCTCCCTCATGGCTCCCCCTCTACAGGGCACCCCTCCATGACCACTGCATGGGGCTTGGGGGCAAGGGTTCAGAAATTAGAAGAGCAGCATCAGCCGACACGGGCACCAATCTCTTAAAAGGGAGTGACTCCCCAGTCGTTTCCTCTAGAATCTTATGGTATTATTAACTCACAAATAGAAAAAGTGGAAAAGAATAACGGAAAGTTAAACATTCTACTCAAAATGGACTCAACTCACCCTCAATGTATGATGCTCTTGGGCTAATAATGATGTTATTTCATCTTGCAAAGTAATAACTTCCAGAAACTGCCCCCACAGTGCCATAAGAAGTGAGCAAAGCTGCGCAAGATTCATATTTATAAGTTCTGCCAGTTCATCAGGATTCTCCATTTTCTGAAATTGAGGAAAGAGAAATATAATAATTTTTTCTCAAGACTTGATGTTACATGTAAAATCCACATTTTATGTCCACCCAAACACCTATGCAAAACCACGGTAGGGGCTCCTTTCCAAAGGAGAAAGTGAAAAGAAAAAAGATTTTAACGAGACATAAGAACAAGTACACTCGTTTTACTGCTGTTTTACCTTTCAAGACATTCTTTTTAAAATTTAAAATTATAAAAATGCAAAGCACACCAATATAATCAGCAAATGCTAAAGTTGTTATTCTATAAAGTGTGATTAAAGAGACACTAATGTAATCTTGCAATGTGATTTTAACTAAGGTATTCTCTAGATAGGGGGAATTGTAAAAATATAGTTGATTCTTTAGGAAGGATGGAGACTTTCTTCATTAATGGCTTCCCTTTCTTCCCATGTTCCTACAACCTCAAGATTTTGTTCTTTATGCAGCATTTCTCTACACCATGCCCTTGTTGGGTTTTCTCTCCAATACTGATGTTAAAATTTCAATATTCACCTAAACTTCTCATTAAGGCATAACTTCTATTCCATTATGAAAAGTAGGATCCAGTGAAGAGGCAATCAGTTTACAGGTGAATTGTTAAATACAAAAAAAAGCTCTGAAAAGAAAAAAATACATTGAAGAAGAGAGTGTATCATTAAAAAATGTTCTTTTTTCCCCCCAGGGATGCAGTTTTAGTCATAAACCCTGGGACATTGATCAGAAGTTTCTTTTCAAATGTAAAAGTTACAATGCTACTAATCATGTCCTCTGTAGCAATTACCTTAAGAAGAGGCTGACGGCAGCTTCAGTCTCCTGCACAGTGAGCACTGTTGAACAGCACAGACATATGCAGAGGTCAAATAATTCCCCTGTGATTCTACACTAAAATAAACAATTGTTCGGACAAAGATAAACTCAAATTCGATATTAAGTTGGTCCTTTCACTACTTTTCATTTGGAAACTGAACTTCTTACCACCGTCATTGCAAAAACCAGAGTAATCCTTTTTTCCTGTGACAAAATGTTGAAGTTTTTTGAAGAAAACTAAACGCGGGCAACCAGAGAGGCATAAAAAATATACAGTGAATTTTTAAAATAGATGTAGCACCAGTGGTGAAAATAAGCTGGAATGGCCTGGTACTTAGTTCTAGTGAAACAATAAGTGCTGCGATGAATTATTCAGAACCAGATGCCTTTCTGTCCATTTTTATTTTCAGCCCCAAGGGTCCCTCTGCCATGGTTCCTGCTGTTGAGTTCCACAGCACAGTCGCAGGGCCAGATTTCACACCGACCCAGCTGGGGAATGCAAAAGACTCTGGAGCAAGTAGGGACTACGGGAATCCCCTTGGAGAAATGTTCCAAGATTCAGGGAGTCCGCGGGTCAACTGGAAAATGGCACGTGATGTCAGAGAAGCAGCATGGCACAGTGGATAGAGCACAGGCTGGGAGTCAGAAGGTCATTCGTTCTAATCCCGGCTCCGCAACCTGTCTGAATGGCCTTGGCAAGTCACTTCACTTCTTTGTGACTCAGTTACTTCATCTTTAAAATGGGGATTGGGACAGTAAGCCTCACCTAAAATAGGGCCTGTGTCCAACCTCATTTGCTTGCATCCACCCCAGTAAACCCTTCACAAATACCATAACAATAATAATGGTATTTGTAAAGCACTTACTATATGCCAAGCATTGCTCTAAGCGCTGGGGAGGTTACAAGGTGATCAGTTTGTCCCATGTGGGGCTCACAGTCTTAATCCCCATTTTACAGATGAGGTAACTGAGGCACAGAGAAGTTAAGTGACTTGCCCAAAGTCACACAGCTGACAAGTAGCGGAGGCGGCATTAGAACCCATGACCTCTGACTCCCAAGCCCATGCTTTTGCCACTAAGCCACGCTGATTCTCATTATATACTGGTAAGAATAAAATCCACTTTTCCCAGTGGGTAACACAAACCTCTTTTTCTAGCATGAACCAACGGCTAAGAGTTTGATCGTTCCCACCAGGAAAAGGATTAAAATAAGTGATGCTGCAGTCACGTATCCAGCAAATGGGTCCTGCATTTTGGCAGTAAATGGACCCATGTGTCAAAAACCAACTTTGCACGCCCTTTGGATTAGGCTGTACCCCTGACTACCTATTTACTCAAAGCACTCCAGGAACTAGTTGCCCAGTAGGAACACAACAGATGATGGTAGAAATGGCACCACTGTCTCTATAATCAGTTCTTCAGTATTGGTTCTTGGTCTTGGTGTTTCAGGACCAAGGCTCATCTATAATTTGCTATGATTATCATTATCAAAAACAAGCTTAACTTAATGGACTATTTCCATTAAACGGTAGCTGAAAAATGTACAATTATCCCTTTATTTATTATTTATGGACACACATGTAAATTGTTAGGGGCAAAACATCAATTTCTATTTTGTCTGTAATTACGACTTATGTACCTTTAAATTATTCTAATTCAGGGATGCACTACATATTGGATTTTTAATATTTTAAGTGTACGGACCTATTCACACAGATTTTTCACATCCCCAAAATGCTACCTAGATAAAATTTATACTTACTATACAGAGAAATACTAACTGCTCTAATTTCTATTTCCTTACGATCTTTTTCACCACAGAGGAAATTAAAGGGTGAAATAAGGGAAGCTGTGTGAATATGTTATGTCTACAGCCTACGAGAACAAGATGTTTACAATACTACATTTACGGCAAGGAAATTAACCTAAGAACTGTGCCTACTCTGGCCTTTCAAGTACCACTAAATAGACAAACAATGCTCTCAGCATTAAATATAGCCAAGGAATCAAAGTTCCTTTTACATTTCCAACAGCACGGTAAATGGTCGTGTAGAGAGCGCAAGTAAAATGGAATATTCCCTATCAGAACTTTCAAATAAAACCACAAGCTATTAAATATCTTCAATCTGGTTTGCCGATAATCCTCGTGTATATGAATTCCCTCTATTTTCTTAAATAAAATCCACTGAGAGGTAGTTAGCTTGTGCTGTGCTTTCACATTTTTGATATGGTCATTTTGTGCAAGAAAGTAAATCAAGGAATGTAGTCACAAAGATATGCCTCCAAAACTATAGGTTTTTAATAAAGCTGTAAGCTACAAGGACCCAGGGCAAGATGCTTGTACAGGGGCTGCATGTCTCAAAGTCTCAAAGACTTAATACACCTTTCAAAGTGTCTAACTTACTAACATAAAGTAACTTTAGGCTGTGAGAGAACTGGACCTATTTTTGAAAAAAGTGCTCATTTAAAGAAATAACACTTTCTTAATGGGGAAAAGATTAATTTTAATTCTTGCAAATAAGTTAAATCTTTGTGATATTGAAGAACCTCAAAAATATCACATTTTAATGAGACAAATACATGAAAAGTACAATACAAATAATTTCACAAATATTCTGAATAAAAGAGAGTTACCTTTACTTCTTCACACAGTTCAGCAAGGCGGGCTTCTACATCTATTTTCTCTGAAAATTAAAGTGAAGACAGACTTTTAAAAAAGTAGTATTGTAATTCAAACAGTCTGCAAATTGTAGGGCAAAATAATCTTCTTGTAAAACAACTTAAACCAAGAGAAAATTCTTAGGCCACATTCAACTAATTAAGTAAACACCCTTTGGATTTAAATTGCTCCTTTCAGGCTTTTATTCAATCAACACTACAGTGACACACCTCAGGACCCAGAAGGCTTAATATTGCCATGGAAACACCTACTTTACACTCAAATGGATCTTACTCATCCAACAGAAATTAAGACTAATACGAAGAAGTAACAATAACAATAATAATATTTGTTAAGCACTTACTGTGTATCAAGAACTGTTCTAAGCACTGGGGAAAGACACAAGCTAATCAGGTTAGACATAGTCTCTGTCTTAATGAGGCTCACAGTCTTAATCCCCATTTTACAGGTGAAGTAACCGAGGCAGAGAAGTTAAGTGACATGCCCTAAATCACACAGCAGACAAGTAGTGGAGCCAGGATTAGAACCCGCATCTTTCTGACTCCCAGGCTGTTGCTCTCTCTACTAGGCCACACTGTTTACTGTTTTGATTTTATTTAAAATGAAACTTAAGCATTTCATATTATAGACATCTCAATCCTATTTCAAACAGTTTGTACTATAAACCAGACTACCAAGAAAGGGGATTTAAGACACACTACAACCTGCATATCTGGCTCTTTCAGGACTGAAAATATTGGGATACATTAACATTGAAATACTGAATATGAGCCACATGTGATTAATGGGATCACTTGAAAATCCCTCCATCTATTTTTGGCAGCTACTGGATCTTAGCCTTGGCTCCCTAACTGAATTCCCTCTAGAACATAAGCTTGACGTGGGTAGGGAATGTGCCTGTTCGTTGTTATATTATACTCTCCCAAGCACTTAGTTCAGTGCTCTGCACACAGTAAGTGCTCAATAAGTACAATGGAATGAATGAATTCCCGTGCGTGCACTAAGTAATGATTCCGTAGACCATTCTATTTATTTTGTTTTGTTAATATGTTTTGTTTTGTTCTCTGTCTCCCCCTTCTAGACTGTGAGCCCGCTGTTGGGTAGGGACTGTCTCTATATGTTGCCAACTTGTACTTCCCAAGCGCTTAGTACAGTGCTCTGCACACAGTAAGCGCTCAATAAATGCGAATGAATTGAATTGAAAAATTGAATATACCAATATCTCTCTCCCTTCCTTGCACTAAGTGAGAAGTTGCATATGTGTTCTAGTCATCAATTTTGAACTGTTTTGCGATTCCTAATCCAGGAATAACTTTAGGGATAGAGCAATGGAAGGCAAAGATCTTCAGGCAACAACCCAGCCGACCAGAGAAGCATCGTGGCTTAGCGGAAAGAGCACAGGCTTGGGAGTCAGAGGCCATGGGTTCCAATTCCGGCTCTGCCACTTGATAAGCTGCGTGACTTTGGGCACTTCACAACTTCTCTGGGCCTCGGTTACCTCATCTGTAAAATGGGGACTAAGACTGTGAGCCCCACGTAGGACAACTTGATCATCTTGTATCTTCCCCAATGCTTAGAACAGTGCTTGGCACATAGTAGGCGCTTAATAAATACCATCATTATTAGTACCACCGCGGAGGAGGTACCTCCACAGAGAAGCAGTGTGTCCTAGTGGAAAGAGCACAAGCCTGGGAGTCAGAGGATGTGTTTTTTAATCCTGGCCCTACCACATGTCTGCTGTGTGACCTTGGGGAAGCTGCTTCACCTCTCTGTGATTCAGTTACCATATCTGTAAAATGGGGATTAAGACTGTGAATTCCATGTAGGACAGGGACTGTATCCAACCTAATTACCTTGTATCTACTCCAGCACTTGAACAGAGCTTGGAGCATAGTAAGTGCTTAACCAATACCACAATTACTATTATTATTACTAGGTAATGGATGTAAGTGGGAGATTGTGAGCGAAATATGTTATGCTAGGAGTCTGTCAAACAAACACTCTCAGGATAAATTAAAGCTCTGGATTGCAGGAGACTGGTTATACCAAGTTGAATTAAAATATCTGGCCAAGTTTCCAATCAGGAACAATGGATGAGTTTCAGTCAAGACATCAGGACCAAAAAGGGACCCTTTTAGAGAGCTACATGAAACAAGACAGCATAGTATTTTAGAGGATAAAACTTTTACTGCATCTTGCACAACTTAGCAAGGCACATTTTAAAATACCTCTAAATATAGCCTAAATTTTTAAAGTAAATAAAATGTATTTCACCCAGTCAATACTAAATCTTTACTCTTTCCCTTAAAAATTTTCAGGCGTTGATAAAAAGATTCAGTGTTTTCTTTAAATAGTTTAGCCCAATTTAATTTTCTTTGAGCTACCTTTACCACGCAAACCTATAGAGAATAGATTTTTCTTTCTCTTCGTCAAATCACAAGCTTATACCTGTAAAGACCTGACAAATATACACTATTTAAAAAAAAGAAATAAGCTCCCACATTTCTATTATTGCTTTTAGTTTTGCAAAATAGGAGGATCTGCGAACCTTCATAATGGTATTCATTGAAGAAAAATGCCAATAAAATGACATTTTATTGTCCTTATAAAATTCTTAATATTGTAAAGGATCCTTTAACCACATCATTTGCACAAGCACATTTTTATGTTAGTTTACATATTTATGCTATTATCATCTAATGTGATTTTATTAATAGGGACAACATAATTAAAAGATGAAAATGGACAGCAAAACCATAGCTACTTTAGTGGGTCTTCTGCAGTGCTCTCTGCCAATGCAGAACACTGGAGTTTGACTTTGATCCAGTTTCTTATTGACAGGCTTGTCTATGATAGGTAATAAAGTAATCCCCAAATAGCAAATAAATGGGTTGTAAAAGGTTATCCGGCCCCAGCAGGGTAGCAGATTCCCTACCCCTGAATGCAGTTTAGGATACAAAGCGGGCTAGGAAAAGGAAATTCAGTACAACCACGCATTCCCAGCTAGATTGGGAACCAAACAGTCTATAATCAGAGAGTCTGAGGAGAGATTTGCCCTGCTCATCCTCCTCTCCAGCTTCCAGGCTGGGCTCAACCTCCTCTCCTGTTGCTTACCGACCTGACCCTGCTTCTCTATTCCTCAGAACCCATTCTTCTAGCTTGGCTTCTTCGGTTGCGCATTGCAGTCCCACAAAAACAACTGTATTCTGAACCAAAAACAGACTGGATAACCTTGGGATCCAGATAAGTGGATAAACAAGCCAGCATTCAATCGTATTTACTGAGCGCTTACTGTGTGCAGAGCACTGTACTAAGCGCTTGGAAAATACAGCATCATACATCGGACTCTAGGAGAGGCACAGACGATCCCTAGGCTATAGGGTTCCTTTTCACATTTACCAATTCATTGTATAATATTTAATTTTTCGTTTCAAAAAATTCAGGAAGTCCTTCCCTATAGTGCTTGATATTCATTAATAAAAACCAATCTCTGCCTACTTAATAGGGTAGCAAAATCTACATGCTATGAAGATGGGAGCACATTAAACTGATGTACAACTTATTAACATTTACAACAAAATGCTTCAGATTAATAACAAATTCTAAGGGATTATATATAACCTGATTTCAAAAACATACCTAGATTGGCGTCTCTCTGGGTTCTTGGGTATTTTCTTCTGAGAAGGCGTTCATAAAGGACGTGCATGCTGGCCTTGGCTAGTTATAAGGATTGCACAGATGACTAGTTACTACACTCTTTTTAAAATTTGCTTTATTAGAATTTTCCTTAACATTAGTATTATTATTATTAAGGGGTTAATAGTGCAATTAAATCAAAAAATTAAAACAGACGTTGAGGAGAGTTGATAGGCTTATTAGATATTAAAGATGATGTACATTAAGGTTGGTGTTAGCAAGTTACATTTCTGATTTAAGTAAAAATTTGAATTGTAAAAGTTTATGAATGTCCTTGCAAATTAATCTGAATAAATATCAACCAAAATGTAGATCATAGAACTATGTGAAAAGAAAAGTGTAGTGAAGAAATGGGAGATAGAATTTTTAAAAGATTTGTTTTTTATAAATCAAAGAGTATCGACAATATTTTTCAAAAATATATTTTAATTCCAATAGTTGAAAGACATTTTAATTTGAAAATTCAATATGTAAAAAGGATAAGCAAACCTAATATGGTATAATAAAAAAATTTACTTTAAGTCAATTATTGACCTTTCATATAATGATAGTCATATAATAAACCCTACCGGGATATGAAATAGCTTTTCCTTCCTACAATAGGTATTCATTTTCCAAAATGAACAATGTTAGTAATTTTAGTATCTGCACTAAGAATTAGTCATTTTAAAAATGAAATGTAATTATACAGCACTTCTTAAGTATTCTCTTAAAAAATGCATGCATTAATTAAATTATGTATAATTAATTTATACAATAATTTTCAATAGGAAAACAAAGGATATAGGTAATAAAATATTTATTTATCAATAAAAATTCAAAATATCAATAAAATGCATACTGAAGAGGAATCTTATTGTACTAAGGGGCCCCACAAGATTCAAATGTAAGTTGCAAGTTACACAACTTTTTCTAAAAGTTAGCAAAGTTCAGTATTTTTGCTTGCAAACATTATGTTGAATTGTAGAAGTCTACTTTTCATTCTATAACAAAATATATTAGAAATATAACTGGGAAAATATTTTCCTCTCATGTCAGTGGCTGAGGTCTCAGATTCAACCTTAAGAACTAAATTAAGGTTGTAGACCCCACTCTTGCAAGGTCTAAGTGATATTTTTAATCATTTATGCTTTCAATTTTTAACTGAATTTTAAAAATGCTCCCATTGTTTATCATTGTTGCCTCCGATCTGTTCCTGTTTCCTATGCATCAGTCTTTGCAAATATAGATTATGAGTCCAGGTCTTGGGGTCTTTATCTGAATTGATGACTTCCTATCTACCCCTGTGGTTAGGGCATTATAAACACCATAACTAACTGCCAATTAAGTGCCAAATCAACTGATCTTTTGTAAACACAATAAACCAGCCAAAAACCTCTATAAAAGGCACTCAGGTAAATGGAATGATTGCTGATTAAAAGATGTTTCCTTCACACTAGGATTTATTATTACTAGAAAGAGAATGAAAATTATATGGCTTATATTTTGGATATTTGTTATGCTTCTAATGAATGGGACATAATCGCACAACAAAGGCCAGTCTTTGTATGTACCCAGTGAAGTAAGGACTGTGGATTCTTTTCGACTACAAAAGAACCAACAGGGATGCTTTCTTCAAACATGGGGTGGGGGGTGGGGGGGAAGACAGAAAAAGAGAGAAAGAAAGAGAAAGAGAGAGAGAGAGAGAGAGAGAGAGAGAGAGAGAGAGAGAGAGAGAGAGAGGGAAAGAGTGCGCACAAGTGCAGAATGAATGTAAACCTTGAGCTTTCCTGATTACTGGCTCCCTCATCCAAATTAAAATTTCACCCATAAAGCACAATGCTGACAAACATATTTTATGTGATTTAGAACAGTACCACATTCCTCTGAAACCAAGATGGCTTTTGTTAGTCTATTTTTAGCAGCATAAAAGCAGGTCATCTTTGAATCAGAATTTAAATCAGATTCATTCATTCATTCACATGTATTTATAGAGTGCTTACTGTGTGCAGAGCACTGTACTAAGCGCTTGGGAAGCACCAGTCGGCAACATATAGAGACGGCCCCTACCCAACAAGGGGCAGATGCCAAGGGAAGTCCTCCTACCTGGTGCCCTGACATATGCCATGCTCCAGCTTCTGGGGATCAAACCTGAGCTTTCCCACGACTAAAGAGCACAATATTTTTCTCCCTTCCTACTGCATTAGGCCCACAGAGGGGCAGGGAGCTTTGAGGGAGTTGAGAAGTTGCCGGGTAGAGAAAAGAGGGTCGAGATATGAAGTTGTGTTTCTCCCAGGCTTTCCAGTGGCCAGGAGGCAGTCACTCGATGGGGGAAAGGAAGGGGGAAGATGAGAAAAGAGGTTGTGGGGTAAGGGGGAAGAGCCACGGCAAACTTTTTTTTGTAAAAATGAACTAAGCTTTCAATGGTTAGTCCATGGCACGGTTTTTGCCACAGACACAACAGAAAGCGGGTTCCTTCGCCTTCCCCACATAGCCAACTACACAGGCACACAGGACACCTATTTTCTGACTTCCTTATTGTTTCCACCGCCACCTTCCTGTGGCATATTTTGTATTTCTCTCTGTCACTACTATTCTTTTCCAATTTGTTCTTTCCCCTTATTACTCCCTTCCCACTCCTCTCCTGATACATGGAACAGGAATCATTAGTTGACACTCCACCATTCTCTTCCACCTTGGATTCTGAATATAGGAATAGGATGCATTTGACCTCTCTCATTTCACAGTTAGAAGGTCAGGTCCAAAAACAAATACTGCTTTTGAGAAGTGGTACTGAGGTTCACCTCTGTTGTTGCAGAAATTATAATACAATAATACAATGAGGTATCTAAAAATCACAACCAAGCAAGACTATTAAAAAATTCAGGGAACCTGCAAATGGGTCTCTGTCACCAACAGAACTGCATCCAAAAGATTAGAGATGTGTCAGCTTGTACATAAGAAGGCATCTGCATGTACCAGATGCTCAAATAGGGGCATGGCAGTAAATATTTAAGCGGCGGACAAATAATTCTATGAGGGTGTATGTTTGCTCTGTACTACAGACTAGTAAGTAATTCATGATGTTCAATCTCGAAGAGAGCTTTTCCACCATCTGCTGTTAGAGATGGATCTGGTGAAAATTAGGAAAATCATACTCTTGGAAATTTTTCAATGGGGTTAAAAAGTCTAATTTCTAAATTCTTTACTAACAAAATCTTAATTGAGTTGCAGAACCAAGGAACATGTGGTTTTACAATGATGCAGGACAATTTTATATTTATCCTTTTTTTTTACTCTATTGGGCACTGGTAAGAGTAGAGAATGAGGGTATTCCTTCAACATCCACTAGTATATATCCACCTGTATATATGTATATACCTGTATATATGTTTGTACATATTACTCTATTTATTTATTTTACTTGTACATATCTATTCTATTTATTTTATTTTGTTAGTATGTTTGGTTTTGTTCTCTGTCTCCCCCTTCTAGACTGTGAGCCCACTGTTGGGTAGGGACTGTCTCTATATGTTGCCAACTTGTACTTCCCAAGCGATTAGTACAGTGCTCTGCACACAGTAAGCGCTCAATAAATACAATTGATTGATTGATTGATTGATAGTACTCTCCCAAGCACTTAGTACAGTGCTCTGCACATAGTAAGCACTCAATAAATATCACTGACTGGTTGAAATATGCATCTGATCTGATGGATATCGTAGTTTTATGTTAGAAGATGATACACAGAAGAAGAGAGTAAATTTGGAGCAATATGGAGAATCCATAGAAAAGAGATGGAAGAAATACAAAAGAGATGTTACTTTCAACATACCCAGTTCTATCCTTTGACAGGAGGGAAGCTCCTTGGTTACCATAATAAAATAGCTGTGCAAGCCCTTGAACGCGAGCAATAAACTGGCACAGAGTGTGTAATGGAAGCTGTAGGCATGATGTAAGAAGGATTCGGCGACCATAAAACTGCAACCCTAGGCAAAAAATAGAAACACCAAGTTATACACAAGGGGAAACACTTGTTTCCTATAAAAATCACTTCAAAACCACTGAATTCTTCCAACGTGAAGGGTAGAATTTTTTTTTTAATTCATTCAAGCAATACAAAAATACATAAAGAGAATGCTGAATTTTAGTTATTTGCTCTAAGCAACACATCTTTGACTTTTCCTTTAACAGTAATAGCAGAAACACAATTTGTAAAAGGACTATATTCTTACGTCTGACGATAACTGTTTTGTGTAGTTATTACCAAAGACCACGCTTTCAAGAGACGGAATCACAGAGTCCTTGTTTTGTACTGGAGCGTTCCTATTTAACCAAGTGTTCTTGACTGGGCGAGGAAAGCTAGGGGAATAATTATTTTTGAATTACTATTTTTAATATTAACATACGAACATATATGCTAAAGAAAAACATAAAGCAGATATTCAAATCAGTATGAAGGATGAGAATTTTGCTAGTTTCTGATTTATAAGAGGATGTTGAAACAACTTTATCATTGTTTCATTTTTTAGCACTGACAAGAAGAGAGACCCAACTTGGATACAAAATGTGTTTTGTGTAAGTGAGCCAGATACAGAAAGTCAGGAGACATGGGCTTTAGCCCTTCCCAGTTCTGCAAATGGTTTACAGAATCTGGGCAAATCACTGGTGACTCTGCTTCTCCTCCTTCCACCTACCTTCCTCAAAGGAATGTTGTGAGGTTTAGTGAGGATGTCCACAAATGAGTTAGGGCACCATCAAAACACTGCAATTTTCAAGTGATTTTAGAAGAAAGAATGCTGTATCTGCTATCCCATATGCCATCAATTTTTTAAATCACTTTTTATATCATAAATGCCATATTTGAGAGACTATCAAAGAATTCCATTCATGAAGCAAGAGCTCTGCCAAGTTTTGAATAATTTACCAAACCGATCATTTTTGCTTGCTTGCCAGTTTTGCAAAAGGGCAAAGAAGGAGAAGAGGTAAATCAATTCCACCATTAGCATAAGCAGATTTCATTTGCAAAAATAAAATGTGTAACACTGCAAAGGAGGGAGCCACAAGGCAATGGTAAATTCCACTCGGTACGACATGTTTTTCAGCACTGACTTTCAGGCATTACGACCGGCAAACGTCATGTTCAAATCGAGAAGATAATACAGTGATATGTTCCCCATGGTACATGACGGTTGAGCCTCGATCCGGTCACAAAGACTTCATGACTTGAGGATCTGCTCGAAGGAATGAATTAGAAGGCTAGTGGTTTGTGCGATGCCACTCGCGTTCTTTCATCCCTTCCAGAGGTAGAGGAAACAGTAAAGTAGGAGAAATACCATATAAAAAGCATCTAGAAATCCAAAAATAAGTTCAGCTAAGCAAGTGGCTCCATTGTTGGGCTGGTTAACTTTTTAAGATTAGATCTATCTAGATAGAAAGATAAAGGGGTGTCAGTCTTTAAAGAAAAAAAATTCAGTGGGCAAAAAAGGGACAAATGTATTTAGGACAAACATCTTGAAGCATGAACAGAGAGGAATATTACCCTTAATGACTCCTTTACCAGCACCACAAGCACAAAGCTTTCCCCTTACCTCCCCTGCTCCCCTGCCCACCCCAGCCCCCCGGCCCCAGCCCATTAACTTCCCAAATCCACTTGAGAGACTTTCCAAGAGGCAGAAAAAGGAAGGGATAGACGTTGCTGCAATCACAGTAGGGACAATAGCCGCAACAGAAGAAATATAAGGGACCAGGGCAGCCATGGCAGTGACCCCAGCTGTGGTAAGCACCTCAACATCTCTTCCAGCCACTAACCATAGCCAACAGTTAATCCTTCTGGCTTCTGATTCTGAGCCAAAAGAGTCTTCGCCTTGCAGTAATCGAGCTCTAGGAGATGAGTTGCCCCTTTCTCCTAATAGTCTGTGGCATAAATTGCTGCATTGCGAGAGGAAGCAGATATGTAACTCACTAACGTCAGGTAGGAGGTCATAGCTCTACTTAATCAGGACTGTCAAAATCCGCAACAGTGGTAACTGACTCGGCTTCCACAGGTGATTTGTAAATTTAGCCGGCTCAGCCTCAATAGTTGTGTAAAACTGATGGACAAAACCATTCACTAACTACTACAACCACGGAAGCGACAAAGTGACTTTTTTTTGTTTATATTAACATTGGCAAGTCCATATCCTAACTTTAGAACATAAATTCTTGGTCGAATTAGTTGATCACTTATTTGGGGGCAAGGTGGACTTTATGATTTTTAACTTCAGAGTGTGACAGTGAGTTTTGTTACAATGTTAACGGATAAAATTCCTTGTTGGGGTCACGGTAAAGTGCACTGCACCTGAGATAGAACCGTCTAAAGTAAAATACAGACTGGTTAGTAAGCTCATAGTTCCACCTATTTGGTTCCATACACATTTGCAAGTAAGTTCCCTGAAAGCATATAACAAATATTAAAATTCATCAAAGAAAAGCAAAATCAAAGACAAGCTTGACAAAAATGGGAGTAAACTATGTAGATATTCTGAGGCAACTTTTGCAAAGAGCATTGACTGTCACCCTGGCTAAAGTACTCAGCACAGGGATCGTCAACTAAAGAGACTGCCAAGGCTGGTTAGAAATGAATAACAAGACCTAAGAGGTTACAGAATTGGCATTATTCAGATTGGAGAGAACTTTGAAGCAATTAACTGTTTTGGGTTTTTTTTTAAGATATAAGAAGGGCTCATTACACCAAGCATGTTCTCTCCAGCCAGCTATTCTTTACCTCCACTGGGGATAGAATAAACTGAAATTAGCTTTAACTGCATTATAAGATATTTCTGTTGAATAAGACTTTTCTTTCAGGGTTATAAAACCTGAGATGCACTAGAGGAAGATTATGGGCCCTCCTCTGGGGGTCTTGCAAAATAGAATCTCCATCTACTGGAGCTGATTCAAGACTGCAAATTCATACGATCAGATCCTATTACACATTAGCTTAAATTAAAATGACCACATTCAAACATGTGTACAGTTTATAAAACCATATAATCTTTACCCAGTTCCCTCCAATATCAGGGTATCTTTCCCAAGTTAGAACTTCCTTCTTATAAAGCAATGAAAACACTACAATAACATAAGTTTACCTTATTAGGGGCTGGTGTAGTGCAACCAATGATGCGTGGACTGTGACAGATACAACAGAGAGGTGGAAGTAATCAAACATAACATTAACATGATGATGAAGGCCTCGATGGAGGCTAAAGTGCAGCTTCAAAGTTCGGCTACTTATTAATTGCAAAGAGCTCAAGTCATCTGTCCTGAAAAAAGAACACATTTATTCACAAGATCTGAATAAGAACAATTTGGAAGAGGCAGTATTATTTCAGTGGAACTTGAAATGCCCTCCAAAATGAGACAGAGTGAAAACAGCATTATCAACAGTATTTATTGACTGCTTACTATGCTCTATACTAAGTGCTTGGTAGAGTACAACAGAGGTAGCAGACACCTTCCTTGCCCACAACCAGCTTACAATCTAGAGGGGGCATGCAACAGACATTTAGCAAGGTTATGTTGAATTGCAGGTTTCCACTGTAAGTATGAAATACAAAATTCAGTACACATATCGAACTCTCCTAGGATTCTGGCGAGACCCGTCTCCACCGTTCTCTTTCTGATATGGATTTTTTGAGGTTTAAGAACGAGTAAGAGGGAGATAGGAATTGTAGGAAGGAAGCACTTACGAATAATCCGTGTCCGTGAAGTGTAGATCTAAAGACAGTAGGAAATTCATGTCATTAAGAGACTCTTCGATCTGCAAAGAAATAATGATGCATTGTAAATACACTGACAATTTCTATGAACTTTCAGCCTTTAACATATGAATTTGGACTTTCAATATGGTAAACCTGAATGCATGCTTACCTTCTTTTCATCCAATAGCATTTTAATCTTGAAGATCATAACATCATTAACAACAATTTCCTCATTTTTATAAAGAATTTGAAATGTCTTGCTGCAAATTACAGTGTCATGAACTGAAGCTGGAAAGGCTAGGTCCATACCTGGAAAAAAAAAAAACGTAGTTAACCTAGAATAGAGCAAGAACGAGGCATTGTGTTTTCTTGTCTGATTTTTCTTAAAACCTGTATTTTGAATCAGAACATTAATCGATCAATGGTATTTACTGAGCACTTACTGTAGAAAGAGCATTGTACTTAATCTTTGGGAGAATACAACAGAATTGGAAGACATTCCCTGCCCACCTGGAGTTTAGAGTCTAGAGGTGGGGAGACAGACATTACAATAAATTATAGATAAGTGCTGTGGGTGGATGAATATCAAGTGCTTAAAGGGTACAAATCCAAGTGCTAGGGTGACTGAAGGGAGAGGGAGAAAGAGGGCTAGTTAGGGAAGGTCTCTCATAATATGGCTTTGAAGGTGGGGAGGGTAGTCGCCTGTTGTACGTGAAAAGAGAGGGAGTTCCAGGCCAGAGGGGGATCATAAGCAAGGAGTCAGGAACAAGATAGACAGGATCGAGGCAGAGAACATCGGTTGGCCATTAAAGGAGTAAAGTAAAAGGGCTGGTTTGTAATAGGAAATCAGTGAGGTAAGATAGGAGAGGGTGAGTTACGTGTTTTAAGCCAATAATAGTAATAAAATACCAAGGTACTCCCTGGACGTTCTTTAGGAGTATGGAAATGTGGACTTGAACTTTTTTCTTAGAAAAATGATCTGGGCAGCAGAGTGAAGTGTGGACTGAAGTTGGAAAAGACAGAAGGCAGGGAGGTCAGCAAGGAGGCTAATGCAGTAGACAAGGTGGGATATGTTAAGTTGGTTGGACCAGTGAAGTAGCCATTTGGATGCACATGACAGAACAGAGATTATGTTTAAGATTGGTGAAGACATGTCAAATTTTCCCTAAGAAAAATGAACGTGCAAACCCACTTCAAACAAATGTATTTGGTTGTTCTTTCCTGGTTCCCACTATTTCTTAGTAATGTCTATCTGCCTTGGTCTAATTAGACCATTAGACCATAAACTCTTTAAGGGTAGGGAGCATGTCTCTGGCTTTTACTGTGCTTTCCCACGTGCTCAGAATTCTGCTCCCAGTAGGTATTCCACATTATTGTTTGCTTGATTGATCTGGAGTGTGTTCTTCAGAAATTCATTCACCCATTCAATTGTATTTATTGAGCACTTACTGTGTGCAGAGCACTGCAGTAAGTGCTTGGAAAGTACAATTCGGCAACAGATAGAGACAATCCCTACCCAACAACGGGCTCACAGTCTAGAAATGGTAGATTTCAGTAACTACCAGGTCTCCAGAAAGGCTCAGTTATTGACTGGATTTTCGAGAACAACAAATCATGTATATACAAGAAATAATTTTGTCATCAATATTCTGTCCAAATAAAAGAACAACCATTTCCTTACCATTCACTACTACGGGTCTCAGATGATCTTCATTGGAAGAATGAAGTTTAAGCTGTTCTAGAGTTTTTGAAAGGCTCCAGCTAAGGCTGCAAAGCTACCTGGGGCTTTATGCTACAGTTAAAGCCACCACTACTTTGACAATTAGTTGGAATCAGGACTGCATCCTGGAGTGAAGGCTAGATATGCTTATTGCCTAGAGTTTTTCGATTCCAAAGCAAAACACCAAGATATCACTGTAGACGGCACTACCATCCTTCCCGTCTCACAAGCCCGCAACCTCGGTGTCATCCTCAACTCTGCTCTCTCATTCACCCCACACATCCAATCCATCACCAAAACCCGCCGGTCTCACCTCCACAAAATCGCCAAGATCTGCCCTTTCCTTTCCATCCAAACTGCTACCTTGCTGGTTCAATCTCTCATCCTATCCTGACTGGATTACTGCATCAGCCTCCTCTCTGATCTCCCATCCTCCTGTCTCTCCCCTCTTCAGTCTATACTTCACTCTGCTGCCTGGATTATCTTTCTACAGAAACGCTCTGGGCATGTCACTTCCCTTCTCAAAAGTCTCCAGTGGTTGCTTATCAACCTACGCATCAAGCAAAAACTCATCACTCTGGGCTTCAAGGCTGTCCATCACCTCGCCCCCTCCTACCTCACCTCCTTTCTCTCCTTCTACAGCCCAGCCCACACCCTCCGCTCCTCTACCGCTAACCTCGTTCTTGCCTGTCCCGCCGTCGCTCCTCTGCCGCTAACCTCCTCACTGTGCCTTGTTCTCGCCTGTCCCGCCATCGACCCCTGGCCCACGTCCTTCCCCTGGCCTGGAATGCCCTCCCTCCACACATCTGCCAAACTAACTCTCTTCCTCCCTTCAAAGCCCTACTGAAAGCTTACCTCTTCCAGGAGGCCTTCCCAGACTGAGCCCCCTTTTTCCTCTCCTCCTCCCCATCCGCCCTGCCTTACCTCCTTCCCCTCCCCACAGCACTTGTAAATATTTGTACAGATTTATTACTCTACTTATTTTGCTTGTACATATCTACTACTCTATTTTGTTAATGATGTGCACATAGCTATAATTCTATTTATTCTGACGGTTTTGACACTTGTCTACATGTTTTGTTTTGTTGTCTGTCTCCCCCTTCTACACTGTTAGCCTGTTGTTGGGTAGGGACCGTCTCTATATGTTGCCAACTTGTACTTCCCAAGCACTTAGTACAGTGCTCTGCACACAGTAAGCGCTCAATAAATACGATTAAATGAATGAATAAGGCCACACTGCTCCTTCACCTATATCATTTTAAATTCCTATAGCAAAGGCTCTAAATATTGCAATAAGAAAAAACACCACTTTCCAAAATCACTTTCTCATTTCTTGAAGAAAATTCAAACAGAAATATAATTCATCGTTTGTGATCGTATTACTAACCTGTGCTAATTTCATCTAACATTGCTTTTCCTAGTTGATAGGTAGTAGGATATGAATTCAATAAAGCAATCAATGGTATTTATTCAGCACTTACTGTGTGCAGAGCACTGTACTATGTGCTAGAGAGAGTACAACAGAATTGGGAGGCACATTGCCAGACCTTACAGTCTAGCCAGGGACACGGAGATTAAAACAAAGGTAAGTAAGGGAGGCTTCGAGTATAAGGTCATTACATAAATGCCATGGGTGTGGTGTAAATACCTAAATGCTAAAGGGCTGGGATTAAGGGCATGGGTGAGGCAGTAGGGAGGGACAGATAGGGTGGGAGGAATCTGGATTAAACTCAACTATAGCATTTGTATGATTGGTATTCATTTTCGAAGATGGTGATTAACTTTACTCATCTCAAATAATAGCACATAATGGTTTTTATTCCCCAAAATTCAAAGTAGAAGAATAGGGAGCTCATTATGCAACTGCCTCCCAAAATCTGCTCAGAGGTTTTGCTAACATTCATGGTTTGAAATTAGGTCCAATTTTGTAGAACACATCAATCCTTATCATAAGTAGAAAGGGAAATTTTCTTTGAATTTTCCTATCGGCCTCGATCACAAGACTGGGAGTCCTGTAGTGATATAATAATCTATTTTCAATGATAACTAACATTGTCCTTCACGACTGATGGGTAGATGGATCCTTAACCAGACTATCAACACAACTGGAAAGGACTTGAATGGAATGAGATGACTGCATTACATCCCTCAACTCTCCCCACCTCTTCCCCATCTTAAAATTCTTGTAGTCCAAGGGCATATAAAACTGAAGACGATAGCATTGATTAGGATTAAATATGACATAAGACTGTATCGCTAAATACGCAGCAGCAGTAACTCTCATCACAACCAGACTCATTTATTTAGGAGTTGCTGTGCATGTATTTCTGCGGTATAACTTTCCTTAAAAGCATATGCTGAGTATAAATTAGAAGGTAAATCAGAACGTGTCCACCAATGAGCTCAAGGAATCGTACTCTCCGAAACACTGCTTTTTGTACACAGTAAACACTCAGTAAATACCAATGATTGATTGGTGGAGAATGCACTTAGCTATAGCGATCAATGATATCATAAAATGGATAAGGCACTCAGTAACCTCTACCGAGATATCCTGACGAGACGTCATGCTACACATGCTCAAAAAAGAATTTCTTACCTTTCCGACCAAACCCTATCCTCTCTGCGTTTTTCCCATCACTGCAGACAATAATCACTATCCTCCCTAACTCACGAGCCCATAACCTTGGCATTGTCCTCAACTCATCTCTCTCATTCAACCCACATATTCAATGTTACCAAATCCTGTCAGCTATAATAATAATAAAAAGAGTATTTCTAAGCACTTAGCATATGTCAAGCACTGTTTTAAGAGCTGGGGTGGATATAAGATAATCAGGTTGGACACAGCCCCTGTCCCAAATGGGGTTCGCTGTCTTAATCCCCATTTTACAGATGTAGTTAACTGAGTTAAAGAGAAGTTAAGTGATTTGCCCAAGGTCACATGGCAGACAACTGGAAGAGCCAGGATTAGAACCCATGTTCTTCTGAATCCCAGGCCCATGCTCTATCCACTAAGTCATGCTGCTTCCCCTGTTCTACCTTCAAGATAGCATTAAAATTTTCCCTTTCCTCTCCATCCGAGCTGCTACTCCACTGATCCAAAAATGTATCTTACCCTGTCTAGACTACTGCACCCGGCCTCTCGCTAACCTCCCTGCCTCTTTTCTCCCTCAACTCTAGTCCATACTTCACTCTGCTGCCTTGATCGTTTTTCTAAAACAAAGTTCAGTCCATATCTCGAGAACCTCCAATGGTTGCCCGGCCACCTCTATATCACACAGAAACTCCATACCATAGGCTTTAAAACACCCAAACAGCAACTCACTCAATCTGTTACTACAGGCCAGACTACACACTTCACTCATCTCACCTATCTCACCGCCAACCCCTTCCCATATGATCCCTCTGGCCTGGAACTCCTTCCCCCTCTACATATACCAGACCACTCTCCCCACTTTCAAAGCATTATTAAGGTCACATCTCCTCCAAGAGGCCACCCTGAATTAAGCCCTCTTTTCCCTCGATACTCTCTACATTACGCATCATCTCTGCACTTGGATTTGTACCTTCGGGTACTTATTATTCATCTCGGCCCCACAGCCCTTATCTATATATCTGTAAATTATTTATTTTCATTAATGTCTGTCTCATCCTCTAGACTGTACGCTGGCTTTGGGCAGGGAATATGTCAGCCAACACTGTTGTACTCTCCCAAGCGCTCAGTCTAGTGCTCTACAAACAATAAGTGCCTAATAAATATCACTGATTGAAGAGACCAATGGCAGAGGTGGGACAGAACAAAAGTCTCTTACTCCCAGCTCCATGCTCTTTCTACTAGGCCGTGAAAGGTAACGATGACAGAGGATGACAGTTTCAAATAATTTCTATACAGCCTTCCTGAAATTCATTTTGCCATCTTCTATGCAGGTGGCACATAAAGGTGACTATTTCAACTATCCTTAAGTTACATATTCATACTGGCCTTTCTCCCATATATTCAAATATTAAGTTTCACTATTTCATACAGTCAATTCTAGAATATGTGTTTACACTATACATATTGGATAGAACATGATAGAGGAGGTAAGGATAGCTTTAGCAAAAGCACATACAGACATAAATATAACATGATGTGTTATTCGAAGTGGATGAACACATCTGAATGAACCTGGACAGAAGGTAACTTGATGCAACTTTTCCTTAAATGAAGTTATAATAGTAATGGTGGTATATGTTAAGTGCTTACTATTCGGTAAGCACTGTACTACCCACTGGGGTGGGTACGAGATAATCAGATCAGTCACAGTCCCTTGTCTCCCATTTAAGTTCACAGTCTCTATAGGAGCAAGAACAGGTACTGAATCCCCAATCTCCATTATACAGATGAGGAAATTGAGGCAGAGAGGCTATGGGATCTGCCCAATGCCACACAGCCTGCAATGGCAGAGCCAGAATTAGAGCTCAAGTCCTCTGACACACAGGCCCTTGAACTTTCCACTATGCCACACTACATTGTCGGAGAACTGGCTCAACTTGGCTTGAAAAGACGGTAAGAAGAGGGAGGCAGACCAGAGACGAGGAAGAAGCAAGCCAAAGAAACGGCAGAAAAGAAATGCGAATAAAGAGAGCAGGGAAAAAAAGGGAGAGGTTGTTAATAGAGGTCAAGGAATTTAAACTTTAGAGAGGGAGAAATACAACGAATAGCATGAAAACAAAATACAAAGAGCATATTAAAATGGTATTAGGGTCAAACGCATAAAAAAAAGCCCAAGGGGGAGAAGCTCTTCCAGTGTCCTCTTTGCAGTAATCTATGTATTAAAAGTTAAACAAAGAAGCAGCGTGGCTTAGAGGTAAGAGCCCGGGCTTGGGAGTCGGAGGTCATGGGTTCTAATCCCAGCTCCCTCACATGTCAGACATGTGAGCTGTGTGACTTTGGGCAAGTCACTTAACTTCTCTGTGCCTCAGTTCCTTCATCTGTAAAATGGGGATTAATACTGTGAGCCCCACGTGGGACAACCTGATTACCTTGTATTTACTCTAGCACTTAGAACAGTGCTTGGCACATAGTAAGCACTTAATACCAACATCATCATCATTATTATTATTATTATTATTATCTCATCTTGGGCATTTTGATATAAACACTGAGATAGAAAACTTTCAGTTAGCAGTAGAAATGTACAAAATGATGAAATTTACAGCTATTTGAGTAACTACAAACAATGCCAATCGTATACAAGATTAAGTCACTCACAATAATATGTACGTTCATATGTCATATATATGAACTTTAATTGTACCAAACTGAATGTACAACTAAAATCAAGGTACTGTACTTTTCATTTTACTTCTGTTTCCTGTAGCAGTACACGATAAAGTGGTCTACAAGTGTCCTCAGTAAGCCAAATTTGGGTTTATTGGTTTCCAAAGATGGCATTATTATACCAGAAAATGACAGAGTTCTACACTACACAATGTAAAATTAAAATCAATGCCTAGAATCAAAGAATAACATTTACTGTGAAAGGTCACTTAGTTTTCTATACCTTTGGGGATGGTCCATACCTAATCTACTTTGGACCATAGAAATTCTATGTTTTTAAATAATCGGAGATGGATACGTCAGCTCCCTCAGTACCTTACAATGTTCTCACTGACCTCCTGCTTCCTGTCTCTCCCCACCGCAGTCAACACTTCACTCTGCTGCATGGATCATTTTTCTGAAAAAAAGTTCAGTCCACATCTCCCCTGTCCTCAACAGCCTCCAGGAGTTGCACTTCCACATCAAACAGAAATTCCTAACCACTGGCATTAAAGCACTCGGCTTGTCCTCTCCTACCTTTTCTTGGTATCTCCTACTACGACGGCCCAGCCTACACACTTCGCTCCTCCAGCACCATTATGCCGCAATCTTACTATATCATTGCCAACCCCTTTCCCACATTGTACCTCTGGCCTGGAACTCCGACCCTGCTCCACATATGCTAGATCACCACACTTCCCTACTTCAAAGCCTTACTTAGGTCACAGCTCCTCCAAGACGTCTTTGCCTTCTGGGTGCCCTCATTCCAACGTACTCCCTCTCCCCTCTGTTTTTTTTTTTAAATGGCATTTATTAAGCACTTACTATGTTCAAAGCACTGTTCTAAGCGCTGGGGAGGTTACAAGGTGATCAGGTTGTCCCAAGGGGGCTCACAGTCTTAATCTCCATTTTACACATGAGGTAACTGAGGCCCAGAGAAGTGACTTCCCCAAAGTCACAAAGCTGACAAGTGGCGGAGCCGGAATTTGAACCCATGACCTCTGACTCCAAAGTCCGTGTTCTTTCCATTGAGCCACGCTGCTTCTCTTCTCTTTGTCATCTATGTACTTGGATCTGTAAAGGATGGACCTTTGGGCATTTGTCATTTGCCCCAGAGCACTTATATATATCACCATAAATAGTAGACTGTGATTTATTTATATTGTCTGTCTCCTCCTCTAGAGTTTAAGTTCACTGTGGGTAAGGAATGTGTCTACCAACTCTGTTGTACTGAAATCTCCCAAGTGCTTAGTACAGTGCCCTGCATCATCATCAATCGTATTTATTGAGCGCTTACTATGTGCAGAGCACTGTACTAAGCGCTTGGGAAGTACAAATTGGCAACATATAGAAAGCACACAGAAAGCACTCAGTAAATACCACTGATGATGATGGTAGAATAATAAAGGTAGAACATTGAAATAATGGTAGAATTTCTCTCTTCACATTAGAAAGAGGCATCAAGTTAAACTACTACTAATAGCTGAGTTTCAAAACCACGAGGAGCTGAGAGAGACAGAGAGACACTCTGCTTGCTTCTCTATTTCCACGTAGCTCCTCCTTGTCTCTCCCACCAAATACCATTGATGATGATGGTAGAATAATAAAGGTAGAATATTGAAATAATGGTAGAATTTCTCTCTTCACATTAGAAAGAGGCACCAAGTTAAACTACTATTCACAGCTGAGTTTCAAAACCATGAGGAGCTGAGACAGAGAGACACTCTGCTTGCTTCTCTATTTCCACCTAGCTCCTCCTTGTCTCTCCCACCAAATACCATTGATGATGATGGTAGAATAATAAAGGTAGAATATTGAAATAATGGTAGAATTTCTCTCTTCACATTAGAAAGAGGCACCAAGTTAAACTACTATTCACAGCTGAGTTTCAAAACCATGAGGAGCTGAGACAGAGAGACACTCTGCTTGCTTCTCTATTTCCACCTAGCTCCTCCTTGTCTCTCCCACCAAATACCATTGATGATGATGGTAGAATAATAAAGGTAGAATATTGAAATAATGGTAGAATTTCTCTCTTCACATTAGAAAGAGGCACCAAGTTAAACTACTACTCATAGCTGAGTTTCAAAACCACGAGGAGCTGAGAGAGACAGAGAGACACTCTGCTTGCTTTTCTATTTCCACCTAACTCCTCCTTGTCTCTCCTACCAACCATATGAGCTACTTAACAGGGGCTAGGCAAGGAACGCACCATGTAAGACCTCCTGAAGTCCTTCTAGTACTAGGGATTAGAAAAGGGATATTTAGCCTTACCATGAGAGCCTGAAGACTTACTGTCTACTAGGCAGGAAACACTGAATTCTGACACCAAGCACCTCCCAGACACGAAGCAAGAGACCGACCGTGACATGGTCTATTCGCTGGATGGATAAAGCCTAACTTTCTGCTCATCCAGTGGAAAGAGCGCTACCTGTTTTGTTCTAGTATATTAATCTCTGTATTTTTTTATCTTTGTTTTCCTATTTCTGCTCCTTTTTTCTGTTTCCTTTTCACTTTTACCGTTATTCTGATGAAACAATTAGAAAAATGTTCAGTTTCTTAAAAAAAAACACGTAGCTCTTTGGAGGTAAGATTTTCTAAAAACACAATACAAGGTTGATAAATCATTGTTTCCCATACAATGACTGGAAATATCACTGCAATATTCTAAAGGCTCTCATTGTCTGAAATTTGTCGTATGAACCTGCCATAACACGCAAAAGCCTACCACACCCATAAGCAATTTCAATCACGTAAGACAACATTTCACAGTCAGCAATAATATCAAAGCCCAGAAACTGGTTTTGTAGCAATGACAGTCTAACCCTGGATTTATGTTTGTGGAACAAAAATGAGTTCTCGACAAAATGAAAAAAGAAACTGTCATTTTCTGCACCCTTGTTATGTTTGTAAAAATATAAGTAAGATGCATAATACTGCTGCTTGGTAAATAATTCCTAAATTGCCTCACATGGATGTGTTTTGTAGCTATTTTTTTTTAATCACTATGTGCCAGGCACTGTACTAAATGCTGGGGTAGATACAGAATCATCAGATTGGACACAGTCCTGTTCCACATAAGGCTCAGTGTCTTAGTTCAATCAATCAATCAATCGTATTTATTGAGCGCTTACTGTGTGCAGAGCACTGTACTAAGCACTTGGGAAGTACAAGTTGGCAACATATAGAGATGGGCCCTACCCAACAGTGGGCTCCCAGTCTAGAAGGGGGAGACAGAGAACAAAACAAAACATATTAACAAAATAAAATAAATAGATATGTACAAGTAAACTAAATAGAGTAATAAATACATACAAACATATATACATACATACAGGTGCTGTGGGGAGGGGAAAGAGGTAAGGTGGGGGGGATGGAGAGGGGGACAAGGGGGAAAGGAAGGAAGGGGCTCAGTCTGGGAAGGCCTCCTGGAGGAGGTGAGCTCTCAGTAGGGCCTTGAAGGGAGGAACAGAGCTAGCTTGGCGGATGGACAGAGGGAGGGCATTCCAGGCCCGGGGGAGGACGTGGGCCGGAGGTCGACGGCGGGACGGGTGAGAACGAGGTACGGTGAGGAGATTAGCGGCAGAGGAGCGGAGGGTGTGGGCTGGGCTGGAGAAGGAGAGAAGGGAGGTGAGGTAGGAGGGGGCGAGGGGATGGACAGCCTTGAAGCCCAGGGGGAGGAGTTTCTGCCTGATGCGCAGATTAATTGGTAGCCACTGGAGAGTTTTGAGGAGGGGAGTAACATGCCCAGAACGTTTCTGGACAAAGACAATCCGGGCAGCGGCATGAAGTATGGATTGAAGTGGGGAGAGACAAGAGGATGGGAGATTGGAGAGGAGGCTGATACAGTAGTTGTAAATAAATAAATTAGTTATTCCCTTAGTTGTAGGGAGTATGATTTAATACCATTTTACAGTTGAGGTAGTCAGTCAAGTCAGTAGGTAAATCATATTTATTGAGCGCTTACTGGGAGCAGAGCACTGTACTAAGCGCTTGGGAAGAATACAGTATGACACATTCCCTGCCTACAACAAGCTTACAGTCTACAAGAAACTGAGGCAGAGGGAAGATAAACTGCTTGCCCAAGATAACACAGCAGGAAAGTGACAGAACTGGGAATAGAACCCACATCCTTTGACTCCTGTGCTCTTTTCACAATGCTGATACTTCAGCTTTGTCATGTCAAGAATCCACTTTTTTGTTCAAGTCTTTTGGAAATAGAAGAATAATGCTTACCTTTTACTACACACTTGCCTACAATGAATAAGCACATTTTTGGCCAAACTTCATAAGCATCTTTTCCTATTTTTTTCCTCGCATATTATGGTAATAGGCACATCAACAAAGAAGATGAAATAATTTTGGCTGGACATATATAACCTCACAGATGATTAAGGTAACAAGTGGACTGGTTGCGCTAAGGGTTTCATGCTGCCACATGAAAATATTTTAAGATCCAAATTGTAAAGCAAAGTCTAAAAGACTCCACGAAACAGGAATAGTAGATGTGAGAAAAACACTGACAAGATGATTAATACACTGGCTAAGGTAGCATTCTTACACCGCCTTTGAAAAGAATCCAAGCTAACTCCCAGGCCACACCCTGTAATTGTGAAATTTAGGAGTGATGATCAGTCACTAGGTCCTAAACCTTGGTTATTACAATGATAAGTCACACTCTGACACTGTCAGAATGCGAAGTAAAATCTCTCTAAATTTGTACTCATTTTTTCCCCAGTAGTGGTGATGATGCATACAGAATCATCCAATGTCTCTCATCAGGTCTCCCTATGGTAATCGGCCAACACAGCAAGACAGCTGATCTGAGGCCATGGGACAGAATATCTGTAAATGCCCTTATGCAGTAACAGACACTGCAATGCCCTAGCTTGCTTTCCCCACCCAGCACATAAACCCCCCGGGAACCCCGAAGCACTAACAGATTATGAAAATGCCTGTATGTGGGTGTTTGAATATAAATAAGATAAGATCCGGGTGATTCAGCACTAAAAAAAAAATGGATATTGGTTAAAATACTTTTATGCTGCAAAAAAAATTCCAAAGGAGAAAAAAATGTCTCACTGCCAAGGAACACCACATTCCAAGAACATCCCAAGCACCAGCTACAGAATATAATAATAATAATTATGGTGTTTGTTGAACACTTACTATGTGCCAGGCACTGAACTAAGTGCTGGGATAGTTACAAGCAAATTGGGTTCGACCCAGTCCCTGTCCCATGAGGGGCTCACAGTCTCCATCCCCATTTTACAGATGAGGTGGCGGGCACAGGGAAGTTAAGTGATTTGCCCAAGGTCACACAGCAGACGAGTGATGGAGCCGGGATTAGAACCCATGACCTTCTGCCTCGCAGGCCCATGCTCTATCCACTACACCATGCTGCTTTGGCAAATGCTGTTTATAAATTCACCACACCTCGAGGTACCTAATCTGTTCCACAGATTTGGAAGAAGCCGGCCATACAACCTATAATGTACGCGATGACACAGAAAGGAGCACCAGTTTAAGCTTGCAGCTGGTAGGACGAGACCCATGTGCAGTGCAGTGCTTTGCACACAGTAAGCACTCAAATATAATTAAATTGAGTGAAGCGAAGGCTGACGACACCACCATGATCTCCAGGATCTACTGAAGGGGGGCCGTCTAAAGCCTGGGGGAGCGCGTAACAAATACCCCAATTATTATTGTCTATCCCCGCACCTACACTGTAAACCCCCAATGGGAGAGGGAGGATGTCTGAATTTGCTTCAGGGCTTAGCAAGTTGATCAGCACAGAGGAAACTCCTGGCAGGAAGAAAAGCAGATGAGTGAGCAGTGAGTGGAGACCCAAGTGGAGGAAAGGGAAGAAAAATCAAGAAGCAGAGGATTATGGCAGGTAGGGAATAAGGAGAAAATGGTGACAGAGGGAGGGAACAAGAATCAGGGAAAGAACTACGTGCTTTTTATTCTGCCTTCTGTCTGTGTTCTCTGCTCATCCTTGTCAAACTCCCCGTTTGTCCTTCTTTACATATTGATTGTTTTTCAGCACCACATATGCTTTGAGTAGAGTAGGAGCAGCATAAATCACCAAGTAGGGAACTCTTGAAGGAGAAAATGGGGATGAGCAGAGAAAACAGCACAACTCATGTGGGAGGGGAGACACTTGGGAGGAACTGAGTCATACAGGAAGGAAACAGACAACTGAATGTATGGAAGAGACAAACATGGGAATTAGGCACGGGGGCTTGGGAATAATGGAGTTTAACCATTTAAAAAGGTGCCAAGAACCAAAACGTTTCTTTGGGAAGCAATTTTCTCTGTTTTTTTAAAAAAGGGTCATAATCTGCATAGACATATTTTATCCATTTTCACTAAGGAAAATAGCATCTGTGACCATTTCAAATAAAATTTAAAAGCAGTCCTATGCTTACCTGTTGCCCGTAATAAACTAGCTTCTAATCTGTGAGGGATTCTTGGAGGAACTTTCATAGATGCACGAATCTGGTAAAATCTGTGGAACAAAACAAATAATTGTAAGTATATTGTAAAAATACCAAAGCTCTAATTCCATGTACTTATATTTGCAGGAATAAGGAAATAGATCTGATGGCTTTACCACTGTTCTCTACTTCTAAAGGTTAATCAACTATATTGTATACGGTAAACATAAACAAATGCTGGGAAGTAGTACGATCGAGTGGAAAGAGCATAGGCCTGGGAGGTGGAGACCCTGGGCTCTAATCCCAGCTCTGCCACTTGTCTGACGGGTAACCTTGGGCAGCGACTTAACTCCTCTGCCTCAGTTTCCTCATTTGTAAAAACGGAATACATCCTACCCCCTCAACTTAAACTGTGAGCCCCTTGAGGGTGAGGGACTGTGTCCGACCTGAACATCTTGTAACTACTCCAGTGGTCAACACATAATAAGCACTCAATAAACACCATAATTATTTAAACAGGTTATATTTATAAGTCCCTCATTAGCAACTGAATTCTAGCATGTATTGCTAGGTTTCCGTTCTGTAAAGCAAATATTTGGGACAAAATAAGGACTGCCTAGATGAGTAGACTGTGAGCGCGTTGTGGGTAGGTAATGTCACTATTTATTGTTGTGTTGTAATTCCTGAGCGCTTAGTATAGTGCTCTGCACACAGTAAGTACTTAATAAATATGACTGAATGAATGAATGACTATGTCCCAACACATGGCGAGGCGTCAATGGGCCCTCCATCACCACCTCTCTGCCCTGAGCTAAAAGCCCATGGGAGAGTGAAGACAAGTGGGGGTTGGTGCTTCTCAATCAATCAATCAATCAATTGTATTTATTGAGCGCTAAGTACTCATTCTATAGAAGAGTAATAATGATTTCATTCCTTCTGGCAAGTTTATTATTGGATGACTTACCCACTAAGATATTAGAATCTTGGGTCAAGAACCATGCTACTGATGTGCTTAGTATTGTAAACAACAAAGACAGCGAAAAGAACTGCAACAGTAATACTTGGTATTTATATAACTTTTAATTCTCCCATAAGAATTAGGAAGATTAATGGAAATTAAACTTTAATTCTTAGTGGGTATTTTTCTTAAGCAGGAAGAGAAAAAGAAACAATTACCTTTTCAAATATCATACAGATCTTCCAATCACAGTTTGGAAACCTATATATCACGGTTCACTTCCACCTCCCTGCCTCAAATTTTTAAACCATTCCATGTATTTTGACGTTTTCTTAATTTTCAAAAGGAAAAAAAAAACCTTCACAGGCTGCCTTGGTAAAGCATTTTGGGTTGCCCTCAGAGCAAGAAAAGTTTCTTATTATTTGAGTTGAATCACTCCAGCTACAGCTGAAGCCCAACCTCTCTGGTCTCACCCTCAGGGGAAATAACAAAGCAGCTCATTTACCATTCCCTCCTATACTTCTGGTTAGGTCAGTCAGTGAATCGATTACTGGCATTTATTGAGCACTTACTATGTACTAAGTATTAAGGAGAGCACAATGCAACAGAGTTGGTAAACACATACCCTTGCCCATGAGTCAGACAACTTTAAATTGCAATACCTTTTAAAAGACACCTAGAAGTTGATGAGTTAATAATAATAATGATGATGATTGCATTTATTAAGCACTTACTATGTGCAAAGCACTGTTCTAAGCGCTGGGGAGATTACAAGGTGATCAGGTTGTCCCACGGGGGGCTCACAGTCTTAATCCCCATTTTACAGATGAGGTAACTGAGGCACAGAGAAGTGAAGTGACTTGCCCAAAGTCACACAGCTGACAAGTGTCGGAGCCGGGATCTGAACCCATGACCTCTGACTCCAAAGCCTGTGCTCTTTTCACTGAGCCACACAGCTCAAAATGAAAATCCCCTAAGAACTTCAAATTGTCTTTTCACATTTTCAAAATGATATTAGATATCAGATAAGAGATCACAACTTCTGTGTGGTATCATGAAATGGCTTACTCTTAGCAGAAAATAATCATAACAGTTTTCATTTAAAACCTCTTTGCATAGTTTCATACACAATTTGTAATTAATTGAACGTATGCATAAGGTGTACAAATAAAATAAAAATCTAAAATTAGCAAGGACATAAATATTTCCCCACAGCTAGTATAGTACTTTGCATGAGGCAAGCATTTAAAATATGATACTGTGCACTCAGTTTCCATAGGCAATCTACACCACTAAAATCCATTCAGACAGCACTCAGATAAAATGTATCAAAAATATTTGAAGCTTTGTTGTATAAAACCTTCTTGTGGAATAGATATTAATAGCAAATATTTTATTAATATAAAACATTTTATTATTTTAATATTTTATTAATATTTAAAATTACAAGTGGGGGTTGGTGCTTCTCAAGTACTCACTCTGTAGAAGAGTAATAATGATATATTTAAAATTATAATTTTATTATAATTGATTGTTAACACAGACACCAGGGATCTTTGCAAATGACAAGAAATGCTGTTTTTCTCCAAATGGAAAGATCACACAACACAAACTTCATGTTCCAAAATGAAGCAACAGCAAACAACTAACTTCTACTACTGACCGCATTCCAACCATCACACACCTCGATTAAGCTATTCCCATAAATTTGGTAAAGGAGAAAGATCTTAGTCATCAGGCCTGGCAACATTAAACAGTAGTGCTTCAAGCAGTTAGAAAGGAAGGGTGTGTGTAGATCAAATATGGCTAAAAGATGTTCCACTATGGGCGATATTCCACTAAGCTCCATTATCCAGGATGAAGTGCAGGAAAAGAAGAAAGTCCTGAAACTGTAACACCAAAAAAACAGCAAATGACCAACTTCACTGAAAGGGAGATAGGACGGTGTTAACCAGTGGGAAACAGAAATAAGAAATACTTCCTGTTGAATTTTCCAAGGCCCCGAGATTTCTTTTGGTGAGAATCAGGGGTCGACACACCAACGCCACGTGGTAATCCGTCAGCGCATGGATACAGTGGGATGCTCTAGGATCCTCATTATCCCAGTCAGAGGCACAAGTAAGCTAGGGAAATCCAGGATTTACTTTATATTATCCTTCTAGACTGCAAGCTCCCTCTAAACTGTAAGCAAGCTCGTTGTGGGCTGGGAACATGTCTGTCACACTGTTGTGTTGTATGCTCCCCAGTGCTTAGTCACTGCTTTGCACAAAGTAAGCACACAATACAATTGATCATCATCAATGGTATTCATTGAGTGCTCACTGTGATGAGCACTGTACTAAGTGCTTCGGAGAGTACAGCAGAAAGGTTAGTAGACGCGGTCCTTGTCCGCAACGAGCTTACTTCTAATTCTTGTCAAATGGTTTGGCTGTGGAAGAAGCGGAAATTATCAGCGAAAGTTATGCTTGAATTATATGTGGGCTTTAATTAACCATGATATTCCTATCCTATGAGAACACATTATCAAGAGTTGGCTATATTGCATAAAATTAAGCAAATCTATATGCACTGAAAGATTATATATTAACAAGAGCTTTTCAAAAAATTACGGTCAAAAATCTCACTTTCACTTCAGAGTATAGCCTCAAAAAATGAATCACAGCCATTTGCCTGCTGTGCGACCTAGGGCAAGTCACTTAATTTATCTGTGCCTCAGTTGCCTCATCTGTAAAATGGGCATTAAATACTGGTTCTTCCTCCTACTTAGGCTGTGAATCCCATATGGGGGGACGAACTGTGCCCGACCTGATTAACTTGTGTCTACCCCAGTGCAGTGTTTGACATAAAGTGCTTAAAACCCCTTTTTAGTGGTATTAGTACACTGAACTGCACCCAATGGATGCTTAACAAATATACTTAGTGACTCAAACTTTGATGGTCTCAGTATAATACCGGTCTCTCATCATGAAATGTATATAAATACCTGCATATATGTAATATATAGCTGTATATATGTAATGTATAATAACTTTAATAGAATTTCTCATGCAAAGGCAATTTGCTCACACTGACTTCTAGTTCACACTTATAGTGTACCCACTACTTTCACTGCAACTTTGCAAAACATTCATAGATGCAAAAAAAAAAAAAATTAACCAATGGACATACCTACTCATAACACTAAATTTCTTACACAATTTTTTTTAAAAAATGTATTCTTAACCATTAAATGGACAAGCATCTTTTTAATTCCTGTGCAACTGATAAATTGTGGAATACGGTCTAAAATGGCATTTATTCATTCATTCAATCGTATTTATTGAGCGCTTACTGTGTGCAGAGCACTGTACTAAGCGCCTGGGAAGTACAAGTTGGCAACATATAGAGACAGTCCCTACTCAACAGTGGGCTCACAGTCTAGAAGGGGGAGACAGAGAACAAAAAAAAAAAATTAACAAAATAAAATAAATAGAATAAACATGTACAAATAAAATAGAGTAATAAATACATACAAACATATATACATATATACAGGTGCTGTGGGGAGGGGAAGGAGGTAAGGTGGGGGGATAGGGGGAGGAGGAGGAGAGGGAGGAGGGGGCTCAGTCTGGGAAGGCCTTTAATGGCAGTAAAGTTAAAGCTTCAAAATTAAAATTAAATATTCAAACACCAAAAATAGCACCTGTGGGAGTTTGCCCAGATCACACAGGGCACCATAAGGAGGCATTAGCGACTTTTATCATGAGGGGAGGCTCAGTCACATGTCCTGTCAACCTCTTGGAAAGGACAAGCTTATCTACTGACAATTCAAATACAGAAGGGAATTTGGACAAAGGGGAGGTCAAGAGAAAAGGTCAAATAGGGATAAACAGCAAGAGAACCCTCTTTTGTTCTTCCATCCAGATCTGAAGATGATGTCTTCATGGGGCAATCCAAAGCATCAGAACTTTCCCGAAAAAGTAAAGATAAGTGAAGCTGCTAGTTTAGGAATTACCCAGGAATTACCCTTAATTACCAATTAAGGACCAGTGACAGGGTAGGGTCAGTCTGTGGTTAAATGAGAATTTTTGTTTTGTTTTTGTTTTAAATCTCTACTCTTCATTTGAGAAGCAGCGTGGCTCAGTGGAAAGAGCACAGGCTCTGGAGTCAGAGGTCATGGGTTCAAATCCCGGCTCCGCCAATTGTCGGCTCTGTGACTTTGGGCAAGTCACTTCACTTCTCTGGGCCTCAGTTCCCTCGTCTGTAAAATGGGGGTGAAGACTGTGAGCCCCCCATGGGACAACCTGATCACCTTGTAACCTCCCCAGCGCTTAGAACAATGCTTTGCACAGAGTAAGCTTAATATATGCCATCATCATTATTATTATTACTTACTACTGCAATTATCTTACAAACTCCCTGCTATTCTATGGATCAAAGGTATTTACTGAGTGCTTACTGCATGCTGAGCACTGTACTAGGCACTTGGGAGAGATCAGACAGTAGAGTTGATAGACACATTCCCTAAGGGAGATTTATAATAATAATAATAATAATGATAGCATTTATTAAGCACTTACTATGTGCAAAGCACTGTTCTAAGCACTGGGGAGGTTACAAGGTGATCAGGATGTCCCACGGGGGGCTCGCAGTCTTCATCCCCATTTTACAGGTGAGGGAACTGAGGCACAAAGTTAAGTGACTTGCCCAAAGTCGCACAGCTGACAAGTGGCGGAGCCGGGATTTGGACCCGTGACCTCTGACTCCAAAGCCCGGGCTCTTTCATCATCAAACGTATTTATTGAGTGCTTACTATGTGCAGAGCACTGTACTAAGCGCTTGGAAAGTACAAATTGGCAACATATAGAGACAGTCCCTACCCAACAGTGGGCTCACAGTCTAAAAGCTGAGCCACACTGCTTCTCATTTAAGATTCTGACTGAAAAAATTTTAAATCTCATAAATTGTTTTATCATCTTTTATCATCACATGTGTGTGTGAGCCCATTTTCCTGGGAAGACAACATTACCGCTATGGGGCAAAAACTGAGGTCATTTGGCTTTCTCCTTTAACTGGTGGCTGAACCCGCTAGGGACTCTAACTAGCCTGCAGCCAACACTCCCTAAAGCTCCCCATCTATCCCTACGGTCCAAATCTATCAAGTCACTGAATGGTGACTATATGGCACCAAATTCCAGGAACGTTTTTCAGGAAGAGGAGCTGGAGTTATTCCGAACAGGGCAGCGAGGGTGAAGGAGTGTGACTGTCCTCCTTCGATCCCGGACGGCTTTGATTCTGGAAGGCCGGCTGTGCGGAGGGTGGTAATCTGACTCAGGTCAGGTAATCCATTCCTAAGGGGACTGTGTACTTGCTGGCTCTATACGAAGCAGAGAAAGAAGTGATCCTGCCCAAAACAGCTCTGCTGGAGCAGCTGCAACCGCTTGCACACACCCGGGTGTTAAATTTGGGGCAATTCTCATTTCAACTCAGCATTTCCCTTCTAAACTGAGTCAGTGGGAGTGCACGTCAGTGCCGAGCACTTTTTAACAGTTCGATAAAAGCAAGGCTTGTTCCCAGCTCATTCAGTAAATACGACTGAATGAATAAAGAAGCTTACAGAATGGTGGGGGAGGAGGGATAAAATGCAATTCCAAACAATAGGAGCAGAAGGGAGACTAAGGACATAACGCTGATGAGAAACATCACAGAATCATAATATATGCTTTAGGATAATACGATTGTTTCAATAGTTTCTGTAAAGGTGGTCGAGGGAAGAAGGCGAGGCATATAAAGAGATTAATATGAGCAAAGATATCTCACTGGCTGAGGAAGGTGGAAAGTCAAGGCAGCAATTGAGCACAATAATAGGAAACGGCCGTCTAAATTTAAAATAATTTTCCAGTGGAAAATTCCTTGTAACCCAATTCTGCTCCGAACAAGCAACATACCTCAGCACACAACCAAGGCTTGATGGCAGAGGTAAAACAGTCTGAATCTCCCAGGACACACTAAAGATCTCTGGAAATTGTGTCACCACCACATCCTCCTGATTGATCTATGGCATTTCTAGTTTCTCTAGGTTCAAATTCAGTCCCAGCCCCACTGCCCTTTGGGGAGCCCAAAGGCAGTCCCCCCCAAAATCTAGGCAAAAATGGCAGTGGATGGAGGGGAGCAGCTCTGCGCCATCAGCACCACTGAATGTTTAATCAGTCAGAAATCATGGCCCGAACCAAAACTGTTGGTTTCAACTAATCCTGATATATTACAAGAAACTGTACTTTGCCAATCCTGTCTACTAATTCTGTGGTACTCCCCCAAGCACTTAGAGTACTCTGCACATAATTGTCTTGTCTTATGCTGTCGAGTCATCTCCGATCCATAGCCACTCCACGGAAGGCATCAATAAATATGACAGTCTATAGGAAACATAATTCAGAGCACTCTGCACCATTCAGAAACACGTAAGCTCTGAATTTGTTTTAGGAAACGAAAGTTGGTTCTTCCAATGCAGATTTGGCCAGGATACTTTGAGGAATTTAAAAGCAAAGGGGAAGTTGGAAATGGGACAGCTTGCGGTATTAGGGAAAGTGGAGATTACACATACCTAGTGAATGTAAAACATTTTCCTAAACTAAAAATGACAATTTGCCATATGATGCATTTCAAGAAGACATTCAATGCTATGCCATCTGAACATTTAAAGTTGTTTTCAAAGGTACAATGATATTTCCTTTACAGATGTTTACACAAATAGTTTCCTGATAAAGACTGTGCTACCACAGTTTAAATAAAAAGCTATTTATAAAGTGTTTTCCCCCTTAAAAAAAATAAATAAATACCTACCCTCTTTGAAACAAATCCACATTGTAGAACTTGTGGAGCTCCACGGAGAATTCTACCATGGCTTGAACTTCACTCATTTTTATTTATACACAGAAGACAAAGCTACTGATAGCACCTTATTACTGGTTTGAAAAAAGAGGAGAAGAAAGGAAAAAAAAGAATTTTCACAAGATTAGCAGCAACAGTGTTTAAAAATCACATAAAAGAAATCATTTCTCAAAAAGCGCTTAGTTCCCCAACTCAGTCTAATCAATAAAATGTTAACAGAACTTCCTTCTGTAGCCAGCATTTTGTGGGTATCACTTTGAACATACACAGAAAAGTCTTATTCCTGAGTGTTAACAACACTGAACTATAATTTTTAAATTACTTTAAAAATAATAATAGCTACACATTTAAATGATCTAATTAAGAAAGGTGAATTTGATAAAAAAAGTTTTACTCAGTTCTTTACTAGTGCAAAATGGTCACTACTAGTGCCAAAGATGTTGGTTTAAAATTAACCAGCAAATATAAAGGCTACATAACTTCAATATGACCAAATTATGAGGTTTGTCAATATTTTATCCCAGCCTTGTTCTACCATTTATCTTGGGACCGAGGATTCCCCATACTCAGAACCTTCCTTCCTCTGGATCGTATAGTGATCTTTCCAAAAAGACGTTCTCCAAATGCATTTTGCTGCAAGGTACTCAGAACTGTAACACATTATGATCCAGAGTCCCACAGGACAAATCCTAATGAAATGTTTATATTCATAGATGGCATTTAAGAGTCCAAACTAATTGGTGAACTTTTTTTCTTCACCAGTATTTGCTAAGTCATTATAAATGTTAATGGCACCTGAGTTTCAAGGACCAAATATGAGAAAATGGACCACATAGCTTAATTAGAATGTCAATTAAAGAGATAGGGAATCTATACTAAGGCATAAGCAAAATTTAAAAATATTGCATTCTTACCTTTTCTGATCAAAACTTAATTCTAATATATGAAATAATTAATCTTGTACTTCCAGTTACTTGTTCTTGTTGTCAAAGGTACATTTCCCCTATGGGAAACAAAAAAATATGGCTCTGATTAGATGATATTAATATTCCCCTCTAAGTACATGATTGTGTTCGAGTCTTTCTTATTTTGAGGGTGTTGGATTTATAGATTCTTTGCAGGTTTGAGGCCCAGGTACCAGCAGTACATTCGTTCTTCATGCAACAAATAATCAAGGGGCGAGAACAATATTTGCATTACCAGGGGACTGAGGCAAGACACTTGAGTAGGTAGTTTACATAGATCCAGGCTCTACCTCCTATAAACCATAGAACTTTGGCTTGTTCATTTTTTCTGAGGCCAGATCAATCAAATCAGGGGTATTTATTGAGCAGAGAACACGGAATTGAGTGCTTTCACAGACATGCTCCCTGACTAAAAGTAGGTTATGTCGTCTATACTGGAAGACAGGCATTAAAATAAACTGTAAAAAATATCTACGCTGATGACACCCAAATCTACATCTCTGCCCCTGCTCTCTCTCCCTCCCTCGAGGCTTGCATCTCCTCGTGCCTTCAGGACATCTCCATCTGGATGTCTGCCCGCCATCTAAAACTCAACATGTCCAAGACTGAACTCCTTGTCTTCCCTCCCAAACCCTGCCCTCTCCCTGACTTTCCCATCATTGTTGACGGCACTACCATCCTTCCCGTCTCACAAGCCCGCAACCTTAGTGTCATCCTCAACTCAGCTCTCTCGGTCACCCCTCACATCCAAGCCGTCACCAAAACCTGCCGGTCTCAGCTCCGCAACATTGCCAAGATCCGCCCTTTCCTCTCCATCCAAACCGCTACCCTGCTCGTTCAAGCTCTCATCCTATCCCGTCTGGACTACTGCATCAGCCTCCTCTCTGATCTCCCATCCTCCTGTCTCTCCCCACTTTAATCCATACTTCACGCCGCTGCCCGGATTGTCTCGGTCCAGAAACGCTCCAGGCATGTTACTCCCCTCCTCAAAAATTTCCAGTGGCTACCAATCAACCTACGCATGAGGGAGAAACTCCTCACCCTCAGCTTCAAGGCTGTCCATCCCCTCGCCCCCTCCTACCTCACCTCCCTTCTCTCCTTCTACAGCCCAGCCCGCCCCATCCGCTCCTCTGCTGCTAATCTCACCATGCCTTGTTCTCACCTGTCCCGCCGTGACCCCCGGCCCACATCATCCCCCTGGCCTGGAATGCCCTCCCTCCCCACATCCTCCAAGCTAGCTCTCTTCCTCCCTTCAAGGCCCTACTGAGGGCTCACTTCCTCCAGGAGGCCTTCCCAGACTTAGCCCCCTCCTTCCTCTCCCCCTCCTCCCCATCCCCTGCGCCTTACCTCCTTCCCTTCCCCACAGCACCTGTATATATGTATATATGTTTGTACGTATTTATTACTCTATTTATTTTACTTATACATATCTATTCTATTTATTTTATTTTGTTAATATGTTTTGTTTTGTTCTCCGTCTCTCCCTTCTTGATTGTGAGCCAACTGTTGGGTAGGGATCATCTCTATAAGTTGCCAACTTGTACTTCCCAAGTGCTTAGTACAGTGCTCTGCACACAGTAAGCACTCAATAAATACGATTGATTGATTGATTGATTGATTCATACGGCTTTGAAGGTGGGGAGATGGTCTGTGCTACAGGAAGGGGGAAAGCGTTCCAGGCCAAGAGGACACAGGCAAGGTGTTGGTGGTGAGATATACTAGATCAAGGGACAGGGAGTAGGTTGGCATTGGAGGACTAAAGTATGTGGGTTGGGCTGTAAATGGAAGTAAGCAAGGTAAGATAGGGGAGGGTGAGGTGATTGGCTGAGTACTTTAAAGAAGAAGGTAAGGTATTTCTGTTTGATGCTGTTAGATGGGCAATCACTGGAGGTTCTTGAGGACTGGGACAACATGAACTGAACTTTTTTTTTTTCATTTTTTTTCTCCTGTCTGATCTCCCATCCTCTTGTCTCTCCCCACTTCAATCCATACTTGCTGACACCCAAATCTACATCTCTGCCCCTACTCTCTCTCCCTCCCTCCAGGCTCGCATCTCCTCCTGCCTTCAGGACATCTCCATCTGGATGTCTGCCCGCCACCTAAAACTCAACATGTCCAAGACTGAACTCCTTGTCTTCCCTCCCAAACCTCGCCCTCTCCCTGACTTTCCCATCACTGTTGACGGCACTACCATCCTTCCCGTCTCAGACAGCATAGTGAAGTGAGGGTGGAGACGAGGAGAGACAGGAGGCAGGGAGGTCAGTGAGGAGCCTTGTGCAGTAGTCAAGGGGGGAGAATACAAATGGTTGGATCAGCATGGTAGCAGTTTGGATGGAGAGGAAAGGGAGGATTTTAGCGATGTTAAGAAGGTAAAACTGACACGATTTGGTGACAGATTGAATATGTGGATCTACAGAGAGAAGAGTTAAGGGTAATGCCAAGGTTATGGCCTTGGGAGATACAGTGGTGTTGTCTACAATGATGGGAAAGGCAGAGAAGGTCAGGGCTTGTGTGGGAAGATGAGAAGTGCTGCTTTGGACATGTTGGGCTTGAGGTGTTGACCCCACAGCCTCTGGTAAGTGCAGATCATCTAAGTAGATATGTCTTGAAGGCAGGAGGAAATGTGAGATGGAGGGAATGTGAGACTGCGGGGAAGGAGAGAGGCTGGGGCTGAAGATGTAGATTTGGGAATCATCTGCATAGACATGGTAGGTGCAGCCATGGAAGTGAATGAGTTCTCAAAGGGAGTGAGTGTAGCTGGAGAACAGAAAGAGATCCAGAACTGAGCCTTGAGGGATGCTCACCTCAACCCCAGTTAGAGGGTGGGAGGCAGAAAAAGAGACTGTGAAAGAGACTGAGAAACAGCAGCCAGAGACATAGGAAGACAGGCGTCAAAATAAATTATTTTAATCATTATTTAATAATAATATAATTGTTTAATAATTAATGAATTAAATTAAATTAAATAATATTAAATAATATAATTATTTAATTATTATTATTTTAATTAAAATAAATTATTTTAATTTATAAATGCTGTAGGCCTGAGGATGAGGTGAATATCAAGTATTTAAAAGGTATGAATCAAAGTGCATAAGTGAAGCAGAAGGGAAATGGATTAGGGGAAATAAGGGCTTAGGGCTTAGAATAGGTTGTTTTAGGATATCGCATACATGAGCATGTTTGAAATCTATAAATTAATCGTACTTAATGAGCATTTGTGCGCAGAGCATTATCACCATCGATATTTATCATGCACTTACTATCTGCAGAGCACTCACTGTACTAAGCGCTTGGGAGAGTACAATACCATAGAGTTAGTAGACACGATTCCTGCCCACACAAGCTTTTCTAGAGAATCCTGAAAGCATTGTTACGGGGAATCAAGTAACTGGAAAGTTAATGGTTGAAGATGGTAGTCAGGGAGAGAATAAAAGAAGGGGCATGTGTTTTGATAAGGAGCAAAGGAATAGGATAAGATGCAAAGGGGGAGAGGGTAGATCTCCTTGAGGAATTGCTGGGAAAGATGGGAAAGTCAAAGAGGAGGCAGGATTGGAAAGATGCAGGGGTTCAAGGTTACGAGGCGGCTTGCGTTTTTCACAAAGCCAAATAAACGGCGCGTTTTGTAAATGTGAAAACCTTATTTATTTTCTATTTATTTTATTTGTACATGTTTATTCTGTTTATTTTATTTTGTTAATATGTTTTGTTCTCTGTCTCCCCCTTCTAGACTGTGAGCCCACTGTTGGGTAGGGACCGTCTCTATATGTTGCCGACTTGGACTTCCCAAGCGCTTAGTACAGTGCTCTGCACACAGTAAGCACTCAATAAATACGATTGAATGGAATGAATGGAATGGGGTGATTTTAGGGAGAGCATGCCAGAATACCTCAATTTTATCGATAAAGTATATGACCCGATCTTGGGGCCAAGAGATTGGCAGGTTGGTTAGGGGAGGGGAAGAGAAGGATGGGCATGGCAGAAACACAGGGCTTGAGGAAGGAGTTAAGTATCTGAAATGACTGGCATAGGCAATGAACACGGGACTAAATAAGGTTGGAAAAATGACGTTGCCAGGTGGAGGAGAGGGCAGAGTTAAAGCAGATGAGGATGAATTGCAAATAGGATGAGCTCTGACTGGAATTTTACTAGCAGCACTCTACAGCTCATACCCAGGAGTGAAGGAAACGTAAGTGTATATAAAGTGGAGGTGATCCAGGGTTCTGGGTTAGTAAGGTGAAGGGACAGGGAAGTGACGGAGTTGAGTTCAGGGACAGAGTTGGACAGAACACGTTAATCAAGTTGGACACAGTCCCTGTCCCATGTGGGGCTAAATGTCTAAGGGGGTGGGGGGGTGGGGAGGGAAGAAATAACAGATTCATGAGGAGTGGGTAAACAGGATAATCAGCCTGAATACAATCCATGTCCCACCTGGGGCTCACAGTTTTAAACCCAATCTTATATTTGAGGAAACGGAGACACAGAAAAATTAAGTCACTGGCAGAGTCAGAAAGCAAGCAATTGGGAGAGGTGAGATTAGAACCCAGGTCCTCTGGCACCCAGGCCCAGCAGCGTGGCTTAGTGGAAAGAGCGCGGGCTTGGGAGTCAAAGGTCATGGGTTCAAATCCCAGCTCCGCCACTTGTCAGCTGTGCGACTTTGGGCAAGTCACTTAACTTCTCTGTGCCTCAGTTACCTCATCTGTAAAATGGGGATTAAGACTGTGAGCCCCCCGTGGGACAGCCTGATCACCTTGTAACCTCCCCAGCACTTAGAACAGTGCTTCGCACATAGTAAGCACTTAATAAAAGCCATGATTATCAGCACTTAGAACAGTGCTTTGCACATAGTAAGCGCTTAACAAATACCATCATTATTCTTATTATCATTCTTATTATTACTAGACCACTCTGCTTCTTCTGCATCAAAAGAAGGTAATTTGGATATGGAGACCAAATGGGTCATAATGACTTCAAAAAATTGGAAGGGGTCAAAAGATTGGAAGTGTCCGTGGGGAACCAAGACAGATTTGGGGGGGGGGGGGGGGGGTTGGGGTTGGGATAGGGGAATTTCAGAGTTGGTGGGAGTAGAGATTGTACAATGACTACAGATGATGAAACTGAATGAGTGTCCAAGCTGCTGAAGGGGTGGGGTGGAGCAAGGGATTAGTGGAGTTGGGGAGTGAGAGGAAGTAAGCAGTGCAAGAGTTATCTGCAACAATCCCATGGATACCAAAGTCCTCAAGGATCAATGTAGGGATGGAAAAAGAAGGAATGTGAGAAAGGGATCAAAAAGGTTCAGAAAGATGGAGGAGGGGCCTGGGGTTGATAGGTGACTGCAACTAGTAACTGGAATGGGGGGTAGGGGCGGGTGATTTGGGCCTTGGGCCCTAGGTGCTTAGGACTGTGTTTGGCACATAATAAAGCCCTTTTTATGAGATTTGTTAAGTGCTTTCTATGTGCCAGCTGGTTCTGGGGTAGAAACAAGATAATCAGGTTGGATACAGTCCATGTCCCACATGGGGCTCACAGTCTTAATCCCCACTTTACAGATGAGGTAACTAAGGCTCAGAGAAGTTAAGTGACTTGTCCAAGATCACACAGCAGACAAGTGGCAGAGCTGGGATTAGAACCCAGGTCCTCTGACTCCCAGGCTCATGCTCTCTCCACTAAGCCAAGCTTCTCATCTTTTCATCCTGGATAGAATTCCCTGTGTTGAAAAGGAGGGAATGTCATTAACTAATCTTCTGAAAAACGTAAACTTCCTCCAACTCACCTTATTGAAGCTATCAATTGTATTACTGTTACATTCTCCCTTCATGCAATAATCTTTGCATTTCCTTAATAGTTATGTGGAAGGACTTTTGAACACTACTGTCAAAAACATCAATTCTAAAAATAGTCATTGAAGATGAACATTTTTTTTTCCGTTTCATCCACAGAAGAACTGAAGCGCTTGACTGAGCAATAAACCCCACAAAAATATACACAAAAGGGTAGTCTTGTACCACACTAACTCATTTACCATCTGCAGAGCATGCGGGCTGTGTTCAAATCTGCTTCTCAGCCTTCTTTCACACTGAAACCTCTGCCCATGTATACCAACCCCTCTCCTGACTGGCAAATGCCAAGCTAGCCATCCACTTAATCTCTCCAGACCTCAACTTCCCCAAATGTAAAATGGGGCAATACTGCCTCCCAACTCCACCGTCTCATGAGTATATTAAGAGGACAAAATGTCAGCACTTGAGAAACACAGCACTTTTCAGATGATGTATTGTACTTCTGGCTTCAGAAGTAGCCAGCGGCCGTGCTGGAGATGTGGTCACTGAAGAACACACCCAAGCCCTGGGAGGGAGTCACAACTTCCACCACTGCCATCTACCCTTACTACTTTCCTCATGTTCACTAAACAGGAAATCTAATCATTGCAAAGCACTTTACTAAACACATGGAAGAGCATAACGGAATAAGTAGACATGATCCAAGCCCACAAAGAGTTTACAATCTAGTGTGTAAACTGACATTAAACGTGCTGTACTTGAGGGAGAAGATGGACTCAACAGGACCCTTTTTATGGAATTTGTTAAACGCATAGTACGTGCCACGTACTGTACTAAGCACTGAGGTAGATACAAGCTAATAGGGTTGGACACAGTTCATGTTCCACATGGGGCTCACAATCTTAATCCCCATTTTACAGATGTGGTATCTGAGGCACAGAGAAGTTAAGTGAGTTGCCCAGATTCACACAGCAGACAAGTGCCAGAGCCAGGATTAGAATACAATTACTTTTGATTCCCAGGCCTATGCTCTAGCCACTAGGCCATGCTGCTCCCCACCAGAGATTCCTGTTCCTTACCATCTTGGGTTTATAACCTAACATGGTCCAGATGAATGAACACTTAAATGGAAATCTCAATATGGTCAGCATAAGCAGAACCTATTGAGAAAACACCTTCGTAATAAGAAAAACACTTTTATGGAGTCATTCTGATTACAACCTCACTATAAAGACAGAGAAAAGTGCATTTATAGAGCTTGTTACAAACTTCATTATGTTTATACTTCACCCTGCTGTCCAAATCACTTTTCTAAATCATTCTGCATGTCTCCCCACTCCTCAAAAATCTCCAATTGTTGTCCATTCTCCCCACATCAAAGAGAAACTCCTCACCATAGGCTTTTACTTTGAGTAATCAGCTCTCTCCCATCTTACTTATCATCCCTTCCTCTCCCTCTACACCCCAGCTTGCCCATTTAATTCTTTACAAGCCAGCCTTCTCACCATGTCTTGGTCTTTTTTCTCTCACCACCTCTTGCTCACACCCTCCCCTCTGTCTGGAGCACCCTTTCTTTTCAAATCCAGCAGTCTGCTGCTCTATCTTCAGAGCTCATCTGAAGTGACATCACTACATCAAAGCAAACATCACTAGAAGGCCTGGAACACCCTCCCCCTTCAGATACTTCAGACCACCACTCTCCACTCTCCTAAAACCGCATCGAGGTTTTCCTGATTCAGCCCTCTTTTCCCCTACTCCCTCTTTCTTCTAGGTCACCTAAGGAGTTTGATGAGGAAATGCATGGGCAAGCACTGGAGGTTCTTCAGGAGTAGGGAGTTGTGGCTTCCCTCCATCTCACCTTATGTAAAGCTATCAATTGTACTATTGCTACATTCTCCCTTCATGTAATAATCCTTGCATTTCCTTAATAATTATGCCTAAGCACTTTTGGGCGCTATTGTCAAAAAGATCATCGATTCTAAAAAATAGTCACTGAAGATAAATAACGTTTTTTTTTCCATTTTACCCTCAGAGGAACTGAAGCACTTAACTGAGCAATATACTCCACAAAAATACGCAGAAGGCCTTCTCTGATGATCTCCCATCCTTGTGGGCATGGAACGTTCTACCAACTGTTGTATTGCACTCTTTCAAGCGCTCAGTACAGTGTTCTGCACACAGAAAGTGCTCAACCAATACCACTGAATGATCTCCCCAACTTGTTTCTTCCCCGACTGCCATTTCAGCACTTCTGTTCACTAGGGAACACCAGTTCACCCCCCTCCCATAGCACTTCTGTATGGTGTTTTTCCCCCACTATACGGTGAGGTCTTTGGGAAAACGAATCATATCTCTTCACTCTGCTCCCTGGATCATTTTCCTAAAAAAAAAAAATAAATAAATTGAGCCCAGTGCGCCCTACTCCTGAAGAACCTCCAGTGCTTGCCCATTCACCTCCACATCAAACTACTTAGTTGACACAGAAGAAAGGGGGAGTAGGGAAAATGAGGGATGAATCAGGGAAGGCCTCTAGGAGGAGATACAATTTTAGAAGGGTTATTAGGAGGGTGGAGAGAGTGGTGGTCTGAAGTATATGAAGGGGGAGGGAGTTCCAGGCCAGAGAGGGGATATGGGCAAGGGGTCAGTGGCAAAATAAATGAGAACGAGGTATAGTGCGTGAGGTATACAAGATCTAGGTTGCCTTTAAAGGAGTGAAGCGGGTGGACTGGGTTGTAGTCTCCTCTCCAAATACACACTAAAGCTCTTGTTAGAGGATTGTTTGCCAGTCAGATGAAAAGAACACTTTGATGCTTGCTTAACCTGACCTGTTGGGACTCAAAAGGGAGAGTTCATGAAAAATATCTCATCCCCTTCTTAGCCAACATATCCTGGTCACTGTAAACTCCTTCAAAAGCTGGCTGGAGGGCTGGGTCAGCCAAAATTTGCTGTTATATTAGGGAATATTGGAAATGCCCGTTATTAGAGGCCTCACTCTAGTTACAGCAGTATTTAGCTGAGTTTTATAAAAAGTAGAGTCCTTCATCATCACCATCAATCGTATTTATTGAGCGCTTACTGTGTGCAGAGCACTGTACTAAGCGCTTGGGAAGTACAAGTTGGCAACACATAGAGACAGTCCCTACCCAACAGTGGGCTCACAGTCTAAAAGGGGGAGACAGAGAACAAAACCAAACATACTAACAAAATAAAATAAATAGAATAGACATGTACAAGTAAAATAAGTAAATAGAGTAACAAATATGTACAAACATATATACAGGTGCTGTGGGGAAGGGAAGGAGGTAAGATGAGAGGGATGGAGAGGGGGATGGGGGGAGAGGAAGGAAGGGGCTCAGTCTGGGAAGGCCTCCTGGAGGAGGGGAGCTCTCAGTAGGGCCTTGAAGGGAGGAAGAGAGCTAGCTTGGTGGATGGGCAGAGGGAGGGCATTCCAGGCCCAGGGGATGACGTGGGCTGGGGGTCGATGGGGGGACAGGCGAGAATGAGGTACGGAATGAGGAACGGGAACGAGTTCTTCAAAAATGACACTGCATAATTCATAATGTGATGACATAAATGTGAACAAAACATAAAAAACAAGCTTATTTTGGGCATATTAGAAATACAGTTTAATAGACTTTAAGGTCTTTAATAATCAACCATTCAGAAAGAACAATTACTCAACGCTTCATTTCCCCTAATTATACACATCTTTGTCAAATGAGACAAGTGGATCATTGTATTGTTTCTTTTTAGGAACTAAAAAAGCGACTTTTTATAAAACCCTCATATAATAGAAGATACTGAAAATAGCAAATAATGATTGACAAATTAAGTTTCATAGAGCTCAGTTATGCTCTCCTTTTAGTGGAAAAATACAGCACTGCTATGCACAGGAGGCATTCTTTTTTTTTAATGGTACTTGTTAAGTTCTTACTATGTGCTAGGCATAATTAGTTTGGACATACTCCCTGTCCCACATGGGGCTCACAGTCTATATCAGAGGGGGGATTTAACTCCCATTTTACAAATGAAATAACTGAGGTACAGAGAAGTGAACTGACTTGCCCAAGATCACGGAACACTCAATTGTGGAGTCAGGATTAGAACCTGGGTCCTCTGACTCCCAGGACCATGCTCTTTCCATTAGGCCACAATGTTTTTTTCAAGTATAAAGTGGGTAAATTGGGGAAAGGAACAGAGTCAGTGGCCCAAGAATTGGGGTGGATAAAAGTAAAGGCGGGAAATGGAGATAATCACTGATCCAGGAAGAGAAAAACTGAAAGCTAAAAGACGGAGATACCAGAGACACACACGGAGAACGGTTAAGCGAGATTATGTCTTTGGTTCAGGGGACCAAAAATGGCAACAACAGGCAGCCTGACCAGACTATACAAATGTACCCTTGCTGTCCCACAAAGGTAGCAGAGGGAATTTTTGGAGTCTCACTGACTTTCTTTTAGGTGGCAGTACAGGTTAAGACATTATTTAATCTTCCACAAAGAAGCCTGCTTTTCAAATCCTTAAGTTATGTGCTGCTCTTCTCTGAAGCTCGGAGTTTCTCCACATCTCCTTTAAAGTATGATAAACAATACTAAACCATGCCCACATTCTCTGTCTGGCATGGAATTCTCTTCCCCTTCACATCTGACAGATGACCACCTTCCCCACCTTTAAAACCCTCTTAAAAATCACATTCCTCCAAGTGGCCTCCCCTAGGTCCTCATTTCTTCTACTTGCTCTCCCCTCTACTTTTGCAAGCACATGGCAAAACTGCCATGGCCCCTTATGGCACTAAATATTATGATTCTCTCCACATAAAGTGGTTTATTCTTGGCTGTCCTATTTAAATGACATTAATTTGTGTAATGTAATTACACAAATTACATTGTGCTGTGTAATTTCACAACCCTTATTTGAAATTATTTTACTGTACATCTCCCTCTCTAAAATGTAAGCTCTTCATTCATTCAATTGTATTTATTGAGCCCTTACTGTGTGCAGAGCACTGTACTAAGCGCTCGGGAAGTACAAGTTGGCAACACGTAGAGACGGTCCCTACCCAACAAAGCTCTTCATGGACGGGGATCGTATCTATTCATTCTCCTGTATTGTATTTTCTCAAGTGCTTAGAAAAGTGTTCTGCCTACCAAGTGCTCATTAAGTACTACTGAATGACTGAAGTAATTGGCTTCTACTATACACAAAGATTTGCACTAAGTGTGTGTATGGGTGGGGGGAGGGAGAAAACCTGAATGAGAATTAAATTTGGTTTAAGTAGTAATGCTATTACTGCTATTATCCCAGCAGGACTCTGTAAACCAGGTTCTCCAGGCCAAGGGCTTCTTGGAGTCCAAGCTTAGCCTTTTCCCATGGAACGCTGACTGAGGACAAGGGAAGTTTCAACAACATCCAGAACACCAGATGTGTCTGACAGCAGGCATCTATAATAATAATAATAATAATGATGGCATTTATTAAGCGCTTACTATGTGCAAAGCACTGTTCTAAGCGCTGGGGAGCTTACAAGGTGATCAGGTTGTCCCATGGGGGGGCTCACAGTTTTTAATCCCCATTTTACAGATGAGGGAACTGAGGCACAGAGAAGTGAAGTGACTTGCCCACATTCACACAGCTGACAGTTGGCGGAGCCGGGAGTTGAACCCATGACCTCTGACTCCAAAGCCCGGGCTCTTTCCACTGAGCCACACTGCTTCTCCTTTTCTACACCATCATCAGTGGCATTTACTCTGGTCACTGCTATGCACGATAAACAATACCAAGCACTCAGAAGACAACAAGGGAAATACAACCACCACTGACCTTCCTCCAGGAGTTTACAAACTAAAGGGTGAAGAGACAAAAATTAGTTTTCACACAGTGGGAGCATATAGCATAATGTAACGCACCTGTATCAATGAAGTCGTTGGATAAATGAATATACAAATAAAAACACACCTATACAAGTGCCAAGGAATGGAACAAAATATATATAAGTAATAAGCATGGTGTTTACTGGGTTGATCTGCTTGGGGTGTTGTGAACTAATCAAAGAAGGTTTCCTGGGGAAGATGGGATTTTCGGAGGAGTTTGAAGAGTAGGAGACAGTTATGAACCGTCCTCCCTCCATTCTTACCCGAATGGAGCCTGGACATTATGGCTACGTTTTTTGTTGTTTTTTTTTTTAATTCTGGGAAAGCTGTTCTCTTCAGCTCATACTCATGAGGCTTATCTCTACTTACACAACTAAGAGAATCTATGCGAGCCCGTTGTTGGGTAGGGACCGTCTCTATACGTTGCCAACTTGTACTTCCCAAGCGCTTAGTACAGTGCTCTGCACACAGTAAGCGCTCAATAAATACGATTGAATGAATCAATGAAAGAGGTTTTCTTTCAAGCCTAAAAATCTTGCTTTTGAGGAGGAGCATGACCCAATGGAAAGAGAATGGAGACGGGATTCAGAGGATCTGGATTCTAATCTGTTTTGTGACCCTTGGGCAAGTCACAACTACCCGGTGCCTCAGTTCTCTCATCTGCTAAATGGGAATTCAATACCTGTTCTCCCTCCTATTTAGACTGTGACCTGCTTATTTGTATCTATCTCAGCACTCAGTTTGGTGCTTGACACATAGTAAGTGCAAAATACCATAGTTATTATTATTATTAGGAAGTGCAATAGGCTAGTTCAGCAGGAAAAGGAGTCAGTACTTGTGGCTGAAAGACATAACACATCTGTTTACTTCTCTAATCCTATGCCTGTACACCAGCAATAAGGATGACAGTAATATCTGTGCCAAGAAATAATAATAATGGAATATTTTAAGTGTTTAGTATGTGCCAAGCACTGTTCTAAGCACTGGAGTAGATACAGGGTAATCAGGTTGTCCCACATGGGGCTCAAAGTTTTAATCCCTATTTTACAGATGAGGCAACTGAGGGCCAGAGACATTAAGCGGCGGAGCAAGGATTAGAAGCCACGTTCTGTGATTCCCAAGCCGGTGCTCTTTCCACTAAGTCATGCTGCTTCTCTTTGCTAAATGCTTTGCTGGGGTGGATACAATAAAAAACATAAGACACAGTACCTGTCATACACAGGACTAAAGGGGAGAGATACGTAATCCCCATTATACGTAATACGTATAATCCCCATTATAATGTTTAGAAGACGGAGGCCCAGAGAAGTTAGGTAATTTGTCCAAGGTCACAACAGCAGGCAAGTGGTAGAGCAGAGAGTAGGCCTGTGCTCCTTCCACCAGGCTACTCTGCTTCTCAGTAAATATCCAGCCTTCAATCTTAAAGTCAGAGTGTTTTAAAAAGGTGAATCTCTTCCTGAAGTGGCAGAGGTTATGGCAAAAGAAAACAGACTGGCTGGATTTGAAGCTATATTTGCCAATGTAAAATTGGCAAGTTGATTTTCAAAGCTTGACCTTGGGGCATAGATTACTCAGATATGTTTACAGTCAGCAGCACTTTTTGAAGTCCATGGCTTACTGGCAACTTGTGAAGACTGCAGAGGTCAGGTGTCAGACACTATGGTGCTAAAAACAATCTTGGATGAGGCAGCTGCATTCCACAGGCTAACTTTACGGGGATTACAGTTTTTTAAATGCATAAATTAGTCCATTCTGGAAGTAATAAAGATACTCATAATTAGGAAAAGCAGGACACCTCAGTGAACCTAGACAGAATCACAGCACCATTCCAGAATAGTCACATTTGACCTATGTAGCAAACAGAATCCAGAATAACTCATATTCCAGGCTGTTTGAAGGATTACCTAAACCTTGAATAATCATGGACATAAAAGTTTCCTCGTTGAATCTTACTCCAACCAAAATTTTTAACCACCAAAAATAGGTGAACAGTCACTTTTTGTGACTTGTCTGTGCTATAAACTTTTGAAAAGGAAGTTTCCAAAACAATTCCAATCCCTGCTCTGCCACTTGGCTGCTGTGTGATCTTGGGCAAGTCACTTAACTTCTCTGTGCCTCCATTTCTTCTACTGTAAAAGCTGGGGATTCAAAACCTGTTTTCCCTCCTACTTGTGAGCCACATGTGGAACAGAGACTGTATCTGGTCTGATTAACTTGTATCTAGCCCAGTGTTCAGAACTGTGCTCGACACATATTAAGCGCTCAATAAAACCAAAACCCCCGCCAAAAACAAACCCAAAAAACACGTGTTTGCCTTGGAAATTAGGAAATAATCCTCAGACTCTGTTGGTCTGGACAGATCCTGCTTCGATGTTGGAAGAAACAGGTGCGCCCGCGGCGTACTGCGCAATTCGTTCGTAATGTGAGGTTCTTCAGGAATGCAATTCACACGTTTGCAATAATAGCAATTATAATGGCATTTGTTAAATGCTTACTATGTGCCAAGCATGGCACAAAGCACCGGGGAGGATAAAAGATACAGTCAGGTCGGACACTTCCCTGTCGCACCGTCTGAATAGGAGTGAGAATAGGTTACACTGAATCCCCATTTTGTAGATGAGGAAACTGTTGCACAAAGAAGAAACTTGCCAAGATCACAACGCAGGCAAGGGCAGAGAGGGGATTAGAAGTCAGATCCCTGACATCCAAGCCCATGCTCTTTCCACTAGGCCATGCTGATAGGGAGCTCACTATCTAATGCCACTCTAAAAATGTAACTGTCCCCTGGGCAGTCCCTGGATCCTGTGGAGAAACAGCATGGGGCAGGGAGTTGGGAGACTCGATTTGTAATCCCAGCTCTGCTCATCGGCCTGCTGGATGACCTTGGGCAAATGGTTTAACCTCTCTGGGCTTCCGTTCCTCGTTGGTAAAATGAGGATGAGGTAGACTGTGAGCCCCAAGTGGGGCAGGAGCTGTGTCTGACCGGATAATCTCGTATCCACCTCGATGCTTAGTCCATAGTGAGCACCAAATGCCATAATTATAAAATTGCTTCAATTTTTTAAATTCCAGTTTAATCCAGATGGGAATTACGCTCCCCAACTACTGTCTTTCCATTATCCTGTTCCCAAAATAGGTTACTAGTAAGCATTTAAATAGAACTTTAGGGAGGTACATACATTAGAGATGTGTTTAAAATGGGTTCCTCACTATGCCACTCTGAGGTTGGAGGGTGGCACCTATCATTACTTGTACTTTATAGGCGGGGACACTGGAGCAGAATGGTTAAGAAGCATCTCTAAGTAACCTGAATGAGTCTTAGTTGGGATTCTGATTTGCTGGCATTCAGTCAAGGGCCTGGTACAGCATGCCACTATCTTTCTGATTGCAGAAGTAGTTCACTAACATGTCACGGAAGATTACATTAAGGAGTACGTTAAAATATAGACAGAAGTCTGTGTTACAGAAAAACTGGCTTCTTTCTTTCTTTTGGCAAGTTTGATATTTTATTCCCCCTACAGATCACAGAAGTGTATTCAAACACTGCATGGACCAGAGAGAAAGTATAAAATGGAACCTAGAAAAAAATGGGGAGTTCATTCTTTCCTACTGAGATGATAACAATAATCAACTGTAAATTTAGTCAATAGATTCGACTTCCCCTATGCACGATCTGATTGCTAGTTCTCCCTTTGATTCGCTGCATCACCTGACGCAGGGAACTAAACCTTTTGGCCTTATTGGTCTACTTGTAAATAGGAGCAGTAGAATTTGAGCTTGATATGGATGCTGTGAGGAGTAAATTAACAGGTGAAAAAAGCTTTGGCGATTAAAAGAAATACACTACACTATTTATACTCGTTATCTTCATTCCTAACAAAGAAAAATCACTTAATAGAAAGCAACTTCTATGCCATCCCGACGTATGTTAGTGATGGGCAAAAAAGACTCAGTCTGCATAAACAAGTTTGTAGGTCAAATCTCTCGATGTATTTCATTCCTTTTTTATTTTAATAATATACTGGTCAATCGTAAGAAGTCATGGTAGAAAAAAGTACGTTCCACCAAACGAAATGCAAGGCCACTCAGAAATTGTAATAGGCACCCACTATCTTTTCCCAATATTCTATAAATATGTAATTTACCAATTCTACCTTGCTTTGGTTTGATTATTCCTTAAAAACGCAGACACCTTCCACTAAAGTTAACTGTAATTACAAACATTTATCGAGAGGAAAACGAACCTTAAGAAGAGTGATGCAATGCGTCACAATAATAAATTCACACATATCAAACTGCAATGACAAGTGATTTTTTTGAAAATACATTTGGTACTTATTGGCATCAGAAAAGTTATACACCATTTTCATTTCAAAGTGAAAAACAGCATTCAGGGAGCTCTGAACCAAGCTTTTTGCTGGTTGTGCATTTTTGATATTTTTTTGTGGACATGCCAAATACGAATAACGCCTCTTAAAATCACACACACTGGAGAGTCCCGTGAATGGACAGGAGATTCGCTGCTTCCACTGCTTTTCACAGAAGATGACTTTAGCAGGTGGACAGAGGAAGGTGGGGAGGTGGGGGCAGAAATAAGAAAATACCATGGGGAACCTCGCTGGGGAGAAAACTGATGGGAACTAAATGAAGGGGAACGGAAGGGCATGATGGAGAGGAATCTACTGCTGGACAATAAGAGAAAAGAAACCACCCTGGAAAGGATAAGAAGAATGATAAGATGAGGGATCATGAGAAGCAGCCGTCTACTTGTTTTGCTATTTATTTTATTTTGTTAGTATGTTTGGTTTTCTTCTCTGTCTCCCCCTTTTAGACTGTGAGCCCGCTGTTGGATAGGGACTGTCTCTATATGTTGCCAACTTGTACTTCCCAAGCGCTTAGTACAGTGCTCTGCACACAGTAAGCGCTCAATAAATACGATTGATTGATTGATTGATTGACTGTCTCCCCCTTCTAGACTGTTAGCCCATTGTTGCGTAGGGACCTTCTCTATATGCTGCCGATCTGTACTTCCCAAGCGCTTAGCACGGTGCTCTGCACACAGAAAGCGCTCGATAAATACGACTGAATGAAAGCAGCGTGGCTTAGTGGAAAGAACACGAGCTTGGGAGTCAGAGGCTGTGGTTTCTAATTCCAGATCCACCACCCCTTTTAGACTGTGAGCCCACTGTTGGGTAGGGACTGTCTCTATATGTTGCCAACTTGTACTTCCCAAGCGCTTAGTACAGTGCTCTGCACACAGTAAGCGCTCAATAAATACGATTGATGATGATGACTTGTCAGCTGTGTGACTGTTGAGCAAGCCAATTAACTTCTCTGGGCCTCAGTTCCCTCATCTGTAAAACGGGGATGAAGACCGTGAGCCCCACGTGGGACAACCGGCACATAGTAAGCGCTTAACAAATACCATCATTATTATAAGGGGGCAACAAGGTAGAGGAATTAAAAAAAAAAAAAAGAAAGGGAGATAGTGAGGGATGGTTAGAGCTCACGCAAAATACTCCTTGGATGGGAGAAGTATGTTAGGAAGAAACACAAAACAGGAAGACTAATCAAAAGAAGAGGAGAAAAGAGAGAATAACAGGAAAAGAGCAGGAAACTGTGAGGGGAAGGCAGCGGGTGAGAGAAAGCAGGTAAGGACCAGGGGTGGGAGCGGTGAGACAATTAAGGCAGATGGGAGCTGAGCATCTATCTATATAGAGATATGTATATATACACATTTATTTATATAAAATAGAAAATATACATATGTATAAAATGGAGTTAAAGAAGGTGAGGAAGGTGAAGCAGCGTGGCTCAGTGGAAAGAGCACGGGCGGGGGAGTCAGAGGTCATGGGTTCAAATTCCATCCCTGCCGATTGTCAGCTGGGTGACTTTAGTCAAGTCACTTAACTTCTCTGGGCCTCAGCGACCTCATCTGTAAAATGGGGATTTGGACTGTTAGCCCCACGTGGGACAACCTGATCAACTTGTAACCTCCTCAGTGCTTAGATCAATCAATCAACCAATCAATTGTATTTATTGAGCGCTTACCGTGTGCTGAGCACTGTACTAAGCGCTTGGGAAGTACAAGTTGGCAACAGATAGAGACGGTCCCTACCCAACAGTGGGCTCACAGTCTAAAAGAACAGTACTTTGTAAGCATAGTGAGCGCTTAATAGATGCCATCATGATGATTATTATTATTAAGGTGCGTGTAGGGGAGTGAGCGAGGGACAGGAGCCGGAGAGAAGACGTGTCGGGTGAAGAAGAGATCGGGGTGCGTGGGGAGAACCACAGGCGGGCGGGGGACAGAAGGGAGAGGCGGTTGACCCTGTGGGTGTCTATTTATTCTATTCATTTTATTTTGTTAATATGTTTGGTTTTGTTCTCTGTCTCCCCCTTCTAGACTGTGAGCCCGCTGACTGTGAGCCCACTTCTAGACTGTGAGCCCACTGTCGGGTAGGGACCGTCTCTATATGTTGCCAGCTTGTACTTCCCAAGCGCTTAGTACAGTGCTCTGCAATCAATCAATCAATCAATCGTATTTATTGAGCGCTTACTGTGTGCACAGCACTGTACTAAGCGCTTGGGAAGTACAAGCTGGCAACATATAGAGACACACAGTAAGCACTCAATAAATACGATTGATTGATGGATTGATTAATAAATACGACCGATTGATTGATTGATTGTCCCGGCGGAGGGCCACTGTCTGTTGTGAGCGGCCGAAACCGGAGGCGTCCGTAGGCGGTCCAGGCCGACCTTGGCCTCGGTGACCCCCGACCCCCAGAGAGGGGGACCGGACCCGCAAGGCCCCCCCAAACCGGCCCACCGCTGGGACGGGGACAGTCAATCGTATTTATTGAGCACACAGTAAGCGCTCAATAAATACGATTGACTGATTGATTGATTGACAGTGGGGGACAGAGGGGATATGGGGGTCTAAGAGAGGGATGGGGGCAGTGGGGGACAGGGAGAGGGACGGGGGACAGGGGTATGGGGGACAGGAGGGGATATTCATTCATTCGATCGTATTTACTGAGCGCTTACCGTGTGCAGAGTACTGTACTAAGCGCTTGGGAAATACAAGTCGGCAACATAGAGAGACGGTCCCTACCCAACAGCGGGCTCACAGTCTGGAAGGGGGAGACGGAGAACAGGACAAAACATGTCAACCAAATAAAATAAATAGAATAGATATGTACAAATAGAGTATAATAGAGTGATAAATGGGGGATATGAGGGACAGGAGGGGAAACAGGGGACAGAGAGAGGGATGGAGGACAGAGGGGGGGACGGGGGGGCAGAGGGGATATGGGGGACGGAGAGAGGGATGGGGACAGTGGGGAACAGAGAGGGGGACGGGGGACGGAGAGCAAATGGGGGACAGGAGGGGAAATGGGGGACTGAGAGAGGGATGGGGACAGTGGGGAACGGGGGGTGGGGGACAGAGGGGGATACGGGGGGCAGAGGAGATATGGGGGACGGACAGAGGGATGGGGTCAGTGGGGAACGGGGGATGGGGGACAGTGGGGGACGGAGAGGGGGACACGGGGGACAGAGGGGAAACGGGGGACAGGAGGGGATACGGGGGACAGAGAGGGGACACGGGGGGCAGAGAGGGGACACGGGGGGCAGAGAGGGGACACGGGGGGCAGAGAGGGGACACGGGGGGCAGAGAGGGGACACGGGGGACTGAGAGGGGACACGGGGGACTGAGAGGGGATACGGGGGACTGAGAGGGGATACGGGGGACTGAGAGAAGGATGGGGGACAGTGGGGAACGGGGGATGGGGGACAGGGGGCAGAGGGGGATACGGGGGACAGAGGAGATATGGGGGACGGAGAGAGGGATGGGGACAGTGGGGAACGGGGGATGGGGGGCAGTGGGGGGCGGAGAGGGGGACGGGGGGCAGAGGGGATATAGGGGACAGGAGGGGAAACGGGGGACAGGAGGGGAAACGGAGGGCAGACAGAGGGATGGGGGACAGAGGGGGGACGGGGGACAGTGGGGGATAGAGAGGGACGGGGGACAGTGGGCATATGGGGGACAGGAGGGGAAATAGGGGACGGAGAGAGGGATGGGGGCAGTGGGGAACGGGGGGTGCGGGACAGTGGCGGACAGAGAGGGGACGGGGGACGGAGAAGGGGATATGGGGGACAGGAGGAGAAACGGGGGACAGAGAGGGATGGGGGTCTGTGGGGAAAGGGGGATGGGGGACAGAGGGGGGGCGGGGGGCAGGGGGGATATGGGGGACAGGAGGGGAAACGGGGGACTGAGAGAGGGACGGGGGACAGAGAGGGGATATGGGGAGCAGGAGGGGAAATAGGGGACGGAGAGAGGGACGGGGGGCAGTGGGGGACGGGGGGTGCGGGACAGTGGCGGACAGAGAGGGGACGGGGGACGGAGAAGGGGATATGGGGGACGGAGACGGGGATGGGGGACAGTGGGGGACGGAGAGGGGGACGGGGGACAGGAGGGGAAACGGGGGCAGAGAGAGGGACGGGGGACAGTGGGGGACAGGAGGAGAAATAGGGGACGGAGAGGGGGATGGGGACAGTGGGGGACGGAGAGGGAACGGAGGACTGAGAAGGGGATATGGGGGACGGAGAGAGGGATGGGGGACAGCGGGGGCCGGGGTGATGGGGAGAAAGAAGTACCGGGGAACGGGGGGAGGGAGGGATGGAGGAGATGGGCAGAATGGGGCGGGGGGGGCCGCCCGCGGGCCGTCCTCGGTTACCTGGGTCCCGGTTCCGCCGGTGGGGCCGGCCGCGCCCAGCGCCGCTCTGCCCGGCTCCGGGAACACCGACAGGGCACGGCCCGCCGCCGACACCATCCCGACGGACCGCCCGCCCGCCCGCCCGCCGGACCCGCGCCCTGCGCGGCGCACGGAGCATGCGCGGGAACCGCGACTCGGGGCGGGGGGGGGGGGGGCGCGCGGGCGGGGACTCCGCGCCAGGCGGCGCTACCTGCCACCAACAGGTCGACCTGGCCTCCCTTCCCCTGCCCCACCCTACCCTGCCCGGCCCCGCTTCAAATATCGTGAGATTTCGGGGGGGGAGGGGAGGGGGGGCCCAGCGCTGGAGCTCCCAGTTCCCGCGAGAGCAAGGCGCGCCGGCGTCAATATAAAGCGCGAGCGTGCACGCGCGCGCGCCAAGGGGAGGCGGGGCGGCTGAGGGGGGGGCTGTCGCCTCGTCAACGGGGCGTAACCGACAATCGATCAATCAATAATGATAATAATTGGCATTTGTTAAGCGCTTACTATGTGCCAAGCACTGTTCTAAGCGCTGGGGAGGATGCAGGGTGATCAGGTTGTCCCACGTGGGGCTCCCAGTCTTCATCCCCATTTTCCAGAGGAGGGAACTGAGGCTCAGAGAAGTCAAGTGACTTGCCCAAAGTCACCCAGCTGACAGCTGGCGGAGCCGGGATTCGAACCCATGACCTCCGACTCCAAAGCCCGGGCTCTTTCCGCTGAGCCACGAGCCCTTACTGGGTGCGGAGCACTGTACTAAGCGCTTGGGAAGGACTAGAGAAGCAGCGTGGCTCGGTGGAAAGAGCCCGGGCTTTGGAGTCCGAGGTCATGGGTTCGAATCCCGGCTCCGCCAACTGTCAGCTGGGTGACTTTGTGTCACTTCGCTTCCCTGGGCCTCAGTTCCCTCATCTGGAAAATGGGGGATTAAGACTGGGAGCCCCCTGTGGGACAACTTGATCACCTTGTCGTGCCTCAGTGGAAAGGGCCCGGGCTTTGGAGTCAGAGGTCATGGGTTCAAATCCCTGCTCCGCCAACTGTCAGCTGGGTGACTTTGTGTCACTTCGCTTCCCTGGGCCTCAGTTCCCTCATCTGGAAAATGGGGGATTAAGACTGGGAGCCCCATGTGGGACAACCTGATCACCTTGTCGTGGCTCAGTGGAAAGAGCCCGGGCTTTTGGAGTCAGAGGTCATGGGTTCAAATCCCGGCTCTGCCAACTGTCAGCTGGGTGACTTTGGGCAAGTCACTTCCCTTCTCTGGGCCTCAGTTCCCTCATCTGGAAAATGGGGGATTAAGACTGGGAGCCCCATGTGGGACAACCTGATCACCTTGTCGTGGCTCAGTGGAAAGGGCCCGGGCTTTGGAGTCAGAGGTCATGGGTTCAAATCCCGGCTCTGCCAACTGTCAGCTGGGCGACTTTGGTCAAGTCACTTCACTTCTCTGGGCCTCAGTTACCTCATCTGTAAAATGGGGATTAAGACTGTGAGCCCCCTGAGGGGCAACCTGATTGCCTTGTAACTTCCCCAGCACTTAGAACAGTGCTTTGCACATACCGCTTAATAAATGCCATCATTATTATTATTATTATTATTATTGTTGTTGTTGTTATTATTATTACAAGTTGGCAACATATAGAGACCGTCCCTACCCAACAGTGGGCTTACAGTCTAGAATGGGGAGACAGACAACAAAACAAAACATTAACAAAATGAAATAAATAGAATAGTAAATATGTACAAGTAAAATAAATAAATAAATAAATAGACTAATCATTCAATTGTATTTATTGAGTGCTTACTGGGTGCAGAGCACTGTACTAAGTGCTTGGGAAATACAAGTTGGTGACATTTAGAGACGGTCCCTACCCAACAATGGGCTCACAGTCTAGAAGGGGGAGACGGAGAACAAAACCAAATATATTAACAAAATGAAATAAATAGATAAGTACAAGTAAAATAAATAGAGTAATCAATCAATTGTATTGAGCACTTACTGGGTGCTAGAGCACTGTACTAAGCTCTTGGGAAGTACAAGTTGGCAACATATAGAGATGGTCCCTACCCAACAGTGGGCTCACAATCAGTCAATCAATTGTATTTATTGAGCGCTTACTGTGTGCAGAGCACTGTACTAAGCGCTTGGGAAGTACAAGTTGGCAACATCTAGAGACGGTCCCTACCCAACAGCGGGCTCACAGTCTAGAGGGGGGAGAGAGACAACAAAACAGAACATATTAACGAAATAAAATAAATAGAATAAATGTGTACAAGTAAAATAAATAGAATAATAAATATGCACAAACATATATACATATATACAGGTGCTGTGGGGAAGGGAAGGAGGTAAGATGGGGGGATGGAGAGGGGGACGAGGGGGAGGGGAAGTAAGGGGCTCAGTCTGGGAAGGCCTCCCGGAGGAGGTGAGCTCTCAGTAGGGCCTTGAAGGGAGGAAGAGAGCTAGCTTGGCGGATGGGCAGAGGGAGGGCATTCCAGGCCCGGGGGAGGACGTGGGCCGGGGGTCGATGGCGGGACGGGCGGGAACTAGGTACGGTGAGGAGATTAGCGGCAGAGGAGCCCTGGAGGGTGCGGGCTGGGCTGGAGAAGGAGAGAAGGGAGGTGAGGTAGGAGGGGGCGAGGTGATGGACAGCCTTGAAGCCCAGGGTGAGGAGTTTCTGCCTGATGCGCAGATTGATCGGTAGCCACTGGAGATTTTTGAGGAGGGGAGTAACATGCCCAGAGCGTTTCTGGACAAAGACAATCCGGGCAGCGGCATGAAGTATGGATTGAAGTGGGGACAGACACGAGGATGGGAGATCAGAGAGAAGGCTGATGCAGTGGTCCAGACGGGACAGTCTAGAAGGGGGAGACAGACAACAAAACCAAACATATTAACAAAATGAAATAAATAGAATAGGTAGATTCCTGTCTCGCTGACGCGGTTTGCGATGGAGGAGGTCGCCGCCTAGCCTGCAGAATAATAATAATAATGGCATTTGTCGCCATTGGAAAGAGCGAGGGCTTGGGAGTCAGAGGTCATGGGTTCGAATCCCAGCTCCGCCACTTGTCAGCTGTGTGACCTTGGGCAAGCCACTTCACTTCTCTGGGCCTCAGTTATCTCATCTGTAAAATGGGGCTGAAGACTGTGAGCCCCAAGTGGGACAACCTGATCATCTTGTATCCCCCCCAGTGCTTAGAACAGTGCTTTGCACAAAGTAAGTGCTTAACAAATACCACCATTATTATTATTATTATTATTATGTACCAGGCACTGTTGGCTCAGTGGAAAGAGCCCGGGCTTTGGAGTCAGAGGTCATAGGTTCGAATCCCAACTCTACCACATGTCTGCTGTGTGACCTTGGGCAAGTCACTTAACTTCTCTGAGCCTCAGTTACCTCATCTGTAAAATGGGAATTAAGACTGTGAGCCCCATGTGGGACAACTTGATCACCTTGTATCCCCCCCCCCCCCCAGTACTTAGAACCGTGCTCTGCACATAGTAAGCGCTTAACAAATGCCATTATTATTATTATTATTATTATCAACCTGATCACCTTGTCACCTCCCCAGCGCTTAGAACGGTGCTTTGCACATAGTAAGTGCTTATTAAATGCCGTTAAAAATAATAATAATGATGGCATTTATTAAGCACTTACTATGTGCAAAGCACCGTTCTAAGTGCTGGGGATACAAGATTATCAGGTTGTCCCACGTGGGGCTCACAGTCTTCACCCCCATTTTACAGATGAGGGAACTGAGGCGCAGAGAAGTCAAGTGACTTGCCAAAAGTCACACAGCAGACAAGTGGCAGAGCCAGGATTAGGGCCCATGACTTCTGACTCCCAAGCCCAGGCTCTTTCCACTGAGCCACGCTGCTTCTCTAGTCATTCGTTGTCGTATTTGTTGAGCGCTTACTGGGTGCAGAACACTGTAGTAATAATAATAATAATAATAATAATAATAATAGTATTTGTTAAGCGCTTACTATGTGCCAAGCGCTGGGGGATACAAGGTAATCGGTTTGTCCCACGTGGGGCTCACAGTCAATTCCCATTTACAGCTGAGTTAACTGAGGCACAGAGAAGTTAAGTGACTTGCCCAAAGTCACACAGCTGACAGGTTGCAGAGCCGGGATTAGAGCCCATGACTTCTGACTCCCAAGCCCGTGCTCTTTCCACTGAGCCACACTGCTTCTCTGTACTAAGCACTTGGGAAGTACAAATCGGCAACATATAGAGACGGTCCCTACCCAACAAGGGGCTCACGGTCTAGAATAATAATAATGATATTCATTATGTACCAGGTGCTGTACTAAGCGCTGGGGTAGATACAAACAAATCAGGTTGGACGCAGTCCCTGTCCCCTGTGGGTCTCGCAGTCTCAGTCCCCATTTTACGGATGAGAGAACTGAGGCCCAGAGAAGTGAAGTGACTTCCTAAGGGTCACACAGCAGACAGGTGGTGGAGTTAGGATTAGAACCCTTGACCTTCTGACTCTCAGGCCTGTGCTCTAGCCATGCTGCTTCTCAGTAAATAAATTGAATAAATAAGTAAATAAATCTACAGATAGATTCCCATGTGCTGTGGAGATGGGAGGGCGATGAATGAAGGGGGAGGTCAGGGCCATGCAGAAGGGAGTGGAAGAAGAGGCACTGTTATTATTTTGTTTTGTTTTATTTTGTTAATATTTTTTTTTTGTTCTCTATCTCACCCTTCTAGACTGTAAGCCCACTGTTGGGTAGGGACCGTCTCTATACGTTGCCAACTTGTACTTCCCAAGCGCTTAGTACAGTGCTCTGCACACAGTAAGCGCTCAATAAATACGATTGATTGATGATTGAGAGGAGGGCTTAGTCAGGGAAGGCTTCTTGGAGGAGTTGGGTCTTCAATAAGGCTTTGAGGTGGGGGAGCAGGAGAGTGATAATTTGGGAGGGTGTTTCGGACCAGAGGTCGGATGATAATAATAATAATAATAATAACGATGGCATTTGTTAAGCGCTTACTATGTACAAAGCACTGTTCTAAGCGCTGGGGGGATACAGTGTGATCAAGTTGTCCCACGTAGGGCTCACAGTCTTAATCCCCATTTTTACAGATGAGGTAACTGAGGCTCAGAGAAGTTAAGTGACTTGCCCAAGGTCACACAGCAGACTTGCGGCGGAGCCGGGATTCAAACCCACGACCTCTGACTCCAAAGCCTGTGTTCTTCCCACTGAGCCACGCTGCTTCCCTATGGGAGTGGGCGAGAGGTCGGCGGTGAGGTAGACCGGACCGAGGAACTGTGAGAAAGTTAGCATTAGAGGAAGGAAGTGTGGGGGCTTGGTTGTAGTAGGAGCGTAGCAAAGTGAGGTAGAAGGGGGCAAGGTGATTAGCAATCAATCAATCAATCGTATTTATTGAGCGCTTACTGTGTGCAGAGCACTGTACTAAGCGCTTGGGAAGTACAAGTTGGCAACATATAGAGACAGTCCCTACCCAACAGTGGGCTCACAGTCTAAAAGGGGGAGACAGAAAACAAAATCAAACATACTAACAAAATAAAATAAATAGAATAGATATGTACAAGTAAAATACATAAATAAATAGAGTAATAAATATGTACAAACATATATACATATATACAGGTGCTGCGGGGAAGGGAAGGAGGTAAGATGCGGGGATGGAGAGGGGGACGAGGGGGAGAGGAAGGAAGGGGCTCAGTGTGGGAAGGCCTCCTGGAGGAGGTGAGCTCTCAGTAGGGCCTTGAAGGGAGGAAGAGAGCTAGCTTGGCAGATGGGCAGAGGGCTTACGGCTTTAAAGCCAATGGTGAGGAGTAACTTTCTGGAGAGTTACTAGATGGTGCCCGTTGCCAACCAAACCGCTTCCTCTGGGGTGAAAAATATCCGCATAAACTCACACTCAGCATTAATAATAATAATGGCATTTATTTAAGCACTTACTATGTGCAAAGCACTGTTCTAAGCGCTGGGGAGGTTACAGCGTGATCAGGTTGTCCCACGGGAGGCTCACAGCCTTCACCCCCATTTTACAGATGAGGTAACAGGCATGGAGAAGTGAAGTGACTTGCCCAAAGACACACAGCTTGACAATTGGCGGAGCCGGGATTTGAACCCATGACCTCTGACTCCAAAGCCCGGGCTCTATCCACTGAGCCACGCTGCGTCTCCATTAGAGGACTGGGAACATGTTGCCATCCTTGCGACGGGAAAAAAAGGAATTTTTAGGGGGTGGCAGGCCCACTGAAGCAACAGACGTGTTAAGCAAGTCTTTATAAACTATGTCCTCCTGTCGAGCTTTTGACCTAAATTTAATGCCAGTCAACAAATGGTCTCGAGGGAAGCAGCGTGTCCTATCAATCAATCAATCAATCAATCGTATTTATTGAGTGCTTACTGTGTGCAGAGCACTGAACTAAGCGCTTGGGAAGTACAAGCTGGCAACATATAGAGACAGTCCCTACCCAACAGTGGGCTCACAGTCTAGAAGGGGGAGACAGAGAACAAAACCAAACATACTAACAAAATAAAATAAATAGAATAGATAGGTACAAGCAAAATAAATAAATAAATAAATAAATAAATAAATAAATAAATAAATAAATAAATAAATAAATAGAGTAATAAATATGTACAAACATATATACATATATACAGGTGCTGTGGGGAAGCTTGGGAATCAGAAGGACCTGGGTTCTAATCCCCGCTCTGCTACTTGTCTGCTGTGTGACCTTGGGCAACTCACTTCACTTCTCTGGGCCTCAGTTACCTCATCTGTAGTAGTAATAATAATAATAATAATGATTGTATTTGTTCAATGCTTACTATGTGCCAGGCACTGTACGAAGCACTGGGGTGGATACAAGCAGATTGGTTAGGACCTAGTCCCTGTGTCCCACAAGGGGCTTACAGTCTCAATCCCAATTTACAGATGAGGTAACTGAGGCACAGAGAAGTGAAGTGACTTGCCCAGGGACACACAGCAAACAAGTGGCAGAGACAGGTTTAGAACCCAAGACCTTCTGAACCCCAGGCCCGTGCTCCATCTACTGAGCCACGCTGCTTCTCAGGGATTAAAACTGGGAGTCTCACTGGGGACAGGGAATGTGTCCAACCCGATTAGCTTGTATCTTCAACAGCTCTTAGAACAGTGGTTGACGCGTAGTAAGCACTTAACCAGTGCCTTCATCATCATTATTCATTCAATCGTATTTATTGAGCGCTTACTGTGTGCAGAGCACTGTACTAAGCGCTTGAGTACTATGCAATTGAATTGGTGGATCTGATTCCTACCCTCAAGGAGTTCTAGACTGTGAGCCCACTGTTGGGTAGGGACTGTCTCTATATGTTGCCAGCTTGTACTTCCCAAGCACTTAGTACAGCGCTTTGCACACAGTAAGCGCTCAATAAATACAATTGATTGATTGTTGGGTAGGGACTGTCTCTATATGTTGCCAGCGCTCAATAAATACGATTGATTGATGGTTGGGTAGGGACTGTCTCTATATGTTGCCAACTTGTACTTCCCAAGCGCTTAGTACAGTGCACTGCACACAGTAAGCGCTCAATAAATACAATCGAATGAATGAAGGAGTTTATGGGCTAGAGAACAGGCCTGAGGGTCAGAAGGTCATGGGTTCTAATTCTGGCTCCATCACTTGTTTGCTGTGTGACCTCGGGCAAGTCACTTCATCGCTCTACGTTTCAGTTACCTCACCTATAAAATGGGGATTGTGACCGTGAGTCCCAAATGGGACAGGGACTGTGTCCAACTCGATCTGCTTGTGTCCACCCAGTGCTTAGTACATTTTGGCACATAGTAGGCATTTAACAAATACCATCATTAGGATTATTACAAGTGGAGTTTACAGGGCAGAAGATTCTGCATCCCTTTCCTAGACTAACCGGATCACAACTCCCCTCTAGACTGTGAGCCCACTGTTGGGTAGGGAACGTCTCTTTATGTTGCCAGCTTGTACTTCCCAAGCGCTTAGTACGGTGCTCTGCACACAGTAAGCAGAAGAGAAAAGCACTGACGTTTGTAACAAAACTCTGGACAGCAGAAAGGGATGCCTTTGTCGAACAAGTTCCTAGCAACATTCAAAGAAACCAGCTGAGGGAACTGAAGCCCAGAGAAGTGAAGTAATTTTCCCCGAGATCACCCAGCGGACAAATGGCGGAGCCAGGATTAGAACCCAGGTTCTTCTGACTTCCAATCCCGGGATTTTTCCGCTTAGACCACGCTACTTCTCGTAAGTGTTTGGCATTTGTCTCTGCAGGAAGCTTAACTGAGAAAATGGGGCTAAACGTTTGCCTCAAAGAGTGAGGAGAACCCCCAAATTTTAGACTGTGAGCCCACTGTTGGGTAGGGACTGTCTCTATATGTTGCCAACTTGTACTTCCCAAGTGCTTAGTACAGTGCTCTGCACGCAGTAAGCGCTCAATAAATGCGATTGATGATGATGATGATGATGAGTAAGCGCTCAATAAATACAATTGATTGATTAATTGATTGTGGGCAGGGAATGTCACTGTTTATTGTTGCAATGTACTTTCCCAAGCACTTAGTACAGTGCTCTGCACACAGTAAGTGCTCAATAAATTCGATTGATGATGATGATGATGAGTAAGCGCTCAATAATACAACTGATTGATTGATTGATTGTGGGCAGGGAATGTCACTGTTTATTGTTGAACTGTACTTTCCCAAGCACTTAGTACAGTGTTCTGCACACAGTGAGTGCTTAATAAATACGATTGAATGAATGAATGCAGCTATTTCTAAATACATCTAGGTGTTCACCTTTAAGCAATATTGTAAACATTCAAGTAGACCTTTCCCCTCTCCTTCCTCTTCAACTCAGCTACGATTCCTTCAATGTATTATCATCATTATTATTGTTGTACTTGTTAAGCATATACTTTGTCACAAGTCCTGTTCTAAATACTTAATTAGGTTGGACACAATCCATGCCCCACACAGGGTTCCCAGTCTAAGTGTGTTTGGGGGAACAGGGAAGGAATCCCCATTTAACAATTGAGGAAACTGAGGCCCAGCAAAGGCAAATGATTTGCCCAAGGTCACACAGCAGACAAGTAGCAGAGCCAGGATTAGAGCTCAGGTCCTCAGACCATTCATTCATTCATTCAATCGTATTTATTGAGCGCTTACTGTGTGCAGAGCACTGTACTAAGCACTTGGGAAGTACAAGTTGGCAACATATAGAGACGGTCCCTACCCAACAGCGGGCCCGCAGTCTAGAAGGGGGAGACAGACAACAAAACCAAACATATCAACAAAATAAAATGAATAGAATAAATATGTACAAATAAAATAAATAAATAGAGTAATAAATACGTACAAACATATATACATATATACAGGTGCTGTGGGAGGGGAAGGAGGTAAGGTGGGGGATGGGGAGGGGGAGGAGGGGGAAGGAAGGAGGGGGCTAAATGCCATCATTATTATTCATTCATTCATTCAATCGTATTTATTGAGCGCTTACTGTGTGCAGAGCACTGTACTAAGCGCTTGGGAAGTACAAGTTGGCAACATTGAGAGACGGTCCCTACCCAACAGCGGGCTCACAGTCTAGAAGGGGGAGACAGACAACAAAACAAAACCTATTAACAAAATAGATTAGTAAATATGTCCAAGTAAAATAAATAGAATAATAAATCTGTACAAACATATGTACAAGTGCTGTGGGGAGGGGAAGGAGGTAGGCCGGGGGGCGGGGGGGGGGGGGATTTCATTCATTCATGCTCTTTCCACTAGGCCATGCTACTTCTATTAAGAGTCACCATTAAGTTTCCTTAAAATTTACCTGATTGGAATCATAAAAATTACTTATGAATTGCTAAAGTTGTAGGATGTAAAATTCTAAGCACCTGAAAGGAAGGGATTCTGTCTGGCTGCTCAGTTGTACTTTTCCAAATGAGTAATCTATACACAATAAATCACCCAAGAAGTACCACTGATCGAGTACCCTCGAGTACCCTCGAGTACCCTCGACCTCATCATCTCCTACCGCTGCACTGTGTCCACCCTCACCAACTCTGTGATCCCTCTCTCTGATCATAATCTTCTCACCTGCCTCCTCACTCACACTCCTTTCCCCTGTAAATCCGTATTACTCCCTCACAGAGATCTCCGCTCTCTGGACCCCACCCATCTTTCGGAACGCCTCACACCCCACCTCGCCGCCCTCTCCTCTCTACCCAGTCTTGATGATCAGATTACTGCTCTCAACTCTACCCTTTCTACTCAGCTAGACTCGCTCGCTCCCCTTTCCCTTCGCCGCTCTCGCACCACTAACCCACAGCCCTGGATCACTGCCACTGTCCGCCTCCTTCGCTCTTATGCTCGAGCTGCCGAACGCTGCTGGCGAAAGTCTAAACACCATGCCAACCTCGTTCACTTCAAGTTTATCCTTTCCTGCCTTAACTCAGCCCTCTCTTCTGCCAGACAAAACTATTTCTCCTCCCTTATTGACACCCATGCCCATCACCCCCGCCAGCTCTTCCGTACATTCAACTCCCTTCTCAGGCCCCCCGGTTCCTCCCCCTCCTCCTTCCCTCACCCCCAACGATCTGGCCTCCTACTTCATTAACAAAATTAAATCCATCAGGTCCGACCTCCCCAAAGTCTCTTCCCCCCTTTCTCCAACCCCCCGGCTCTCAACATTCTCTGCTACTCTCCCATCCTTCCCAGTGGTATCCTCAGAGGAACTCTCCTCCCTCCTCTCAAGTGCTACTCCGGCCACCTGTGCTTCTGACCCCATTCCCTCTCATCTTATGAAATCTCTCGCTCCATCCCTTCTCCCCTCCTTAACTTCCATCTTCAACCGCTCACTCTCCACTGGTTCCTTCCCCTCTGCCTTCAAACATGCCCATGTCTCTCCCATCCTAAAAAAACCCTCTCTTGACCCCACCTCACCTTCTAGTTATCGTCCCATATCCCTCCTACCATTCCTTTCCAAACTCCTTGAACGAGTTGTCTACACGCGCTGCCTAGAATTCCTCAACAACAACTCTCTCCTCGACCCCCTCCAGTCTGGCTTCCGTCCCCTTCATTCCACGGAAACTGCGCTCTCAAAGGTCACCAATGACCTCCTGCTTGCCAAATCCAACGGCTCATACTCTGTCCTAATCCTCCTCGACCTCTCAGCTGCCTTTGACACTGTGGACCACCCCCTTCTCCTCAACACGTTATCTGACCTTGGCTTCACAGACTCCGTCCTCTCCTGGTTCTCCTCTTATCTCTCCGGTCGTTCTTTCTCAGTCTCTTTTGCAGGCTCCTCCTCCCCCTCCCATCCTCTTACGGTGGGGGTTCCCCAAGGTTCAGTGCTTGGTCCCCTTCTGTTCTCAATCTACACTCACTCCCTTGGTGACCTCATTCGCTCCCACGGCTTCAACTATCACTTCTACGCTGATGACACCCAGATCTACATCTCTGCCCCTGCTCTCTCCCCCTCCCTCCAGGCTCGCATCTCCTCCTGCCTTCAGGACATCTCCATCTGGATGTCCGCCCGCCACCTAAAGCTCAACATGTCGAAGACTGAGCTCCTTGTCTTCCCTCCCAAACCTTGTCCTCTCCCTGACTTTCCCATCTCTGTTGACGGCACTACCATCCTTCCCGTCTCACAAGCCCGCAACCTTGGTGTCATCCTCGACTCCGCTCTCTCATTCACCCCTCACATCCAAGCCGTCACCAAAACCTGCCGGTCTCAGCTCCGCAACATTGCCAAGATCCGCCCTTTCCTCTCCATCCAAACCGCTACCCTGCTAATTCAAGCTCTCATCCTATCCCGTCTGGACTACTGCACTAGCCTTCTCTCTGATCTCCCATCCTCGTGTCTCTCTCCACTTCAATCCATACTTCATGCTGCTGCCCGGATTATCTTTGTCCAGAAACGCTCTGGACATATCACTCCCCTCCTCAAAAACCTCCAATGGCTACCGATCAATCTGCGCATCAGGCAGAAACTCCTCACCCTGGGCTTCAAGGCTCTCCATCACCTCGCCCCCTCCTACCTCACCTCCCTTCTCTCCTTCTACTGCCCAGCCCGCACCCTCCGCTCCTCCACCACTAATCTCCTCACCGTACCTCGCTCTCGCCTGTCCCGCCATCGACCCCCGGCCCACGTCATCCCCCGGGCCTGGAATGCCCTCCCTCTGCCCATCCGCCAAGCTAGCTCTCTTCCTCCCTTCAAGGCCCTGCTGAGAGCTCACCTCCTCCAGGAGGCCTTCCCAGATTGAGCCCCTTCTTTCCTCTCCCCCCTCGGCCCCCTCTCCATCCCCCCCGCCTTACCGCCTTCCCCTCCCCACAGCACCTGTATATATGTATATATGGTTGTACATATTTATTACTCTGTTTATTTATTTATTTATTTATTTTACTTGTACATTTCTATCCTACTTATTTTATTTTGTTGGTATGTTTGGTTCTGTTCTCTGTCTCCCCCTTTTAGACTGTGAGCCCACTATCGGGTAGGGACTGTCTCTATGTGATGCCAATTTGTACTTCCCAAGCGCTTAGTACAGTGCTCTGCACATAGTAAGCGCTCAATAAATACGATTGATTGATTGATTGATTGATTGATGTAAATAATGTTTTTGCGTCTCTCACTAGTAAAGGAGTAATGAGGAAACTCATGGTTCTTAACACTAGTTATTCACTCACTCATTCATCTGTATTTATTGAGCTCTTACTGTGTGAAAAGCACTATACTAAGCACTTAGTAGAGTAAATATAACCATAAACAGACACATCCCCTGCCCAACAACTGGTTTATGAAATAATATAATAATAATAATAATAATAATGTCATTTGTTAAGTACTTACTATGTGCAAAGCACTGTTCTAAGGTGATCAGGTTGTCCCACGTGGGGCTCACAGTCTTAATCCCCATTTTGCAGATGAGGGAACTGGGGCTCAGAGAAGTTAAGTGACTTGCCCAAGGTCACACAGCTGACATGCGCTGGAGCCGGGATTCGAACCCATGACCTCCGACTCCAAAGCCTGGGCTCTTTCCATTGAGCCACGATGGTCTAGTGGCTAGAACTTGGGCCTGGGAGGGCTGGGTTCTGATCCTCCCTCTGTCGGCCCAAGACCTTGGATAAGTCCCTTAACTTCTCCATGCCTCAGTTATGCTCTCTGTAAAATGAGGAGTAAGCGCCTTATGTGGGACATGGACTATTTCCAACTTGATTAGCTTGTATCTACCCCAGTGCTTAGTACATTGCCTGGCACACTGTAAGCACTTAACAAATACCATTAAAAAAATAATTATGGGATTTTTAAGTGCGTACTGCGTGCCAAGCACTGGTTCTCTGTAAAGCAGCCCTTCTTATATCACAATGCGTTTTTTTTTAAACTTCTGATTTTAATAACCGAATTCTAGATTCAATGCTATTGATCTAGATTAACCTAGATGGATCTGGATTGATCTAATTGGTCTGGATCGATCTAGATTCTAGATTCATCAATGCTATTGATGCCTGTCCACTTGCTTTATTTTGTTTTGTTGTCTGTCTCCCCACTTCTAGACTGTGAGTCCGTTGGGTAGGGATTGTCTCTGTTGCTGAATTGTGCTTTCCAAGCACTTAGTACAGTGCTCTGCACATAGCAAGCGCTCAGTAAATACGATTGAATGAAAGAATAGATTGTTTTAGGCATATTTGCACAAAAACTAGTATGTCTTTCACTTTTTCTGTGTATTTTTTGTAACATGAACCAGTGTGTCTTTGTTTCTCTCATCCTGACTGGGATAACTCAGAACTATGGGAGGCTTTTGGAGTCCTTTCTACTTTATATACATTTAAATGACAAAACCCTTTTCTCCTTTAACACAAATAAATCAACGAAAACAGGACAAAGGGCAGTTTTATTTCCGTGAAAACTTTTGTGTAGGTGACCATGAGAAAGAGGATAGATATTTTAGGAATAATTCATCCTGTTCAAATGTGCGTTTATTTACTTTATTCTGAAATGTTTGTTCAAATTTAACGTCATCTTCTTCTGGTTGCATGAATGTTTTAGGCTTCTGTTTGAAAGGTTGATCGCTTTTTTGTTATCGTCACTTTTGTTCCAATATGGCTTTGCTCTTGAAGAACTTAATGTTATGGGACAGTCACACTATAGTGACCATTGATTCCAAAGAATTAGTGAGTTAGGAGTTGATAGTTTGAAGATCAGTCAGTGGTATCTATTGAGCGCTTTGTGCAAAGTACCATAATCAATCAATCAATCAATCGTATTTATTGAGAGCTTACTGTGTGCAGAGCACTGTACTAAGCGCTTCGGAAGTAGAAGTTGGCAACATGTAAGGACTTGATAGAGTACAATGGAGTCCTGCTGTCAAGGAGCTTACAGTCCAGCAGAAGACCGACCTTAAAATTAATTATAGATAGAGGAAGCAACAAAATATAAGAACCTGTATATAATCGCTGTGGAGGTAGCTATGACCGAAATTTTTCTTGTTGCTCTTGCTGTCCTTCATTCATTCAATCGGATTTATTGAGCGCTTACTGTGTGCAGAGCACTGTACTAAGCTCTGCCTTAGCTGTCGAGTCGTGTCCGACCCGTAGCGATGCCATAGACACATCTCTCAGCTGTGTGACTTTGGGCAAGTCACTTAACTTCTCTGTGCCTCAGTTACCTCATCTGTAAAATGGGGATTAAGACTGTGAGCCCCCCGTGGAACAACGCGATCACCTTGTCACCTCCCCAGTGCTTAGAACAGTGCTCTGCACATAGTAAGCACTTAGCAAATGCCATTACAACACCCCACTTCCACCTGCAATCGTTCTAGTAGCGTGTCCATAGAGTATTCTTGGAAAAAAAAAGGGAAGTGGTTTACCATCACCTCCTTCCCCGCAATAAATGAGTCTCTGCCCTCGACTCTCTCCCATGCTGCTGCTGCCCAGCACAGGTGAGTTTTTAACTTGTGGCAGATTGTCTTCCACTCACTAGCCACTGGCCAAGCCAGGAATGGGATGGAATGGGTATGCCTCTGCTTGACTCTCCCTCCTGTAGTCGTGACTGGTAGAGTCCTGAAACTCTCCAGGTGAGCCCCGGAGAGGGGGAAATTTTTCTTAAAGATTTTTATATTCTATCTTTTACTCATAGAAACCTTTATATTCTTGCCTCCTTGTTATTTGACTGCATTAAATACTCCGAAGTATTGAGGAGCAGTGAGGCAGAAGCTGGGAAGCATTGCAGTCTTTCACTATGACTGATCAATCAATCAGTCGTATTTATTGAGTGCTTACTGTGTGCAGAGCACTGTACTAAGCGCTTGGGAAGTACAAGTTGGCAACACATAGAGACGGTCCCTACCCAGCAGTGGGCTCACAGTCTAAAAGGGGGAGACAGAGAACAAAACCAAACATACTAACAAAATTAAATAAATAGAATAGATAGGTACAAGCAAAATAAATAAATAAATAAATAGAGTAATAAATATGTACAAACATATATACATATATACAGGTGCTGTGGGGAAGGGAAGGAGGTAAGATGGGGGGGATGGAGAGGGGGACGAGAGGGAGAGGAAGGAAGGGGCTCAGTCTGGGAAGGCCTCCTGGAGGAGGTGAGCTCTCAGTAGGGCCTTGAAGGGAGGAAGAGAGCTATCTTGGCAGATGCTTGCGACCTATTCTTCCTGCACTAAATCGACCATATGTTGCCAATTTGTACTTCCCAAAGCGCTTAGTACAGTGCTCTGCACACAGTAAGCGCTCAATAAATACGATTGATTGATTGATTGATTGACCAGTGGTATTTACTGAGCGCTTACTGTGTGCGGAGCATGGCATTAAGTGCCTGGGAGAGTACAACAGAGTTGATTGACACATTTCCTACCTGCATGAACTTGAACCTGCATGAACCTGCAAGCGCTTAGTACAGTGCTCTGCACACAGTAAGCGCTCAATAAATACGATTGATGATGATGATGAACTTACAGTCTAGAGGGAGACAGGCATTAATATGCATAATTATTGTGGTATTTAAGTGCTTACTATTTGTCAAGCACTGTACTAAGCAGCTGGGTGGATACATATCCTACGGATATGGATATTTATATAAGTGCAGTGGGGCTGAGGGTGCGGTTGAATATCAAGTGAGAGCACAGGGCTTTGGAGTCAGAGATCGTGGGTTCTGATACTTAGCTGTGTGACTTTGGGCAAGTCACTTAACTTCTTTGTGCCTCAGTTACCTCATCTGTAAAATGGGGATTAAGACTGTGAGCCCCACGTGGGGCAACCTGATCACCTTGTAACCTCCCAGGCACTTAGAACAGTGCTCTGCACATAGTAAGCACTTAATAAATGCCATTAAAAAAAGGGTTTAAAGGAGCGAACCCAGGTGGAAGAATGACGCAGAAGAGAGAGGAAAGCAGGGAAAAGAGGGCTTATTCCATTAAGGCCTCTTGGAGAGATGACCTAATAAATTTGACTGAATGATAATACAACTTTGAAGATGGTGAGAGTGATGTTTTGACAGATATGGAGGGGTAGGGAAATCTATTTGTACCAACTTTTGGATTGTGTTATAATACTAGGACGGACTCATGTCGTGGGAAGAATATTCCTTAATACTTATTATGAGCCAGGTACAGCTCTAAGTGCTGGAGTAGATACAAGATAATCAGGTTGGACACAGTTCATGGCCCATTTGGGGCTCACAGTCTTAATCTCCATTTTACTGATGAGGTAACTGAGGCACGGATAAGTTAAGTGACTTGCACAAGGCCACACAGCAGACATTATTCTGTTGTGTTACATACACTTTTAATGAAAACATGTATCATAGCAGAAGTGATTCTCAGTATAACCGTCTTTGTTGAATCAAGCTGAGTCATCTTTCTACTCAAATCTCTACAATATCTGAAAGATTGAACCCATTAAATGTTTCCCACTCTATTCTGCCTCAAGAGTATGGCGGTTTACTTAGAAAATGATCACAAGTGTGTTTTCTGAATCTGTAGCAAATGAGTAACCCCAACTTAATCCTTTATCCAAAAAATCTTTTTACAAATAAAAGGACATTGGATACTAAATGCATTCCAGCACAAGAATGCAAATTCCATATAGCTTGTCAAATAATAATCTTGTAATCTTTCATTCATTCATTCAATCATATTTATTAAGTACTGACTGTGTGCAGAGCACTGTTGCTTGGGAAAGAACTGTACAACAATAAACAGTGACAATCTCTGCCCACAGCAAGCCCATAGTCTGTCATCCTATTATTGACATTTGCTTGATCAGCCTGAAAAGGGACTGTTCTGGTGTCCAGCGCTTAGTACAGCACCTGACACATAGTAGGTGCTAACAAATACCATTGTTATTATTAACATGAGAAATATATTCATTATACTAGTGAAGTCCTTCAATAAGGCTTCAAAGATGGGGAGAGTAATTGTCTGTCAGGTATGAGGAGGGAGGGAGTTTCAGGCCAGAAGCAGGATGTGGGCAAGAGGCCCTGTGGTGAGATAGACGAGCTAGAGTTAAGATGAGAAGGTTAGCTTTAGAAGAGTGAAGTGTGAGGGCTGAGTTGTAGTAGGAGAATAGTGAGAAGAGGTAGGCGTGGGTAAGGTGATTGATTACTTTAAAGCCAGTGGTGAGGAATTTCTTTTTGAGGTGGATATGGGTGAGCAACCACTGGAAGGTCCTGAGGAGTGGGGAATCACGGCCAGAATGTTTCTGTAGAGAAATGATCCAGGCAGTAGAGTGAAGTATGGACTGGAGTGAGGAGAGACTCAAGGCAGCAAGGTCAGCAAGGAGGCTGATACAGTAATCAAGGAGGAATAGGGATAAGTGATTGGATTAATGTGGTAGCAGTTTGGATGGAGAGGAAAGGGCAGATTTTAGTGATGTTGGGGAGGTCAAACCAACATAATTTAGTGATGGATTGAATAGGTAGGTTGAATGAGACAGAAGAGTCAAGGATAGCGCCCAATGTTACGGGCTTATAGACAGGAAGGATGGTGGTGCCATCTACAGTAATGGGAAAATCAGGAGAAGAAGAGGGTTTGAGTGGGAAGATAAGAAGCTCGGCTTTAGACGTTTGAGGTGACAGAAGGACATCCAAGTGGAGATGTCTTGAAGGCAGGAGGATATGCAAGATTCCAGAGAGGGAGAGAGATCAGGACTGGAGATGTAGATTTGGATATCATCTGCATAGAGATGGTAGTTGAAGTCATGAGAGCGAATGAGTCCTCGAAGGGAGTGGGTGTAGATGGGGAATAGAAGGGGACTCAGAACTGAATCTTGAGGGACACCTTCAAGGAGTGGAGGGCAGAGGCGGAGCCCTTGAAAAAGACTGCGAATGAGTGGCCAGAGAGATAGGAGGAGAACCGGGACAGGACAGCGTCTGTGCAGCGTTAGTGTCAATGAAGCTGATCCATAAAATACTGGATCTTTTTTTCCATGAAGCAACTTCTGAAAAGCAACTTTTGAGTCTACGCTGTGTCCGTATTTTAGTGTCCTTATTCAAGGGTCAAGTCAAGTTGCCCTTCCCCTTCAACAGTTGTACAGCATCAAGACGATAATACACTAGCCGTGTGAAAGGAAGGACAGTTGAGGTCAGAGCTGGTGCTAAACTGTTGTGAAATCTGAGGCCGGCTCTGTGGGAACAGGTTTCCTAGATTCAATTTGCTAGATCTGCCTTCAAGCAAATGCATTTTGCTTGGGAGATTTACAACTGAAATGTCACCTTCCTCCCCCTCAGTAGTTAAGTCTTGCAGAAGTGAAATAAGCACTAAAATGCAATGAAATTATTTATAAAAGCCAGACGGCTGATCTCCTTTTAACGTATTATGAGTAGAAATATATTTTCAGGATGATTTTATTTTAGGGTCTCGCCAAAGAATCTTAAGTGGATGCGATGTGCAAGAAAACATTCCAAACTGTCAGAGGGTGGGCAGGGGGATTGCAATCAAGTATTTTTGTGGAACTTTGTGAATTACAAAACAATCGGTTGTAGAATAGAGACGGAAATGTATTACGTAATTTCACTTGAGTTTTTTGTGTGACGCTCACATGAGCACTCAGAGGGGGAAGCCAGTCACAGCAAGTCCAGTTACTACAGAAACTCCTACTTTCTAATTCAGTAGTATCTTAAATTAGCTTTCTTTTATGTCTGAATTTAACTGGATGATCAGATCCATTGAAATACACTCACGGTGAACCTGTACCATACTCCTAATGCCAAAGTTACTCAGAGTAGAACCAGCATTGGCCCAGCACATCTGAATAACCATTTCTTAAATGCTTTCCTACTACAACGCAGCCCTCACACTTCGCTCACCTAGTCAGCCTGTTCACTGTACCTCGATCTCGTCCATCTCTCCTCCGCTCTCTCCCCCATGTCTTGCCTCTGGCCTGGAACGCTCTCCCTCTTCATATCCGCCAGGCGATCACCCTCCCCACCTTCAAAGTCTTATTGAAGGCCCATCTCCTCCAAGAAGCCTTCCCCAACTAGGTCTTCATTAACTCTTGTCCCACTCCCTTCTGCAGCACCCCTGCACTTGAATTTGCACCCTTTATTCACCCCTCCCTCAGTCTCATAGCACTTATGTACATATCCACAATTTATTTATGTTACTATTTATCTCCCCTCTAGACTGTAAGCTCATTGTGGTCAGGGAACATGTCTACCTACTTTGTTAGATTGTACTCTCCCAAGCAGTTAGTACAGTGCTCTGCAAACAGTAAGCGCTAATAAATACCATGGATTGATGGATTGATACAGCCCATGGATAATATGGAAAAACATTCATACACGAGGATAAATATGTTGCCAATTTGTACTTCCCAAGCGCCTAGTACAGTGCTCTGCACATGGTAAGCGCTCAATAAATACGATTGATGATGATGATAAATGACATTAATCAGTGGTATTCACTGATACTTTTGGTGTGCAAAACACAAATTCTAATTAGTAGACATGATCCCTGGTTTCAAGGAGTTTTTCCCTGGTTAATTTTTCCTGCTCCTTATGGTCAGGAAACTCTTTTGCCTCTATTTTCCTGAGCACCTAGAACAGTTTTCTGCACACAGTAATAACAGTAACGTAACAGTAACGTTCAATAAGTAACGTTGATAGACTGTTTTTCCCAGTTCACAGCCTTCCCAACAATCTTCTCAACACTTTTACCCCAATTTTATACTACTACTCATTAAGCTTTCATTCATGTTTAATATGGTACTTCATCCAAATTTTAAAGTATTTTATGTATTCCCCCACTAGGTTGGAAGATCTCTGTGGGCAGGGATAATGTCCACTCATTCCATTGTATTCTCCGAAGTGCTCAGAGAAGGGATTTGTGAACAGATGATATTCTGTAAATTCTGTTGACTGCTGTACTCTAAACACCCTGGTCTGGCAGTGAAGCGTATGAAACTGCTCCTTTAGCCAACGTCCCTCTGTAACTCCTATGGTTTATGTTTTCATCCTTATCTTATATCGTTATTCTGTGCTTTATTGTTTCACCTTTCCTTCTGTGTCAGCTGTCAACCTTCCCCACCTTTATTCTTCGATTGTCCTCTCCTTGAGGGTCAGGGCCATATCTCACTTACGTCCTTGTATACTTTGTCCCACCTGCGCTTAAGAACTAATAAATACTACTACTATTATCCTATGGAAAGTCCTATAATGAAACTTCCTCTTTGAACTTGTACTTTGCGAACTCACAAAGTTAGAATCAGTGCCAGCCCATTAACTAGGTTATCTCATATGAACAGGTGTACCCCTTTTACTAGATTTATGTAGATTACATTTCTTTTACTTGTGACATTTCATGTTCCAATTTTCTTATTTCGCTTCTTTCCTGGAGTCCTTCATTCTGGATACTAGTCCTTTCATGTATTTTAAGTGCTGTGATCCTTTTACTGTTTGTTTGATCTCATTTACATTTGGCAAGGGCCAAATGGCTCGCCAAATGGCTGCCTATTTGTCTCTTTTATGTTCTCCATTGTAATGTGTTTTTTCTTGAAACATCAATTGTTTCTCAAGAAGCAATTTTGGATATTTTAAAAATGGTATCTACTAAGCCCTTACTATTTGCCAAGCACTGTACTAAGTGCTGGGGTAGATGGAAGATAATGAGGTCAGACACAGTCCCTGTCCTACATGGGGCTCACAGTCTAAATACGAGGGAAGATGATATATCTCCCTAATGAATAAAAATATCTTTTTTATGATATTTGTTCAGTACTTACCATGAGTCAGGCACTGAACCAACTGCTGGGATAGATAAAAGCTAATTCCTATTTTACAGATGAGGTAACTGATGCTGTGTGTCCAAGGTCACATGTCAGACAAGTGGCAGAGCAAGGATTAGAACCCAGGTCCTTCCATCTTTCAGGCCCAAGCTATAATAATAATAATAATGATAGCATTTATTAAGTGCTAACTATGAGCAAAGCACTGTTCTAAGCGCTGGGGAGGTTACAAGTTGATCAGGTTGTCCCACGGGGGGCTCACAGTCTTAATCTCCATTTTATAGATGAGGTAACTGAGGCCCAGAGAAGTTAAGTGACTTGCCCAAAGTCACACAGCTGGCTATTGGCAGAGCCGGGATTTGAACCCACGACCTCTGACTCTAAAGCCCGGGCTCTTTCCACTGAGCCACGCTGCTTCTCTAAGAAATTTGAAAGATACAGTTTTGTACACAAATAAGGGGATAGAGTGAGTACTGTACTTAATCCATCAAGATCAGCAGAGGACGTTCTACAGGAAGAGCCAGGCCATACTGCTTTCTTCTTGGAAGAAAATTTTTTCCTTATAGAATGACAAGAAGTCCTCCCCCGCACCCCACTGCTTGAGAGGGAAAAGGAGGAGTAAAATACTTGAGGTTGGAGTTTAGGAATACAAGTAACCTTCCTGTCAGTACTACCCCTAATTCATTGAAAATACACCACCCAGCTAAGAACTGTTCACTTAGGATCCTCTCACATTGAGTTGCTAGGCAGCATAATTCTAAAAGTAGGACCAAGGGGCACAAAATTGGCATCATGCCATAGGCAGAGCCCTACAAGCCAATTGTTTGTGTCAATTTTTATTACTATTCTGTTGATACACAAATATGCAAATAATCTTACTTAGCGGAAATTGGAAGTTTTGGACTTACCAAAGGTAATGAACCTCTATTAACTTCACTGTTGATGGCACTACCATCCTTCCCATCTCACAAGCCGGCAACTTTGGTGTCATCCTCGACTCCGCTCTCTCGTTCACCCCTCACATCCAATCCGTCACCAAAACCTGCCGGTCTCAGCTCCGCAACATTGCCAAGATCCGCCCTTTCCTCTCCATCCAAACCGCTACCCTGCTCATTCAAGCTCTCATCCTGTCCCGTCTGGATTACTGCATTAGCCTCCTCTCTGAGCTCCCATCCTCCTGTCTCTCCCCACTTCAATCCATACTTCATGCCGCTGCCCGGATTGTCTTTGTCCAGAACCGCTCTGGGCATGTTACTCCCCTCCTCAAAAATCTCCAGTGGCTACCAATCAATCTGCGCATCAGGCAGAAACTCCTCACCCTGGGCTTCAAGGCTGTCCGTCACCTCGCCCCCTCCTACCTCACCTCCCTTCTCTCCTTCTACAGCCCAGCCAACACCCTCTGCTCCTCTGCCGCTAACCTTCTCACCGTGCCTCATTCTCGCCTGTCCCGCCGTCGACCCCCGGCCCACGTCCTCCCCCTGGCCTGGAATGCCCTCCCTCCACTCATCCTCCAAGCTGGCTCTCTTCCTCCCTTCAAAGCCCGACTGAGAGCTCACCTCCTCCAGGAGGCCTTCCCAGACTGAGCCCCCTCCTTCTTCTCCCCCTCCACACCCTCCCCATCCCCCCTCCTTACCTCCTTCCCCTCCCCACAGCACCTGTATATATGTATATATATTTGTACGTATTTATTACTCTATTTATGTATTTATTTATTTATTTCATTTTTACATATTTATTCTATTTATTTTATTTTGTTAATATGTTTTGTTTTGTTCTCTGTCTCCCCCTTCTAGACTGTGAGCCCACTGTTGGGTAGGGACCGTCTCTATATGTTGCCAACTTGTACTTCCCAAGCGCTTAGTACAGTGCCCTGCACACAGTAAGCGCTCAATAAATATGATTGAATGAATGAATGAGTGAATGAATGTCTTTGAAAACTGAACAGCTTCCTCCCACCTCTCTACCACTGAATCATTTCTCTACAGTGACTGAATGGTGAAGTGTAATTACTATTAAATATCAGTGACAAAATGACTCCCAAATTACCTCTCTTCTCAGTTTTATATACATAATGTATCTATTTTTATATTTATACTTATTAGTCTTGGGGCAATTGGAAGAAATGGGATGAAAAATCTGAAGACTCATGCTCTCCTTTAATAGTTTTTTGAAACAGTTTCTAAGAATTTGTAAATCTAGTTGTACATGAAAGCCCCATCAGTCATTTTCACCTGAATAGTTAATAACAAAGTACAACTAAGAATTTTGTAAATCTAGTCCTATACAAAAGCTCTATCAGTCATATTTTCCATAACCTGTGCATTTCACTCATTCTCTGTACATTTCTCCATACAGGTGGAATCGGAATAAATTGGCCCAACCATCCTTCATCACAGGATGGATGAAAAAACATTTTTAGTTCCTTGAAAAGAGGGTAGGTTGAGGGTATGGTTGTTACAGCCTTAAAAGTCCTTACTGTGAGAATTCTTCTTTTCTGTGCAGTATGGGTAAAGGGGGGTTAGTTAAATTCCTTTGTTCTTTGGCTAGCTGTTTAATGTGGACTGTTTACTGGCCTTATCAGGACAGACAAGGCCATTTTAATCATTGGGCAAAGAGACAATTGTCCCAAGTCCCTCCAGACTCAAAGAGGCTTACCATGGCTCTTTTGACAGCATACTCTGCTTATTCTTTCCTCCCCCCACCCTTTCCCCACCCAGCAGCTGCTCTAGACATCATAAAGGACAATAACACACTGATAGAGGCAGGCACCATGCCTAATCTGGGAAGGGGAGGGAATAGCTGAACTATGGCTGGGGTGCCCTCTGCCCTAGACCCAATAAAGCCTGAACCTGCTCCCAATAGCAGATAACTCAATAAAGCAGCTATCCCTATGACAGAATCCCTTGATACGGTGCTGCTTTTCTAGAGCACGTTAATGAAAAATACGTATTTTTTAAATATGCACATTTGTGACCGAGAATGCAGGTTGGTTGCCAAAATTATTCTGCTTGGACTTTGGGGATGGGGTCAGTAGCAAGAAATCCATGACCATCCCAACCAGGATAGCCCGTGGACTTACTTGGGGTTTTTCTTATTCATTTGGACTAACATCAGTAGTCCCAGACAAAAATTATCCTCTGCTGTACAAAAGTTGCTAATCTAGGGACCAGGGGAATTCCTGGCCTCAGACATAAACTCCGGCTCCACAAGATTCTGGCAGCAGGACCCTCCGAACATGAGTCCCAGTTATTTTATACTATTATTATTATTATGAATAATAATAATAATGTTATTTGTTAAGCTCTTACTATGTGCCAAGCACTGTTCTAAGCGCAGAGGTAATCAGGTTGTCCCACGTGGAGCTCATTGTCTTATTCTCCATTTTACAGATGAGGTAACTGAGAATTGTAACTCACAGAGAAGTTAAGCAGCTTGCAAAAGGTCACACAGCAGACAAATGGTGGAGCAGGGATTAGAACCCATGTTCTTTGACTCCCAAGCCCGGGCTCTTTCTGCTGAGCTATGCTGCTTCTACTCAGGGACTATGGCAATGACAAATAGAGTTCCTTATTGGGTAAAGTACTTCAGGCTCTTAGTCCAACACTACATCGTAACAGAGGATCCAGATTTACCTATGAATAACTGTCTCAATAGAATCCTTTCTTATTTTTTTTTGTCCTTTAAAGTCAAAATGAACCAAATTTGTTTTCTAAAAGATACTAGTCTCATCATTTTGGCATAGACATTTTATATAAATTTAGTCTTTTGTCCAAAACTCCTTGTGGCTCTCCAAATCATCACTTGGCACTCTTCATTGCAAACAGAGCAATTTGAAGTGTGACTTGAACTTTTGTCAAGCCAGAGTCCTCTGGGTCATTTTTAAAATGCTGTGGTCTTCAGTATCTTGATGTTTCCTAGTAGAAATGGTGCCACCTGCTAATTTACCAATCTGGTCTAAAATAAATTGGTTGACCTCTTTCAGGATGGGATAGTAGATACCTTAGCAGGAGAAGAATTATTCTTCATAGCATACATGGAGAGAGTTGTTTGTTATGGAGAACATGGTCTTAGTGTGAACATCCCAGTAAGCAAATACATTTATGTTTTGTCTGCTTTCAGAAAAAGTTGAAGTAAAGTGAAACCACTTTCAAATTATGCTAGATTTTATACTATTTTTTGGTCTTCAGCCAACCAGTAGAGATCCCAGCAACCAAAAGAGATAACCTCTTGATGATAGATGTGCTATATTCTTTTTGGAAATGTAAAACTCAGTGGTTTTACCTGTATTTCACTCTTGGTTGGGAAAGTGGTGATTTTATGAATTGAAATCCTGAATTAGTTTCCTGGCTGTTGGATGACATTAACCTTATGAAAATTGCATAAAGTCTTTGTTAGATTTCTAACCTTTAAGATGGAAATAATGATAAGTACTTGTATCACAGGGACATTGTGCAATTAATGATGACAGATCCCTTTGACAAAACATTACACAAGTGCTGATTGTTATTACCATCCCCACAGCACCTGTATATATGTTTATATGTTTGTATGTATTTATTACTCTATTTATTTATTTTATTTGTACATATATATTCTATTTATTTTATTTTGTTAATATGTTTTGTTTTGTTCTGTCTCCCCCTTTTAGACTGTGAGCCCACTGTTGGGCAGGGACCATCTCTATATGTTGCCAACTTGTACTTCCCAAGTGCTTAGTACAGTGCTTTGCACACAGTAAGCGCTCAATAAATACAATTGAATGAATGAATGAATATCATTGGCAGAGGTAGCTGGAAATACTTCAATGAGCTTCAGCAAGAGGTACTCTGATTCCTTTTGGAAATGTGGAAAATACAAAATTACAGTAGAAAAACACCCCCCCCCCCCCCCTTACAAATCTCTTCTCCCTCCTTTCTTCTACATCACCTGTGCGCTTGGGGTCTAAACACCCTAAGCACTTGAATACTTCTCTTCCACTCTCACATCACTTATGTATTTATCTCACATACTAGACTGTAAGCTCCCTGATGGCCAGGATCAGGTCTATAAAGTGCTATAAGCGCTTAGTACAGTGCTCTGCACACAGTAATCGCTCAATAAAGGAAGGAGGCCTTCCCAGACTGAGCCCCTTCCTTCCTCTCCCCCTCGTTCCCCTCTCCATCCCCCCCATCTTACCTCCTTCCCTTCCCCACAGCACCTGTATATATGTATATATGGTTGTACATATTTATTACTCTATTTATTCATTTATTTATTTTACTTGTACATACCTATCCTATTTATTTTATTTTGTCAGTATGTTTGGTTTTGTTCTCTGTCTCCCCCTTTTAGACTGTGAGCCCACTGTTGGGTAGGGACTGTCTCTATATGTTGCCAATTTGTACTTCCCAAGCGCTTAGTACAGTGCTCTGCACATAGTAAGCGCTCAATAAATACGATTGATGATGATGATGAATAAATACGATTGATTAAATACGACTGATTATAAACTCTATTCTACTCTTCTAAGCACATAGTACAGTGCTCAGCACACAGTAAACATTCAGTAATTACCACGGATTGATTGATTGATAATTTCCATTCATTCATTCCTTCATTCAATCATATTTATTGAGCGCTTACTGTGTGAGCGCTTGGAAAGTACAATTCGGCAATAAAGAGAGGCAGTCCCTGCCCACACTGGCTTACAGTCTAGAAGGGGTGAGACAGACATCATTGATATAGTCTCAGTCATCCAGGGCATAACGATCCAAAGAAATAATTTCCATAGGAAAGCAATTCCCAAAATAAAAGTAACAGCTGTTTCTCTTTTATCTCTTGGGGCATCTATGATACCTGTCTAAGGTTCTGGATGCATGGGAAAGCAATTATTTAGAATTTGAGCTCATTCCCAGGCATTAGAAAGCTTTCTTCCAGAAGAGCAAGTGTGACATGATTGAGAGCATGATTGAGAGCATGATTGAGAGTTTGAGGCTTACAATGTGTTCAGTGGATGCTTACATCACTCCTATTGGGCATTCTCTCACCAAAGTACCTGGAGCTTTAAGACTTCCTGGGTGTTGCTGACATTTTGGAGGGAATAGAGATCACAGTGGAATTTTTGCTCCAGAGCCTGAAAGAAACCCTCTGTTGAGAAAAATAGGAAGCAGCATGGCCTAGTTGATAATAATAATGATGGTATTTGTTAAGCGCTTACTATGTGCCGGGCACTTCACTAAGTGCTGGAGTGGTTACTAGCAAATTGAATTTGACACAGTTCCTGTCCAATGTGGGACTCATAGTCTCAAAGCCCATTTTATGGATGAGATGAGGCACAGAGAAATGAGATGACTGGCCCAAGGTCACCCAGCAAAGTGACAAAAAACCCTCTCTTGACCCCACCTCACCTTCTAGTTATCGCCCCATATCCCTCCTACCATTCCTTTCCAAACTCCTTGAACGAGTTGTCTACACGCGCTGCCTAGAATTCCTCAACAACAACTCTCTCCTCGACCCCCTCCAGTCTGGCTTCCGTCCCCTACATTCCACAGAAACTGCCCTCTCAAAGGTCACCAATGACCTCCTGCTTGCCAAATCCAACGGCTCCTACTCTGTCCTAATCCTCCTCGACCTCTCAGCTGCCTTAGACACTGTGGACCACCCCCTTCTCCTAAACACACTATCTGACCTCGGCTTCACAGACTCCGTCCTCTCCTGGTTCTCCTCTTACCTCTCCGGTCGTTCATTCTCAGTCTCTTTTGCAGGCTCCTCCTCCCCCTCCCATCCTCTTACTGTGGGGGTTCCCCAAGGTTCAGTGCTTGGTCCCCTTCTGTTCTCGATCTACACGCACTCCCTTGGTGACCTCATTCGCTCCCACGGCTTCAACTATCATCTCTACGCTGATGACACCCAGATCTCCATCTCTGCCCCTGCTCTCTCCCCCTCTCTCCAGGCTCGCATCTCCTCCTTCCTTCAGGACATCTACATCTGGATGTCTGCCCGCCACCTAAAGCTCAACATGTAAAAGACTGAACTCCTTGTCTTCCCTCCCAAACCTTGCCCTCTCCCTGACTTTCCCATCTCTGTTGACGGCACTACCATCCTTCCTATCTCACAAGCCCGCAACCTTGGTGTCATCCTCGACTCCGCTCTCACGTTCACCCCTCACATCCAAACCGTCACCAAAAGCTGCCGGTCTCAGCTCCGCAGCATTGCCAAGATCTGCCCTTTCCTTTCCATCCACACTGCTACCCTTCTCATTCAAGCTCTCATCCTATCCCATCTGGACTACTGCATCAGCCTTCTCTCTGATCTCCCATCCTCGTGGCTCTCCCCACTTCAATCCATACTTCATGCTGCTGCCCGGATTGTCTTTGTCCAGAAACGCTCTGGGCATGTTACTCCCCTCCTCAAAAATCTCCAGTGGCTACCAGTCAATCTGCGCATCAGGCAGAAACTCCTCACCCTGGGCTTCAAGGCTGTCCATCACCTCGCCCCCTCCTACCTCACCTCCCTTCTCTCCTTCTCCAACCCAGCCCGCACCCTCTGCTCCTCCGCTGCTAATTTCCTCACCGTACCTCGTTCTTGCCTGTCCCGCCATCGACCCCCAGCCCACGTCATCCCCCGGGCCTGGAATGCCCTCCCTCTGCCCATCTGCCAAGCTAGCTCTCTTCCTCCCTTCAAGGCACTACTGAGAGCTCACCTCCTCCAGGAGGCCTTCCCAGACTGAGCCCCTTCCTTTCTCTCCCCCTCGTCCCCCTCTCCATCCCCTCCTTCTTACCTCCTTCCCTTCCCCACAGCACCTGTATATATGTATATATGGTTGTACATATTTATTACTCTATTTATTTATTTATTTATTTATTTTACTTGTACATATCTATTCTATTTATTTTATTTTGTTAGTATGTTTGGTTTTGTTCTCTGTCTCCCCCTTTTGGACTGTGAGCCCACTGTTGGGTAGGGACTGTCTCTATGTGTTGCCAATTTGTACTTCCCAAGCGCTTAGTACAGTGCTCTGCACATAGTAAGCGCTCAATAAATACGATTGATGATGATGATGATGATGAAGTGGCAGAGCCGGGATTAGAACCCATGACTTTCTGACTTCCAGGCCCGTGGTCTATTCACTATGCCATGAGTCAGGGAGCCTAGGTTCCAATCCCAGCTCTGTGCCTCGGTTCCCTCAACTATATAATGGGGATTCAAAACCTGCTCTCCCTCAGACTCTGAGCCCCATGTGGGACAGAGACTGTGTCCAACCTTATTAGCTTGTATCTCCTCCAACGCTCAGCGTAGGGCTTGATACAGTAAATGCTTAACAAATGCAATTAAAGAGACATAACTTACCTAGATCAATATTCCTGCAGTGGTTCTACATAAACGTCTTGGGGCCTTTATTCAGAATCTACTGGCATTGCTTATTAGCCTCTTACTCCCTGGGACCGCAGATGACATGTCACAGGTCTTTGATTATATTTTGTGGGTTACAATGCCAGTCAACCGCTGGATCTATCCTCTTACTCCAGCACAAAGGATGAGCAACTAAGAGAAAGCCTTTTCATTTGGCAGGATACTCTAACAGGATAGCTAAACTCTACTAATTTTGCTTTTTCCCTCACCACTAGGGTAGGTTCTCCTCCCTTTGGCTGAAGAATCTGGAGGGTGTGTGTATACACAAATAGTGGGATGGCGGTAGTCTTTCTGCATCGTGATGTCATACTGACCTTTTCTCCATCTTGTGTGGGCAGCGTGGCCTAGTAGGAAGAGCACAGGGAGTCAGAGGAGCTGGGTTTTAATTCCGGCTCTGCCGCTTGCCTGCTGTGTGACCCTTAACTTCTCCATGCCTCAGTTTCCTCATCTGTAAAATGGGGTTTAAATACCTGGTCACCCTCCTACTTAGTCTGCGAACGCCATTTGGGTCAGGGATGAACTCGTGACTGCTCCCGTACTGAGCAATTAACAAATACCGCAATTATTATAAGCCCAACCATATGGAAATACTTGGCAGGAATGTTCTAATCAGCTAATCATCCTACTCTTGTTGGGTTACTAATGCTCTCCAGAACATTTCCTGGTGAGCACCAGTCCTAAACATCCTTTGCTAGTACATGCAATGAAAGAGCAGCTGACAAAAGCAAATAGGAGTAGCTCTTTCAGGAGGTTGTTAAAGTATGAATGTAAAAACATTTGACTCACTGATACTCCTGAGAAATTAGCTGGGTGGAGACTAATAGCTAAGCCCAACCCTCTTTTTGTTGGCATTTATCCTCAATGATTGTATCCACCCAGGAAGATAAAGAATCCTTCGGGACTCAGCTCCCGATGCCGAACACGTCAGAGAAAGGAGGATGACTCACTGTGACTTGGTTAGGGGCAGGGAACATGTCTGGTAATTCTGTTGTACTGTTCTCTCCCAACTGCTCTGTACATAGTAAGCACTCAATAAATATCACTGATTGATAGTGTCCCTGGAAGGTTTAATGATTGCCTGCGTCTGAAATACTGACAGGGGTGAATTGGAGTTTCAAACCTGTCATTTTGACAAGCATCAAGATCTTTCAGAGAGAGAATGAAGTTTGAAAGAAAGAAGATGAAGTTGTAAGAAAGAGGCTGAAACTCATGAAATAAAATCATGTGCTTAAGTAACAGAGGAAAGGGCAAAAGGCAGAGTGCGCATAAGATGAGTAGGTCAGAAGTTATGACTCCTTGGAAAGCAACCTGTCACACATGTATGCATTTTGAGATACTAAAGAGTGATTCTTATCTAACTACATCTATTACAGACATATTCAATTTTTTTCTAAGAAAATGTGCATAGAGAATGTCTGTTATCTTAACAGTGCTCCTTTTTTCGACTCTTGTTCTTTCTCTAGGTGAATTGCCATTTCCCATTCAGCCTGCTGTAGTCCAGTGGTGTATTCTGGTTCTAAGAATCAGAAAGACTCAGTTCTAGTCCTGGCTCTGCAAAGTAGAAGATTGCTTGTTGGTGTATACCATCAGGGGTGAAGATTTCTGACCAAAGACCATTTAGGCCACACTGAGTGGTGGAGAAACCCAAAAAGTCCTAAAAAAAATAGCAGGCTAATATGGATGGCAAAAAAACCACAGCAGCTTTTAAAAATTTTATTTGTTAAGGGCTTACTACGTGCCAGGCACCATACAAATCACTGGGATAGATAGAAGATAGGCTGGACACAGACCCTGTCCCACATGGGACTCACAGTCTTAATCCTCATTTTACAGATGAGGAAACTGAGGCACAGAGAAGTGAAGTGAATACTTCAGGGTCATACAGCAGACATGTGGCAGAGCCAGGAGTAGAAGCCAGGTCCTTCTGTCTCCCAGGCCCGAGCCCTATTCACTAAGCCACAAAACTTCCAGGGCAAACCCCATTGGGATGTGATGCAGTGCTACGCCATGCCACTTCAGCAGTCGCTTCAGCCATAAATGGGTTCTGAACATAAACAACCTGTGCAAACACTTTGCAGTGTTCTTTGACCCTGTCTGTTTACCAGGGCTGTTTTCACCTGGTCAAGCCCCCTGAGGGTTAAAAGTGCCGTGCCTCAAGCGCTTAGTACAGTGCTCTGCACATAGTAAGCGCTCAATAAATACGATTGATTGATATGATGTAACACATCACAATCCATACCGAGTGAGGTGTGATAATGTCACGTGGCAGGCCGCTTCCATACTAAGCCAGCACCCCTAATAGTCAACATCATCATCAATCATATTTATTGAGCGCTCACTGTGTGCAGAGCACTGTACTAAGCGCTTGGGAAGTCCAAGTTGGCAACATATAGAGACGATCCCTACCCAACAGCGGGCTCACAGTCTAAAAGGGGGAGACAGAGAACAAAGCCAAACATACTAACAAAATAAAATAAATAGAATAGATATGTACAAGTAAAATAAATACAGTAATAAATATGTACAAACATATATACATATATACAGGTGCAGTGGGGAAGGGAAGGAGGTAAGATGGGGGGGATGGAGAGGGGGACGAGGGGGAGAGGAAGGAGGGGGCTGAGTGTGGGAAGGCCTCCTGAAGGAGATGAGCTCTCAGTAGGGCCTTGAAGGGAGGAAGACAGCTAGCTTAGCGGATGGGCAAGCTCATCAATCAATCAATCAATTGTATTGATTGAGCGCTTACTGCGTGCAGAGCACTGTACTAAGCGCTTGGCACTGTACTAAGCGCTTGAAGCGCTGTACTAAGCTCATCAGAAAACTAGGGAACGCTTCACGAATTTGCGTGCATTAATGGGGGTCACAGTGGGGGCGTCGAGGCCTGAGGTGACGCCATCGCCTCCTCTCCCAGTTGGGGAACCAGAAGTGACGTAGGGGAGGGATGAGGGATGGGGAAGGGGGAAGGAGCCCCCCAACTCGTTAAATTCCATCGAATGCCCCTTCCTCACACACACCCTCTTCCTCTCCATCCTTCCCTCCCTCCGGGGGTCCCGCTGTACCACTCGGCGTTGGGCACCACGACGCCATCGCCCTCCATGGAGTGATGCTGGTTCAGCACTCCCTCCCAACCTGGGCTGCAGGTTGGGAGGCTCCTACAGCCTCACAGAGCCCTGCTTTGGGACTAAATTCACCAGATTCCTCCTGAAGCAGAAGTTCCACCTCTAATCCTGCCAACTGGGGGTGGGCCATTTCTCTGGCCTCCCTGTTTTCCTCTGTAATAGTAATAATAATAATGATGATGGCTTTTGTTAAACACTTACTATTCATTCAATCATATTTATTGAATGCTTACTGTATGCAGAGCACTGTACTAAGCACTTGGGAAGTACAAGTTGGCAACATATAGAGACGGTCCCTACCCAACAAAGGGCTCACAGTCTCGAAGGGGGAGACAGACAACAAAACAGAACATGTGGTCAGGTGTCAAGTAGTCAGAACAAAGCTTAATGCACATCATTAACAAAATAAATAGAATAGTATTCTATTAGTATAATAGATAATATATAATATATATAATATATATTAGTGTAATAGTATAATTAGTAATATATTACTAATATATAATATTAGTATAATAGTATAATATTCTAATAGTAGTAGAATAGTAAATATGTACAAGTGAAATAGAGTAATAAATCTGTACAAACATATATACAGGTGCTGTGGGGAGGGGAAGGAGGTAGGACTGAGGGGATGGGGAGGAGGAGAGGTAAAAGGTGCACTATAAACTACATATATAATAATTTATAGTATATATAGTAATTTATAATAGTAATTTAGTAGTAATAGTAATAATAATAGTAATTTAGTAATAATAATAATGGTAATAATAGTAATATTATTATTAATAGTAATATTATAATAATAGTATATAATATAATATATAATAGTAATATTATTATTAATAGTAATATTATTATAATAGTAATAATAATAGTAATAATAATAACAGTATAGTAATTTATATATACATATGTGTATATATAACTATATACATATAGTTATACTATGTGCAGGCACTGTGCTAAGCACAGTACAAACAGATCGAGTTGGACACAGTGCATGTCCCATGTAGGGCTCACAGTCTCAACCCCCATTTTATAGATGAGGTAACTGAGGCACAGGGAAGCGAAGTGGCTCACCCGAGGACACACAGCAGATAAGTGATGGAGACAGGATTAGAACCCATGACCCTTTGAGCACCAGGCCCGGGCTCTATCCACTACACCATGCTGTAGATCCCTGCAGCCTCCAGCCCACTCCTCTGTGCTTCTTCCTTCTATTCTCTGTTGCATTCTGATCCCTGACTCTCCATCATCATCATCATCTTCAATCGTATTTATTGAGCGCTTACTATGTGCAGAGCACTGTACTAAGCACTTGGGAAGTACAGATTGGCAACATATAGAGACAGTCCCTACCCATTCCCCAAACCTCCCACAAGGACCCAGAGGAAGGCTACATGGGCAAAATGGGCAGCAGGCTCTGGCCTAAGTTCCCTGGGGTGAAGATTGAGGGTCCAAACTTTCTCCACCCTCCCCAGTGTGGGAACCCACATAAAGAACTGGGGTCAGCAGATTCACAGTGTCTTCTGCCCCTCAGCTTGTCCAGCTCTATCAATCAATCAATCAATCGTATTTATTGAGCGCTTACTGTGTGCAGAGCACTGTACTAAGCGCTTGGGAAGTACAAGTTGGCAACAGATAGAGACAATCCCTACCCAACAGTGGGTTCACAGTCTAGAAGGGGTAGACAGAGAACAAAACCAAACATATTAACAAAATATAATAAATAGAATAGATATGTACAAGTAAAATAAATAGAGTAATAAATATGTACAAACATACATACATATATACAGGTGCTGTGGGGAAGGGAAGGAGGCAAGACGGGGGGATGGAGAGGGGGATGAGGGGGAGAGGAAGGAAGGGGCTCTATCCTCAGTCATATCCTTATGCTTCCTCCCATCATGAGGGCAGGGAACGTGTCATCCAACTCGCTTATATTGTACTCTCCCAGGCGCTTAGTATGCTGCTCTGCACACAGTAAACACTCAATAAATACCATCGATTGATGGTTCTTCCCAGCCTTTGACTCTCTGATCCAAACCGCTCATCTGCTGCCCCATCTCCTCGGTCACCTGCTCTGTTCTGCCCCTGTCATCATCATCATCATCATCAATCATATTTATTGAGGGCTTACTGTGTGCAGAGCACTGTACTAAGCGCTTGGGAAGTACAAGTTGGCAACTTATCGAGACAGTCCCTACCCAACAGTGGGCTCACAGTCTAAAAGGGGAAGCAGCCAGTTCGAGTTGTAGTGCCCCAAGATCCAACCCCGGGTAGGGCGAGCCACCTTTGGGTTACCCAGCCACCTTTCCTGTGGGAGGTAGAGCTGAACATGGACCCCTGCCAGCACTTAGTACTATGCTCCGCACACAGTAAGCACTTAATAAATACTATTAGTTATACTGCTTTGGACCACCCAATTGCACAGCCCCAGACAAAGGGAATCAATCAATCAATCAATCAAGCATATTTATTGAGCGCTTACTGTGTGCAGAGCACTGTACTAAGCGCTTGGGAAGTACAAGTTGGCAACATATAGAGACGGGCCCTACCCAACAGTGGGCTCACAGTCTAGAAGGGGGAGACAGAGAACAAAACCAAACATATTAACAAAATAAAATGAATAGAATAGATATGTACAAGTAAAATAAATAGAGTAGTAAATATGTACAATCATATATACATATATACAGGCGCTGTGGGGAAGGGAAGGAGGCAAGACGAGGGGGAAGGAGAGGGGGACGAGGGGGAGAGGAAAGAGGGGGCTCAGTCTGGGAAGGCCTCCTGGAGGAGGTGAGCTCTCAGTAGGGCCTTGAAGGGAGGAAGAGAGCTAGGAAGGGAAGGGAAGTTTTTCCCTCCCCAAATCAAACTGCCCCCTGCCTCTCCTGGAGTCCAGGGTAGTAGAGGAGGGAGGTTGAAGGAAGGGAAAAACTTCCGGGCATGTAAATAAATAATCAAATATTTTAAAAATAATCTTTAATGAGGGTAGAGAAGCAGGTGATCTATGTAAAAAATATGAACTAAGTCAACCAATGGTATTTATAGAGTACTTACTGTGCATAGAGTACTGTACTAAGCTCTTGGCTGGCATTCTTTCATTCATTTAATTGTGCTTATTGAGCGATTGCTGTGTGCAGAGCACTGTACTGAGTGCTTTGAAAATACAATTGCGGCAGAGGAGTGTTGGGATGCGACATGCGTGGCAGCCATCTTGATTCACTCATTTAATTATATTTATTGAGCGCTTACTGTGTGCAGAGGATTGTACTAAGCACTTGGGAGAGTACAACATAAAAACAAACATACACATTCCCTGCCCACAGCGAGCTTACTTGATTCCTATGGTATGGGTGCATGGTGACAGTAATGACATCATGTCAATGTTATACGATGTTCATGAATTTTTGCAAGGTTTGACCAAAGTAGGTGTGATTAATTCGATCTCTTGGATTTTCAGTTCTTTTTATTGTACACAGTAATACCATGACGAATAATAATGAAGACAAATACAAATGAGCATAGAAATCAACATAGTTGTTTACTATTATTTAGTTGCTACTAATAAATAACAACAACAAACTTCTAGGCTGCTAGTAATTTAAACACTTTACCGCTGTATGGCTGTTTGGTCTGTGTGAAATGAAATGGAAAAATGACGTCTTGGTACAAAAGTGGGCACATCAAAAAAACTTTAATGTAGTGGAGTAAAAAAGAGCATAATTCTAACACTTTGAAGAGTCACTGTTGCTCTTAATATTATAATAAGATTACTATATGTGCCACACCATATAACCTCATTAAGGTGAACTAAATATTTTTCCACTGACTCAAAATAATTACAGTCAGTTTTCCATTATGTATTTAAATAACTATCTGATAGGTATGTCCTTCAGTGAAGAATTTCTTTAGGGAATAAATTTTTTTTTCAAAGTACTGAGAAGCTCTATAGGAAAAAAACCACATTACCTATAACATCACATTTTATCTTCCTTGGACTGATTTTAATTCTCTGGGTTTGCTGTGCGGTAAAAATTATTACAACTTTTTTAGACTGGAAACAATCAAAGCGGTGTGGTATAATGTTGCCGACTATATATATGTTGCCAACTTGTACTTCCGAAGTGCTTAGTACAGTGCTCTGCACACAGTAAGCGCTAATAAATATGATTGAATGAATGAATGAATGAATGAATAATGGATAAAGCAAGGGCCTGGTCATCAGAAGGACTTGGGTTCTGATCCCAGCTCGGCCATCTGCCTCCTTTGTGATCTTGGGCAAGTCACCTAACTTCTCTATGCCTCAGTTACCTCATCTGTAAAATGGGCTTTAAGACTGTGAGTTCCTTGTGAGATATGGATTTTGTCCAACCTGATTATCTTTTATCTACCCCAGCACTTAGTACTGTGCCTGGCATATAGTAAGTGTTTAACAAATACCATTAAAAAATTGTTCAGAATTTTGGTAACAGTTCTGGTTTGTTTCTGCTCAGCTGTTCCCAGTGCTTGTGTAATGAATCTGTGAGATACAAGATTACCTATTGGGAATTGGGAATTCAGCAGACAGAATGTCTAGTAGGAAATGAATTCAAAGTGATCTGTTACTGCAAAAACAGAAGCCACTCTTCCCGAGTTGTAGGAAATATTAGCTGTAGCAGTTATATGGCTGTCCTTGCTTCCTTGGTTAGGTTAATTATTGGTTTGAACATTGCATTTGGTATAAGCAACTGACCTGAAAAAGGAAAAAGCAAAACCAAGTGGCTTCAGAATTTATAATATTCTGGGTTTTAATTTCAGCTCCACCACTTGCATGCTGTGTGACTTTGATCAAGTCAGTTAATTTATCTGTGCCCCAGTATCTTCATCTATAAATGTGACTCAGTACCTGTTCTCCCTGTTCTTTAAACTATGTGAGACAGTCACTCTTTCCAATCTGAATACCTTGTATCTACCCCAGCACTTAGTACCATGCTTGACACAGAGTAAGGACCTTAACAAATACCATAATTACTATTATGTTATAATGTTCTTAAATATTTAAATGTAGAAAAATGTAACCAAAATATAGCTTTGTGAGTTAGTTAAAAAAGAAAAACAAACAAGAAATTAATGAAACAGTTGATGGACCACTGATTTCTAGGGAGCAAAAAAGATTATTGTGCATCTCATTAATGCTCACCACATCTTTGCATGGTAGTTGGACTGTATTGCTATTCCTGTTTTTTGAAGAGAAAATCCTAGACCCTTGACAGAAAATAAAAACTACTAAAATGATAGCTACAGTAATTGGTTTTGTTGTTCATGTGTAAGGAAGTGACCAAAATGGTTTGCAATGGTGATGTAATTACCTCTTCAGCTATGAAGTATTAAAACTCATTTTTGAGAATATTGAGGATTTTGATTACTTGGGACAATTCTTTTTGGGTCAGTGCTTACAAAATTTGCTCTGATCTGAGCCATCATGGACCATGATTTATAAGAGAGTAAAAATACATAATTTTTTTTCAGCAGCATCATGATCATCCTCATCATTCTCTTTGCCCTTTGATTACTGTTGGAGTAGCATTGCTTTTTCCCCCTCTGACAACTATGATGAACTTAAAAGGGAAGTTTTTCTTTGCAATCCCACATTCTGGTTGCTCTATGGATTTTCAAAATGATCTGATGGTTCCAAGTAACCTTCTTTCATTTCAACAGTCTCAAAGTGGATTCCCAATCTCCCGTCCTGGAGTTGACTGCAGCCCCAGTATGGGAGGTTCCACGAAAGCTTTGGAGGGCTTCACTTTTTGATGAAATGGCTTGTGTAGGGCCTTCCTGGTTGGTAGCTCTGCTTGCAAACATGTAAGTTTTCATCCTCTGAGCCTCTCTTTTTAATAACTTCTGGGGTCACAGCTTTACTGACTGCTGCCCCCTTGCCCTGAATTATTTGCCTCTTTTCATTCAGTCAATCGTATTTATTGAGCGCTTACTGTGTGCAGAGCACTATATTAAGCGTTTGACTAAGCGTTTGGGAAGTCCTGTCCCTGTGCACCAGGATCTGCTTCCCTGGTTCTCTGGCCATGATTGGGTCAGTCTCTCTGTTACTGGTCCCAGATTGTTTTTGTTTTCAACTTTTTATGTTTAATTGTTGGCCCTGTGGCCGCTACTGCCACCTCCTTCCCCTTCCGTATGTTGCCTTCCTCCACTCCTGGCCTGACAAAGTCAATGGGATGGAGGGGATCGGATGGGGAGGGATGTGGGAAGGGCCATCATCCAGCAGCGGTGGTGGCGGAGACCTGGGAAGCAAGCGGCTGTCCCTGACTGCCCTCACCCTCTCCCACCCCAGTAGTCTGGCCTCACCAGCTCTGGCAGTTCCAAGAGACGGGGGCTGCGAGCCAGGGAAGGACAAGAAGGTAGTGAGAGAAGTACCACTGCTAAGTAAAAAAATAAAAAACAGAAAGAAAAAAAAACATTAAAAAGGAAAAAAGCCAGTGTTGGTTCTGGGTGCCAGGCCATCCCAGCCAAAGGAGCAGGGGCCAGCATCGGAAGAGCGTGGGGTGAGTTTGATGTGTGGAAAAGGAAGGCAGGAGAGCTGCATCAGCAAGAATTCATTGGCTGGAGAGAGTGGGGAGAGAGGGGAGGGAAATGGGAGACCAGATATTATTAACATCAGCTTGGGAGTCAGAAGATTTGGGTTTTAATTCCTGTTCCACCACTTGTCTGCTGTTTGATCTTGGGCAAGGCACTTCACTTCTCTGTGCTTCAGCTATCTCATCAGTAAAATGGGGGTTAAGACTATCAGCCTCATGTGGGACATAGACTGTATCCAACCTAATTATGTTGTATCTACCCCAATGCTTCATAAAGTGCCTAGCACATAGTAAGAATTTAACTAATATAAATAAAAAAACACACAAAACTCTGTGAAGCAAATTTTCTTCTATCCTTTTCTGAGAACAACTGTAAAGTGTAATTTTTTTAAAAAAAATTTGGCTTCAGGGTTCCAATTGACTCCTCAGAATATCTCCGATGTAAAGCGATGTACAGTTTTCACAGATAAGATGATGTTTAAAAGCTTAATACTGCATTAGTAATGATACCTACAATGTCCTGCATAATTATCTAGTAATTACCTACAATGTCATTCTCATAAATAGTCTTTATTGCATGTTGACTGGTGCATAATATTGACCTTAGCATATATATATACAGCAGTTAAAAGGGAATATCCTTTGACTTCAGAAAGCTTTCATTCTGAAACAGACTCTGCAAAGGGTAAGTGCTCAATTGATTGTACTGACTGATTGATTGATTGATTGACAGTTGCCAACGATCACACCAATTGGTCATCATCAAGAAGAGGATAGGAAACAAAACAAAAGGCACCTATTTGCTATTACACTAAACCGTGTTAGCCCACACTTTGTTACCACATCTCCGGAAGACATGATGCGTAATTGTGATCAAATAAAGGGTCAAGGGACTGGGAAAACTTCCACAAGAGAATATACTGAGCACAAGCTTGTAAGATTGGAGACTGTGAACTCCTTGATAGTAGAGATTGTGTATGCCAAGGAGGTGTATACCAACTCTATTGTACTCTTCCAAGTACTTAATAAAATGCTCTACACCCAGTAGGCAGTCAATAAATATCAATGACTGATGGAAGAACTCATCAGTTTGGAAAGATTAAAGCTGAAAGGTGGAAGGACAGAAGATCTCCAGTGGCTACCAATCAACCTACGCATCAGGCAAAAACTCCTCACCCTTGGCTTCAAGGCTGTCCATCACCTCGGCCTCTCCAACCTCACCTCCATTCTCTCCTTCTACAGCCCAGTCCACACCCTCCGCTCCTCTGCCGCTAATCTCCTCACCGTGTCTCGTTCTCGCCTGTCCCGCCATCGACCCCTGGCCCACGTCATCCCCCGGGCCTGGAATGCCCTCCGTCCACACATCCACCAAGCTAGCTCTCTTCCTCCCTTCAAAGCCCTACTAAGAGCTCACCTCCTCCAGGAGGCCTTCCCAGACTGAGCCCCCTCCTTTCTCTCCCCCTCCTCCCCCACCCCATCCCCCCTGCCTTACCTCTTTCCCCTCCCCACAGCACCTGTATCTATGTATATATGTTTGTATGTATTTATTACTCTATTTATTTATTTATTTTATTTGTACATATTTATTCTATTTATTTTATTTTGTTAATATGTTTTGTTTTGTTGTCTGTCTCCCCCTTCTAGACTGTGAGTCCGCTGTTGGGTAGGGACCGTCTCTATGTGTTGCCAATTTGTACTTCCCAAGTGCTTAGTACAGTGCTCTGCACACAGTAAGTGCTCAATAAATACGATTGAATGAACGAATGAATGACTACAAAATCCTGATAGGTTTGGATGGGAGACTATGGAATTCTTGTTAATGAAATATATTACTACTACTACTACTAGTGGTGGTTTTTGTCAAGCCCCTATCGTATTCCAAGGACTGTACTAAATGCTGAGGTAGAAATGAGATAATTAGATTGGATGGTCTCTGTCCCGCATCAAATTTCAGTCTAAATTGGAGGGGCAGGAATGTGTCCACCAACTCTGTTACCATATACTTTTCCAAGTGCTTGGTATAGTGCTCTGCACACAGTAAGCATTCAGTAAATATGATTAATTGATTGATTAATTGAATTGCATTTTACAGATGAGGAAACTGAGGCCCAGAGAAATAAATGACTTGCCTAAGGTCACAAAGCAGGCAGGTGGCAAAATCAGGATTAGAATCCAGGTCCTCTGATGCCCAGGCCTAAGTCCTTTTCACTAAACCATGCCATAAAACGAGGTGATGAGGAGTACCACTTCTTCATCCAGCAAATGCTATTTAGTTTTTTACCACTGCAATTTAGACAGAGATTTATGAGGCATTTGTACAAATTCAAGGATGTGATATCCATAAGGTTGCAGTAGAGGGAAAAATAGGAATGTAACTAGAGAGATCATTAACCATCAGAATGCATTCCAGGAGGGAACCATCAGTCAGTTTCTTCAGGCAGTGGCCTGGACTCCACCTCTTCTTCTCCATCCAAACTGCTACCAGGCTGATCCAATAATGATGATAATAATAATAATATAATAATAATAATAATAATGACATTTATTAAGTGCTTACTATATGCAAAGCACTGTTCTAAGTGCTGAGGAGGTTGCAAGGTGATCAGGCTGTCCCACTGGGGGCTCACAGTCTTAATCCCCATTTTACAGATGAGGTAACTGAGGCCCAGAGAAGTTAAGTGACTTGCCCAAAGTCACACAGCTAACAATTGGCAGAGCCGGGGTTTGAACTCATGACCTCTGATTCCAAAGCCCGTGCTCTTTGCACTAAGCAACACTGCTTCTCTAATAATAATAATAATGGCATTTATTAAGCGCTTACTATGTGCAGAGTACTGTTCTAAGTACTGGGGGTGGGGGGGATACAAGGTGATCAAGTTGTCCCACGGGGGGCTCACAGTCAATCTCCATTTTACAGATGAGGTAACTGAGGCCCAGAGAAGTTAAGTGACTTGCACAAAGTCATTCATTCATTCATTCATTCAATCGTATTTATTGAGCACTTACTGTGTGCAGAGTACTGTACTAAGCGCTAGGGAAGTACAAGTTGGCAACATATAGAGATGGTCCCTACCCAACAGCGGGCTCACAGTCTAGAAGGGGGAGACAGACGACAAAACAAAAGATATTAACAAAATTAAATAAATAGAATAAATATGTACAAGTAAAATAAATAAATAGAGTAATAAATACATACAAACATATACCCATATATACAGGTGCTGTGGGGAGGGGAAGGAGGTAAGGCGCGGGGGATGGGGAGGGGGAGCGGAAGGAGGGGGCTCAGTCTGGGAAGGCCTTGGGAGCATGGGCTTGGGAGTCAGAAGTCATGGGTTCGAAACCCAGATCCACCACTTGTCAGCTGTGTGACCTTGGGCAAGCCACTTAACTTATCTGTGCCTCAGTTACCTCATCTGTAAAATGGGGGTTGACCGTGAGTACCGCATGGGACAACTTTGTATCCCCCCAGCACTTAGAACAGTGCTTAGCACATAGTAAGCACTTAACAAAAACCATTATTATTATTATTATTATTATTATTATAGCTCCCCGCTGCCCATATCCAACAGAACACTACTCTCCCTATCTTCAAATTCTTATTAAAATCAACTCCCTTCCAAGAAGCTTTCCCTGACTAACTCTCCATTTTCTCAACTATTGACCCTCCCCTTGAGTCACCTATGTACTTGGGCCTGTTCCCCTTGAACACTTTGATGGAGAAGCAGCGTGGCTCAGTGGAAAGAACACGGACTATGGAGTCAGAGGTCATGGGTTCGAATCCTGGCTCTGCCACTTGTCAGCTGTGTGACTTTGGGCAAGTCACTTAACTTCTCTGGGCCTCAGTTACCTCATCTGTAAAATGGGGATGAAGACTGTGAGCCCCCATGGGACAACCTGATCACCTTGTATACCCCCAGCGTTTAGAACAGTGCCTTGCACATAGTAAGTGCTTAATAAATGCCATTATTATTATTATTATATCCTACCCCAGCTCCACAATACTTACGTACAAACCCTTATGCTTTTCCTTTTCCCTTATCTGTAATTTATTTTAATGTCTGTTTTCCCCTCTGCTAATGTCTGCTATAGAGAAGCAGCATGGCTCAGTGGAAAGAGCACGGGCTTGGGAGTCAGAGGTCATGGGTTCTAATCCTGGCTCCGCCAATTGTCAGCTGTGTGACATTGGGCAAGTCACTTAACTTCTCTGTGCCTCAGTTACCTCATCTATAAAATGGGGCTGAAGACTGTGAGCCCCACGTGGGACAATCTGATCACCTTGCATCCACAGATAAGTAATTAATAATAATAATGGCATTTGTTAAGCACTTACTATGTGCAAAGCACTGTTCTAGGCATTGGGAGTAGATACAAGTTCATCAGGTTGGATACAGTCCCTGTCCCAAATGGGGCTCAAACGCTTATCCCCATTTTACAGATGAAGTAACTGAGGCACAGAGAAGTGAGATGACTTGCCCAAGGTCATAGAGCAGACATGTGGTAGAGGCAGGTTTAAAATCCAGGTCCTTCTGATTGCCAGGCCCGAGCATTACGCACTAAGGCAAGAATCGGGTCTCCCAACTCTAGAATTCAGAAGCAGTGTGGTCTAGTGGATACAACACAGCCTGGGAGTCAGAAGGACCTGGATTCTAATTGTGGTTCTGCCACTTGTCTGCAGTATGACTTTGGGCAAGTCACCTCAGTTTCCTCATCTGTAAAATGGGGATTAAGATTGTGAACACAAAGTGGGACAAGGACTGTGTCCAACCAGATTATCTTGTATCTATCTGAGTGCTGAGGACAGTACCTGGCACATAGTAAGCATTTAACGAATATATTATTATTGTATTGTACTCTCCCAAAGACTTAGTAGAGTGCCCTGCCCACAATAAGCATTCAATAATTGATAGGTGAAAATTGAGCCTATTGAGTGATAGGTAGAGCCTTAACTGACATTATTGCATATAATCTTATGATAATAATAATAATAATGGCACTTGTTATGTGCTTACTATGTGCAGAGCACTGTTCTAAGTGCTGGGGGGAGATACAAGGTGATCAAGTTGTCCCACGTGGGGCTCACAGTCTTAATCCCCATTTTACAGATGAGGTAACTGAGGCTCAGAGAAGTTAAGTGATTTGCCCAAGGTCACACAGCAGACATGTGGCAGAGCTGGGATTCAAACTCATGACCTCTGGCTCCAAAGCCCGTGCTGTTTCCACTGAGCCACGCTGCTTCCCCACAATTATCTGCTAATTGTGTCTCAAATGAAGTTTCTTCCATGTTGGGAAGAAAGCTTGTCATCTCTTCTTCTAGCAGGTCATTTAGCTGCCTCTCCCTCCTGCAGTTGTACTCAATTCCTCTCTCCTGCTGTTTTCATAATTAGGTACAAGCATTCTCTATAGTAAAGTTTGAAACAAACAGCTCTCCTGGTAATTCTGCTTTTTAGCATGATAACTTCAGTTGGACCTTCTTTTCCTTAGAGCCTGGAGACAAGGCTGGAGTGTAAAAGTCTGAGCTGTAGAGGGTCAATCATACTGTTAGACAGATGTCAGGATTTCACAGGTGGCCTCTAGGGAAGGATTAGTCTCCACAAATGATTATTTGGGATCAATCAATTGTATTTATTGTGTGCTTACTGTGGGCAGAGTATGATCAACTCTTTGTTTTATCCTGCCAATCAATGAATTAATGGTATTTCTTCATCAGTGGTATTTGTTGACTGCTGTGTGTAAAGTTGTACTAAGCACTTTGGAGAGTTCAATAGAGTCGGTAGACATGATAATAATAATAATGATGGTATTTGTTAAGTGCTTACTATGTGCACATCACTGTTCTAAGCGCTGGGGGATACAAAGTGATCAGGTTGTCCCACGTGGGGTTCACAGTCTTAATCCCCATTTTCCAGATGAAGGAACTGAGGCACAGAGAAGTTAAATGACTTGCCCAAAGTCACACAGCTGACAAGTGGCGGAGCTGGGATTTGAACCCATGATCTCTGACTCCAAAGCCTGTGCTCTTTCTACTGAGCCACGCTGCTTCTCTAAATTTTCATGATCCCTGTCCATGAGGAGCTTACACTCTAGTCAGGGATAAAGACAGTAAAATAACTTACGGGTAGAGGAAGGAGTAAGTAGAGTATAAAAGTATGTACATGAGTGTTCTGGAGGTGGGGGTGGGTTGAATATCAAAGTGCTTAGGGTGTATGAAACAAGTGCATAGGTGATGGAAGAAAGAGAGAATAGGGTAGGGAGAGGAAAAGTTAGTAGGAAAGGCTTCTTGGGGGAGTTATGATCTTACTGGGGCTATGAAGAAGCAGAGAGTGAGAATGGTAGTCTGTCATTTATCAAGGGTGAGGGAGTTGCAGGCGGGCAAGGGTGATGAGTTCAAGGAACAGTTGATGTTAGAGTTGCCAAGTGTGTGGGCTGGATTGTAGTAGAAGAGGAGGAAGAGGGACCGAGCTGATGAATGCCTTAAAACGGTCCAGAGGGACAAAATCAAATAATTTGCATGAAAATTTATTCAATGAAATACCCGTGTCCTGTTTAGGTATGATCAATTTAAGTGGGTTCTCTGTTTTGACTATAATTTATGTAATTTATTTATATAGATGTAATTTATTTATATAGATGTAATTTATTTATATATACACTATTCATATAAATGCAATTTATTTGTATACACATAATTTATTTATATTCTACCTCCCCCTCTATACTGTAAACTCTTTGTGGGCTGGGAATGTGTCTACCAACTCTGTTATACTGTACTCTCCCAAGTGCTTAGTTCAGGGAAGCAGCATGGCTCAGTGGAAAGAGCACAGGCTTGGGACTCAGAGGTCATGGGTTCAAATCCGGTCTCTGTCACTTGTCAGCTGTATGACTTTGGGCAAGTCACTTAATTTTTCTGTGCTTCAGTTACCTCATCAGTAAAATGGGGATTAAGACTGTGAGCCCCACGTGGGACAACCTGATCACCTTGTATCCACCCCAGGGCTTAGAACAGTGCTTCGCACATAGTAAGCGCTTAACAAATACCATCATTATTATTATTACAGTGCTTTACACACAGTAAGCGCTCAATAAATATGGTTGATTGTTTGATGATGTTAACTTCTGTAAACAGAATAGTTGAGAATGAATAGTTTATAAGAAAATGTAGCCCCTGAACCTACACACTTGTATATCACTAGTTATAAAATAATTTAACCAATCAACTCTATAGAATGAACACCATTTTATATGAATATATTACTTTATATTAATCATCATCATCATCATCAATCGTATTTATTGAGCGCTTACTGTGTGCAGAGCACTGTACTAAGCGCTTGGGAAGTACAATTTGGCAACATATAGAGACAGTCCCTACCCAACAGTGGGTTATTAATTGCACTAATCATTTGTGATTACTTCCAGAAGATAAGCAGTGATAAAATGACTAATCTGAAAAATTGATTTAAATGGGGGTGAATCTGGTTTAGACAGAGGAAAAAGTGTCACTTTTTACAAACGTAAAGTACATTAGGTTATGTATTTTTTAAAAAAAAAATCACTATTTTTTCAGATTTAAACAGGGCAAGCACTCAGGGCTGACTTCAGATGGTGAGAAAAGTAAGTGACTTCCTCAGAATCCAGATCCTCTGAGTCCCAAGCCCATGCTCTTTCTGTTAGGCCAGGCTGTTTACTCAACTAAACTATACTATACTGCTCTCCCAAACACTTGGGAGAGTACAGTATTACAGAGTTGGTACACCTTTTCCCTGCCCACAGGGAGTTTACAGCCCAGTGGGGTGTTTACAGTCTAGACATCCAGATGTCTGAAGCTAACCCTGGAGTCACTTCTTTGTTCAGTGGATTAATTTTAATTCACACCGCAAAAAGTTGCAATTCTACCACAATAGCTAGGACAGATTTTTTCGTTAATCTTGCTTTCAGATCTTAGTTGTGGCACTTATTACACATAAATGAACAAATCTTGTTGATAAGGATTGATTTAGAAAATAGATTTCTAAATATGAAGACTCTCAAGTGTTGAGTAAAATAATAATAATAAAGGCATTTGTTAAGCTCTTACCATAATAATAATAATAAAGTCATTTGTTAAGCACTTACTATGTGCAAAGAACTGTTCTAAGCACTCAGGAGGATACAAGATGATCAGATTGTCCCACGTGGGGCACATGTCATCATCCCCATTTCACAGATGGGGGAACTGAGGCACAGAGAAGTCAAGTGCCTTGCCCAAAGTCACACAGCTGACAACTGGCAGAGCTGGGATTTGAACCCATGACCTCAGACTCCCAAGCCCATGCTCTTTCCATTGGGCCATGCTGTTTCTCTTACAAAATGCTCTGAATATAGTAACTGCTTAATATATACAACTGATAGACTGGTGGATTAAATTGATTGATTGAAGCCTTGAGTGGGTCATTATTTTTGAAACATTCCAAAAAACTTAAATGTTCTCATTTCTTCATCTACAGAAAAAAGACATAATGTCAGAGTTTTCAAATTCAAACTTGAGGATTCTCAAAAACCATATTAAAATTATGGTGGGTCCTTCCAAAAGAGACATGCTGAAAAGTGACACTTATGGCTATGTTTTCAGTCCACAGTCTCAGAACCATAACCAGTTAATCAGTAATGTTTATTGAGTGCTTACAGTGTGCAGAGCACTGCACTACATGCTTGGGAGAGCATGTATGATACAACAGAGTTGGGATATAAGTTCCCTGTACATAAGAAGCTTGCAGTCTAGAGGGGGAGACAGACTTTAAAATAAACTATGGTTAAGTACATAAATTCTGTGGGCTGAGGGTGGGGTGAATATCAATAATAATGATAATGATAATATTAATAACAACAATGATAATAATAATGATAATTGTGGCATTTGTTAAGTGCTTACTATGTTCCAGGCACTGTACTAAGCTCTGGGGCAGGTACAAAGTAATCAGGTTGGACACAGTGGCTGTCCCACATAGGGCTCATAGTCTTAATCTCCATTTTACAGAAGAGGTAACTGAGGCACAGAGAAGTGAAGTGACTTGTCCAAGGTCACACAACAGACATATGACAGAGCTGGGATTAGAACCCAGGTCCTTCTGACTTCCATGTCTGTTGTACAGTAGATTCATTTTATTTCACATCCCAAAAAGTGGCAATTCTCCAGTAATAACTAAAACAGGAGTTTTCTGTTCATCTTGCTTTCAGATCTTAGTTGTAGCATTTATTACACATAAATGAACAAATCTTGTTGATGAGGACTGATCATTAGTGCTCTATTCATTAGGCCATGCTGCTTATCAAGTGCTTTAAAGAAACAGATCCATGTGCATAAGTGATACAGAAGGGAGGGGAAATGAGGGCTTAGTCAGGGAAGGCATCTTGGAGAAGATGTGACTTTAATAAGGCTTTGAAGGTGGGGAGAGTGGTGGTTTGGCATATATGAAGGTGGAGGGGGGTTCCAGGCCAGAGGGAGGTTGAGGGAAAGGAGTTGGTGGTGAGAGAGATGAGATCAAGTTTCAGTGAGTGGAGTGGTGTTTGAGGAGCAAAGCATGCCGTCTGGGCTTATAATAAGAAATCAGTGAGGTGAGGTAGGAGCAGGAAAACTGATTGAGTACTTTAAAGCCAATGGTAAGAAATTTCTGTTTGATGAGGAGGAGGATGGGCAGCCATTGGAGATACTTGAGGAGTGAGGAGACCTGGACTGAATTGTTTTAAGAAAAATGATACAGGCAATAGAATGAAATAAGGACTGGAGTGGCAAGAGACAAGAGGCAGAGAGATAAGAAGTAGGCCAATACATAGTCTAAGCACATTATGATAGCTGCTTGAATGAGCATAGTAACAGTTTGGGTGGAGAGAAAAGGGTGCATTTTAGTGATGTTTTGAAGGTAGAACTGACAGATTGTATATGGGGTTGAATACTGTAAGCTCCTCCCATAGACTGTAAGCTTGTTGTGGGTAGGGATCACATCTTCCATCCCTGTTGCTTTGTACTTTCCCAAGTGCTTAGTACAGTGCTCTGCACACAATAAACACTCAGTAAATACCATCGTTGATAGAATTAGAGAGCTGAGTGGAGGATAATGCCCAAGGTTATGAGCTTGTGAATGTTGTTGTCTGCAGTTATGGGAAAGACGGGGAGGACAAGGTTTTGATTATGGGTATATATCTACAATTCTGTTTATCTATTTTGATGCTATTTGATGCCTGTCTACTTGTTTTGTTTTGTTGTCTGTCTTCCCTTCTAGACGGTGAGCCTGTTGTTGGGTAGGGATTGTCTCTATTTGTTACCTAATTGTACTTTCCAAGCACTTATTACAGTGCTCTGCACACAGTAAGCACTCAATAAATACAACTGAATGAAGGAATGAATGAATTATGGGAAGAGGAAAAGTTCTGTTTTATAAATGTTTAGTTTGAGGAATCAGAGGAACATCCAGAACATCTAAGAAGAGATGTCCTGAAGGCAAGAGGAACTGTGAGACTGTGGAGGAGACAGGTCAGGGCTGGAGATGTAGATTTGGGAATCAGCAGCATAGAGATTGTAGTTGTAGCCATGAAAGAAAATGAATTCTCCAAGGGAGAGTACATAGATGTCTGTCTCCTCCTGTCTAGACTGTGAGCCCGCTGTGGGCAGGGATAGTCTCTATTTGTTGCTGAATTATACTTTCCAAGTGCTTAATACAGTGCTCTGCACACAAATTTTCTTCAATCATAAATATGATTGAATGAGTGAATAGATGGAAGATAAAGAGGAGGCACAGAAATAGCCTTGAGGAAGTCCCATAATTAGTCTCAACCACAGAATTCCTATCTGGAAGACCCTTCTCTGAGCAGACTATATCTAATCCATACACTGCAGATGATTACATTCCAATTTTAAAGTGTTCCAAAGATAAGTCTTCTAGACTGTGAGCCCACTGTTGGGTAGGGACCGTCTCTATATGTTGCCAGATTGTACTTCCCAAGCGCTTAGTACAGTGCTCTGCACACAGTAAGCGCTCAATAAATTCATTTATTCATTCATTCAATAATAAATACGATTGAATGAATGAATAAGAGATACCACAACCTCACTCAGAAGTTTCAAAGATTAGCTCCCGGACAGCAGGGATACTGATGATGATTGCAGTATTTGTTAATCTCTTTCTATGTTCCAAGCACTGTACTAAGTAAGGGCTGGGGTAGAAACAGCCTATGCAGATTGGATCTGGTCCCTACCTTACATGGGACTCACAGACTAAGTCAGAGAGAGAACAGGTTTTATATCCCCACTTTAAAGAAGAGGAAAATAAGGCCCAGAAAAGGTAAGTGATTTTCCTGCAATCACATAGTAGGCAAGTGGCAAAACTGGAATTAGAACCCAGACTTCTGATCAACAGCTCCTCAAGGACAGGGCAAGTGTGTCCCACTTCCATTTTACTTCTTCAGGTGTTTCGTATATGGAATGATTAACAATCCAGTCTTCAGGTCAGTCATGAGCCCCCTGAGGCCAGGACACCCACATCTCTGTCTCCCCCTTTTAGACTGTGAGCCCACTGTTGGGTAGGGACTGTCTCTATATGTTGCCAATTTGTACTTCCCAAGCGCTTAGTACAGTGCTCTGCACACAGTAGGCACTCAATAAATACGATTGATGATGATGATGATGATCTAATTTCCACTTTGCTTCCCTTAGCCCTTGGGGTAGTGGCCAGCTCTCAGCGGATACGGCTGCTGGACAGAGAGTGGAGACCTCTGTTCTACCGTTAGCTCCCAGAAAGTGGAAGTCTTTCTTCTGATGGATACGGCCCAAGCACGCTGTCTCGTGCTTGGAATTTAATCAGCACTGCTAAGGGAGTAATGGATGGGGTGTCTCAGACCCCTGTTTTCTGGGGACAGGAGCCACGATCCTCTGGAGCTTGGATGCGGCTGGGGGCCCCAGCTTCTATGCTGAAGAAGGGGCGGATGCTGCCACTTCTCCAAGCTGTTGCACAGTGGGGTACAGGTACAGCGGATGTGCTGGGGCCCAGATATAGCTTCTGGCCAAAGGCCTCACTCAGATGGGCTTGTATTGAATTACCAACTGTATCAAATTCTCCCAAATGCTTAGTACACTGCTCTGGACTAAAGAATGCTCAATAAATACCACTGCTTGATTTAACCACCTTCCCCCTCAGGATGATCTTTATTTCCAACAGTTTCTCGCTGTGATTTATGTCCATTTCTCCTAATTTTCTCCTATAAAGAGTAGGATGTTATAGTAATATAACAAACTATCAAAAATGTGAAGATCATTATAATTGTCACCCTGCAATTTTTTTCCCCTGATGCCTTTAGTCTTTCTTCATATGACATCTTCCAACCCGTTAATCGTTTTTGTTACTCCTTGGATTTCATGATTTGTGGACATTTGTTATTCACCCATCCCCAACCGCACAGTACTTTTGTATGCATCTTTAAATTGTATACTATAAATTACTTATTCATTAATATTAATGTCTATCTTCCCCTCTAGACTGTAAACTCACTATGGGCAGGGAATGTGTCTGCTAATTTTGATGTATTGTACTCTCCCAGGCACTTTGTGCAGTGCTTTGCACATAGTAAGCACTCAAAAATACCATTGATTGATCCAGTAATTGATTCACAATTCCCTTAAAAACGTGTAGGACCAAATCGGATAAATCATTTTAATAATGGCATAAACAGCAGAACAATTGCTCCCAGTAGATAAGAAGCATTATTCTCTTACATGTCATGGTCTTGTAAAGGTCATGGTCCTGTACTAAATTACTTATTCATATTAAATATACAGTCCACTAAGATTCAGGTGAGCAGAAGTATTGCTTTAGGTGATTTATTCTTGGGTTCCAAGAACTTTTCCTGCCATAAATCCTATTTTTCTGATGTAGTCTTTGACACTGTCCTCTTGGCTCTCATATAAGCTTATAACCTTGGCATTATCCTTGATTCATCTCTCTCATTCGATCACAAATTCAGTCTGTCACCAGATCCCATCAATTCTACCTTCACAACATCTCTAAAATCCACCCTTTCCTCTCCATCCAAACTGTTGCTACACTGATCCAAGCTCTTATCCTATCTCATCTTGACTACTGCATCTGCCTCCTCACTGACCTCCCTGCCTCCTGCTTCTCCCTACTCCAGTTCATACATCACTCTGTTTCCTGGCTAATTTTTCTAAAAAAAGTTCATTCCATGTCTCCCCACTCCTCAAGAAGCTCCAGTGGTTTCTGATAAAACTCTGCCTCTAATAGAAACTTAAATATTGACTTTAAAGCACTCAATCAGCTCTCCCTTCTCTACCTTATCTCACTGATTTCCTAATACAACCCAGCCAACATATTTTGCTCCTTTAACTCCAACCTACTTACTGAACCTCAATTTCATCTCTTGCTGTGGATCTCATGCCTACATCTTCTCATTGTCCTGGAATTTCCTCCATTTTCATATATGAATTTCCTCCATTTTCATATATGACAGCCCTCCACACTCCCTACTTTCAAAAACTTACTAAAATCATATCTCCTCCAAGAGGACATCCTCAACTAAACCCTCATTTGCCCTAATCCCTTTCCCTTCTGGGTTGCTTCTGAACTTGGACCTGTAGTCTTTAAGCACCTCATAGCCACCCCATCCTCAGCTCTATAATACATAGGTACATATTCATAATTTATATTAATGTCTGTCTCCCTCTCTAGACTGCAAGCTCATTGTAAACAGGGAATGTGTCTGCTAACTCAATTGTATTGTACTCTCCCAAGCACTCAGTACAGCGTTCTGCACATAGAAAATGCTCAATAAATACCACTGTAGCCTCAGACCTCCCCTGTACAGTTGTCATCTTTGACAACTGGGATTGTTTGTGCTACTTTCTACTTGTATTTCTGGCAGCCCATAATAACACCTGTGCATGTGTTAAAATACTGGGTATACCTTGTGACCCTGCAGTTATCCTCAGAAGCCCCTATAACTTCGGTGGCCTGTTTCTTCAGTCTAGAAGTATCATCACCCTCATTTTGATCCCAGCTTACTTTCGCAGTGCTTCTGTCTACTTAGGTGTTCCCCATCCCATACTGGGAAATTTGGTTTGGATCCTTTTTCATTAATCCCAACTGAATTCAACTGACTTTCCCCAGACTACTGAATTGAAAAGCAGATCCAGAAATAATTTGTAAGTCTTTAAAATGAACTTGAAAGTTCAAATTTAGAGTATTTTAATGAAAATAGAATCAATAATACTACCATATTTACAGTATGAATACACTACGATCAGGAATTTTTTTTCGAGTACAAAGAACAACTGTACATATTGGTGTGCACACACACACATGCACACACACACAAATACATAATTCATGTGCAGCTTAACTGATTTGCTGCATTTCTTGGGATGACACCTTGAATTCCCTAAGCCAGTAGAGTGTAGTATTTATTCATTTATTCAGTCGTATTTATTGAGAGCTTACTGTGTGTAGAGCACTGTATTAAGCGCTTGGGAAATACAGGTCAGAAACATATAGAGATGGTCCCTACCCAACAACAGGCTCACAGTCTAGAACGGGGAGACAGACAACAAAATAAAACATGTGGACAGGTGTTAAAATCATCAGAATAAATAGAATTATAGCTATATGCACACCATTAACAAAATAAACAGAATAGTAAATATGTACAAGTAAAATAGAGTAATAAATCTGCACAAATATATACAAGTGCTGTGGGGTTGGGAAGAAGGTAGGGCGGGGGGGATGGGGAGGAGGAGAGGAAAAAGGGGGTTCAGTCTGGGAAGGCCTCCTGGAGGAGGTGAGCTTTCAATAGGGCTTTGAAGGGAGGAAGGGAGCTAGCTTGGTGGATGTGTGGAGGGAGGGCATTCCAGGCCAGGAGGAGGACGTGGGCCAGGGGTCGACAGCGGGACAGGTGAGAATAAGGTAAAGTGAGGAGGTTAGCGGCAGAGGAGCAGAGTGTGTGGGCTAGGCTGGAGAAGGAGAGAAGGGAGGTGAGGCAGGAGGGGGTGAGGTGATGAAAAGTCTTGAAATCAAGAGTGAGGAGTTTTTGCTTGATTCGTAGGTTAACAGGCAACCACTGGAGTTTTGAGGAAGGGAGTGTCATGCCTAGAGCGTTTCTGTACAAAGATAATCCAGGCAGCAGAGTGAAGTATAGACTGAAGTGGGGAGAGACAGGAGGATGGGAGATCAGAGAGGAGGCTGATGCAGTAATCCAGTCGGGATAGGATGAGAGATTGAACCAGCAAGATACCAGTTTGGATGGAGAGGAAAGGGCGGATCTTGGCGATGTGGTGGAGGTGAGACCGGCACGTTTTGGTGACGGATTGGATGTGCGGGGTGAATGAGAGAGCGGAGTCGAGGATGACACCAAGGTTGTGGGCGTGTGAGATGGGAAGGATGGTAGTGCCGTCTACAGTGACGATGGGAAAGTCCCCCAACCTCTTCCATTGCAAATGCTATTTATAAGCTATTTTACTGTGTGGTCTTTTGTATGTGCTTTTTTGATGGTATTTGTTAAGGACTTACTATGTGCCAGACACTGTACTAGGTGCTGGGATAGATACATCCTAATCAGGTTGGACACAGTCCATGTCCCACACAAGGCTCACAGTCTTAATCTCCATTTTACAGATGGAGGTGAGACACAGAGAAGTGAAATGACTTGCCCAGGGTCACAAAGCAGGCAAGTGGCAGAGCCAGGATTAGAGCCCAGGTCCATCTGACTCCCAGGCTCATTCTCTATTCACTAGGCAGTGCTGCTACTCTATTATATTTAAAATGTATTTTATTAATTCATGTTATTTTTCTGTGCCTTTGGAAATTTCTGAGTTTTTTGCCACCAACTTTGCACAAACTCTGACAGATAAATTAGTCTGATAAGATACTATTGGTACCCTCCAAAAAGGCCGGAACACCTGTGTTCTCTGAAATATCTGTTTGTTAAAAACATCTTTACCCGTGTTCAAATCCTTTAAAACCTTTTCTTTCTAGGTGTCCCCACTACAGACAAACCCTGCATAAAACTGCAAACCCTAGTCTTTGGCAAACTCAGTATCTTTGGAAAATATTGCAAGAAACTATAGGAGATAAAATTGTAATACCCATTTTTAGGCTTTGGGTTTTAATTAATGTTACTTTTGACATTTCAGGGAGGTTTGATGGAATCATAACCCTGCAAATCAAATTTCCCAACCAGTGGTAAATAGGGAACAAAAGATAAAGAGACCCAAACTCTGCAGGGATTGACTAGTATAATCAATCAAAATAGCCTAAAATTATTAGCCATCTTCTTGGGGCTCAAGGAGTCCAGAGGTTACTTAGATTGTGCATGCAAAGTGACAGCATGATCAAATAAATTGTAGGAATATAATTGGATTGCAAGATCAAGAAGGAGTAGCAAAGTGACAAGAAGATGGAAATTTTGAATGTTTTATAAAGATGAAGTCTCTTTAACATTAAATCAGCTTGCTTTGTTTCATGTTGTGTGTATTATATTTAGTTCTCAAGTTTAAAATGAAAAGGCAAGAGATGTTTGTAAAATAATAATAATAATGGCATTTGTTAAGCGCTTACTATGTGCAAAGCACTGTTCTAAGCTCTGGGGGGGGGGGTTACAAGGTGATCAGGTTGTCCTACAAGGGGCTCACAGTCTTAATCCCCATTTTACAGATGAGGCAACTGAGACACAGAGAAGTTAAGTGACTTGCCCAAAGTCACACTGCTGACAAGTAGCGGAGCTGGGGTTAGAATCCATGACCTCTGGCTCCCAAGCCCAGGCTCTTTCCACTGAACCACACTACTTCTCCATTAACAAGTTAAGACCTCTAAACCAAAATAAGGAATGGGCTCAGACCACTGATTTTTTGGAGAATTTGAATTTTTGGAACCTAGATTTTTTTACTTTAAAAATACTCCATATTTGATTCTGTAGGGTACAATATGGCAATTTCTCCCCATTTTATGTTCTGAATTAACATTCAATTACAGACAAAACAAATTCCAGCAAAAGAGACCAATTTTCATTTTGGACATGGAGGGGAACTTAGGGTGGAGCTTAGGTGAAAGGGCATTTTAATGTAGCAGTATTGAGGGAGAGAGGAAAAGAGGAGGAAAAGGGGAGAGGAGATGGGAAAAGAGGAAAAAAGAGAAGTGGAAGAGAGGTGGGAAGGGAGAGTGATCTTGGAACTTTGTCTTATTTTAATTCTACTTTCCCCAGTGCCCAATACAGCGTTTTGCACTTAGTCTCTGTGCTGTGATGTGCCTTCCTGTTGCTCCTCCTCTCCCTTCCTCTTCTAGCACAGTCACTTCCACTTTTTTCTTTCTCATTCGGCTGCAGGGCTGAGCTATGGGACTCCTTTTCCCACTTGCCCCACCATCCTTAAGCCACTTGCCCCCCAGCTATCTAGAGCCATTCCATCCTGTCCTTTCCCAGAACTGCCACTGCCCTCACGCCCGATGCTGTCATCAGTAGCAGCAGCCCTGAGAACAGGCCAGCTGAGCAAAAGTTGCTGTGCCACACACTTTGTTAGGGGCAACAAAGTGACTGAGCCCCCCCCTTCCTCTCCCCCTGCTCCCCCTCCCCATCCCCCTCGCCTTACCTCCTTCCCCTCCCCACAGCACCTGTATATATGTATATATGTTTGTACTTATTTATTTCTCTATTTATTTATTTTATTTGTACATATTTATTTTATTTTGTTAATATGCTTTGTTTTGTTGTCTGTCTCCCCCTTCTAGACTGTGAGCCCGCTGTTGGGGAGGGACCGTCTCTATATGTTGCCAACTTGTACTTCCCAAGCACTTAGTACAGTGCTCTGCACACAGTAAGCACTCCATAAATACGATTGAATGAATGAATGAATGAATAAAAGGGGCAACAGTGGCTTCAGCTCATCTTATTCATGCTCAGCAAGGCTGCTGTTTATGGATCAATCAATTAGTGGTATTTATTGAGTGCTTACAGTGTGCAGAGCACTATACTAAGTGCTTGGGAGAGTACAATAAAACAGAGTTGGTAGGCAAGTTCCCTGCCCACAGTGAGCTTACGACTAGAGGATAGCAGCAGCCAGGGGGCTGGCCCAGGCAATAAAGAGGTGCAGTAGTTCTGGATAACTTGTTTTTCCAGGTGTCAGAGCCAGGTCCCAGTATCAGGACAGAGGTGACCTTCTAGTAAGGGGGAAAAAAAAGATAGAATCACCATTTTGGTTCCTTCTTTAGCCCCTTTCTGGATCCAAGGGGTGGAATAGATTAGAGCCAGCTACACATTCTGCCAAAAAGCCCTCTGGGGCAAAGCTAATGGCATCATTCTTGAGGTAACAAACTCTATGGGCAAACACCCCCTTTGCCCCTGTGGAGTTCGCACCAGTGGACGGAAGCACAGCTACTCTTATATTGTGAGTCCCCCAAGGGGCAGGGATGCATGTCTTATTCCACCTGTGTATTCTCTCAGAGCACTTAATACAGCACTCTGGGCACAGTATACTTAATTACTATTATTACTATAACTGGCATTTCTCAGAATATATTTTGAAGGCAAGCATAGTATCCAAGAGCAGTTCGATTGAAAATTAGTCTAAAAATTCCAAACATTTTGGATTGAAAATTAGTCTGAAGACTAGTTTACACCTAGTAATGCTACACATAATATAGCATCATTATCCACACACCAGCGCTGAATGCTGCTTTTGAATTCTGTTACTTGTACAGCCCATTGTTATTGTCAAGAGAAGCTGCATGGCTCAGTGGAAAGAGCACAGGCTTTGGAGTCAGAGGTTATGGGTTCAAATCCCGGCTCTGACAATTGTCAGCTGTGTATCTTTGGGCAAGTCACTTCACTTCTCTGGGCCTCAGTTACCTCATCTGTAAAATGGGGATTAAGACTGTGAGCCCCCATGGGACAACGTGATCACCTTGTAACATCCCCAGCGCTTAGAACAGTGCTTTTCACATAGTAAGCGCTTAATAAATGCCATTATTATTATTATTATTCAACTTCTGAAGTATTTCCACCAAGACAAACTATGTGCAGAACTTAACATCCAGTGGCAACAAAGGTGTTCTGGAACACAGGCATTGAAACAATGCTTGTTTCATCACATTGGAACAAGGTGGAACATGGATAAAGAAAAGATACGGTGGACTATCCTAACAAAACCTCAATGTGACGTTGCGGTGAACAGTTGGAAGACAGCAGCATAAGTTAGCTCTGCCAAGCATGCAGTAATCAGAAATAGTGCAGCTATCTCAGAGTAAAAGCCTCTGAAAAAGGGAGAAAATAAAATAGTGTCAAGTAATGTGGTTAACGAAATGCAACAAGACAACCTTCATATGCACCCAGGGCAGAAGGGTCGACCCATCCCATCGATCAATCATTGATATTTATTGAGCACTGACTTTGTGTAAAGCACTTTCTAAGCCCTTAGGAGAGTGCAATATAACAACTGGGAGAAGCAGTGTGGCTTAGTGGAAAGAGCCTGGGCTTGGGAGTCAGAGGTCATGAGTTCTAATCCCAGCTTTACCACTTGTCAGCTGTGTGACTTTGGGCAAGTCACTCAACTTCTCTGTGCCTCAGTTACCTCATTTGTAAAATGGGGATTAAGACGGTGATCCCCAAGTGGGACAGCCTGATTACCTTGTCTCTACCCCAGCACTTAGAACAGTACTTGGCTCATAGTAAGTGCTTAACAAATAGCATCATTTTTATTATTATTATTAGAAATGTTCCCTGCCCATAACGAGTTTACAGTCTAGAAGCCGGTATTGGTCACATATTGGTCTTATCAGCCTCATCCACATAGTAATAAAATATTACCATAACAGCATCATCTTTCAACAACAATCTAAATCAGTGTTCATTACACACACACACACACACACACACACACAGACACACACACACACACACACACATATATATTAATATATATATATATTAAGAGTCTCCCCGAGTTGGAGTGAAGGAAGACTTTATCTAAGGTCAGGAGTCAAGTGAAGCAGTGTTGCTCAGTAAAAAGAGCACAGGCTTTGGAGTCAGAGGTCATGGGTTCAAATCCCGGCTCTGCCAATTGTCAGCTGTGTGACTTTGGGCAAGTCATTTCATTCTCTGGACCTCAGTTACCTCATCTGAAAAATGGGGATGAAGACTGTGAGCCCCCCATGCAACGACCTGATCACTTTGTAACCTCCCCAGTGCTTAGAACAGTACTTTGCGCTTAGTAAGTGCTTAGTCAATGCCATTATAAAAAAAAGTGATGCTGATGATTATGGTAATTGTTAAGCACTTACTATGTGCTGAACACCAAACTAAGCACTGAGATATAGACATGATAATCTGGTCAGACACAGTCTCTGACTCACATGGGGCTCACAGTCCAAGGAGAGGGATAACAGGTATTGAATCTCCATTTTACAGATGAGGCTTAGTGAGGTTGTGACTTGCCCAGTCACACAGCTGAGTAGTGGCAGAGCCAGGATTAGACTCCAGGGCCTCTGACTCCCAAGTCCACACTCTTTCCACTAGGCCATCCTACTTTATCGAGTGAAGCCATGCAACAATTTTTATCATTCGTATAAGTCAGTCAGTTTCTCCTGGAAGAAAATCAATTTTCACTCGGTATAAATGCTCCATTTGGCAGCAGTTCTGGGTGATTGCTACTGTGCTCCCATCTGTTTGAGCACATGTACTTGTAGTTTCAGGGGCAGGGAGAGGAGATTTAAGTAACTCAAAAGGAAATTTTTATCAGCTATTTGTGACCCAAGAGCCAGCAAAAGAAGTGGAGATTTTTCTTTCTTAGCAAAATGTTTATAACTTCCTCTCAGTACTCAGAAGGAAGGTCAGTAATCTTTTAGTTTGAAATACCCCTCATGAAGCCAAGCAAAGCCTGTGGGTATCCACTCGAGAAGGGCTTGAGGAACAAGCAGGTGGGGAGAAGGACAGAGTGGAAAGGAAGAAAGAGGTTAAGAGAAAGAGAAAGGAAGGAGAAAGAAGACCAGATGGTGGGTGGTGGCAGAAATTGCCACAGATGCTTCAGGAATCCTTTGACAAATGCAAACTTTTAACTTGAACATAGCTATGTACAAAAACTATCTTGAAGTTTTAAATATTTTTGTGACAAAATGGCAAGGAGTTGACCCTCTCTGCCCAACGTTTTGGAAAATCTCAAATTGCCCTATTAGTCATCCTAATTACCTCAACCTTTCAGATACCTTTGACACGGTTGACCCATTCTCCTTAAAACATTATCCAGCCTTGTCTTCACTGACATTGTCCTCTTCTGTTTTTTCTCCTCCTTATAATAATTATGGTATTTTCTAAGTGTTTGCTATGTGCCAGGCACTGTACTAAGCACTATACCTCTGACCACTCCTCTCAGTTTCTTTCACAGGCTCCTTCTTACCTGCAAGAGTCCCTCGAGGCTCAGTTCTGGTTTCCTTTCTAATCTCCACCTACACCCACTTCCTTGGAGAATTCATTCACTCTTATGGCTTCAACTACTATTTCGACGTGAATGATTCCCAAATTTACCTATCCAACCCTGACCTCTCTCCTTCTCTGCAGGCCATCTATATATTCAATCTGTCACCAAATCTGTTGGTTCTACCTTCTACCTTCACTAAACTCCACCCTTTTCTCTTCATCCAAACTACTACTACACTGATCCAAGCACTTGTCATAACAGTGCTTACTGATTACTGCATCCTCTGAACTCCTGGCCTCCTGTCTCTCCTCACTCCCAGTCTTATTTCACTTTGTTGCCTAAATCATTTTTTTTTACTTCAGTCTGCCTCTCCCCACTCCTAAGAACCTCCAGTGGTTGCCCACCCATCTCCACAATGAACAAAAACTCTTTACCATTGGCTTTAAAGCACTAAATCAGCTCACCCATTCTTATCTTACCTCATTAATTTCCTACTACAACCCAGTCCACATACTTTGCTCCTCTAACTCTAATTTACTCACTGTACCTCAGTGGTGTCTATCTCTCTACTGGCCCCTTGCCCACATCCTCCCTCTGACTTGGAACTTTCTTTCCTTCCATATATGACAGACCACCCCTCTCTCAACCTTCAAAGCCTTATTAAAATCATTCTTTCATTCAATTAATCATATTTATTTAGCACTTACTGTGTGCAAAGCACTGTATTAAATGCTTGGGAGAGTACAATATAACAGACACAATCCTGGCCACAGTGAGCTCACAGTCTAGAGGGGGAGAATCACATCTCCCCCAAGAGATTTTCCCTTATAAGCCCTTTTCCCCTATTGCCGCTCCCTTCTGAATCATCTATGGACTTGGATGTGTCCCCTTTAAGCACTTGATATTAACCCCCCATCAGCCCCACAGCACTTATGTACATATCTCTTTGTGGGTCGGGAACTCTGTTGTACTATACTCCCTCAAATGCTTAATACAATGCCCTGAGCACAGTAAGTGGTCAATAAATACCATTGATTGATAGCCAAATCCCTATCCTTGGAGAATCAGGAGTAGACAGGGCTTGGGGTTACACTCTACTTACTCACTGAAGGAAAGAAGGAAGTATATTCCCCCAACTGGAAGAACAGCGGGAGGGAAGCCTGAAAATGAGAATTCAGATCAGGTTATATGGAACTACAAGAACAGAGGAGAGTCTTTGAGGCCAGAGCTTTGCTTGAAAAAGAAGCGAGCCCAGAAGTTCTTCTCTGATGAAAGAGGTGCTTTGTAGACTTGAAATTTTCTCCACACTTGGCTCTGGAGTTGTAGAATCATGCGATAATAATAATATAAATGATGGCATTTGTTAAGTGCTTTCTATATACCAAGCACTGTTCTAAGCACTCGGGTAGATATAAAGTAATCAGGTTGTCCCACATGGGCTCACAGTCTCAATCACCATTGTACAGGTGAGGTAACTGCAGCCCAGAGAAGTGAAGTGACTTGCCCAAGGTTACACAGCAGACAAGTTGTGAGGCTGGGATTAGAACTCATGTCCTCTGACTCCCCAGCTCATGCTCTTTCCACTAAGCCATGCTAACCTCACAAGAGGATCCTTAAATTTCTTCAGTCTAGGAAGAAATGTAATTCACTGGTCCCTAAAATAAATAAAAATTCTTCCCTTTGAAGCAATGATCCTTATCTTAGGCATGAGTTCATGACCCTTAAAACAGTTGCCTAAAACCAAATGATTTCCTATGCATCCAACCATATTTCAGGTGTTCTAGTTTCATTACTTCTATTCAGTACCTTGTTGAGTAAAAATACTGCTGGGCTGATTAACATGTTTCACTACTTGTTTGACAGATAATTTAGACTAATGAGTTGCATAATGGGTGAGTAATTTCAAAACCAAACTGAATGCGTTTTAATTCTCCATTAACAACAACTTCCTTGGAGAATTCATTCACTCCCAAGGTTTCAGATACCTACCATCTCTACATAGATGATGCCCAAATCTGCCACTCTAGTCCCAACGTCTCTCCTTCTCTATTCTCTTGTATTTCCTCCCACCTTCAGGACATTTCTTCTTGGAAGTCCCGCTGACACTTCAAATTTAGTATGTCCAAAACTTCTCATCCTCCTACGCAAACCCTATCCTTCTCCTGACTTTCTCATCATTTTGGAAAGCACTACTGTTCTTCCCTATCTCACAAGCATGTAACGTTGACGTTATCTTCGTTTCATCTCTCTCATTCAACCCACATAGTTGATCAATCACCAAATGCCTTCAGTTATAACTTTTTATGGTATTTGTTAAGCACTTATTATTAGTACAGTGCTGTGCACACAGTGAGCACTCAAGAAATTCAATTGAATGAATATGCCAGACTGTACTAAGTGCTGGGGTAGAAATAAGTTAATCAGGTTGGACATCACCATGTCCCACATGGGGCTCACAGTCTTTATTTTTTCTCAGAAACTGCCACCCCATCCCTAATTACTAAACGTCAAGATGGTCTGTTCAGTTTAAGACCGTTTCCTACGCTGTTTCCACATTTTGCTCTTCTAATTCCAACCTACTCACTGTACCTGGATCTCATCCATCTCATAGCCGTCCCCTCGTCCCCAGTGAGCTTCTGACCTGGAACGCCCTCCCTCTTCATATTCAACGAACGATCACGCTCCCCACCTTGGAAACCTTACTGAAGGCACATCTCCTCCAAAAGGCCTTTCCCACCTAGGCCCTCATTTCCTCAAAGAGAAGCAGGGTGGCTCAGTGGAAAGAGCACAGGTTTTGGAGTCAGAGGTCATGGGTTCAAATCCCGGCTCCGCCACTTGTCAGCTGTGTGACTTGGGGCAAGTCACTTAACTTGTCTGGTCCTCAGTTACCTCATCTGTAAAATGTAGATTAAGACTGTGAGCCCCTCCATGGGACAACCTGATCACCTTGCAACTTCCCCAGCACTTAGAACAGTGCTTTGCACATAGTAAGCGCTTAATAAATGTTATTATTATTTCCTCTTCTCCCAATACCGTCTGCATCACATTTGCACTTGTACTTGCACCTTTTATTCACCCCTCCATCAGTACTGCAGCACTTGTGTACGTATCTGTAATTTATGTATTTGTATTGATAACTGTCTCCCCCCTAGACTGTAAGATTGTTGTGGGCAGGGAACATGTATAACGATAATAATAATAATGATAGTAATGGTATTTGTTAAGTGCTTACTAGGTGCCAGGCAATGTACTAATCACTGGAGTAGATACAAGCAAATCGGGATGGCCACAGTCGCTGCCTCATGCGGAGTTCACGGTCTCAATCCCCAGTTTACAGACGAGGTAACTGAGATACAGAGAAGTGAAGGAACTTGCCCAAGGTCACACAGTAGACAAGTGACAGAGTCGGGATTAGCACCCATGACCTTCTGACTCCGAGGCCTGTACTCTAGCCATTACACCTTCCTGCTTCTACCAACTCTATTATACTGTAGTCTCACAAGCGCTTTGTACAGTGGTACAGTAGAAGTACAACACAATGTAAGCACTCAATAAATATGATTGATTTACATGGGCCATGGCAGTTTGTCACTGGACAACAACAACCTATACTCCTAGCATTCTGCAGCTTCTCTGCATTGCTTTTAGTTGTAGTTCAGAATGCTTCAAATTTCCTTGTAGTGTTTCTTCCTCTGGACTGATTTGCAGTCACCACACTTAGCTCTGACTACAGCAGTGGCTTGGTATCCTATTGTCAACCATCCTTCACATCCTGTCTGCTGGATTTTGCTGCAGCAAGTCTCACTTTTGTGCTGGTGAGACTGGCTCTTTTCTCTCTCACAGCTGATTCCTTTGTGCTACTGAATGTTAGATGTGACTTGGAGTTATCACTGATGAAACAGTTTAAGAAGTTGGGTATGACGCCTGTGGCTTTCACTGAAGAGAAGTTGGTTGCTACTCTCACCATCTAGGTCTTCGTAAAAATTAGGATATTAAGTACTTGCTATGTACCGAAGACCTGTGCTAAGTGCTGAGTTAGATACAAGATCATTGTATCAGATATAGCTTCTGTCCCAACTGAGACTCACAATCTAAGAGGTAGGAAAAGCAGATCCTAAATTTGGTAGAGAATTTGATGTCATGTTGTCTGCCAATATCCCAGGAAACAGGCCAGCTTCTTTTTATTCATTTTTCTTTTGGACGGCGTGCTGACCAGGTAATAGGTTTTTGGTGCCAGCAGTCAGCTCTGTGTTGTAGATTTAACAATAAATAAAACAAAACAGTTTTTGGCACTAAGGAGGGTTTTCCTAGTGCAGTTTGGAATTAATCCCAGTCTTCAGGCTCACTGAGCCCATAAACACACTGTTCATTATGCAGAATGACTCATATTCTTTTTCACACAAGTGGAGTTACTGAGCACAGTCATCAGTACTCAGTAACTGCCAGATAGGAATGCCACGAAATTCTTATTTAGTTTCCTAGCCTCTGATCCACTCAGACAGTCCCTGATCCAGGGCACAAAAGTTGGACTAAAATATTCAAAAATCTCCCTCACAGTTCCCACCTGCAGCTGGTTCCCCATCTCTGCCTTTTTCCTGGAGAGAGATGGAGGGTCACAACCCCTGTAAGCCTCCTGCAGAAACCCCCAGGATGGTACCAGATGGGAAGGCGCAATAGATAAAATCAGCCCAACCATCAGCCCAGGAACAGGGTCTCTGAAGATCGCTGGGGACAAAGCCCTCAGTTCAGGACCCTCAGTTGTTCGGAGATCTGGGGCTTAGTGCTACAGAGGGAGGGTGAAGGCCCAGCTGTTCCCTCAAAAGCTCACTTGATCTTGATTTTCAGGATGAATACTAATGTGAAAGCAGGGCCTCAAGATCCTTCCGACATTTGGGGTTTGAAGCAGGAGGTGTCAGAAAAGTTCCCACAGGAATAACTCGCTCGTGGCGGCCAAGCTTTCATAATCATGTCGCTGTTTGATCCTTCAATGTCGGCTCTTCCAATCATTGTGAAGGAGAATTAACCAACCGTTAGATTAACTCACCCACTGATAGGGAATGTGAGTGGGTTTAGACTGTTGTGAAACAGGTTAGTTTTACCCTTCTGATCAATCAATCAATCAATCATATTTATTGAGCACTTACTATGTGCAGAGCACTGTACTAAGCGCTTGGGAAGTACAAATTGGCAACATATAGAGACAGTCCCTACCCAACAGTGGGCTCACAGTCTAAAAGGGGGAGACTGATGAGACTGACCACCCAATCCCCACACCTTACGGCATCCAAGCAGCCCCTATTCCGGGGGGGAAGAAGCAGCAGTATGAGGTCTTTCCAACTTTTAGAGCAGTGGGAAACTTGTGGCTGTGGTTATAACTTCCTCAGTGCTGCAGGACACTACTCTGCTTGTCAGAAGACTCATTCCCTGCACAGCAGTAAGTGGGTAGGGACAAAGGCACGTGGGGCTTAGAGTCCCCTTAAGACTCCTGGAGGTTCTAGGGTGTTTCCACTCAGACTAGCCCACTCTAGCCCAGCAGGTCACTGCCTGTGGGAGGACTATCTTTATAACCCCTAGGACTCTGAGGAGGCTGTATGCCTATGGACTGTTCACTTGGAGCAGTGGAGAGTTTAAGCGGTTCCAACAGCAAAAGTCATTATTTTACTTGTCTTGTGACCTTGAGAAGCAGTGTGATCTAGTGGAAAGAGCACTGGTATGGGAGTTAGAGGTCCTGGGCTCTAATTCTGACTCTGCCACTTGTCTGCTATATGACCTTGGGCAAATCACTTAACTTCTCTGTGCCTCAGTTCCCTCCTCTACAAAAATGGGGATTCAATATCTGTTCTCCCTCCTACTTAGACTGTGAGCCCCATGAGGGACCTGATGATCTTATATCCACCCCACTGCTTAGTAAATAGTAAGCACTTAACAAATAGAAGAATTATGATTGTCATGCATAATTGTTGATTCTGATGCTTGCTGTTGTTGTTGCATCCTATTGTTGAAGCTGCCTTTATCTATTATCCCCAATTCTCACCTAGATGTGAGCCCTTTGTGCATTAAGGGCTTTGTCTGAGCTGTTAACACCTCACAGGTGCATGGCCTGCTCTTGATGACTCTATGTCCTTGTATTGAACTCCTGGAGTATGCTCTGTGAATGACCTATAATGATGATTTGAATAACTGCATCTGTAAATCTTTTAAATTGTATTGCACTCAGCCAGCTCCCAATTATTCAAGGGCTGACAATCACTTGGACTTGTTGCCTCTTCTCCTCCTTTGCCTCCTCACGCTATTTCCTTTACAGACATTGTTTTAGATTTTGTACTACTCTTTTGCCCTACCCTAAGTTTGTCACACTATTGGCACACTATTCAGATAAGTACAGTAAACTCTTGCATGGCAAACCCTTGTTAATACATCCCAATATTTCACTGCTTTAATAACAACAGTATATTGCTGACTCAAGATGCCCTCCTTGCTTATCATAGGCACAGTCCTAATCCAGGTTTATTGATGTTTTATATGGATTATTGCAATACTTTTGGCTGGAATCTCCGACTCCAGCACCTCCCCCACACTTCCCCCATTACAACCTATTCTACACCCAGAAATAAGACTGCTTTTCCTCAGTGTTATTTGCCTTGTGTCAGTTCCTTTCCCAAAATTCTACAAAGGATCCCAATTGCCTCCCTCATAAATGCTGGTCTTGGGCTTTAAAATGAGACTATCCAATTTCTACTCATTTTCAGCAGGATGGGATGGAGCTTCCAGGGAATGGGATGAAAATAAATGGTAAGCAGCACAGTCTAGTGAAAAGAACTTTCAGGTCTGGGAGTCAGAGGACCTGGGTTCTAACGCCAGCTCCACCACTTCTCTGCTGTGTGACCTTGGGCAAGTCACTTAATATTTCTGTGCCTCAGATGCCTCATCTGTAAAATGGAGATTAAATTCTCCCCCTTCCTATTTAGACTATGAGCTCCATGTGGGACAGGGACTGTGTCCAACATGAATATCTTTTATCTACTATGGCCCTTAATACAATGATTGGCATATAATGGGTGCTTACAAAATACTATTGGAGAGAGAGAGGGAGTGAGAGGAGGTGAGAGAGACAGAACATAGCATTGAAGAAAGGAAGAGGGAGGGGGGAGAGAGAGAGGGAGAGAGAGAGAGATAGGAAGGGGGGAGAGAGAAAGAGAAAGAGCGAGAGAGAGAGAGAGACTTTTCTTTTCTATGGCATTACCACACATTGCTAACAAACTCTGACAGGTGCAGTTGGGCACCTCTAATTCTGAGGTTCCATCTGCTCAGGGGCTGATCACCTGGCTTCTATACCTATTTATTGGGAATCAGATTTAGCAGCTGCAGTCAGGGGTCTGCAGATGTCACCTGTGGGATGTAGTATTTTCTCAACTGCTGCTCCACAGAAAATGGAGAAGAGGAAAGAGCTGATATTAGGGGGAACCCTAAGATACATTGTGGAGTAGAAATAGGCTTCAGTGCTTAGGGGGTGCCAGAGCACATCTGGGGGAGGCATACCCCTAATTTTTGCTTTCTTGTCTATAAGAGAAAATTGCAGAGAGGAGTGAATACCAGTTTCCTAGGGCCTCAGGCCACTCCCAGACATAGGTAATGTTGGCAAATGCTGTCACAGCTCTGGGGCCCTGGTGAGGAAGGAGAGTTGGAAACTGGAAACTGAACAGATCTCCTGGGCAGTTCTTAAAGAACTAATTCCCACTGTTCCCTTATCATCATTAACAGGACACTCACTCTCTGTCTGCTGGGTAACTGGAAGATAGAAAGACAAAGTCTTTTTATTCAGAACCATGGAATATTTTGTCCTTAGCTTTCACTGGGAAGTCCTGACCAATGCTGCTGAGGGTCTGGGGTCCTTACTTAGCTAACTTCATCTACTGAGGGGCCTTGGGGCCTTGCTCTAGTTCCCCTGCTCCTGACTCCCAGTTCGTGGCATAGGACTAGGATATGCTGCCACAGAAACAGAAGTTGCATAGGGTTTGAGGAAACAAGAGCCAGGAGCTGCCAACCTGGCTGCGGGGAAGGAAAGCAGGAGAGATGAGGTTGCTAGCAGGGTTCATTTCATTGTGCAGGGAGCCTTCTATTGGGGAAAAAAACCTGGTTGTGCCACATGTGATTATGGCAATGGGGAGCCAAAACTCTCCCTCCTCATTTGACTGCCCTCTTTTTATCTCTTCCCTGTTGCTCACAGTCCCCTGTCACTGATGCAGGTTGGCACTGAAATTTTTTTTTTAAAGGTATGTGTTAAGCACTTACTATGTGCCAAGCACTGTTTTAAGCACTGGGATAGACACATTTGGGACCCACAGTGTTAATCTCCATTGTACTGATGAGGTAACTGAGGCATAGAGAAGTTAAGGGACTTGTCCAAGGTCACACAGCAGACAACTGGCAAAAGCAGGATTAGAACTCAAGTGCTTGCTCTGTCCACTAGGCCATACTGCTTAGAGTGAGTGTTCAAGAATGAAGGGAGGGGATGACTTTGAAAGCAAATAAGGAGTTTCTCAGGGGAGTCTGAACTCCTTAACTTCCTTCCCAAACCCTGCCCTCTCCCTGACTTTCCCATCACTACCATCCTTCCCATCTCACAAGCCCGCAACCTTGGTGTCATCCTTGACTCCGCTGTCTCGTTCACCCCACACATACAATCTGTCCCCCAAACCTGCTGGTCTCACCTACACAACATTCCTGAGATCTGCCCTTTCCTCTCCATCCCAACTGGTATCTTGCTGGTTCAATCTCTCATCCTATCCTGACTGGATTACTGCATCAGCCTCCTCTCTGATCTCCCATCCTCCTGTCTCTCCCCACTTCAGTCTGTACTTCACTCTGCTGCCTGGATTATCTCTGTGCAGAAACAGTCTGGGCATGTTACTCCCCATCACAAATATGTCCAGTGGCTGCCTGTCAATTTACGAATCAAGCAAAAACTCACCCTTTGCTTCAAGGCTCTCCATCACCTTGCTCTCTCCTACCTCACCTCCCTTCTCTCCTTCTACAGCCCAACCCACTCTCTCTGCTCCTCTGCCACTAACCTCCTGACTGTACCTCATTCTCACCTGTTCCACTGTCAACCACCAGCCCACGCCCTTTCCCTGGCCTGGAATGCCATCCTTCCACACATCTGCCAAGCTAGCTCTCTTACTCCCTTCAAAGCCTTACTGAGAGCTCACCTCCCCCAGGAGGCCTTCCCAGACTGAGCCCCCTCTTTCCTCTCCTCCTCCCCATCTCCCCCACCCCACCTCCTTCCCCTTTCCACAGCACTTATATATATATTTGTACAGATTTATTACTCCATTTTACTTGTACATATTTACTATTCTATTTATTTTGCTAATGATGTGCATATAGCTTTAATTCTATTTGTTCTGTTGATTTTGACATCTGTCTACATGCTTTGTTTTGTTATCTGTCTCCCTCTTCTAGACTGTGAGCCCATTGTTGGATAGGGACCATCTCTATATGTTGCCGACTTGTACTTCCCAAATGCTTAACACAGTGCTCTGCACACAGTAAGCGCTCAATAAATACGATTGAATGAATGAATGAAGACATTCCCAGGAGTCCTTCAGAGTATGATGCACCTGATGTTGCCTATCAGGATTATCCCAGTCAATGTCAGTCATATGTATTGTGCTTCTGTGTGCAGGGCACCATACTAAATGCTTGGTAGAGTACAATATAACAAAGTCAATAGACAAGGTCCCATCCCACAGTGAGCTTACAGTCTAGAGACATGAATGTAAATATAAATGAATTAATATAATTATCTATTATACTTAATATAATTAAATTAATATAAATAAATTATGGCTCAGTACATAAGTGCTATGGGGAAGAGGGAGGGGTGAATAAAGGATGCAAATCCAAGTGCAAGGGTAATGCACAAGGGAGTGAGAGAAGAGGAAATGAGAGCTGAGTGAGGCAAGGCCTCTTGGAGGAGTTGTGTTTGTAATAAGATTTTGAAGGCGGTGGAGTGATCATCTGCTAGACATGAAGAGGGAGGCAGTTCCAGGCTAGAAGCAGGATGTGGGTGAGAGGTCGGCAGCGAGATGGATGAGATCGAGGTACAGTGAGTAGGTTGGCATTGAGGAGCCAAGTTTGTGGTCTGAGTTGTAGTAGGAAAGCAGTGAGATAAGGTAGGAGGGTGCAAGGTGATTGAGTGCTTTAAAGATGATGGTTTGGACTTTCGGTATCTAGTGTCCTGAATCCTGGTGGACCAGTCTAGCCCTATTCATTCACACAAAGATTCCAACTTCCCCTCCAAGAAGATGGCTTCTAGCTACTTTTCTTTGGCCTTGCAAGAGGAAAGGGAACCTGCCATGAGATGATAATGATAATAATAATAATGGCATTTGTTAAGCGCTTACTATGTGCAAAGCACTGTTCTAAGCACTGGGGAGGATACAAGGTGATCAGATTGTCCCACGTGGGGCTCACAGTCTTCATCACTCATTTTACAGATGAGGTAACTGAGGCCCAGAGAAGTGAAGTGACTTGAACAAGGTCACACAGCTGACAAGTGGCGGAGCCGAGATTTGAACCCATGACCTCTGGCTCCCCAGCCCGTGCTCTTTCCACTGAGCCACGCTGCTTCTCGTGCAAAATAGATCTATAAAGTAGGTATTAAGAAGCTCATTTTCAACAGACTTGCAATTGAAACTAGCTCTAGAGATTGACTGCTGGGCATAGTGCATTAATGAGGGCATAGATAGGATATTTGTTGTTATTCAGACGTTACTCTTCTGCAGCCTTGAGCCTAACGCTTATCATGATAACAGAACCTTAATTATACCTCTGAACACTTTTCATGGTAAAAATAAGCCCACTGTTGGGTAGGGACCGTCTGTATATGTTGCCAACTTGTACTTCCCAAGCACTTTGTACAGTGCTGTGCACACAGTAAGCGCTCAATAAATATGATTGAATGAATGAATAGACAAGATTTTACAAACAGCAGAAGCAAGCCTTTCTGAATAAGCAATTACCCTTAACTTGGCAATGATTCTTGCCAAGATTTTTAAAGCTTGGATGTGTTTACAGTTATCCATTTTAAATTCTGCCATTTACATCTGTGTCATTTTTTAAAAGTCACACTAGCAGGGTGATTTAACTGTCTTTTTGCAGTGTGTGACAGAATTAATCAAGGGGCTTAATTCATCTGTAGGTTTTTTTGCTTTTTTTTCCTCTCCCTGCAGAGCTGATTCAGTTCAGAGGAATGTGATGAGTCACCATTTATAACTCCATGCTTTGTATTCCTAGGGAATTTACAAAGACTTACATAGAACCGTTATTGTGATTAGGGAATGTGTGGATATCCTACACTAGCAGATTGCTTTCTAAACACTATTCTTTCTAAATCTTCAACCTTGAGGCAAAAAGTCAGCTGGAATAAAAACATAGCAGAATTAAACAGTCTAGCATTTTAGTCAAGAAGCTGAATATTATGTTAAAAATCCAATTCTATTGCTTGTCTGTTTTCAAGACTTTGAATGCAGGCCATAGTACCTTCACTGCATTTTTCTTTTCAGTGGATAAACTTTAAAAAGATGTTGTGCTCCTCCTAGCACATCTGATAAGACTGCCTAACCTAGAGTGCACTTTATTAACTCATGAATTTGCCCCTATTTTTATATTCTTTTCTAAAAACATCCAAATATAGCTTCTTTAAAAGCCATTATGGTAATGCATCTAAAAAAGCAAACCAATCCACCAACTCACACACCTCTAACCCATCTTCCTGGGCCTCTTTCCAATGGTCCTGCCACACAATGGTGCCCTTTTACATTCCCACAGTCTAGCAGGTCTACTCAGGAGGCCTGCAGAGATGCTGTGGTTCATTCCTTCACATCTAACAACCCAAGTGCTTGCTGGTTCTATTCTTTACAGCTGTGTTCTTCCCCTACCTTGGCTCTGGGCTTCAGTGAGGGGGTTGGAAGGGAAGGAAGAGACAGAGGAAGCAAGAAAAACCTCCCCAATTGCTTTAAACTGAAACAGGTGTTACAGATTCACTGTGCAATTAACCAATACATTCCTGAGTATAATTTGAATTGAGGTTGGCCTCTCCAGTAATTTTTGTTCCTCCTATTTCTGGATTTCCTGCTTTCATCTGGTGCTACAGGTAAGTGAAAAACTGAATAAGCAGGACACTGGCAGTAGCTGTTACATTTTAAATAGCTGATAAGGGGGAAATTGTTGTAGTGCTTAGTACTGTGTTCTGCATGCAATGAATGCTTAATAAATACAGTTGTCTGATAAGGTTAAATGGGTATTCTTTTAACCCATGTGACTGAATTCATATGGATTCCTGTTATCATGTTATTAGACTTCTTTATTACAAAGAGTCTAGAAAAACATCTTAAGTGTAGTTGCATCACTATTTGCAATGCAGCCAGATCTTGTATATTCAGAGCTGATTGTCTAGTCTATTTAGTTTCTCCTTTTCTCTTTAGTTCAATTTTTTTTGCACTAGCTAACAAGTCCTTAACACCTTACACTTCAGGGTGGTCTTTAGAAGAGAAAAGAAGCTCAAACCCTTAACTAGGCTGAATGGGAAAAGATTTGATTGTGGTAGAACTGCCATTTTAACAATCTAAGACTTTCAAGTGTCTCTATTAGCCTGGGTAACTGAGAGTAGATTATCTGTAGAAATTTGGCAGACATTGCACTAGATATAATTGATCATTTTTTCTTAATATGGTTCTAGAAAGAGGCAATTTAGGTTGGATGGAATAGAATAGAGGAACATATTCTAAAGCTTAAAAAATAGATGTTGAACCCTCATTTGTAGCAATAGACTAAAATTCCCAGGTTTTTTTTCTCTTGCCAGTTTTCCCTTTGGCATTTATTTCTTTTTTAACCACAGTCCACAACCAGTACCTGGGAACAAAATTTAGAAAGATTTAGTAATCCGGAGGTTTCATGGAATAAGTCTATGCAGTGTGATCTAATGGATAGAGCACAGGCCTGGAGTCAGAAGAACCTTGGTTCTAATCCCAGCTCTGCCACTTGCCTGCTGTGTGATCTTGAGCAAGTCACTTCACTTCTCTGTGCCTCAGTTACCCCATCTGTAAAATGGGGCTTAAGAATGTGAGCCCTAGGTAGGATGGGGACTGCATCCAACCCAATTAGCTTGGATCTACCCCAGCGCTTAGAATATGGTAAGTGCTCAACAAATATCACAATTATTATCACAATATGATTCAGTAAAAAATTCAGTTTTATAAAGGCTGAGCATTTGATCTCCTTCAGCCTCTCAATTACTTTAATTTGGTTCAAAATTAATCTGGGAAAGCATGGCTTCTCCCAACCTTTCCTGGTCATTATGAAAATCCTATCTGCCATTCAGATACCAGAACAATGCTGACCAGTCAAGCCCTTCCCCATTTCTAAAACAATACCCTTGCTTGTCACCCGTGAAGCCAACTCAGGCTTTGCGAATTCCTTGTTTGGTGGAGCATATTTCCAAAGTCAGAAATCTGGCTAGTCATTTGAAAATTTAAGCTTCAGCACTTGAAATGTTTAAAATAAAATTACGTAGGTAGTAAAACTGGGTAAGCTCAAGTTTAGGAGTTCATCCAGAGACTATTTTAAATAATTGGGGAAGTCTTCTGAGAGGTAGAGAGGACAGTCTAACAGCACTCTATACAGCAGGGCTTGTGCTGTAAGAGATTTCCAGGGCCTCTAGAGTTGCCAGCTGCTGCAACTGTTCCCAGAAATGTTTACCTTTGGGTTGGGGATTTTCCCTTGGTCTTGGTCACTTTCATCTTTCTTCAGTGCTGATGGAGTACTCCTTTGCTCTTGACCGAGTAAGAGGGTGAAGAGGGAGAGATAATAATATGGAATTTGTTAAGCGCTTACTATGTGCCAGGCACTGTACTGAGAGATGAGCACTGAGAGATGTCAGGGAGAGGATAGCGTACACTCTCTATGACACTTTGCTACCCTGTTTTAAATAATAACGATATTTGTTAACCACTTACTATGTACTAAGTGATGGGATAGATACAAGATAACAAGGTTGGAGACACTCCCTGTCTCACATCGAGCTCCCAGGCTAAGTAAGAGCAAGAACAGGTATTGAATCTCCCTTTAACAAATGAGGAACCCGAGGCACAGAGAAAGTAAGTGACTTGCCCAAGGTCACATAGCATGCAAGTAGTAAATTTGGGATTAGAACCTAGAACTTCCGACTCCCAGGCCCATAGTCTTCCCATTAGACTGTAGTTACTATTGAAGGGAAGCAGCATGGCCTAGTGGATAAACCATGGGCCTGGGAATCAGAGGGACCTGGGTTCTAATAACAGCACTGTCACTTTTCTGCTGTGTGATCTTAGGCAAGTCACTTAACTTTCTGTGCCTCAGTAACCTCATCTGCAAAATGGGGAGTAAGAATGTGAGCCCCCTGTGGGACAGGGACTGTGTCCACTCGATTTGCTTGTATCCATCCCAGCGCTAAGTACAGTGTCTGACACATATAGTAAGTGCTTAAAAATTATTATTATTATTAATCAATTTATCAACAGTATTTATTGAATTCATTCATTCAATAATATTTATTGAGCGCTTACTGTGTGCAGAGCAGTGTACTAAGCGCTTGGGAAGTACAAGTCAGCAACATATAGAGATGGTCCCTACCCAGCAATGGGCTCACAATCTAGAAGGGGGAGACAGACAATTGACATTGACAGAATATTGAATATTATCTCTGTAGGCACAGTACTGTACTAAGTGCTCAGGAGAGTAAAATTGACATAGAAGACAAGATACCTGACACCAAGGAGTTTACAGTCTAGCAGAGAAGGATAAGCATAACATTATTTACATAAAGAGAGGAAAAAAACATGGGTGAGTAAGTGCTTAAATGGTAGGTATGCGCATCAATAGGTATAGTAGTTCTATGGGCACATAAGTGGTGCATCAGTGCTGATATGGTTGAAGGGGCTTATGACCTAGGGAGAAGAAAAATTAATCAGGGAAGATTCCCTAAAGGAGATAAGGGATTTGAAGAAGGAGGAAACTGTGATTTGGTGGATTGGGAGGAGGGGGAAAGGATTTGGAAATGGGAGTGATGAGAATAAGACATATTGAGTAGGTTAGCTTGAGAGAAATGAAGAATGTGAGCTGTGGGGTAGTGGGAGAAGAGTGGTTAAAGAACAGGGAGAGTGCTGATGGACTTCCTTGATTCCAGTGGTCAGGAGTTTCTATAGGCTGGGATTGTGTCTGTTATTGTACTTTCCCAAATGCTTAGTACAGTGCTCTGCACACAGTAAGTGCTCAACAAATACCACTGACTGACTGCTTAATGTAATCAGAAATGGCTATTCCAGTTTTGCACAGATGCACACTCAACAATAGCATAAAAAAAATTTGGATCCAACAACCCTGTTGCCTCAGCTAATTCTCAGTGTCCTAAGATCACAGAGTGTATCTCTAATCCTGATCAGCTATATGATAATAAATGGAGTGGTCCTTTGGTTATGGGATGGCACTGCTGACAGCAGGATTGAGTGTGACACTGTTAATCTTTTGAATGCTGTTTTGATGAAAATAGAGTAGTGCACCTTTTCTGTCCTCTTGGTATTGCTCAGCCACCAATAATTAAGATGGGGAATGTGTAGCCTACCACTTGCATGTCATGTGATTGGTTTGTTTATGCAATTGTGGTGACCACTTGCATTGAACCATCCACACACTCTCTTCAAATCCCCCTATATTGTGAGATGTCTGGTAGGGCAAATGGTTCTAGGCTGTGTTCACAGGATAGAACATCTTTGTAATATTCCATGCCTTCATCCATTTTTATACATCTTGACTGTGTATGATAGTGGCATAGTAAGAACTGGAGAAGACTTTCCCACATCCTTGAAAAAGACCAAAAAAAAGCAACAAAAATCTATAACATTATCTTCCACGTAGCTTGTTGACCAGATTTCCCAAATGACTGGTGCATCAGAACAGAGAATATGGGAATAAAGGAGGTTGTTTCAGAGGGGAATGCAGTGTCACCTGGCTTTGCTCACCACTGGGCATATTTTCAAGGACAATTCTCAAGAATTCTTTGCCTGAAAAACTAACTATCCCCCCAGGACCACCAACCAATATGAATGAGCAAAGAGCTCTCCCAAAACAAACTGCATACAGCATCAATATTTATGAGCCATCCTTCATCAGCCTGTATATAACTCAGCCAGTGCTGTGACATTTACTCCTCGTTTGATCAGTACAGGTGCTAAAAGAGATGCAGCAAAGCAATGTGGCTCAGTGGAAAGAGCACAGGCTTGGGAGTCAGAGGTCAGGGGTTCTAATCCCAGCTCTGCCACTTGTCAGCTGTGTGACTATGGGCAAGTCCTTTAACTTCTCTGTGCCTGTTACTTCATCTGTCAAGACTGTGAGCCCCACGTGGGACAACCTGATCACCTTGTAGCCCTCCCAGCACTTAGAATAGTGCATTGCAGTGCATATAGTAAGCGCTTAACAAATACCATTATTATTATTATTATTATTATTATTATTATTATCATGCCACCCTTTCTGGGAAATGACTGTGGTCATTATTACTCTGTGCCCAGATCAGAAGTTATATGATATGGAAGTGGTACTTGTAGGGAGTGAAAATACAGAAGTGCAGATTCTTCACCACACCAAGCAGGAAGTCAGGAGCAGAGGCATCCACTTCTCCTTAATGTGACATGCCAGTGAAAGGACTTGTGAAAAAAAAGAAATACTTAACTCTGCTTCCTTTATTGCTGTTGCTTGAAACCAGTTTCTACACTATTTTGGAGTGAGACTTCCAGTACTGATGTACAAAGCATTGGCAGTAGGAGGGGGTTTTAGTAATTATGACCCTTTTTAAGTACCTATTATGGGCTAAATCCTGGGATAGATGAGAGGAAGGGAGAACAGGAACAATATCCCCATTTTATAGATGAGGCAGTTGAGGCCAACGGAAGTTAAGTGACTTCCCTATGGTCACACAGTAGGCAAGTTGCAGGGCTGGCACTAGAAACTAGGTCTCCCAATTCCCAACCCATGGTCTTTCCAAATATGTAGTCACTAAAAGGGGGTCGCACTCTCCTCCAGGTTAACCAGGAGGCATGGGGCAGGGAATCTACATCTCTTTCCTGTGCTAAACCAGTGGAAAGACAAATTAATAAATTCAGTGGATTACTTCAAACTAGAAACATGATCTTTATCTCTCCAGTGTGCTTGCCCCTTCACCTCTGGCAGTCAACTGTTCTCCACATTCATTCAACCGTATTTATTGAGCACTTACTGTGTGCAGAGCATGTACTGAGTGCTTGGGAAGTACAAGTCAGCAACATATAGAGACAGTCCCCACCCAACAACAGGCTCACAGTCTAGAAGAGGGAGACAGACAACAAAACAAAGCATGTAGACAGGTGTCAAAACCATCAGAATAAATAGAAATACAGTTATATGCACATCATTAACAAAATAAATAGAATAGTAAATATGTACAAGTAAAATAGAGTAATAAGTCTGTACAAATATATACAAGTGCTGTGGGGAGGGGAAGCAGGTACAGCTGGCAGGGGTGGGGAGGGGGAGAGGAAAAGGGGGCTCAGTCTGGGAAGGCCTCCTGGAGGAGGTGAGCTCTCAATAGGGCTTTGAAGGGAGGAAGAGAGCTAGTTTGGCAGATGTGTGGAGGAAGGGCATTCCAGGCCAGGGGAAGGACGTGGGCCGGGGGTTGTCGGTGGGACAGGCGAGAACGAGGCACAGTGATGAGGTTAGCGGCAGAAGAGCGGAGGATGTGGGCTGGGCTGGAGAAGGAGAGAAAGGAGGTGAGGTAGAAGGGGGCGAGATGATGAAGAGCCTTGAAGCTCCCACATCTTCAAGGCCCTCTGAAGTCACACCTCCTCCATGAAGCCTTTCCTGATTAACCTTTAACCTTTTCCCTTCAGCACTTCTGCTTCACTCCAGGACTTTTATCACCCCCTCCCCTGAGCACTTAGTACATAATTGATATTCCATTGCTTCCTCCTATAAGTAGTTTATTTGCATTCATTCAATCGTATTTATTGAACCCTTACCGAGTGCAGAGCACTGTACTTATTTTGGCATCTACCCTCCTCCCTACCTAGACTGGAATTACCTTGAGAGGAGGGGGTCACATTACAAACTCTATTGTACTATTCCCAAGCACTTAGTACAATGTCTGAACTGAATAAGCCCTCAAAATATGATTGATTTAAATTAGAAGAGTTGATCCCATTCCTTCCAGGAGCTCTTCATTTCAGTGCTTAAAAGCCCTAAAATGATAGGCCCAGGTGGTTGCAATTTCAGGCACTACATTTAAAACAGCACCACACACAAAAATGTTTACTCAAGCACAAATGAGGCACAGATAAGTGAAGTGACTTGCCCAAAATCACACAGCAGACTAGAACCCAGGTCTTTCTCACTCTCAGGCCCGTGCTCTATCCACTAGGTCATGGTGCTTTTCTGTCCTTGCCATCTCCTCTGCAGGGCACTCTCTCCCCTTCCATATCTGACAGACCACAGCTCTTCCCATCTCCAAAATCCATCTAATATTCAATCTATTTATTGAGCGGTTACTGTGTGCAGAGCCCTGTACTAACCGCTCGGGAAGTACAAGTAGGCAACGTATAGAGACGGTCCCTACCCAACAATGGGCTCATTACTTCAATCATATTTACTGAGCACTTACTGTGAGCAGTGCACTATACTAAGCCCTTGGGAGTGTACAATATAACAGAAGTACTAGACACATTCCCTGCCCATAACAATTTTAGAATCTAGCAACTATAAGGCTTTCAAGAAGCTTTCCTTGATTAACTTCCACTATCTCCAATGTATATCCCCAAATAGCACTTCTGAGCCAGATTAAGAACCTTCATCCTTCCAGAGCATATGTGTATCTATCTGACATGGCCCTATTACTTAAACATTAACCTTTATACATATCTCCTTTTTCTTTCTCCTATGTGTAACTTATTTTAGTGTTTGTTTTCACTCTAGGCTTTAGAATCATTGCCTACTACCTAAATTGTGCTTTCCCAAAAGGTTAGTAGAATTCTCTGCACACCTAGGTAATCAATAACTACTACTGACTGATTGATTAACTGAAGTGGTAAATTAAATTAATAAATTAGAGAAGCAGCATGGCGTAGTGGCAAGAGCACTGGCTTGGGAGTCAGAGGACATGGGTTCTAATCCCGACTCCACCACTTTACTGCTGTGTGACCTAGGGCAAGTCATTTAACTTCTCTGTGCCTCAGTTACCTCATCTGTAAAATGGGGATTAAGACTGTGAGCCCCACGTGGGAAAACCTGATTACCTTGTATCTACCCTACTGCTTAGAAAAGTGCTTGGCATGTAGTAAGCCCCTAACAAATACCAAAATTATTATTATTATTATTAAATGATTGAAAGGTGACTGACTGAAAGGTGACCTTTCCATTGCAATTCCAATCTAGGAGGCATTAGATAAAATGGAAATGTTAGAGCAATCAGTGAAGTTGTAAATAGAAATTAAGTACCTGTCAAGGCAACCCTATTAAAAGAAAATAAGTAATATCAGCTGCTTTCTTCAAGATCTCAGGATTTCCAAGAGTGGGTAATGTACCTACCCTAAACAAAAGTACTCTGCAAGTAGGCAGCCTGTGATAGTAGCCATTTTATGTGCAGACAATGTGGAAAAGGCTGTGGGTCATACATTGATCTTTTTGGCCACCTTGCAGGTTTGGCTAGGATGTCCTGATCAGTAATGTCATTTGAAAATTAAAGGAAAGTTATATGTTTTATAAATGGCACGGTATTCTTGTAGAATGGGAGAGAGCATAGGGGAAGGCCCCAGCCTTCAGAGGCAAATGAAAACTGGAAGGATTATTTTGATTATTTTGATAAACTTCAAGCCACTTTCCACTAGGCCACTCGGTGAAAGAGAAATATGATAAATCGCTGGTGGGCTCCCAGAGTCAGTCAGCTAGTTAACTGTATTTATTGAGCATTCAGTGTGTGCAGAGCACTGTTCTAATCACTTGGGAGACTGCAATATAGCAATATAACAGAAACATTCCCTGCACACAACGAGCTTACAGTCTAGAGGGGAAAGAACCACTTTTCAGGTGGTAGTAGCCAGGGTGCTGGGGAACCCAGAGCAGCCAACATTAGTCATGATGAGTGAAAAGAGAAATGCAGCCAGGCCACAAGTCTCCACTACCTCCTTTGGTGTAGTTCCCCCACACTCAACTGCAACCCTGTACTGACAGACCAACTTCTGCTCTGTGAGAAACTTCTCTGAAACCCCCACTGAGGCCAGTGTCCACATTGTTTCTCCACACCTGAAAATTCCCGAAGAGTAACCTGACAGCAGCGTGGCAAAGAATGGCCTAACTCTCTCCTTTCCTCTTCTCTCTCCTCCGTCTTCTCCTCTTTATCTCTCCCTTCTCCCCCTTTATAGGTTCTTGCTGGCTTTCCAGTCCCAGAATCCCATGTTATTTCCAGGGCTCCAAATGTTTTCCTATCTCATTTTGTTTGTAATAGTAATTATGGTATTTGTTAAGCACTTACTCTGTTCCAGGCATTATACTAAGCGCTGGGGTGGATACAAGCAAATCGGGTTGGACACAGTCCCTGACCCACGTGGGGCTCGCAGTCTCAATCCCCATTTTACAGATGAGGTAAATGAGACACAGAGAAGTGAAGTGACTTGCCCAAGATCACACAGCAGACATGTGGTGGAGTTAGGATTAGAATTAGAACCCATGACCTTATGATTCCCAAGCCTGTGCTTTATCCACTACACCATCCTGCTTGGAGCCAAACAATAGGAGAAAGGGAGCGATGTTTTGGGTAAAAAAAAATGTAGCATTGTAAAGCACTGCGTAGATATGGCCTAAGTGTCTTCAAAGTGGAAGTGACTTAGAATTTTTTATTATTACTCATCATCAATCGCATTTATTGAGCGCTTACTGTGTGCAGAGCACTGTACTAAGCGCTTGGGAAGTACAAGTTGGCAACATATAGAGACAGTCCCTACCCATCGCTTTGTGGCATGGTGTTGTTTCTCTCATCTTAAATTAGTTATTTTCATTCAGTCCACAGAAATGTGGGAATTCTAGAAGGACTGTATAACCCACATATTCTACACGTATAGTTAATGCATTCTTTTTGAGCCTGAGCTTGTCGTGATTAATAATAATGTTGGAAGTCAGAAGGTGGAGGGCAGGACTACATAGGTGTAACATTTTATAATCTGCAATTATATACTTGTGTCTCAGCTTGCTTTTATTTGCTGCTTATAAACAGATTCACAGTCTACTCTCCTAGTTTTTTTTTGCATGTACAGATCTTTAAAAAAAATCTAACATTTTTAGGATCATGGTACACTCTAAACTCATTTAGTTTTATTTACATGCCACTAGTCTGAGGTTTCAGTTTGCACCTATTTCATTACAATAGAGTTGTCTGTAGTAGTGAAGGAAAAGATAAATTTGATATTTTTTTCCTCTTTAATAATATGAACAAGTTAAAAAAAGCAACTCCTTTAGAGAAATTTATCTATAGTAGATATAATTACCTATAATATCTATTTAAACAGATTTAATTTATAATAATTCAGGAAGCAGCATGGCTCAGTGGAAAGAGTCCGGGCTTGGGAGTCAGAGGTTGTGGGTTCTAATCCAGGCTCCGCCACTTGTCAGCTTTGTGACTTTGGGCAGGTCACTTCACTTCTTTGGGCCTCAGTTCCCTCATCTGTAAAATGGGGATGATGATTGTGAGCCCCACGTGGGACAATCTGATTACCCTCTATCCCCCCAGCACTTAGAACTATTCCTGGCACACAGTAAGTGCTTAACAAATACCATTATTATTATTATTATAGGGGAACTTTTTCTCTTTTTTAGTTACAAGCAATTTTAAAATAAAGGAGCTTGGAGCGCATTTAAAATATCAAAGGGACTGTGCTAGAGCAAAAACTCCTAGACTTATGAGGTTTAATTTCTTTCCCTTTGTATTTGCTTCTGCTAGCATCCATAAAACATTTCTTTTTACCAATTTCTGTGAAGGTTAAATTCATTCAGTTAAATTCATTCAATCATATTTACTGAGCATTTACTGTGTGCAGAGCACTGTACTAAGTGCTTGACACTGTACTTAGTGCTTGATGATGGGTGATTTTTCTCTGAAGGACTAATTTTATGTGAATGGCAAAAATATTGGCAAGGTGTAACCAGTACCTACCCTTCTCTGGAAGAGCAGCTGGTCCTAGTGGAAGGAGCACAAGTTTAGGATTCTCCTGACTGGGTTCTAATGCAATCTTAGCCACTTGCCTGCCATATGACTTTAGCCAAGTCAGTTCTCTGTGATTCAGTTTTCTCATCTGTAAAGGGAGGTTTAAATACCTGTTATCCCTCACTCTTAGACTGTGAGCCTAAGAGGTGGGAACTGTGTCTGATTTGATCATATTTTATCTACCCTGGAGCTTAGTACAGTGCTTTGCACATAGTAAGTGCTTAAATACCATAATTATTATTCATTATTATTAATGCATCCCCATAACACACAGTGACAGTATATAATTCCTCTTTAATTAATTCCCATCACTAATAGTAGGGATTATACGTTTGCATTGCGGAAGAATATGCCTTCTATCAAGCTTTCACAATATTTGCTGAAGGCTTGAGTTCATTTCTGGGTCAGTTTTCTTTGCCTTATTAAAAATATTGATCTAACTTTTCTTGGAAGAAATGAGCTTTGGGGAGTAGTATTTACTATTTGAGGTTATGAGAGATCCATTTAAAGTACCAAAGCAGAAATTTATTAGGATTAATAATGAATAGTCTTATAAGTACTAGACACTCTCCAGCCAATAAGCAGATATGCAGTATGTAGAAGGGAATAGGGAGAGAGGAACAGCTGCCAATTCCACCACAGCTGGAACAGGTCCTGGAAGAACCCAAAGATCTATAAGTAGCTTTTGACCCTGGAAGACAGGATGGAGTCTGTTTGAACCCACCTCAGGGTCAGTTAAGGTAACCAGAATTTTGGGGGATCAAAGTGAGACAGAGTATGGGGGTTAGAGAGGGGCCAGGTGGAGAGGAAAAAGGAAAAAAGAGGTAAAGAGAAGGGAAGAGGAGGAATTATATCTTTTTCCTGTATGCCCACATTCTACCACTGCCAGTTATTCTCTGACCCCTCAAGACACTACCAACGGACAACCACAGCCACGTGGCCATTTAATTCATTCAATCAAATTTATTGAGCATTTACCCTGTGCAGACCACTGTACTGAACACTTGGGAGAGTACAATGCAACAATAAACAGATACATTCCCTACCCAGAATGAGCTGGTTCTTCCAGTCCGGGGATGGGAGTTTTTGGAACAGCCAGATCTGTTATTTTATTGTTTTCCAGCCATTTCAGAAACTCCCATTTTCATCCCAGAAAACAATTCATCTTTATTAGAGATGGCAATGGTAGCAGTAGTGCGCTTAAAAGATCCTACCTTCAGCCTGTTGGGTTAGGCCTGTTGCCTTAGACCCGTTCTTTCCACGGGAAGGACCCTAAAGAGCAGGCCATCATTTCTAATGTGGAATTTCTGGGATACTTTAAGCAGGTTCCTTGTTTACTAATAACCCTGAATCCAGCGGGGAGGAAATTGTGCTTTCTTCAAATGCTTCACATTCAATGGGTGCTCCATAAATACCATTGATGATGATGGTGACTAAAATAGATCCCTCCCTCCTAGAAACAGGAGCAAAAGGTATCCAGATGATATGTACATCAGTTTCTGACCCTGAGGTAGAAGGGAAAATCAGGGCTCCTGAGACGAGAGGGCTGAGAAAAAGGTAGATAGGGAAGGAAGAAAAACAGATTGAGAGGTTGAAGAGGAAAACAGGGACTGGACCAGGATATAGATAGAAGAGATTGACTGGGAGATGAGGGGAGGAATAGGAAGAAAGCTGGAAGAGGCACAAAAGAGACTCTTCTCCTTTTGCCATCCAGAAAGGGAGAACAAAAGAGGGCAAGGAGAGGAAATGAGGGATGAAGAAGTAAAGCACACAGTGTTGGCAAGAATAGGAGAAATTCAGGGAAGAGAGAGGAAGGAATAGAAAGGCTGAAACACAGGGTAAACAGAGAGTAATGGAAAAATGGATAAAATCTTATCATTCTCCCCAGTTAGATTGTAAAGTCCTCAAGGACAGAGGCTACTTTTACTTCTCTTGTATATTCTTATGGGTTGATCCAGTGTGCTACACACAATAGTTCAATAACTTTGTTAATGATGATGTCTTAGTAATTAATCGATACCCCATTGTATGATACCCCATTGTATGAATGAGAATTTAAATAGTTAAACACTCCTCCCAGTTTCGGTGCACTAATAATAGGTTTCAAGTTATAGCATCTGGAACCTTATAATATAGGATTAATACAATATACTAAACCAATTGAACATTAGTGTGGGTGTTTAAAAATTACTTAGCAGCCCTAAATACTAATAAGAAAGTTTAAAAGAAAATGTTGGGGAAATATGAAAGAGGATGTTTGAAGCTTAATAACCCAGCACAAGAGACTGAATGAAAACAGTGATCAGCTATGCCTGAAATTTCTAAACTGTGGAAGTGGCCTGTATTTTTGACATTAACAATGACTATTAATTATTTGAAGGTCTTTAATGAAAAGGGATCTTTTCCCACAGAAGGGGAGCATCCAACTGTACCTAACTTCATTTAATTTTATGCATTATATACATTAACAGAATGAATATTGTATCACTAGCTAAGGATTCGATATATAATTAATTGTCTCATACTGAAAGGAGATGCTACTGATGGTGAGGCTGGTGTGGGAATGGCAGCTCAATCTATACACCCTGGAACACACTATGACTGTGGACAAGCAGTTTTGAGGAATAGCATTAAATCAATAAATCAATTGTATTTATTGAGCACTTACGTGCAGAGCACTGTACTAAGCGCTTAGGAGAGTACAGTACAACAGAATTAGCAGACAACTTCCCTGTCCACAGTGAGCTTTGAGAAGCTTAAGAAGCAGCATGGCTTAGTGGATACAGCATGGGCCTGAGAGTTAGAAGGACCTTGGTTTTAATCCCTACTCCACCACTTCTCTGCTGCATGTCCTTGGACAAGTCACTTTACTTCTCTGGGCCTCAGTTACCTCATCTGCAAAATGGGGTTTAAGACTGTGAGCCCTCTGTGGGACAGCAACTGTGTCCAACCTGATTGACTTGCATCCACCCCAGTGTTTAGAACAGTGCCAGGAACAACATGCGCAAAAAAAGAGCTTGTAGTCTAGAGGGGGAGACGGAAATTAATATAAATCATTTGTAACATATAATTTAGTTCCCTTCTGCATTCACCATGAGCAGGAGCCTGCTAAATAAGGCTGCTCAAGTTCCTAGGAGTTGCCAGCTGGGTTTTTGGTTTTTGTAACTGCCCTACAACCATGACCTTGACTGCCTAGATACAAAGGACTTCCATGAAAATCCCACCACCAAAAGACATGTTCTTGAGTTGGTTCAGTCTGTTGCCTCTGTTGGAGACATTGCATGACAGTCTTCTGACCTCCTGATCTGGCCAGGAATTACAACCTCCTCCATATATTCCAGGCCAGCACTCTTCCCACCTTCGAAGTCTTATTAAGAGGAAGCAGCATGGCTTTGTAGCAAGAGCACCGGCTTGGAAGTCAAAGGACGTGGGTTCTAATCTCGGCTCTGCCACTGTGCCTGCTGTGTGACCTTGGGCAAGGCACTTGACTTCTCTGTGCCTCCGTTACCTCATCTGGAATATGGGGATTGAAACTGTGAGCCCCACACGGGACAACCTGATTTCTCTGTATCTACCCCAGCACTTAGAACAGTGCTTGGCACCTAGTAAGTGCTTAACAAATACCATTATTATTATTATTAAGGTCACATCTCCTCCAAGAGACTTTCTCTGATAAAGCCCTCTTCCCCTGGCTCCCTCTCATTCTCTATACACTTGAATTTGTGATCTCTGGTTATTTGTTATTTGCTCCACCCCCAGCTCCAAAGCACTTATAACAATAGTAATAATAATTGTGGTATTTGTTAAGCATATACTATGTGCCAGACACTGTTCTAAGCACTGGGGCAGATAAAAGATAGGTTGGACACAGCCCCTGTCCTATATAGGGCTCACAGTCTTAATTCCCATTTTACAGATGAGGAAACTGAGGCTCAGATATGTTAAGTAACTGGCCTAAGGTCACACAGCAGACAAGTGGCAGAGCTGGGATTAGAACCCGGGTCCTTCTGGCTCCCAGGCCCGGTACATATCTATAAATAATTTATAATGATATTAATGTCTGTCTTCCCTTCTGGACTGTAAACCTGTAGGCTGGGAATATGTCTACCAAATCTGTTATATTGCTCTCTCTCATGCTTAATATAGTGCTCTGCACACAGTAAGTGCTCAATAAATTCAGATGATTGATTGCTCAGTCTCATATTTTTCCAGTAGTGGTGATAGGATGCATGAACAAGTCACTTACATTCCCACTGGCTAGGGTTCAGATGCAGCCTGTGGCTGTGGGATATAATTTTCTTTTTGCGTGGGGTCCTTTAGTAGCTTTGTAGCTGATGACTGCTGTAGATTTTCTTCATCATAATCGCCAGTCGTATTTATTGAGTGTTTACTTTGTTAGAGCACTATACTAGGCATTTGGAAGAATGCAACAGAACTGGTAGCCATGTTCCCTGCCCACAATGAGGTTACATCTAGAGGGGGGAGGCAGACATTATAAATAATTTATAATGTATAATTTATAGATATGTCCCTAAATACATCCAGCTGGCCCACTGTAGCTGTGAAACACTTACACCTGTTGTATACAGTTGGGAGCTTTAATAATTATAAACCATAATTACATCTTGAGAGGAATTAGACTCATTACTCAACTCAAAATGCATTAATTTTGTTCTCTCCACCATTAGCCCTACTGATGTCATTTGACTTTGTTCCCAGGATCAATCCTCCGCATGCATATTCCCCTAGTTCCTGTCTTGAGGTTATCTGGAATGGTAAAGAGTCTTGCAGCCAGTCATTTCTACAGAGTTCTTCCAAAGCACAGGACTCCGTATTTTTTTTTTCTAAATTTCTTCCTAGTCTTAGAATATCACATCTTCTGAATGACTTCTGTAATTGTGATCCTGGCTTGTCTTTTCAGTTATCCTAAATATCTTGCTGACCTTTCTGTGCCCTTCTCCAACGGAACCTGAAGCTCAGTGAATAGTTGAGGCCTGTTGAAAGAGCTGACTGCATGACAAGGGTCATGGTTTCAAAGTGTTTTTGACTGAGGCCTCCAATAAAGAAACTCTTCACCCTAGATCCTCTTGAAATCATGGAGTCAAGAGGGAGGAGGGAGCAAGGCAGGACTTTAGGGGTTTCCAATGTCATTTTGATAACCCTAAACCATGTAAAAAAAATTCCAATTCTTCATCCAGGAGCATGGGAGCCTGAAAATATGGGAGCAGAACAGAGATTTCCCTGCCTCTTTTGGGAAAGAGCATATTTTAGTTTTCACAGGCATGTCAGGGTCTCGGAAGTGAGATCATCATCATCATCAATCGTATTTATTGAGCGCTTACTATGTGCAGAGCACTGTACTAAGCGCTTGGGAAGTACAAATTGGCAACACATAGAAACAGTCCCTACCCAACAGTGGGCTCACAGTCTAAAAGGGAGAGGGCAGTAGCTGAGGAAGTAGGGCCAGGCAGTGGTGATGTGACAGTGGAGAAAAGCTCTTCCTCAATGTTTCAAAAAGCATCATCATATTAAGTTGAACGTGTGCTGTGTAATCAATGAATCAATGGTATTCACTGAACACTTGAAGCAGAGCACTGAACTAAGCACTTGGGAGAGTACAGTACAGCAGAGTTGGCGGTCACGTTCTACCCACAGTGAGCTTACAGTCTAGAGGGGGATGATGGCAAATGGGACAGGTGTCCATCTGAAGCCACTGTTGGGCTTTGGAGTGTGTTGCTTTTGCATTCTAGGAAGGATTGTCTATCCCTTTTTTTTCCACCTTATCCCTCCATCTAACTGAAGTGTTTCTCTTTTTGCTCAACCCAGGATGCTGCAAACAGGCCAGACAAATTTCTTTGATGTTGGGTCACTGGTACCAGCTTCTAATGGGTGGAACCTTCAGGGATGGGTGTAGACTTGAATATTATAAAGGGCAGAGCTAGGTTTTGGTTGAAATGGACTGTGCCAGTTGGCAACTTCAGGTGCTTCTTACCCAGAAATTGTGGGCAAATGCTTGAGTGCTCTTTGGGGGTAGTCTGAATTTTCCTCCTGAACCCTTACATCTCCCTCTTCCTTTCCTAACGGACCACATCTACTTTAATTCTTTGCCTGGAAAGAAATGGCAAACTGCTTCTTTCAAAAGCATCCTCATAATGGGGAGTATACCTGTACCCCATCAATTATCCCAATTCAGGGCAGCAAATAATTCTAGTTCTGACCCAGAAGAACACCAGACACCTGCATGAAAAGAATGAAACCTTGACTTCCTTCCAAAAGAATAACTATAAAGTTATAAAATCAGATTGATCAATCAATTGAATTTATTGAGGATTCACTGTGTGCAGAGCACTGTACTAAGTGCTTGGAAGAGCACAATATAACAGAGTTAATAGACATGTTCCCTGCCCACAATGAGATGTTGTTATTCTAAATTTTAAAATATGTCTTGAATAAATCCACTTCCTCCATCTAATTTGCAATAACAAAAATGCATAAAAGGAAACAGACATAGTTTGTATGTCTGTATGTTTGTATGTCTGTAAATCAGACATAGTAAACAATATGAGAAGAAACACTTTATGGACAGCCTGTCCCAAATTTATGCTACAGATTTATTTTTGAGCAAAGACAGCAGGGAAATATTGTGCTGGAGGCTCTGGAAAATTTTAGGTGTTCATAAGGGGACTAACCAGCTGCTGCTGGTGGAAATTTTTTCATATGTATTTTTCTTGTGACATGTTTGATGTGTGTTGTGGCCCTTGGTTCATCTCTTGTGGAATTCATTGTGGGCCCTTTGGTTTAAATAATCGTTTCAGATGAATTAATTTCACTATTCCAGATGACAATGGTAAATTCTTATTCAAACTCTGTTCTTTCCCCAGGGACACGAGTGAGCCTTGCCAGAGAAAAAGCATGAGTAATTTCACATGCAGGATTTGAAAAAGGATTATATAAAACTCTCCCCTTATTTATTTGCTGTTTTTTTCTACTTATCCCAAGTTCTGTCACACTTTTCCTGACAGGATGCCTCCAAAACATTGATGTTTCTTATATTTTCATTTCCTAGATGTCTTAGGGTTGATATGCCTTACTATGAAAGTACTAAATTGAATAAAGAAAAACAATTAGAATCACAACCTCTCAGAAAAGTCAGTTGCTAGTCCTAAATACAACATCATATAGACATGGTTGTAATATTTTTGTTATTAATACATAAAAAGCTTTTAATGAAAAGAAATAAGTAAAGATCAAAGGAAAAGTCCAGCATTGTTTCAGATTCCCCAGGAAGCTGAATCTCAATGTTCTCCAGGGATTCAGGCATCCTTGGCAAGAGAAACCATACCTCTCTTCTGAGAAATCCAAATTGTTGCCACTGTAGCTCCTTGTTTGAGACTAATTATCCAACTGTCTTCTGAACCAAGACAAGCTACATAATAATAGTAATAAAGTGTGGATGATTGATTGGAATTGGGTATGTATCTGAGATAATCACATTCAATTAGATTTGGGTATCTGAATTAGTCTCTACTCTTCCATGGATTATTTTTGACCTGAATATCCAGACTGACTGTGGAGGCAACCCTAATATTACTAGTTATACTATTCCAATCTCTGCACTTCCCACACACAGGAATTTCCACAATTATCAAGGGTGCAAAGCACACTGCAGTTGCGATATCAATTGTTTCCTTCAAAAAAGGAAAAGCCCTATTTTTTTTTTGAGTATTTGAAAATATCTCTTCTTTTTGACACTAGAGATAGTTCTAGTAATTGTACTGGGAAAAATGAAGTAACTTGTGAAGTGTAACATATTAACTCAGTCATATAAAGCCCTCCCTGAGTAGAGCATTTAGAGGAGTAATGGAAAATATGTTGAAATTTGGTTTACATCAGGGAAATGTTGAGGGTTAATGGGAAGATTATGGGCCTGGTAAGTTGGACCCTCGGGTTACAGTTCCAGATCTGCCCCTGACCAGCTAGGGAAATCTTGGTAATTAATTCACTCGGTAATTAATTCACTCTGTGCCTCATTTTCCTCATCTGCAAAATGCAAATGATATCTGCTAATAAAGTGCACCACATAAAGTGGATACTTAATGCATATTACTACTAATGACAATAGTATTTAATAAGAGCTTACCATATGCCAGCCCTGGGTATTCAAAAGTTATTCCGATAGACATGATCCCTTTCCTAAGGGGGATTCCTACTAAGTAAGAGAGGAGGAGAGTAGGCAGTTTATCCCCATATTACACATGAAGAAACAGAGATATAGAAGTGAAATGACTTGCCCAAGGTCACACAGCAGGCAAGTGACAGAACTGGGACTAGGACCCAGAACTCCTACTTTCTCCTCCTAAGAATGTTGTGAAGGCAAGATGAGTCAAGTAATAGAAAATTGCTTTAGATGTTTAAAGCAATGCTCAAATTCTGGTATTTCTAATAAGGAGCTTAGTGACTTCTTCCTCTGCCTTGAACTAAGATCCTTTATTTTTTTTCTTTCATTGAAATCAAAGGATATTTCTTACCAGAATAGTATAGTAAAATATGATTTATGGCATCCTGCTTTTTTTTTTTTACCAATCTGAAAGTTTTTCCTGTTAAAACTTAGGCTTTCTGGTACAGTACTTTCCAAATGTTCCTAGCCAGAGTTGTAAAATCCCTTTTAAAGTATTCCTAATGGGTTTTCGGCTGGAAACTGCGGCTTCTCTGCAGTCCTGGTTCAAACTCTCATTAGTATATACCGTAATTTTTTCCCCTGAATCCACTGTATTGCATGGTTAGCAAGTTTAACAATGTCACATAGGGCTGACTTCAAGATAACCAGTTCAGGTGTTTTGTACATTCCCTTGAGAAACACTGTTCTCAGTTTTAAAATGTTTCATGAAGGAAGGAGGTAATTTGGTGAGTGCTCTTCTCCTATTCTGGAATCAAATCTGTAACCTCATTTTAATTAAAAAACAACGAGGCCTGTAGTGGATTCCAGTAATAAGGTAGATTAAAAACATGTGAATGACCACCTCCCACTGCTGACCCAGTTTTCCTCAGCATGCCACAGCTCAATCTACATTTACTTGCTGTTTAACAGCTGGATGGACATCAATTATTGATGCAATATACACTGAACAAGTAATGCTCTCAGTGATTCTGAAATGACTTTATCACATTTAAAACAAACTTACATTTGATTTATTTCAGAGGTGACTTTATTTTATGATCACTCTGCCTACTTGGACACTTTTAGCCTTTGCTTCTTGTGGCAGGAATCACCTGTACAAACTCCATGGTATTGTGCTTACTACAAGCGCTTTGTACAGTTCTCTGCACACAGTAAGCACTCAGTAAATACGATTGAATGAATACAGTGCTCTGCATACAGTAGACACTCAAATACCATTGACCAATTGAATCCGGCAGCCCTGGGGTCCACAGAGTAGCGGTACTTGTTAAGCACTTACTCTGTGCCAAGCACTGTTCTAAGTGCTGGAGTAGATACAAGGTCATTGGTTGTCCCACATGGGGCTCACAATCTGAATTTCTGTTTTACAGGTGAGGTGACTGAGGAACAGAGAAGTTAAGCAAACTACTTTTTTTGATGGCATTTATTAAGTGCTTACTATGTGCGAAGCACTGTTCTAAGCTCTGGGGAGGTTACAAGGTGATCAGGTTGCCCCACGGGGGGCTCACAGTCTTAATCCCCATTTTACAAATGAGGTAACTGAGGCACAGAGAAGTGAAGTGACTTGCCCAAAGTCACACAGCTGACAATTGGTAGGGTCAGGATTTGAACCCATGACCTCTGACTCCAAAGCCCGGGCTCTTTCCACGGGGCCACGCTGCTTCTCACTGAGAGCATTACTTGCAACTTGGATGGATTTATTTTGCCTCTTCAAGCCCTGAGTTAAAAACTAAAGGTGGTTTCTTGTAGGGTGATGGCTGATGGCATGAAAACAGTTCACACTTTGCTTGTCCTGTAACACAGTTTAGGACACACATGAATTTGTTTGTCTCAGAAGCCCACAGAGCCTGTATGTTGCTAGGAGGACCCTTTGCTCCCACCCCACATTGCTCCAGAGCTGTGATATAACCATGGACACTGATTTTGTGCTGTAGAATTCAATACAGGGAGTTAAAAAAGAGATGGACTGGGTGTTCATGTCTGATACAGTCCATTTTTAAAGGCATCTGGTGCAATATCAGTAACAGAAAGGGGTAAAGACAGACCAGCTGAAACTTATGCTGTCCAGAATAAAAACAGGAATGATCATCCTATTATGGACAGCATAGCATAATAGATATAGCATGGGCTTTGAAGTCAGAAGGACCTGGGTTCTGATCCTGACTCTCCCACTTGAATGTTGTATGGCTTTGGGCAAGTCATTTAACTTCTCTGTGCCTCAGTTACCTCATCTGTAAAATGGAGATTAAGACTGGGAGCACCATGTTGGGTATGGACTGTGTCAAACCTGATTATCTTGTACCTACTCAAGAGATTAGTACAGTGCCTGACACATAAGTGCTTAACAAATACCATTAAAGAAAAAAAAGTGGGGGATGGGTCAGGGTCCTTGCCTCTTTCCTGTACTCTTCATATTCCTTTGAGCAGGACTGGCTTTATTCCTCAGATCAAATTCTACAAGACTTCCCAGGAATTCGGGAGGAAAATATAACAGAGCATTTTCCAGTCCTCAAACTAGAAGAGGAAATTTTCTCTCTGTGTTGTGCTACCTCAGAAAGGAATGCCTGGTGAGAGGAATTTAAGGCAAAAGAATTTCCTTCCCTGGGGTGGGAGCGGTGATGAGGCCTGAGAGTTCAAAGACCAGGAAGTAAGCTGAATGCTTAGTTTACTTTTAGCCAGGAGTGTGTATACTGGGACTATTGCTAAGTAGTCAATTTTTTGCTGATTTCAAAAAAACCCACCATCTCACCAATGGCTTTAAAGCATTCCACCACCTTGCCCGCTCCTACCTAAACTCGCTACTCTCCTTCTATAATCCTGTCGGCATGCTTCACTCCTCTAATGCCAATCTTCTCACTGTGCCTCAATCTTGCCTCTCTCACCACCAGCCCCTAGCCCACATCCTGCCTCTGGCCTGGAATGCTTTTCCTCTTCAAATCCGACAGTCAATTACTCTCCCCCTTCAAAGCCTTTTTGAAGACACAGCTCCTCCAAGAGGGCTTACTCTAGGAAGGCCTTCCTGAAGTAAGCCCCCTCTTTCCTCTTTTCCCACTCCTTTCTGCATACCACTGACCGACTTCCTTTGCTCTGCCCCTGTCCTAGTTCCACAGCACGTATGTACATAGCTGTAATTTATTTATTTGTATTGATGTCTGTCTCCCTGCCTCTAGAGTGTTAGCTTGCTCTGGGTAGTGAATGTATCTGTTACTATTGCACTGTACTCTCCTAAGCACTTAATACAGTGCTCTGCACACAGTATGTGCTCAAAAAACACGATTGAATGAATGAATGAAAATCATTTTGATATCCCTTGAGGAAAGGGACTGGGCTGCTACTTCTACTGCATTCTCCTGTCTCTATACTGTCTCTATATGTTGCCAACTTGTCCTTCCCAAGCGCTTAGTACAGTGCTCTGCACACAGTAAGCACTCAATAAATACGACTGATTGATTGATTCTCCTACATCCATAGTATAGTGTTCTGCACATATGATACTTCCCAAGCACTTAGTACAGTGCTCTGCACACAGTAAGTGCTCAATAAATACGATTGAATGAATGTGAGTAAATATTTATAAAGCCAAAGGCTATATTAAGCACTGAGCTATATACAAGATAATCAGGTTAAGCACAGTCACACATAAATCTCACTATCCAGAAAATGAGAATAGGTATTTAATCCCCATTTTTCAGATGAGAAAATTGAGGCACAGAGAAGTGGCTTGCCCAATGCTGCAGGAGATGAGGCAGTGCCAGAGGTAGCATCTGGGCTCTTTGACTCATATCATACATGTTCCTCTTCTTGATATATAAAAATGAGCTGTGGCCCTGGTGACCCATCTAAAGAGTCAGTGGAGGACTGTTTGGCTTAGTTTTTATTGGAATCCATGTGGAGAGCACAGAAAGGTGGGAAGGAAGGAGGACTTTGAATTGTTGGAGGCAAATACTTCTGTTGGGGTGGTTTATTGGCTAATGAGTCAATAGAAGAAGGTGGCATGGTAAGTATAGGGACTCCGTAGTACTAAAAATTGTGCTGGCCAGGATTTTTAATGTAAGGTGAGCCTAATAGAGTTAGGCATTAGGGTTTAGTGGCAATGAAAATTAGGAAATATGGGACCCAGTCTTAGTTCCCCTTAACTCATTGTGTTGACTTTGGTCATTATACTTTTTGGGCCTTGTTATCTTCACCTGTAACTTTGGGGAAGGTTCCTAAAAGATTTTGTGAGACTACTCATTTTGGAAAACTATTTGCAAAGCTGACGTAAACAATAACATAGCCTAAATGTGAGACCTACTGTCACTAGGGCATTTGTTCCAGGCACCAAGTGGAAAATCTATTAAAGTCACTTCTGTTGAAAAATATTAGGCTTTGGAATACTCCTTTGCATTTTCCCACATTCAAAGTCCTCCTACAATTCCAACTCCTTTAGCAAACCATATTAATTCACAACCCAGATTAGTAAATGCATTTTGCATTTTTTCCTATCCTCAATACTTAAGGTCGTTTGTTTCTATATTTGTATTTTTGATTATTTTTTCAGCTCCTTCCCCCAGACACATTTGCCCTACTTCCGGTCATATTCTTGTTCTTCCTCCTGCTCCTTTATTAACAAATATCTTTTATCTGTTTCCCCCTATTGGATTGTGAACTACTGAAGGACCGGGAATGTGTGTCTTCTGTTGTACGGTCCATTGTGTTAAGTACAGTGGTGTGTATTTAGAAAGTGCTCAATAAGTACCATTGTTTCATCAGGTGAGAGGCCAAGTCTTGTCCTAGCAGAAGTAGTCATCTTGAATTCCACCTAAATAACTGACTTTTGACTTCACATCTGGTCAAAATCTGGACAAGTGTAATCTGAATTGATTGATATGCAACTCAGATTCTCCAGCTTTGAGGATTTTTTAATCTTTTATTTTCATATCTTAAATAATTTCTTACTTTTATGTTAGTTATAATACAATGAAGATCAACTAATCTGGGAACTTTTCAACCCCCCACAATAGTATTGCACTCTCCCAAGTGCTTAGTACAGTGCTCTGCACACAGTAAGCTCTCAATAAATATGACTGAATGAATGAGTAACAGTCCAAGAGCAAAGCATTTAGTCCTGGATATGACACAGCAAGTTCTGTATTTCTTGACATCCCCATTTATAGGGTGCTTTCATGGCAAACTTTATTATGACAAACTAATTTGTGGCCAAACGACATTTCCTATTACTGTATCATGAAATAGAATACTACTAGTATCTCCTGTGTCCTTTCAATGACATTTTAATTTTATGCATACTCTTGCCTTTGATTACTACCCAGTCAGATTATGAGAGCTAAATAGAAAGTTCAATCTTTCCTTATCTGCAGCTGAATTCAATGCTGTGTAGTGGGTCCCGCTTACGGAGATGGACAGTATCAAACTGTTAATTCTCTCATTTTTATGTCATTTGTTAGACTTGACTGAACCAGCTTTATTCATTCATTCATTCAATTGTATTTATTGAGCACTTACTGTGTGCAGAGCACCAAACTAAGCGCTTGGGAAGTACCAATGGGCAACATATAGAGATGTTCTCTACCCAACAACGGGCTCACAGTCTAGAAGGGGATAAGAAGGGCTCCTTACACCAAGCATGTTCTCTCCAGCTTTTAGAAATAAACCAGCTGATTTCGGTTTACATTGGGCTTTTCCTGTGTCATCTTTTTAGCTACACTTAATCTCATTTCATTGTTCAGAGCACTTTTCATTTCAGATTCTTCTACTGCCCACAATGAATCTCCTCTTGTTTTTGTGCTTTCTTTCAGGCAGCCTGGAGCAGCCTCTCAGGACATCTGCACCAAGTGCCCTCTCTGCTTCCCTTCCCCTAGTGCTTTTAAAATACTTTTAAATGGAAGGGGAGAAAGCACCAAGATGTTTTCCCAGGACAGAGAAAACACTTTGTAAACACTATTGTGATCAGTCCTTACTTTTACCCTACTAGAACATGCTGCAACTTTGATTGCTCCAGCTAGAAGATGCACAGCCACCGAGCCATCTCTGGGGCACTGGCGACATAAGACGTCCTAGACTAATAGCCCCCACTTCATGCAAAATACAGAATCCACCCTGAATTGAAAAATGCAAAGTTTGCCACTTGCCATTGAATGTAGCTTCTGTTCTTGATCCTTAAGTGCTGGAAATTTTTTGGATTTGGCCGGATGTGTGTAATGGTCAGGGATGGGTTTTAATCAATTATTGCTTGTATTATTACTATTAATAATAATAATAATAATATTAATAATAATTGTATTAAGTGCTTACTATGTGCCAGCCACTGTTCTAAGTTCTGGGGTAGATAAAAGAGTCTCTGACCCACATAGAGCTCACAGACTTAATCCCCATTTTATAGATGAGGGAACTGAGATACAGAGAAGTTAAGTGACTTACCAAAGGTCACCCAGCAGACAAATGGCCAAGCCAGGATTAGAACCCAGGTCATTTTGACTTCTAGGGCCGTGCTTTATCCACTAGGCCATAGAGGTAGTCACTGTTCTAAGCACTTGAGGGAGTACAATAGTAGCAAGATGTTTGTTCCCTGCTACCAAGCTTACAATCTAATGGTATTGGAAGGGAAAGTGGGGCAGAGGTGAGATAAGTAAATAATTACTAAGATATAGTGAAAGCTAGAAGAAGAAAATGTGTAAGCAGGAAACAGTGTATGTGAATTAGGACAAAAACAACTGTTAAAATAATTGAAAGTATGGCTAAATATTTTTAAAAGTATGCATACACAAATGTTAACTATAAGATTATGTTGACTATAAGGATTAAAGTATTAAGGGTGAGTGTTCCTCTGTGTTAAATTGGATGCTAAAGGGGGTAGGTAGGATTTCAGGAGGGTTTAAAAATGGGGAGAGCTGTGGTCTGGCAGATTTGGTGGGAAAGGAAGCTCCCATGTAGAAGAACAGCAAGAGCTAGAACAGCATGGATAGTATATATATATATATATATATATAAGCAATACTTAAGCAATACTACTATATATATATATATATATATATATATATATAGTAGTTCTTAAGCAATTACTAAGTGCCAGGCACTGTGCTAAGTGCTGGTGTAGATAAAAGATAATCAGGTTCCACAAGAGGCTTCCATTTTACAGAGGTAACTGAGGCAAAGAGAAGTTAAGTGACTTGCCAAAGGTCACCCAGCAGGTAAGTGGCAGAGCTGAGATTAGAACCCAGCTCCTTCTGACTCCCAGGATCGTGCTCTATCCACTAGACCACACTGCTTGAGAATTAAAGGCAAGGTACAGTTAGACAAGGACCTTGGGAGGAGTGACCAGTGCAAGCTGTGGAGTAAGTGGGTGAAAAGAGCTGTTATATAATAATTATATAATGGTTTTAAATACTTACTATGTGCCTAGCACTGTACTGAACACTGGGACTGATTATCTTGAATCAGATAAGGTAAGAAATAGATCAGCTGATTTCAGCTTATATTGTGCTTTTCCTCTGTCATCTTTTTAGCTACACTTAAACTCATTCCATTGTTCAGAGCACTTTTCATTTCAGATTCTTCTACTGCCCACACTGAATCTCCTCTTGTCTTTGCGCTTTCTTTCAGGCAGCCTGGAAGATAATCAGCTTGGGTACAGTCCCTGTTCTCCATGAGACTCACCGTCTAAATAGGAGGGAGTAGGATTTAATGCCCATTTTACAGATAAGGAAACCAAGGCACAGAGAATTGAATTGACTTGCCTGAAGCCACACAGGAGACAAGCAGCGGAGCTGGAATTAGAACCCAAGTTCTCTGACTCCTAAACCTGTTCTCTTTCCACGAGGCCATACTGCTTCTCCATATGAGTTGGAGAGAGCTGGTGCATAGTTTCTGCTTGATGCGTTTGAAGGTGGTTAAACAGTGGAGGTTTTGAAGGAGTGTTGAGGTGTTTGTTGGGCAATGCTGCAAGAAGATGACTTGTGCAGCATTGTGGAGAATGGATTGAATGTGGAGAGGCTGGAGGTAGAGAGATCAGCCAGGAGATTGATGTAGTTTACAAACTGTGATCTGACCAGAACTTGGACCATGGAGACAAGTGTTTGAGTGGAGGGGAAGAGGCAGATCTGGGAGATGCAGTGGAGGAAGAATCAGCAACGTTAAACAGTGGTTCTGGGGGCAAGAGGTTGCCAATTTCAAGGGACAGCTTCTAGGCTCTGTTCCTCCCTGCAAACAGAACTTCTGGCCTCTCTTCTCTGGCCAAATGCTTGACCATCCTAAACAAGCTAATATTTTGCACTCCAGTCATGGTTGGGAGAGGAAAGAGGCAGAAATACGACTTCCTCCCTGATCCAAGCTTGAGGTAAAGTTGGACCTCAGAACCAACACCTTCCAGGCTCCAGTCAGGTAACTGCCTTTACCTGACTTTAAGAGCGGAACTACTGGAGAGGTAGTTTCTTCTATTCTAAATGGTCCCTAACTTCCTCTTTCCCTTGCTCCAGGATAGCAAGACTCAGTTTTGCTCAGTGTCCTCAAATGCTGTAGTCATAGTACTAGTAGTAGTGGGAATAGCATTTATTGAGCAATCAATCAATTGTATTTATTGAGTGCTTACTGTGCACTGAACATTATATTAAGCACCTGTGAGAGTAGCACTTGTGAGAGTACCATGTGACATATGGGCAATTTGGGGAATGAATGAGAAAATGAATAGGTTGTAGTTCTATCTGAAAGGCCTTTTGGGTTAGGGATTGTTTGGGAAATATTTGGTTTGTTTTTAATGGTACTTGTTAAGCACTTATTATTAGCCAGATATAACAAAAATATAACAGAGTTGGTAGACATAGCCCCTGCCCATAACGAGCTTAAAGTCTTCAGTGGGAGACAGACATTAAATAAAAATAAATTAAGGATATGTACATAAGTGTTATGGAGCTGAGGGAGGGATGAATCAAAGGAGCAAATATAAAAATGTTGACAAATTGAGTGATTCAAAAATGAAGTTCAGAGTGGAATTGACATAGCTGTGTAAATGCTATGGATGGGTTTAAAAGAGTTTATAGATGTAGTTGATGGGTTTATATTTTTTGGAGAGTTGGAAATAGGAGAAGGTGGGATTTCAGGAGAGCTTTGAATGTGGGGAGGATTGTGGCGGGTCTGTTTGGGGATGGAAGGCACTTGAAGTTAGGGAAGTGTGAACAATGGGTTGGAGGCAGGAGAGAGGCACAGTTGGAAGGTCAGCTCAAGAGGAAATTAGAAAGTAAAGTGGGGAGTAGGTAGTGAATGGAGCAGGTATATAAGGTGGGAATGCATTGGTGAAGAGCCTTGAAGCCAATTGTGAGTTTTTGCTTGATGCAGAGGAACATAGGAAGCCAGTGGAGTGATTTGAGGAGTGAGGAGATATATACCTAGTGATGCTTCCAGAAGGCGATTCATGCAGAGGCAAGTAGTATGGATTTGAAGCAGTGAGGTTGAAAGCATTGAGACCAGTGAGGAGGCTGGTACAATAGCCTATGGGAGGCTAACACTTGTGCCAGGGCTGTAGCTGTTGGGTTGTAGAGGAAGGGATGGATCTTGGAGATGTGTAGGAAGAAGCAACAGGATCAAACCCTAGCACCACTGGCCTATTTGCTACTTATCCCCTAACCTACCAACATGTTCTATTACTAGATCTTTCACTTTTGCTGTCTAATCACTTAGTTGTTATAATGCAAGTTACTGTTCCTACATAAGGAGCTGTTGTTTCACTTTCCCACTCAGACTCTGCTTTGGCAGGGAATGAAATTTCTTGAAATGAAAGGAGAAGCTACCATGTGGCATATGGGCAATTTGGGGAATGAATGAGAAAATGAATAGGCTGTAGTTCTATCTGAAAGGCCTTTTGGGTTAGGGATTGTTTGGGAAATATTTTGTTTGTTTTTAATGGTACTTGTTAAGCACTTATTATGAGCCAGGCACTGCACTTAGAGCTAGAATAGATACGACATAATCAGGTTGGACACAATCCATGTTCCACATTGGGCTCACAGTCTAAGTAGGAGGGAGTAGGATTGAATCTCCATTTTACAAATGAGATAACTGAGGCATAGGGAAATTGTGACTTGTCCAAGGTCACACAACAGACTAGAGGTAGAGCAAGGATTAGAACCCAGGTCCTCTGACTCTAGGCCTGTATTCTTTCCACTAGGCCAGGCTACTTTCCATTGACATGAAAAGTGCGATTATGTCTAAAAAAAGTTGTTCCATAGAGAAGGAATGCTAAACTCTGATACAGGGATTTTGAACTGGAAGATAAACCCACACTTAACTGCTAATACTGACATCATCCTAGATTTCTTCTTTTTTGTGATTTCAAATTTTTATGAGATTTTTGCCTGAGACTTTATGGAGTCATGAATGGATAGACTTTTCTATACAACAACATAACTGTATTCCAATTAATGTCATAGCTGCATCTGAATTGCATCCACAGTCCCTGTTTTTCTGCTTGTAGCAACAACCCAGTTAAAGTTATTTATATTTCAATTTCTTTCCATGGCTGTAAAATTTTTGTGGATGTCTGCAGATTTCAGTGGATCATTGGCAGCTACAAAGGTTTCTCTGACTGAAGAAGTGACTGTTCAAAGTTTACCGGCTAACCAATTAAAACTTTCAGTTTAAAGAAAGTAGCAAAGAGTTAAGATCTAAAAATCAAATATTTATGACCTAAGACTTTTTAAGTAGGGAGTTTGGAGTGAATGGAGTTTTCAACTTTAGATCAGACCTCAATAGTTTGATTTCTCTTTGCCATTATTATACCCACACAAAACAGTTTCTTCACTGAGTTGAGCGTTTACTTATTTTTAAATTTGGTCAGTGATCTCAACCCATTTTCTATCCTTCCCTCCCCTAAACTAGACTGCAAAGATAGACCTGACCTATTGTATTCTACTTTGCCTCTAGCTTAGTACACAGGCCCTTCTATTAAATACTAATTGAATTAATCTTTCAATTCTAATAACCTTCCATGAACAAGAGACAAATGTTATGGCTCCAATTTACACATGGAGAAACTGAGGGAGATATTAATTATCTTGCTGAACAGTAAACTCTTTGCATGCAGGGATCAAGGCTTCTAGTTCTATTTTATTCTGCCAGAGCTCTGCACAAAAAAAGGCACTAGTTAAGTACCATTGATTGATTGTCAAAGATCTGATAATGACCATTTCTATATGGAGGAAACATTCTTTTGGGATGGGAATTTTACTGTTGAAAACCTTATTTTCGGCTTGACTCTTTTTTTCCATCTGCACCTTTAAGGCCAGGTGAACTTCTGCAGAATTACACTGTGTTTGTCATGTTTTAATCAGTGCTGTTTACTAGTGCCTATTGTGAGCTGATGGTATTTATTAAGTGCTTACTATGTACTGAGTACTGTTCTAAGCACTGGGGTGGGGCGCACAGTCTCAATCCCCATTTTACAGATGAAGTAGCAGAGGCAAAGAGAAGCTAAGTGGCTTGCCCAAGGTCAAACAGCAAAGTGGTGGAGCCAGGACCCACGTCTTCTGACTCTCAGGCCTGTGCAATTTCCACTAAGCCACATTGCTTCTAGGCAAGACAGGCATATATAAATTATGTGCAAATAAAATGAATGTCATTGAATATTTATAAAGTTTGGTGGGCTGATGCAGTTAACATTGAGAATTAATTAGGGAAGTCTTTCAGAAGGAGTTGGGTTTTTAGAAAGGCTTTGAAGATGGGGAGAGGCAGATTTCAATGGGGAAGGGAATTCTAGGCAGGAGAAATAACACAAAACAAGGCACCAAAAGTGGGAGAATCAAGAATGGGGTATGATTAGGTGAGTTTGGGAGTAGTGATAATCAATCAATCAATCGTATTTATTAAGCGCTTACTGTGTGCAGAGCACTGTACTAAGTGCTTGGGAAGTACAAGTTGGCAACATATAGAGACAATCCCTACCCAACAGTGGGCTCACAGTCTGATATTTGCTGAAAACCCAGTGAGTGCAGTGTACTCTACAAAACATTTGTGAAGTGTGTGAGCTGGGAAGCAATAGGTGGAGAGTTTATGTAAGCTGGAGAAAACTGGTAGAAATCAATCAGTGTATTTATTGAATGCTTTCTGTGTTCAGAGCACTCTTCTAAGCACTTGGAATACACTGGAGTTGATTAGACATGTTCACTGACCACAGAATCTTATAGTTTAGAGGAGGAGGCAGACATTAAAATAAATTATAGATATGTACAGAAGTGCACTGGGGCTCAGGGTGGGGTGAATAAAGGGGATAAATCCAAGTGCAAGGATGATGTAGAAGGGAAAGGGAGTAAGGGAAAAGATGCTTAGACTGGGAAGGCTACCTGGAGGAGATGTGATTTTTTAAAATATGGCTTTGAATGTGGATAGAGTGATAGTCTGTTGCATATGAAGGGAAGGGAGTTGCAGGACTTGAGTGATGGGTTAGCAGTGAGATAGACAAGCTACAAAGTCTGGAAGCCAATGGTGAAGAGCTCTGATGCAGTGGAAAGAGGATACCCATTGGAAATTTTTAAGGGAGTTTTTGGAGTCATCTATCTCGCCACTAATCTCTTGCCCATCTCATGCCTCTGTCTGAGACCTCCCCTTCGTATTTGACTGATGCTCACTCTCCCCTCATTTTCTCTACTCCTTCTCCCTTCTGTGTTGTCCTTGTGCTTGGAATTTTACCTTTTATTTACCCCACTCTCAGCCCCAAAGTATTTATGTATTTATAGGTAATTTATTTTAAAGTCTGTCTCCTCCTCTACATTGTAAGCTCCATGTGAGCTGGAAATGTGTTTACCAACTCTATTGTCTTTTTTTATGTTACTTTTTTTTTTACTATTTTATGGTATTTAAGTCCTCGCTATAAACCAGACACTGTTCTAAGCACTGGGGTAGATACAAGCTAATCAGATTGGACAAAGCCCGTGTCCCACATGGGGCTCACAGTCTTAATCCCCATATTACAGATGAAGAAACTGAGACACAGAGAAGTTAAGCAACTTACCTGAGTAGTGGAGCCAGGATTAGAACCCAGGTCCTCTTACTTCCAAGCCCATACTCTATCTACTAGGCCACACTGCTTCAATATGCTGCTCCGTTGTATTGTACTCTCCCAAGTGCTTAGTACAGGGCTCTAAAATCAATCAATCACATTTATTGAGTGCTTACTATGTGCAGAGCAGTTTAAGGCCTTCGAAGAGTACAATATAACAGACATATTCCCTCCCTGTCCACAGTCTAGAGGGGGAGGCAATAATTAATATAAACAAATAAATTACAGATATGTACATAAGTGCTGTGGGGCTGGGGGAGACGAATAAAGGGAGCAAGTCAAGGTGATGCCATAGGGAGTGGAAGAAAAAGAAAAGGGTTTTGTCAGGGAAGGCCTCTTGGAGGAGATGTGTCTTCAGTGGTCTTTGAAAGAGAGGACAGCAATTGTTAGTTGGTTATGGAGAGGGAAGATGTTCCAGGCCAGAGGCAAGATGTGAGTGAGGGGTCAGCCGTGAGATAGATGAGATCGAGGTACAGTGAGAAGGTTAGCATTAGAAGAGCGAAGTATGTGGAGGGGAGAGCAGCGAGGTGAGGTAGGAGGGGGCAAGGTGATTGATTGTTTTAAAGCTGATGGTAAGGACGTTCTGTTTGATGTGGAAATGAATGGGCAACCACTAGACTTTCTTGAGGAGTGGGGACACATGGACTGAATGTTTCTGTAGAAAAATGATCTGGTCAGCAGAATGAAGTATGGCATGAAGTGAGGAGATACAGAAAGCAGGGAGCTCAGCCAGGAGACTGATACAGTAATCAATGTGGAAATAGAATAAATGATTGGATTAGCATGGAAGCAGTTTGGATGGAGAGGAAAAGGTGGATTTTAGTGAAATTGCGAAGGTTGAAATGACAGGATTTACTGATAGATTGAACATGTGGGTTGAATTAGAGAAAGGAGTCAAGGATAATGCCAATCTTACGGGCTTGTGAGATGGGAAGGTCGGTGGGGCTGTCTAAAATGGTGGGAAAGTCAGGGGAAGGGCAAGGTTTGGGTGGGAAGATAAGGTGCTGTTTTGGACATGTTAAGTTTGAGGTGATGAAGGACATTCATTCATTCAATCGTAGTGAGCACTTACTATGTGCAGAGCACTGTACTAAGCACTTGGGAAGTATAAGTCGGCAACATAGAGAGACGGTCCCTACCCAATAACGGGCTCACAGTCTAGAAGGGGGAGGCAGAAAACAAAACAAAACATGTAGACAGGTGTCAAAACTGTCATAATAAATAGAATTATAGCTATATGCATATCATTAATAAAATAGAGTAGTAAATATGTGCAAGTAAAATAGAGTAATAAATATGTACAAATATATACAAGTGCTGTGGGGAGGGGAAGGAGGTAGGGCGGGGGGCAATGGGGAAGAGTAGAGGAAAGGGGGCTCAGTCTGGGAAGGCCTCCTGGAAGAGGTGAGCTCTCAGTAGGGCTTTGAAGGGAGGAAGAGAGCTAGTTTGGCGGATGTGTGAAGGGAAGGCATTCCAAGTCAGAGGAAGGACGTGGGCTGGGGTTCAATGATGGGACAGGTGAGAATGAGGCACAGTGAGGAGGTTAGCGGCAGAGGAGCGGAGGGTGCGGGGTGGGCTGTAGAAGGAGAGAAGGGAGGTGAGGTAGGAGGGGGTGAGGTGATGGACAGCCTTGAAGCCCAGGGTGAGGAGTTTTTGCTTGATTCGTAGGTTGACAGGCAGCCACTTGAGATTTTTGAGGAGGTGAGTGACGTGCCCAGAGCGTTTCTGAAGAAAGATAATTCGGGCAGCAGAGTGAAGTATAGACTGAAGCTGGGAGAGACAGGAGGATGGGAGATCAGAGAGGAGGCTGATGCAATAATCCAGTCGGGATAGGATGAGAGATTGAACAAGCAGGGTAGTGATTTAGATGGAGAGGAAAGGGCGGATCTTGGCGATGTTGCGGAGGTGAGACCGGCTGGTTTTGGTGACGGATTGGATGTGTGGGGTGAATGAGAGAGCGGAGTCAATAATAATAATAATAATAATAATAATGGCATTTATTAAGCACTTACTATGTGCAAAGCACTGTTCTAAGCGCTGGGGAGGTTACAAGGTGATCAGGTTGTCCCACAGGGGGCGCACAGTATTAATCCCCATTTTACAGTTGAGATAACTGAGGCACAGAGAAGTGAAATGACTTGCCCAAAGTCACAGAGCTGACAAGTGGTGGGGCCGGGATTTAAACCCATGACCTCTGACTCCAAAGCCCATGCTCTTTCCACTGAGCCACGCTGAGTCAAGGATGATATCAAGGTTGCGGGCTTGTGAGACAGGAAGGATGGTAGTGCCGTCTACAGTGACGGGGAAAGTCAGGGAGAGGGCAGGGTTTTGGAGGGAAGACAAGGAGTTCAGTCTTGGACATGTTGAGTTTTAGGTGGCGGGCAGACATCCAGATGGAGATGTTCTGAAGGCAGGAAGAGATAAGCCTGGAGGGAGAGAGAGAGAGCAGGGGCGGAGATGTTGATTTGGGCATGTTATGAGTAGAGATGATAGCTGAAGCTGTGGAAGTGAATGAGTTCACCAAGGGAGTGAGAACAAAACAGACAGAGAACAAAAGGGGAGACATGAGTGAGAACAAAACAGACAGAGAACAAAAGGGGAGACATCTAAGTAACAAAGTCTTCAAGGCTGGAAGAGATGCAAAACTGCAGAGAGAGAATGCTTTGCACACAGTAAGGCCTCAGTATATGTGATTGAGTGGAGAGAAGCATGCAAAGTCAGGTTTTAAGAAGATAATCCATTCAGTTGTGCATAATAGAGAGTGAAGAGGGGTGAGGTTGGGAAAGGAAACTGATTTTAGGTGTGTGTGTGTTTATGCAGATTGGATTAGGTAAGAGGGGAAGGACTGATTGAGTATCTTAAAGCCTAAGGTAAGGAGTTTCTTTTTGATGAAGCAGTGAAGGAGCAACTATTGGAGGAGTTTTGAGGAGTGGGGAGATTTGGATTAAATGGTTTTTCAGAAAAATGTTTCAGATAGGATGTGGGGATTTTAATGAGGAAGCTGATGCAGTATTCAAGGTGGGAAAAGATGTGTGTTTGGATCCACATGGTAGCACCTTAGAGAGGAAAGGGCGATTGGTGGTGCTGTCTACAGTGATAGGAATGTCAGGGAAGGACAGGTTTTAGGTGGGAGTTCTTTTAGAGACATATTAAGTTTGTAGTGCCTTTTAACTGTATTGTACTCTCCCAAGTACTAACAAAGTAAACATTCAGTAAATATGATTGACTGATTGAGTTTTTCACAAGGGTTTAGTACATTGCTCTGCACACGAGATGCTCATAAATCCTATTGAGTGTGAACTGCAGGACGTTATGCATTTTGGGACCATATGGGACTCACCACTGATAGATAATGAGCCACATACCATTTTCATGGCAAACATAGGTGGATTCTGAGTTTTGCAACCTGTTACTAGGTTTAGCGTATTTATGCGCACAAGGGAAAAATATTAGTTTTTACTGCCACCTACTGTTCAGTGCAAGAGAAAAATACTTCAAATTGTTTTCATGATGCAAAGCAAAAATGTATTTAAATTAATTTAAGCTAATTTTCTGCAAAAGATGAAATAAACTGGCGCATATAGTAAAAATAAGGTTTTATGTGCCATTGAAGACAATTATAATATCACTTTAGCAAAGATAAAATTTTTTCTTGTAATTACACTGGGGAGTGAGAAAGGAGAGAACTGGTGAAGACCTTGGTGTATTTTCATTCCATTACTCTTTTAGTTATGGGACAGCAAACTGTTGTCCAGTTTTAATAAAGCTTGTCTTGTACTATAAGGACACAACCATGCTTATGAGCAAAACTATCTTCTTTCCCAACTTTAAAAAAATCTAAAAAAGATGTTCATAAGTGGTGGAAAAGAAATGTCCCAAGTACATTACTAATCAATCATATTTATTGAGCGCTTACTGTGTGCAGAGCACTGTACTAAGTGCTTGGGAAGTACAAGCTGGCAACATACAGAGACAGTCCCTACCCAACAGTGGGCTCACAGTTCAGAAATATTGTCACAGAGCCCCACCGTTCATGAGTTCATTGTCATATTTATTGAGCGCTTAATGTGTGCAGAGCACTATACGAAGCGCTTAGTGTTTTCATAGTACTGACAGCAGAATGGCTCTGTTTGGAGAAGATCCCTTTAGCCCTGCTTGCTTTTCCCATGAGCTCAGGGTGGCAGGAAAAGACAGACCAAAAGTGCAGCAGATAGTGGAATGAAACTTCAGAAGGGAAAGGAATTCAAAATATTTAATTGCTCTTTGGGGTCACTTTCTGAGGCAGGGGAGGAGAAGCAGCGTAGCCTAGTGGATAGAACACAGTCCTGGGAGTCAGGCCTAATCCCGGCCCTGTCTCTTGTCGGTTGTGTGACTTTGGGCAAGTCACTTACCTTCTCTGTGCCTTAATTACTTCATATGTAAAATGGAGATTAAAACTGTGAGCTCCAAGTGGGACATCTTTTTTTTGTGCCGTGGAGTCATTTCCAACACACCTCTCCCAGAATTTCCCACCTCCAACTGGAATTGCTCTGGTGGTGTATCCACAGGGTTTTCTTATTAAAAATATGGAAGTAATTTACCACTGCCTTTTGCACAGTCGAGTCTCTGCACTCGACTCTCTCTGATGCTGCTGCGCCGAGCACAGGTGAGTTTTGACTTGTAGCAGATTGCCTTCCACTCACTAGCCACTGCTCAAGCTAGGAATGGAATGGGTAGGCCTCTGCTTGCCTCTCCCTCCCATAGCTGAGACTGGTAAAGCAGGGAGCTTTCTAGGTGCGATCTTGAGAGGGGAAACATTTCCTGCAATGTGAGACATAGACCGTTTCCAACCCACTGGCCTGTATCTAACCCAGTGCTTACAACATTGCCTGGCACAAAGCAAGCACTAAACAAATATCATTTTCCAGAACAAAACTGTGAGGATGACCCAGTTTGATCTCACTTATGTTTCTTTATTTAAGGACAACATGAACAGAATAAATTCTGGTGGTGTGAAAGGACCATTTTGACTTTTTGAAACTAGGAGGGTGCAAGGGAACTTAGCTAATAGTGGTGCTGATATCCATGTGGCATGAAGACAGAGAAGCTGTCTGGCAATGGCTGTGGTGGAGTTTGTTTTGAGCAGGGAATGTTTCTACCAACTCTTTTATATTGTACTCTCCCAACTGTTTAGTACATTACGCTGCACATAGTAAGTGCTCAATAAATACAATTGGTTGATTGATTATTGCTTCCAACGCTTAGAACAGAGCTTTGCACATAGTAAGCGCTTAATAAATGCCATCATTATTAACCAAAGGAGGTTATTTCTAAGAGAATACAGGAAAGTTTAAAATAATGGCAATGGTTATTTAGCTCTAATTCAAGTCCCTTTATGTTTTGTCACTTTAGCCTAAGCAGTTGAGGCAAGATTTTATGCACTGTGGCTGTTCTGTCCCCCTTCAGGGCCTGAGAAGCCGTGTAAATGCCCTGGCCCTACCCTCCAGCTCCAGAGGCACCATTTGTTTCCAAGAAGATGCAGGTATAGCTCAAACTTTGTTACGTACTCCTGTTAGACTGAGATGCATAGGCAGCTGACTTTTGCCCATTCACAAAACTACAGAAAACTACAAATCACAGGAATTTTGTGAAAACAGTGTTATGAAAATGTCACATTATCTCTGCTTTCTGTTTGCATTTGGGTAGCTTTCTGATTGCATTTGGATTTTTAATTACTGCATTCTTGGAAAAAATGGTTCAAATATTTTAAGAGAATATCGATCAGTCGTTCCACTCATTTAATGCTTTCCCAGCTCTAAGTTAGAGGACTTGAGAACGTGGTGTGTAGGGAGAAATCACATGGCAAGGAAGCCCCAGTGCTCATAGTTAGGATCTGAGATCTCTGTGCCTAGATAGGGATGCTGCAATCATCTTCCGCGTGTCCCTGAAGCCAAGGATAGAGACAAAGGTGGTCACCAGCTGCCATGAAAATCAGTGAGACATCTTGTCTCCAGCACCCCAGGACTTCCTTGGCACCTTGACCTTGTTTACGGACCATCCAGGTATTCTGGTACACTCCAGGCAGGTAACAAGGCCCCTGAGATCCGAGTCAAGGCATGCCTCACTGACTGACATCCTCTGAACCATCTTGGAGGCTTTCTCAGCAAGTCATGACTGTGTTTCCCCTTTTCCTCCTTACCAGACACAAAGGAAATAATAGTTTTAAGAAGGTCAACTAATCAGTGGCATTTATTGAGTGCTTATTGTGTGCTAAGCATTGTATTAAGCACATGGGAGAATACAATACAAGAGAGTTGGAGAGTCTGAGACAAATTCTCAGACTGAGAGACTAATTCTAATTTTTTTTTATGGTACTAGCCTTTCTGGCCCACTTTCTCTTCCACCTTTTCAAAGAATGTTTGACCTCTCATTTGCAGGGTTCAGTTTCATTCATTCATTCATTCAATCCTATTTATGGAGCGCTTACTGTGTGCAGAGCACTGTACTAAGCGCTTGGGAAGTACAAGACGGCAACATATAGAGACGTTCCCTACCCAACAACGGGCTCACAGTCTAGAAGGGGGAGACGGACAACAAAACAAGACAAGTAGACAGGTGTTAAAACCATCGGAACAAATAGAATTATAACTATATGCACATCATTAATAAATGGAGTAGTAACTATGTAAAAGTAAAATAAAGTAATAAATATGTACAAATATATGTACGTGCCGTGGGGAGGGGAAAAGGGTAGGGCAGAGGGAGGGGGGGCAGTGGAGAGGGTAGTAGGAGAGCTAAAGGGGGTTCAGTCTGGGAAGGCCTCCTGGAGGAGGTGAGCTCTCAGTAGGGCTTTGAAGGGAGGAAGAGAGCTAGTTTCAGCATTCTACCTCCACACTGTGGACCCAGGGCAATGATAATAATTGTAAAATTGAGTACTTACTTTGTACCAAGCACTGTACTAAGCACTAGGGTAGATAAAAGCTAATCAAGTCAGACACAGTCTGTGTCCCACATGAGGGTCACAGTCTAATGGGGAGGGAGAGCAGGTATTTAATTAGGAAACTGATTAGGTTTTGATTAGGAAACTGAAGCACAGAGAAGTTAAGTGACTCGCCCAAGGTCACATAGCAGAAGTGGCAGAGCTGGGTTTAGAACCCAGGTCCTCCCACTCCCAGTCCTAGTGGTCTTTCTACTAGGCAATGTGGTTTCCCATGCAAAATTTCTTCTTGGCAGGGATTGTGTCTACCAACTCCATTATATTGCGCTCTCTCAAGCACTTAGTTTAGTGATCTGTAGATGGCACTCCATAAATATGAATAATTGATAATGGATGGGAAATTCCATTTTAAACCATCACAAAATTTCTGGGTCTTTTAGTAAAATGGGCTGATTTGCAAATCTAATGAATGGTATTAGAATTTCTAGAGGAGGAAATGGTGATAACCAAAGATGGAAATATGTTGATTTGCTGATTTCCCTGACTTCTCACCAGCACCTAGCAGAGGCCTCCGGGGCTGGGAAAGCAATACAGAGGCCTTGATTTTCATATTAAGTGTGGTAGTCCTATGTCAGAGATGCATCTCGTTGCCTGAAAGTCAAATTTTGGAGAGTTTGGGGTTTTTGGGTTGCTTGTTTTCAGTGGGTATTTTTTTTTTAGGCGGGTTTGGAGGCTCAAGTAGGGGTTGTGAGAGGAGCGCTTAGACAAAATCATTTGCAGTGATCCTAGCTGGGCATCTGATTAATTTTGGATCCCAGTGAATTCAGACTTCCTTGTCAGCTAGGAAATTGGAATTGTGTGTGTTGGAATGCTTGATATAATAATAATAATAATGATGACATTTATTAAGCACTTACTATGTGCAAAACACTGTTCTAAGTACTGGGGAGGTTACAAGGTGATCAGGTTGTCCCTCGGGGGGCTCACAGTCTTAATCCCCATTTTACAGATGAGGGAACTGAGGCACACAGAAGTTAAATGATTTGCCCAAAGTCACACAGCTGACAATTGGCGGAGCCGGGGTTTGAACCCATGACCTCTGACTCCAAAGCCCGGGCTCTTTCCACTGATATCTACTGCCAGCTCCCTCTGGGGAAGAATGATAATGGCATTACTAGGACATAGCTTCCAGGCCCATCGTTTAGCTGTTGCCTCTTCAGGATGCCTGAGTGTTGTGGTTCCTCTGTCTCCTCTTCTCTAGGAGCCAGTGTCTGGAAAGAAAACAAGCCTCTCATCTTATTTCACTCGTTACTTTTCCTCCCTTGTTGGTGCCCGGTCGCTGATCCCCATACTGCCCAGTAGTGCCCATGAGGAGGTTGGCTAAGATCTAATTGACCCATGTCATCTCTGTCAATCAGAAGATTGCCCTGGTGGGTGCCACTGCTGCTCCTGAATCTGTCCCATTGGAGAAAGCCCCTCCGGCCGGCCCCTTCCTCACTGACTTCCCATCTGTGGCCCCACCGTGAAAGTGGCCCTCGCAAGAGGCAAGGCAATCCTGGGGGAGTGCCCACCACACCACACACCACAATAATAATAATAATAATAATAATAATGATGGTATTTATTAAGCGCTTACTATGTGCAAAGCGCTGTTCTAAGCGCTGGGGATGTTACAAGGGGATCAGGTTGTCCATGGGGGGCTCCCAGTCTTAATCCCCATTTTTACAGATGAGGTAACTGAGGCCCAGAGAAGTTAAGTGACTTTCCCAAGGTCACACAGCAGACATGTGGCGGAGCGGGATTCGAACCCCTGACCTCTGACTCCAAAGCCCGGGCTCTTTCCACTGAGCCACGCTGCTTCTCTAAAGGCACACCACAGGCTGTGGAGCCCTCGCCTCCGAGACTTTCGTCCCTGACCTTTGGCTTGCAGGTTGATTGCTCCAGCAGTTTACAGATATGTACCTGTCTATAAATTATATATTATAAATTATTTGTATCAATGTCTGTCTCCCTCTCTAAACTGGAAGCTCATTGTGGTTAAGGAACATGTCTACCAACTCTGTTGTACTCTTCCTAGCGCTTAGTACAGTGCTTTGTACACTGCAAGTGCTTAGTAAGTGCTCAATAAATACAACTGAATGAATGTAAGCACTCAGTAAATACCACTGATGATGATGATAATGATGATGCAATAGCAGCAGGCAGCTGAAGACCCAGAGTGCAATAAGATTAGCCTTTCAGGGATGAATTACACGGATTTATTCCACTGCCGGCAATCTCCCATTGCACTTGGTTTGTCCAGAAGGAAAGTGAGGTTATGGGCTCTGAGCAAGGGCACAGGTTGAAACTGTTACCTCACTTTTCTGTTGCTTTTGCAATGGTGGCAGATGCAAAAAAGGGGATTGAGCTTCAGTGGCATAGTGGATAGAGCATGAGCCTGGGAGCCAGAAGGTTGTGGGTTCTAATCCTGCCTTCATCACTCGTCTACTGTGTGACCTTGGGTAAGTCACTTTACTTCTCTGTGCCTCAGCTCATTTGTAAAATGGGGATTGAGACTGCCATGTGGGACAGGGACTGCATTCAACCTGGTTTGCTTGTATCCTCCCTAGCGCTTAGAACAGTGCCTGGCACACAATAAGTGCTTAATAAATACCACAATAATAATAATCATTATTATTATTATCAGCCCTGCCTTCTTCACAGGGTTCCCAGACTACAGTCATGAGAATTACATTTTGTTATATTTTTTCTTAATTCAATTTGCTTTCTTAATGTACACCATGGGAAATGCACTCTTTTTCTCATAATGAGAGAAAACAATTTCAAAGCTTTAAATTACAACAAAACTACTGCTGTGTGTGTGCTACAGATTAATAAAAAAATACAATTTGCAGTCAGATGGTATGAATCTGTTTCTCAATGAATCAGAGCCTGAACGAGTTAGAAGAATAGTTTAAGTACATGAATTCAAAGGAGTTTAGAAGAATGTAGTTTCCCTTAATAGCTTTATAATTTGGTACTCTGTCATCTGAAATATTTGAGGGGCTCTTCTCTGGGCCTCTGCCATGGTGGCTTGATTCTGGAAAACTCTTCCCAATCAATTATTGAGTACTTACTGTGTGCAAAGCATTAATGATAATAATAATAATAATAATAATAATGGTATTAAGTGCATAATATCTGCCAGACACTGTACTAAGAACTGGGGTAGATACAAGTAAATTGGGTTGACACAATCCCTGTCCCATATGGGTCTCATAGTCTTAATCTCCACTATACAGATAGGTAACTGAGGCACAGAGAAGTGAAGTGACCTGCCCAAGATCACACAGCAGACAAGTGGCAGAGCTGGGATTAGATCCCATGTCCTTCTAATTCCCAGGCCCATTGTTCTATCCATTAGGCCACACTGCTTCTCGTACTAAACACTTGGGAGAGTGCAATACAATGGTTGGTAGACATGATCCATGTCCTCCGTCTGACTCCCTTAAGACCTTGATTGGGCTTGGGTCAAATCTTTGGACCAAACATTGTAAAGAACTCAACATTGGCCATTCCCAAAGACTTTCAGGAAAGAGGTAAACAGTACCACAATCCAGAATAAAGCGGTGAGACATCTTTCATGGCTTAAAAAAAAAAGTTGAGCTGAATAGCTGGATTGCACCTTATTACAGTTCCAGGATTTTACTTTTTATATGTTTAGATTTTTAATAATATGATTTATCTAAAACAGGGCCATGGCTCAGTCCCGAATCACTAGAAGAAACTTTGGGCAGCTTTTCAGGCGCTAAGGGTTCATTACTATCTTTTTGTCTCTCTGTCAGTATCTGCAGTTTGATCCGGTCGTTTTTAAGACCCATACCAGGGGTGTGGGTGGCATTTGAAGAGGAAGTTTCAAGGTTTGAATGAACAACATCCTTTCTGGATAAACCCTTGGAAGCAGAACAGAGTCAGAACTCGAGAAGAAGCATCTGTTAACAGGGCTGGGGCTGAGAGGTTAGACGGGAGACAAGTCCAGGGAATGTCACCCAGAAAACAGATAAGGAATGGTTTCCCAGAAGACCAAGTTAGGGATTTTTTTAATCATTGCAGCTTCTGAATGAAAGCTTGATTTAATAATAATAATAATGATGGCATTTATTAAGCGCTTACTATGTGCAAAGCACTGTTCTAAGCACTGGGGAGGTTACAAGGTGATCATGTTGTCCCACGGGGGGGCTCACAGTCAATCCCCATTTTACAGATGAGGTAACTGAGGCCCAGAGAAGTTAAGTGACTTGCCCAAAGTCCCACAGCAGACAACTGGTGGAGCAGGGATTTGAACCCATGACCACTGACTCCAAAGCCCGGGCTCTTTCCACTGAGCCACGCTGATTTAAATAGGTAGTAGTAACTGTAGTATTTATTAAGCTCATACTGTGAGTAAAACACTGGGAAAAATATACTGGTGAGAGTTAGAAATAGTCCCTGAACCTCAAGGGGCTCATAACTGTCTCCTCTCTTATCTTGGATAGTCCTGGAGACATGTTAGGGAACTGTTGGGTAGTGGTAGGAGCAGGTTAAATAATAATAACGGTACTTGTGAAGCACTTACTATGTGTTAAGCACTGGGGTCTTGTCTTATGCCATCGAGTAATCTCCAACCCATAGTGACTCCATGGACACATCTCTCCCGGAATGTCACACCTCCATTTGCAGTTGTTCAGGTAATGTATCCATAGAGTTATCTTGGTAAAAATATGGAAGTGGTTTACCTTCTTCTGCACAGTAAACTTGAGTCTCCACCATCATTTCTCTCCTGTGCCGCTGCTGTCAAGCACTGGGGAATTTTGACTTGCATCAGATTGCCTTTCATTCGCTAGCCACTGCCCAAGCTAGGAATGGGATGAGTATGTCTCCACTTGACTCTCCCTCCCATAGCCGAGACTTGTAGAGTACTGGAAACTCTCCAGGTGTGATCCTGAGAGGGGAAAGCATTGGGGTAGATACAAGTTAATCAGGTTGGACAGTCTCTGTTCCACATGGGATTTACAGTGTAAGTAAGAGTGAATAGGATTTAATCCCCATTTTACAGATGAGGTAACAGAGATACAGATGAGTTAAATGACTCATCCAGGGTCACAGAGCAGACACGTCGTAGATCCAGGATTAGACCCCAGGTCCTCTGATGCCCAGATTTGTGCTCTTCCACTAGGCCATGCTGCTTCTCTAAAGAACCTCTCCTCTCAGCTGATTTACCCTCGTCTAGCGATATACTCTTTTTGTTCAGGTACTAAAAATCTCTAGTGTGGTTATTATTTTTTCCATTAACCAAGAAGCAGAATGCCCTCTTGATGTATCCCTATAGAAAAGAAAACCTCAACCTTACCCATAATGCCTTCTTTCTCCCTCCCAATAAGAGAAATTCCCTATAGAAGCTAGTTTTTGTGAGTAAACATTATTACATTATTGAATGAAGGGCTTGCCCAATAAAAATTTCTGAATTCTGTTACTGTGTGGTAGTAATCAAAATAGGTTGTGTGACACTGAACATTTTTGAGGGGACCTTAAGCTTGAGGTTTGCCCTGGTGAACATAGCTGTGTCTTCACCTATATTTGAGAGTTAGCTTGATTCCAACGCAGCTGAGAGAGAGCTAGATGGCCACAGTCTTTTCCAGTTGAGTGAACCCAACTTAGACTGAATGTTCTATTGACTGGAGAAGTCCTGGGAGGCTGGAACTGTACTTACTGGAGATTTGAGTCATTTAGATTCCTGTATAACTTGGAATCCACCCTAGAATGGAGATTACCCATCATTAAGCAGGAGCTCTTGATCTGTCTAGAAATCTTTCTGGACAAGGCTAAAATTTGACTCATCTCTAGGGTCAAGGAAGAACATGATGCCATTTGCTCTGTGGGATGAGTTTTTGGTCACAAAACTGTGACTGCATTTTCTGAACTACACTGTCCTTCCTAACACCCCATTTTATTGTAAACCCCTCAACTGTAGTACTTAAGTCCTTACTACATGTCAAGCAATGTGCTAATCACTGGGGTAGATACACGATAATCAGACCAAGCAGTCCCTGTCCCTCATGGGGTGTGCTATGTAAATAGGAGTGAGAACAGGTATCTAATCTCCATTTTGCAAATGAGTCACAGATATGTTAAGTAAATTGCCCAAGGTCACAGAGCAGGCAAGTGGTGGAGTGGCAACTAGAATCCAGGTCCTCTGACTCTCCGGGTTCAAGAACAGGAAACTTAAGATTCACTTCCTTTGTAAGGGAAGTCCCTTAGTGCCTAGGTCAATGTTCTGCATATAGTAGCTACTCACTTAATATGCTTGATGATGAACCTACCCCTAAAGGAAAAAAAAATCAGATAATCTGAAAGTCAGAAAACACTCGGTTTCATCAATGGTCTGAGAGCCAGAAAGTTGAACATTTTGACCACATTTCCGGACACGAATGTCTTAAAGCTAGAACTTCTTTTCCTCCACTCAGTCCTCTCCCTACAGCAGTTTTCCAAGTTCTCTGTGGTGGGCTTCTCAGGCTCAGCATTCATAGCTATTTCCCTGCCTTTTGAAGATTTTTTCTTCCATCAGTTTTTCCTCTGCTCAGACCTTCTTTTATATTCCAGTGATTTCTTGAGACCCGCCCCCACATATGACCAGGCTTCACAGAGCCCTCCACTCCCCACCCCCTTCCCTTGCTCAGGATTAAAGTGTACTGACTGCTCCTGCCTCCCCCCCTTTACTTGCCGCCCTGGTTAGGGCAGAAGGGGCTGGAGCTTGCACCCAGGACTCACTAGTCCTGTGGGCCAGCACTTCCAGGCACCAGAAGAAGGGAGAATAAACAGCTGAAAGCCAGCATCTGGGAAAATGTGGAGCTGCCGGTAAGAATGTCACTCTGAAGGATGTTCTTGTTGCCTCAACAGCAGTGGGGAAATTTGGATTGGAGACAAAAGAGTGTTGAAGATTTGGGCTCTCGCTTCTCCACTGATAGCTGGGGGATTGGGGTGGTGAATGGTGGTAAGGAAGGGAGGCAACTCTTTGAACCCAGAAATTGAACCAATAGAGAGCTCTCAAAATCGAAATAGAGAGGCAAAATGGGACACAGACCATCTACCTATTCTGGTAAAATGTCTCTGTTTTATCCCTCAGCAGCATACATCTTCCAGTCACCACTTGATTCAAGGCTGAGAGTTTTTCTCCCTCTCACCCTCTTATTTCAGGCAAATTCCAGCTTTCATCTGTATGTGCTGTTTCCTGGGACCATGGACATCTGCCACCATCCAGCGACACCCACGTAAGGACTCCTGCTTTCAGAATCATGGCTGCATTGCTTAAATTTGACTGTTATTTATATTAATATCTGTCTCCTCCTCTAGACTATGAGCTCACTGTGGGCAGGGAATGTGTCAATTTATTGTTATATTGTACTTTCCAAGCACTTAGTACAGTGCTTTGCACACAGTAAGTAGTAAATACAATTGAATGAATGAAGGGAAGGGGATAGGAGTGAGAGAATGCTTTGAGGAGTAGGAAGATAATTGCATTATTCATGCTTTGGGCTTGGGATCCTTAAATGAATGTATCAGGGGGTGTTGAGGGTTTGGTTTTCTTCTTGTCACTTGGAGCTACTGGTGACCTGATGGTAGGAAAATGAAAACCTGTTTGCAAGGAGCATAGCTGCTGTGGCCTAACAGAACAGGGGCAAAGGGAGAAGAAAGCAGGCTCACTCATGTCCTCCTTCAGTTGTGGGTGCTTCATATAGAAGATCTCTAAAAGCATTTTCTCAATTTTTTCTCTACAAATATTATCCATTTAATGCAGTTTATGAAAATCAAAATCACATTGCTATCTTAAAATGCAGTTTTTCATTTCTGATTATTTTTCTTCTTTTCTCCTATTGCTCTTCTGTTCTAAACATCTCCCTATTCCCAAACCCTCTCAGAACAACTTTTAATTGGAAACTAATTCTTGTTTTAAATGTATTGTATGGTCTTTGCACGTTAAAAAACTTTCCATCTTTAGATGACCTAATTCCTTGTCCACAAAGTACAAAAGACTCTGGAGCTGTGAAGCTGTTAGACTGGGAAAAGCTCAACAATGTCCCCTTTGGGGTACATGGTTTTCTTGAAGTCAGTGTGTAAGAAATGAAACACAGGGAGGATTCAGGGTCCAAGAAGGTACAAGGCACCTTCTGTGGCCAGGACATGCTGGGCTGATGTCCCTCACCTTCTGCCTCCAAGAACTACGTTCAGGGTAAACACTAGTGTACATATTTGACTTTCCTTCTAGCCATTTTCAAGTAGGGGTTGGGTTCTCCTCCCTCTCTCTACCCCAACCCCACTCTCTCTGGCCTTAGGAGCCCTTGGTAAACTGGCATATGTATTCTGTCTCTCTGGAAGATTTCAATAATGATCCCCACTCATCTTCAGTAGGCAGAGTTGGCAGATCTACAGGAGTTGGGGCCTCCTAACTCTGTTGGCACCATAAGGGAGAGCACAAGGAAGATGAGACTGCCAACGACTCATCCCACAGCAGCTATTCGAGCGGGTTGGGGTTTTCATTCCTTTAAAGAAGTCGTTGACTTAGTAACAAGTTTTTTTTGGCCCTAAACCACCTGAAAATTTCTTGACACTGTGCCTTTCATATATGTTAGCCCAGCTGCATTTCAAAAAGGAAGACATTCCTAGCAAACCCTGGAGGGTTACGTTACCTAGCTTTAAGTTACTTAATAAATCTATTTTCCTATATTCTCCTCAGGTCCCTACCCTGCTTCCTCCTGCCAAGAAGAAAAGTAAATAAGAAAGCTATGACCTGAGACAGTTATTTCAGATCATTGATTAGCTCTTGATCCCATTTCATGGGTCCCCAGGGGGGCAATGACTTTCAGGGGAATGAACTTGAATGACAACTGTCTCTCCTGCAGGATTTCCTGTCACTCTGACTTCTGGCTCCAGTAATGACCTATGTCCACCTGTCAGAATTGGACAGGATGACCTACCAGGTGAGTAGAAACCCTGCTAGTGAGTGCTCACTTTCTAGATTCTCCTTTTATTCCACGTAAGGGTTTGAAACATTGGTGGGGATGGAGGAGCAGGGGAAGGAAACTAATCTCACTGGAGATTTCATTTTTCATTTCACTTTTTTTCCTGTAGGATTAGACCTGATCTCTCAGTTCCAGGTAGATAAAGCTGCATCCAGAGGAGCGATCCGTAGAGTAGTGGGTTCAACTGCATTGCAGGTGGCTTACAAATTGGGAAATAATGTAGAATTCAGGATCCCAACCAGGTAACAAATATTTATATTATGCTCAATTTGCCCCCATCCCCACCATTTTTTGTGCTAAAAGAAGTATTTGTCTTTCAGTCCATCATCTATTAGGGTAGGTGATGAAAGTCTAGAATTTCTCCATGCTCAATTCTTGACGTTTGGTCACGTAAATTGCTCTACTCATAAGCCCTTAATAAATACTCTAAAAGTGTGTGTGTGTGTGTGTGTGTGTGTGTGTGTGTGTGTGTGTGTGTGTGTGTGTGTGTGTGTATATATATAATGCTATATAAATGCAGTCTATATTCAGCCTGTCTGTATCTTTCATCCCCTACCAATAGCTGTGCTAATATTTACATTTATCCGCAACTAGGTCTACAATCTGCTTGAATGCCTATCTTCATGGATAATTCTCTTTTGATTTTTCTAAACAGTGTGCCTTTCTCTCATTTTCTCTCGTTCTTTCCAAGAAAAACCACTGAAACTCTTACAACCTCGATGCAGGAAGTGGGCTTATTTCTCTGTACTATTTTCCTACAATATGTCTGGTTTTGACTGAAAGGATCTACTGTATAGCTCCCTGAGCAGTGGGCTATAGGCTTGAATGATTCAACTGGTGCCAGCAAGTGGTGAAAATGGTTACGGAGGTGCTGTTCAAGCACAATGGTGCTGAAAAATGATACCACAAGCTGCGCTCTACAAAAAGTATCCCATTGCCAACAATATCGATGATGATAGTGGCAAGCATAATGAAAACGATTGTCCATTTAAGATTTATCTCACCTATTCCCATGCTTTCATGCTTCAGTTATTTCTACAGATATGCTCTCGCGTTTGGGCAAGGTTTTCGTTCTTCTTTGTTGTTGCCGTTATAAAATGAGTTTCAGGTTTTTTAGTCTGTTGAAGCCTAAACCTTACATCTTCAGTTTCTAACGTGCTTAATGTTTTATTTGGCTACAGTGACAATATAATAATGGGCTACTGCATGTGTTTGAGTTATATGCAAAGGACTTGGTAAGAAGATTGTGGAAGCTTAATAAATGTTAATAATAATGATTTTCAGACAGAGGATTTGAAACTTTTGGTGGCAGCTTGCTGGTTAGAGGACAGATTTTTGAAAAGACAAATTCTAGGGGGAAAGTATCTAATTTGGAAAAATTAGAATACCTTAGGTGTAATGATTAGCATGTTGGTTATGTTTTGGTTACCTATGCAGACTATTAGAAGTATAGTATGTGTTTCTATTAGGTACATAAACCTGATTTCATCTTATCAATCAATTAATGAATGGCATTTATTGAGCACTTATGGTGTGCAGAGCACCATAGTAAGTAAGCACTCAGGAGAGTACAATATAGCAGTTGGTAGAAACAATCCATGCCCACAATAAGCTTAGAGTGTAGAAGGAGAGAAAGACATCGATATAAATAAATAAATTAAGGATATGGACATAAAGGCCGAGGGTGGGGTGAATAAACAGTGTCCAAGGGTACAGATCCAAGTGCATAGATGATGCAGAAGGGAGAGGAGGATAGGGAAAAAAGGCTTAATCAGGGAAGGCTTTATCGATGGTTAGGATCTTATCCATATCCTGGCTCACACGATGTACAGAAATGTTTTTCTGCTTGGTGATAAGATATTTGGTCTGGACATTTACTGCCCCTTGATCTATAAATTGGAGAACAACCAACTTGCCTTCATCCAGTACTAATTTCCAGTACTAATTATTCTTTTTTCCCACTCCCTCAAGAAGTTAAGTTCTCTCTTAAGTCACCACCATCAGCATTAATATTATTAGCATTTATTAAGTGTTTACAATGTGCAAAGCACTGAACTAAGTTCTAAAGTGGTTAGGGGAAGCTCATTAAGCCATCTCCCTGGTCCATCAGGAGCTCACAATCTAAAATGGGAGGGAAAATGCATAGAAGAAATAGGAAGGCTAAACCTCAACAGTTTACAAGGGCAACAGTAGTTAGAAGCAGTATTGCCTAGTGGATAGCGCACAAGCAAGTCAGAAAGTCCTGGGTTCTAATCCTAGTTTTGCCACTTGTCTTCTGTGTGACCTTGGGCAGGTCACTTAATTTCTCTGTGCCTCAAGTACCTCATCTGTACAATGGGGATTAATACTGTGAGCCCCATATGGTACGTGGACTGGGCTAAAACTGACCAGCTTGTATCTACCCCAGCTCTTAGGACAGTGTCTGACACACAGTAAATGTTTAATGAATACCATAAAGAACAAAAATCAGTAAGATATGTAAGTATTGTGCTAAACCAGAAGAACCTTTGTTTCTTGGTGAGAAAGTTCTTGATGAGAAATCACTATAATCTTCCAATATTTAATAGGTTGTGGGAAGGTAAGCCTCTGCTTATCCTCTGCTCTTGTGAAGGACAGGACTCCCCTTCCTCACTCGTTCCTTCCCTTTCTCCCTTCTTCTCTCCTTCCTTTCCTCCCTCCCTCCCACTGCAACTGTGGTATTGGGTGGGAGAATGAGAGTTGTCCCTGATCTCCAGCTAATGCTGAGCAGAGAGTACTAGTTTGCTAGAAGAATACTTTCTGTCTTACAGTGGCCTGGTGGTTTCTTCAAGTTGTCGGGCTCTATGTTGGCCTGTTACTCCTCACTCTGTGCTGGACACACCACTGTTGACACCATCGTGTCAACTGCAGCCATAACACTCAGCTTTAAAGTGAGGCTTTTAGGGGTCTTCTCTGTAACTTTTTGGGGTGGTGTGCTAGGGGACCAAATTTCATTAAGATCCCACCTAATGTCCCACATTTCCATCAGCCAGAAGTTTTCCACAGCCCAATCCTTTCTTTCCTGGTGTTTCTTTTGTTTCTCATGTATGGGGCACCTTTCCCCTGCACCTTGTTCCAGCACACAGCCTAGGTCTAATTCTGTAGGCAAGATTTGTGAGGATAGAGAGATTTTAAGAGGGGTAAAAAGAATGAGGAACTAGAAGGGATAGGAAGGAAAAATACCCAATGATGAGGAAAATAGGGAGAAGCAGAAATGATGGAAATAAATGGGGAAATAAGAGAAATACGGGGGGAAATGAGGAACAGAAAAAGTGAAAGCAGGAGAGAGGGAAAGGCAAAAGAAAAAAAACAACTAAGTTTTTTACCCATGATGGGCCTTACAAAGATTCATCATCAATCGTATTTATTGAGCACTTACTGTGTGCAGAGCACTGTACTAAGCGCTTGGGAAGTACAAGTTGGCAACATATAGAGACAGTCCCTACCCAACAGGGGGCTTTTCCTACATCAGCCTTACCCTCCTACAGTCAGCCTCTCCACACACACCCTAGCTCCTACCCCTGGAGCCACAGTCTTCATCCCCATTTTACAGATGAGGGAACTGAGGCACAGAGAAGTTAAGTGACTTGCCCAGAGTCACACAGCTGACAATTGGCGGAGCCAGGATTTAAACCCATGACCTCTGACTCCCAAGTCCGGGCTCTTTCCACTGAGCCACGCTACTTCTCTTAATGCAATATTCAGGATGAAAAGCAACAAAATGAGCTTTTCTGCAGAACTTCACCGAATGTATACAGCCCCACTGATGAGACCAAAAATGCTAGAACAAAAGCCTACCTTCTTTTTAAATGTTTGTCCTGTTAAAAAAGCATGAATGAAAGATTAACCTTCCTTGGTATTTTTTCCAGTCACCTGTGCAGTTCATTTTGGCAGATCTTTTCAGCTGGTGATTCACTTTAAAATTCACTTTTAACCGGTTGCTCAATAACCTGGTTGCCTGGTTCACACATTTTCATTCTGGGCTTAGGGGTAAGGTAGGCAGTCCATGGCTTAGTGTGCAGAACATAGAACCGGCAGTCAGGAAAACCACATTCTAGCCTAACTGCAACTTGACTTCATACTAAACTTCTCTGTGCCCTAGTATTCTCATCTGTAAAGTGGAGATAATAATGATACTTGTGCTATTAATAATAATAATACTGATGGCATTTGTTAAGCCGCTTACTATGTGCCAAGCACTTTTCTAAGCACTAGGGTAGCTTTAATTCTATTTGTTCCGATGACTTGACACCTGTCCACGTGTTTTGTTTTGTTGTCTGTCTCCCCCTCTAGAATGTGAGCCCGTTGTTGGGTAGGGACCGTCTCTATATGTTGCCGACTTGTACTTCCCAAGAGCTTAGTACAGTGCTCTGCACCCAGTAAGAGTTCAATAAATATAATTGAATGAATGAATGAAAGGGAGAGGATTTTGAAAATACGGGGAGGAGATGCTCTGTTACCTTCGGACATTAATAGCCACTCCACCCCCAACCCCACAGCACTAATGTATGTATCTTTACATTATATACCTACCTATTCACATTAATATCTGTCTTCCCTTCCAGACTGTAAGCTTGTTATGCAGGGCCATGCCTGTTAATTCTGTTGTACTGTATTCTCCCAAGAGCTTAGTACAGTGCTCTGCACATAGTAAGCACTCAATAAATGCCATTGATTGCTTGATATCAAGGAATTCAAAGCTGAATTTTTGCTCCAGATAGTTAGGACCATAGGGATGAACAGAAGAAGCCCTATAGGATGAGCAAAACGGTTGTCCCAGTCCAGTATTTGGGGGGCAAAGATCTTTTAAATATATATTTTAAAAAGATTGGCTTTCTAGCCTAAGGCAATCATTGATATATGTTGTTTCTGAATAAGACATTTCTGGTACTTTTGAATTAGCGAAGATAATTATTAATTTCAAAAAAATTGTGCTTTTGATTTTAATTGTGTACCAACATCTTATACTTTTACAATTAATGAAATCTATCTCACTCTTTATGCATTTCTATCCAAGGCAGCTAGATCTAGAAACATCTAACTATGCAAAGAGGCTGATCTTATAATTCCATCAATCACAAGCTAACACATCATAAACTGTACAATAAGATCCATCTGGATGATTTGGCAGGTGCTCTTTGGAAAACAGGATACATACATTCAAATAGAGATTTGATCTCTTGTTTTGTTTAATAGTATACATTGTATTTCAAAGGATGCATTGAAAAATGAAGTAGAAGTGAAATAAAAGGGAAGGTTCTGCCTTTGAAGTCTAATGAATAACACATCCTGTTAACTGATTTTAAAGAAACAGTCTGTTGTTAAACCAAAGCAAGTTGAAATTGCTAGCTAGAGCAATTTGATATAATCAATGAACATTGATTTATTTAAACCACAAATGCTTAGTTTCTGATATAAAAATGAGAATTAAAGGTGTGTTCACAGTTGCCCTTTGTATTTGAATGAATTTTGAGGTGAAACCACTGATAGTAAAAGAAATGGAAACAAGTGTTCATTGTAGACAGTGTAAGCAGTAGAATAAGCAATGTAAGCTATATACCCCTGGGTGAAATGGTGGCCTTGTAGAAACTGATTCAAGTTTCCATTGCTCTTTTACTAAGTCAGGAAATGCCCAAACCTTGTAAGAATGGTTAATAGTTAAGCTAAGGTTGGGTGAATTCAATTTCATAGCACTTTGAGTGGTACAGATGGCAACATCAGTGGGATTTGAATTGGTGCCATTTAAATTTTCTTTGACCAGGAAGATTGTATCAGTTTTGCTGGTCAAAAGATGGAAAATTTGATCCTTGAAACCCTAAAGGACTTAGTGGAGCTTAATGCAATACTGAAACAGAGAATGTCAGAAAGCCTTAAATCAAAGGTATTTTGAAAGTAGTGAAGTACTAAGCAAACAAAGGGATGGGGAATAATATCCACAATCAAATACAACATGAGACTCATTCTCCTCATTCTTTGATTTCCACATAGGCATCTGTATCCTAGTGGACTCCCGGAGGAATATTCCTTTCTAACTACTTTTCGGATGACTGGCAGTACATTGGAGAAGAACTGGAGTATTTGGCAGATCCAGGATTCCTTAGGGAAAGAGCAAGTTGCAGTGAAGATCAATGGCCAAACAAAATCCCTCGAATTTTCATATAAAGGATTAGATGGAAGTCTCCAAACAGCAGCTTTTTTAAATTTGCCCTTTTTGTTTGATTCCCAATGGCACAAGGTTATGATTGGAGTAGAGAGGAGCACTGTAACTCTCTATGTGGACTGCATCAAGATTGACTCCTTACCAATAAAACCGAGAGGACAAGTTGATGTGGATGGCTTTGCTGTTTTGGGAAAACTAAAGGATAACCCTCAGGTTTCAGTTCCGGTGAGTTTGAACATCACATTTTAGAAAAAAATTAAAATATATTTTCATATACCTTTGATAATTATATTACAGTTGTGTATCTGGTGTTGTTGCAATGTAATTTGCTGTTTTCTAGAAATTCAGTATATCTAAGCCTTAGGATGCCATCCAGGCAAGGATAATAAAAAACAGAGACAATAGAAATACGAAAACGGTTTCCACAATTGCTTTTGTATTACCTTGTGTTAAGTGAAATATCTTTCACTAGAAATGCATCATTATAAAGGTTGAGTACTAAATAATTGCTCTGGTATTGATGAGTACTGCAGTAATGATAATATAAAAGATCTCTGAGCACCATAAAGTTTCTACATTAAAAAACCAATAATTGCTATGATGGATCAGATGAATGACCCATTAATCCAAGTGTTCTGTCTCTGTTCCTCCCAAAATTCCTTTGTTGCCACTGTTATTGTGATGTAGGCCTCTTGGACTATGGACTATGGTTTAACATTTTTCCTTGTTATTCCTTTTTTAATTTTAATAACCTTTATGTAGATATCTCTGAAACATTTTTATTCTATTGATATTTTGTTTCTGCATAATTTTATGTGGTAACAAATTTCAAAGGTTTATTACATGAGTTAAAAAGTTTCATTTTGTTTGTATAGACTTCACAGAAAGTGAAAAATCATTTTTAAAAAGGAAACTTCATAAGGTTTCCTTGGATGTATGTGGTAGGTCACAAGTTTATTTTTAGTTTTAAAGGTTTTGCAACATCTTCTTTAGATGTTGTGATGCTAAAATCTTTAATCATAGTGGCAACGTAAATTAAATATCCAGATGCACAGTCATACCATTGAAAATAGCGGATGTCACGTAGAGATTAAAAATTTCTTCTGTGCCTTTCTAGAAAAGACTGCCTATCAGGAGCCCCAGCAATTCACTACTCACATAGCATGTTTTTGAGAATAATTATTATTATTTGCCTGAGGAATAGCACAGAACATATTTTGTGATGGGTTGGAAGCAATTTGTAACTGCCACATCACTACTCTGGCCTGTAGGCCCTTGTGAAAATACTGCTAAAATTAATGAGTTATTGCATGTCAAGAAGGTCACTGTGAAAACTGCTTAAATTAATAGTTATTGCATATCAAGAAGGTCATTGTGCAAATTGACTGAGGTGTGTATAATGATGTGTATATAGCTATAATTGTATTTATTTTGATGGTATTGACACCTGTCTACTTTTTTTGTTTTGTTGTCTGTCTCCCCTTCTAGACTGCGAACCCACTGATGGGTAGGGACTGTATATGTTGCTGATTTGTATTTCCCAAGCGCTTAGTACAGTGCTCTGCGTACAGTAAGTGCTCAATAAATACAATTGAATGAATGAAAGGTGACTGTTAAAACATCACACTTCTTTCCATTCATTCATTCATTCAATCGTATTTATTGAGCACTTACTGTGTGCAGAGCACTGTACTAAGCTTTTTGGCCAGATCTAGGCCAGAGCCCATAAGGACAGAATTCCATGCAACATAACTGACTCTGTGCTTTCATAATCAACAGATAAAAAAGAAATGCAGAGAATAGCCTAGAGAACATTAGTTTATATTTTTCCAATTGAATAGAGTTAGGAGGCCTGAATTCTGGCAGGTCTGGCTACTCAGAGAAGTTCAAGAAGATCCTAAGTTCATTCATTCAATCATTCATTCAATCGTATTTATTGAGTGCTTACTGTGTGCAGAGCACTGTACTAAGCGCTTGGGAAGTATAAGTTGGCAACATATAGAGACGGTCCCTACCCAACAGTGGGCTCACAGTCTAGAAGGGGGAGACAGACAACAAAACAAAACATATTAACAAAATAAAATAAATAGAATAAATATGTACAAGTAAAATAGAGTAATAAATATGTACAAACAAATATACATATATATGTAGTGCTGTGGGGAGGGGAAGGAGGTAAGGCGGGGGGTTGGGGAGGGGGAGAGGAAGGAGGGGGCTCAGTCTGGGAAGGCCTCCTGGAGGAGGTGAGCTCTCAGTAGGGCTTTGAAGGGAGAAAGAGAGCTAGCTTGGCAGATGTGTGGAGGGAGGGAGGGCATTCCAGGACAGGGGAAGGACGTGGGCTGGGGGTCGACAGCAGGTCAGGTAAGAGCGACGTACAGTGAGGAAGTTAGCGGCAGAGGAGCGGAAGGTGTGGGCTGGGCTGTAGAAGGAGAGAAGGGAGGTGAGGTAGGAGGGGGCAAGGTGATGGAGAGCCTTGAAGCCAAGAGTGAGGAGTTTTTGCTTGATTCATAGGTTGACAGGCAGCCACAGGAGATTTTTGAGGAGGGAAGTAACATGCCCAGAGTGTTTCTGTACAAAGATAATCTGGGCAGCAGAGTGAAGTATAGACTGAAGTGGAGAGAGATAGGAGGATGGGAGATTAGAGAGGAGGCTGATGCAGTAATACATCCGGGATAGGATGAGAGATTGAACCAGCAAGGTAGCAGTTTGGGTGGAGAGGAAAGGGTGGATCTTGGCGATGTTGTGGAGGTGAGACCGGCAGGTTTTGGTGACAGATTGGATGTGTGGGGTGAACGAGAGGGTGGAGTCGAGGATGGCACCAAGGTTGCGGGCTTGTGAGACGTGAAGGATGGTAGTGCTATCTAAAGTGACGGAAAAGTCAGGGAGACGGCAGGGTTTGGGAGGGAAGATAAGGAATTCAGTCTTGGACATACTGAGTTTTAGATGGTGGGCAGACATCCAGATGGAGATGTCCTGTTATTCCTGCCTGGTCAGTTGTAGAGTTGTAAGGTTTCCTGCCTGTCCTGTTCATCATTACTGACGGAATGAAGTCAAGTTATGTAGTAGGGCCATTAGCCTGGATTTGTCAGTCTGTCCCATAGTAGTCAGGTAGGTGTCAATCCTGTGTTTTGAAGCATCTCTGGATGGGCCGTGAGCAGCAGAAGGAGGTCAGATCCCAGCCCTCTCCTCAGTCAACCCCTAAAATCCTCCTTATTACAATTAGCCTTCCCAGACTAATTATCAGTACCTTGATTCTTATCCGTCCTTCAGTCCTTCTTAGCACTTATGTATTGAATCCATTTCAGCACTTGTGTATACATGCATATCCATATTTCTATGTCCATCTCCCTAGTTTGAATGCAAGCACTTTGTTGGCAGAGAAGCAGTGTGGCCTAGTGGATAGAGTATGGGAATCCAAAGGACCTGAGTTTTAACCCTGGCTCTACCATTGTCTGCTTGGGAGAGTCACTAAACTTCTCTGTGCCTCAGATATTTAATCTGTAAAATGGAGGTTAAGACTGTGAGTCTCAAGAGGGACAGGGACTTTGTCCAATCTGACAACCTTGTATCTGTGCTTAGTGCAGTGCTTAGCACATAGAAAGTGCTTAACAAACACCATTTTAAAAAACAAATAAGCATGTCCTGTGCTTGTATCTCCTGAGCACTTATTACTTTTCATTGCACGAAAGAGCTTAATACCATTATTACTATTTCTTATGAAAGCATTTGATACCCTCAGTAGCTCTAAACTCCAGAGATTACTTAGTATATTTGACCGTCCTGAAAACTTTGTTCAGATTCTGAGACTGCTCCATGATGAAATGGCTGGCTGTGTCAGAGTTGGGGGTGCTCTGTCTGATCCATTTTTTATTGCCACTGGAGTGAAGCAGGAATATGAAGTGCTGGAGGATGCAACATGAGACCTGAATGTGGGCCTCTGCTCCTCTGGGAAATTTACAATTCAACAGACTTCAAGCACCATCTGTAGTCCTAGAGACAGTCATTCCAAAATGGTTGATACAGGTACTATGATGCAGAGGCAAACCCCCAAGCAGACCAGCAAAGGATTGTATACTGCTTCACTGAATCACTCAGACTCTATGGACTGGTAATAAGTCTAAAGAAACTGGGGTAATGGATCAGCCTGTATGAGAGAGTCTACATACAAAAATGCTTCCATGGTCGGCCACAAGTAGGACGGATGTACTTGTGGTGGAGCCAACCCATCAATCAATCAATCAATCAATCATATTTATTGAGCACTTACAGTGTGCAGAGCACTGTACTAAGCACTTGGGAAGTACAAGTTGGCAACATATAGAGACAGTTTTTCTCCAGTACCGGGGAACCTGTGAATGGCTGGGACTGGTCAGCCTCCTGCAGTTCCTTCATAATGAGTCCACACTGGGCTGGGGTAACCTGGTAGGCAGATGAGAAACAAATAAACAAAAATACTTTGGACTCAAAGTGCTTACTGATCCCCAATATCTGCACTGACTTCATTTACATTTCCCAGAGTCTCCTCCTCTTACCTTGTCAACCTTCTACTGCAAATATATTGGATTTCTCCACAGACCCAAGGTCCTATGAAAAGAAATTAAAAAGGTACTAGCATGGGGAAGCAGCATTTGTTAAATATCTTTAAGACTTGCTCATTTCCTTTAAGCCTGGCCTCATTTCTTTTAGTCCCTTGGCAAGTAGGTCTGTACTGAAAGCGATGAATCTGCCTTGAAAGTGCCATGTGTTCCCATTCTAGAGACAGACTTATTTCCATAGACATTTCATTAAATTGTGGAAGTGTTTGAGCATTATGCCCTCCTGACAGATGGAAACATTTTAGCTCTTCTTGAAGGAAGGTTGCAAAAATACTAATGTGAAAATGCAAATGAAATCAGTCCAGAGCTGTGCAATAACCATATGGCATTCATCTAGCTCCACTCAATGGTGGTGTTTAAGGAGAATTCAAAGATTTTTTATCATCTTTAGAGGACTTGTTTGAAGTCAACATTTCTGTGTGTATTCACACTAAAATAAATTTCAATTAAGGAGAGGTAATAAACTATAAAGATAAGTAGAAAATGCTATGGGGCATTGAGGGGTGAGTTCCCAAATGATTAGATAGCAGCAAAATGCTGAAGTGGAAGCTGGGAGGACATACACTGAGGAGATGAGAATTTAATTGGGCAAATCCTTCTGAAAGAGATGCAGTTTCTTAAGGGTTTTGAAGAGGAGAAGAGCAGTGAGCTGTGGAAGATGACGGAGGAGGAATTTCAAGGCAGAAGAGAGGGTCTGAGCAAGAGCTTGGTCATGAGAGAGATGAGAATAAGATATAGTGAGTAGACTGCCTCGAGAAGAATGAAGTGTGAATGCTGGAGTGTAGTGGGATAATATGAAGGAGGATAAATAGAGGGGATAAGGCCAATTTAGTTCCTTAAAGCTAATGGTCAGGTGTTTCTGCTCTATGTGGAGAGGAATAGTTGACCATTGGAGGTTTATGAGGAGCAGGGAGGACAGGAGTATAATTTTTTTTCTTAAGAAAAGCAAAGCATGGAGCCGAGTGAAGTATACAGATTGAAGAAGGAGAGGCTGGAGGAATGAAGAGACTGGAGGCAGGGAACATAAGAGACTGAAGTAGTCTAGCTAAGCTATGACAAGGGTCTGGAACAGTATTTTGGCCATTTGGATAGAGAGGAAGAGTGGATCCTATACATTTTGTGAAGGAAAAACCAACAGGATATGGTGACAGAGTGAATACGGGTGATTGAAAGAGAAGGAAAAGTAAATGAAAATGCTAAGGTTACAGTCTTGAGAGGTGGGGTGAAGTGATCATTGTGATGGAAATAGGTGGAGGAGAGGATTTGGGAGAGAAGACAGTGCTTAGAACAGTGCTTGGCACATAGTAAGCTCTTAACAAACAGCACTGTTATTATCATAAGGAGTTCAGTTTTGTACATGTAGAACTTAAGGTGTCAGTGGGGCATACATGTAGAGATGTCTTGAAGGCAGGAGGAAAGGAAAGTTTGCAGAGCAGGAGAAAAGACAGGGCTGGACAGGTAGATTTGGGAGTCATCTGCATAGCTATGGAAATTGAATCTGAAGGAGTAGGTGGGTTTACCAAGGGAGTGAGTGAGTGCAGATTAAAAAATGAAGGGAATCTAGAACTAAGATTGGAAGGACAATTTAGGGGTGGAAGGCAGAGGAAGAGCTAGAGAAAGAAACTGAAAAGGATCAGCCAGAGATATAGAAGGAGAACCAGGAGAGAATAGTCAGAGAAACCAAGACTAGAAAGTGTTTCCACGTTGAGAGTTGCTTTCAGTGTCAAAGGCAGCTGAGAAGTCGAGAAGGATCAGGAAGAAGTAGAGTCTATTACATTTAGTAATAAGGAGGACTCATGGGTGACTTCTGAGAGAGCGACCTTGGTGAAGGGGACAAAGCAAAATTAGAGGGTCAAGGAGAGGAAGTGGAGACAGTGGGTTTAAACAACCCACTTGAGAAGTTTGGACAGGAATGGGAGCAGGGAGATGGGGCAATAACTAAATAGGGCAGTGGGGTTTAAAGTTTCTTTTTTTTGCTTTGTTTTTAAGGATAAGGGGTTGGAGGGGCATGGGTGTAATTATAAGGAAGAGGGGAAGGAGCCATCAGAGAATAAGTGGTTGAAGAAGATGAAGGTCAGGAAAGGAAGAAGGGTGGGTGAAAGTGTTTTGTGTAAAGGGGCAGATTTCCTAAGCAGGCAAGAGATCTCTTTAGAGATGGAAAAGTAGTGTTGCTGATTGGAGGGGAGGGCAGAGTTAGGGTAGGTGAGAATTAAGTTTGAATACCTGAAGTAGCGTTGGTGCTTAGTTGTCCTCCAATAGTGCTCCATGTGACAAGGAAAGGGTGGAGAAAGTCTACTGTGGAAACGATCCAGAACTGGTGGAGAGATTAATAGAGAGGGAGTAGGTGGTGTGAAATTGAAGGAGGGACAAGGAGTTGAGGGGGTTGTTTGGTAGAATGTAGGGTATGGATTTGTGCACCTAATTTGAAGATAATGATAAAGTCTATTTGATATAATAAGGATGTCATTAGTGACCTTGGAGTGAGCGGTTTCAGTGGCATAAAAATAATAATAATAATAATTGTGGTACATGTTAAGCGTTTACTATGTGCCAAGCACTGTTCTAAGTACTGGGGTAGATACAAGTTAATCAGGTTGGACTCAGTCCTTGTCCCACATAGGGCTCACACTCTTAATCCCCATTTTACAGATGAGGTAACTGAGACCCAGAGAAGTGAAGTGACTTACCCAAGGTCACACAGCACACATGTGGCAGAGCTGGAATGAAAACCCATGACCTTCTGACTCCCAGGCCTGGGCTCTATCCACTAAGCCACACTGCTTCTCCAAAAGGGCGTAAACCATATTTCAGAAGATCAAGAAGGGGGTTGGAGGTGAGGGAGTGGAGACAGTGGATATATATTCAATTTCCCCATATTTCAAGTATATAACCCTGGCATTATCCAAAACTTTTTGTGAAGCATTCCATATTTTTCTATTCATTTTATTTTGTTAATATGTTCTGTTTTGTTGTCTGTCTCTCCCGTCTAGACTGTGAGCCTGCTGTTGGGTAGGGACCATCTCTTTATGTTGCCAACTTGTACTTCCCAAGCACTTAGTACAGTGCTCTGCACACAGTAAGCACTCAATAAATACGACAATGAACCCTCACATTGTCTGTCACCAAATCCCACTGAGAGGAGTTTGGACAGAATTGTGAGGAAGGAGATGGGGCAATATGAAGAACACTGAGGGATCCAGAGAAGAATTTTTTAAGATAATGGAAATATGAGCTCATATGAAGGGTAAGCAGTCATCAGAAATTGAGCAAATGAAGATGACAGTTAAAAGGTAGAAAGAAGAGTGGGCACAAGTATTTTTAGAATATGAGAAGGGATGGGGTGGGAAGCAGAGGTAGTTCAATTTCACTGTTATTGTACTGAATGCAAATGTGAAATGTTCAGTCATTTTGGAGGCTAAGATTTAAGCACCTCAAAATTCAGCTCCTGTTTTGCTTAAATTTGAAATGATTGGCAGTTCTGGGGAAAAACAAATGACTGAGATATTTGTCACTCATTTCTGTAATGAGTCCTATTAGCATTTTTCTCGTATGCGCCTGCTGGCAAGGTGATGAATACTCCATAAATATTAATTTCAAAATATTCTTAACAATATGACTTATTAGGTTACCCATCTCTTATACTGGAAGGCAGCAAGTATTCAAATCTCTAAAGCAGTGTGGACTAATGGAAAGCTCATGGGCCAGAGAGTCGGAGGACCATGTTTTTGGTCAGTCAATCATATTTATTGAGGGTTTACTGTGTGCAGAGCAATGTACTAAGTGCTTGGGAGAGTAAAATATAACAGACACATCCCCTGCCCACAGTGAGCTTACAGTCTAGAGGAGTAGACAGACATTAACATAAATAAATTACAGATATGTACATAAGTGCTTAGGGCTGGGAGGGGGGCTGGAGCAAGTCAGGGCAACACAGAAGGGAGTGGGAGAAGAGGAAAGGAGGGCTTAATTAGGGAAGGCCTCTGGGATGAGATATGCCTTGTATAAGGCTTTGAAGGTGAGAAGAGTAATTGGCTGTTGGATATGAGAAGAGAGGGTGTTCCAGGCCAGAAGCAGGATGTGGGTGGGAGTTTGGTGGTGAGACAGACAAGATCGAGGCACAGTGAGAAGTTTAGCATAAAAGGAGTGAAATGTGCAGGTTCTGTTGTATTAGGAGAGTAGCATGGTGAGGTAGGAGGGGGCAAGGTTCTTGTGCTTTAAAGTCAAATGGTGAGGAGATTCTGTTTGAGGTAGAAGTGGATGGGTCTTGGAGAGAGGGAAACATGGCTTGAGCGTTTTTGTAGAAAAATGATCTGGGCAGCAAACTGAAGTATGGACTGGAGTGTGGAAAGACAGGAGGCTGGGAGGTCAGCAAGGAGGGTGATACAGTTATCAAGGCGGGCTAGGATAAGTGATTGGATTAACAGAGTTGCAGTTTGGATGGAGATGAAAGGGAGCATTTTAGCAGTGTTTTGAAGGTTGAACTGACAGAATTTAATGAAGGACTGAATATGTGGGTTAAAGGAGAGAGACAGGAGTCAAGGATAATGCCAAGATTATGGGCTTGTGAAGCAGGAAGGATGATGATGCTGTCCACACTGATGGGAGGATCTAGGGGAGGACATGGTTTGGGTGGGAAGAAGTCTGAGGTGACAGGAGGTTATCCCAGCTCAACTACTTACCTGTTATGAAGCCTTTGACAAGCCATTTAACTTCTCTGTGCCTCAGTTGCCTCATCTGCAAAATGTGGATTCAGTACCTGTTCTCCCTCCTACTTATACTGTGAGCTTCATGTAGGATGTGTATTTTGTATCTACCCCAGAATTTAGTACGGTGCTTAGTCTTGAATAAGCCCTTAGCAAATACCACAGTTATTTGCAATTGTTATTCTATTAAAGAAAATCTTAAAATGAACAGAGCACCAGGACTGCAAACAATTCTGGCTGATAAGTTTTCTCTTTTCTCTGATGGAAGTGGAATCCAGATAAACCTTGAGAGACTGCATTAATTGAAAAAACTTTCTTGTCAACATTATATTTTTGTGAGTAAACTCTATAAACAACAAATCATCTTTCTAAAGGTAACATATTTGAAAAACATTTGATGAACTATTCATGCTAGAAGACTCATTTGTATATTTGACTAGTTTGTGATCTTTACCTGAACTACATTTTTCCCAATCACCTTTCTCTAAAGTGTAAAAAACCCAAAAAAGTCAATTTCCAAGATTCTTTCTCAGCTTTGCCATTTGGATGGTCTCATGACCATGGGTAATGAGATGGTATTGGAGTACTGTGCTTACTACTCCAATACCATCTCATCATCCATGGTTGTTGAGTAGACTTAGAAAATATTTTACCTTTCCTTCCACTGTATTCATGTAATATATTGCTTATTTAGAATATTTTTATAGCAATAAATCCTACATTTCCTATTCTCCTTTGTGTCCATACGTTTTGATGGCACCATTTATCCTCCTGAAAGTCTTGGTTTTCTGGCAGTAAGCAATAAAAACATGTTATTTTTAAGATAGATTATTTGTTTGATGTCATAATGATTGCCTAGGAGAGTTATAGGGTATAACTCTATTAGAAAACAAAGTTTACTTTCAGTCTTTTCAAGAATTTACTCATAAGATTTTGGACATATTTGATGGAAGATTAAAGTTTATGGTGCTTTACAAATCATTGCTTTTTTAATTCAAGAAAACCAACGAATAGACAGATTTGATAGTTCTGAGTTCTGAAAGCATGTGTCAAATTAACAATATCACATCCACAGTCTTTAGAAAATATATCTTAGATCCTTTAGAACAAATGGTTTTTCCAGGATTTGCTTTGCTATATAGTTGTGGATTGATATAGGCAGGAAGATAAATTTACATTTTTTAGAAGTGACATTTACATTTTTTTAGCTGATGCCAGTTCCAGGTTCTCTCAACCTTCAACATATTTTTTTCTGTCTAAACTGAACTAATCATGTCTTGCTGCATTTATCATCTTTCTCCCTAAACCCATTTCCCTCAGACTTTCCCGTTTCAGTTGACAACACCACTACGATCTCCTCTTCAAAGGCCTCTCCGTTGGTGTTACTTTGGACTTTTTGCTATCATTCAACTCTTGCATCCAGTCCACTAACAAATCCTGCTCTTTTTTTCCTGCACAATATTTCCTGCTCTGATCTTGCCATTTCTAGACTACTGCATTAGCCTTCTCATAGTTTTCCAGACTCTCCCTGTTCCAACCTCTACCATTATATGTGCTGCTATATGGATCATGCTCCTTCAGGCATATCTCAGCCCACATCTCTCTTCTCCTTAAAACCATCCCTGACTCCCTGTGTCTCTTTTTATAAAATAACTCCTTACAGTTGTCTTCAAGGCTTTCAGCCATCTGACCCCACTTACCTATCTGCTCTCTTTACCCACTATCCTTCTTAACTCTTATCCCTCTTAACTTCTTTTATGCCAACCTTCAATCTCTACTTTGCTTTCAACTCTCCTTCCTCTGTTCCTTTGCTCATTATGTTTTTCCAGCTTAGAGACTCTATCCCATCCAACATCAAACAGATCATAGCTCTTCCCACATTCACATCTAAACTTGTATAACAAACTTTCTCTGGTTAATTTCTCATCACTTTAAGCCATAAAATCCCATCCACCAGCTAGCACTTAAGAACTTATTTACACCTGCCTTAATACTTTTCTATAGGTCCACTTAATTTTTTACCTCTTGAATTGTAAATATTTTTGTTTGTTTCCCTTGTTAGTTTGCAGGCTTCTTCTGGGCTGGGATCATGACATTTTGTTATTTTGTGCTTTTAAGCACTGTACCAATTAGGAGCTCAATAAATGCTACTATTACTATTTCTACTACTTTCTTCCTCTCTCTTTTCCCATCTACTCTCTCCCTCCAACCCGACTCCCCTCCTCCACCCCTGCCCCCCAGCCTGTCTCTGACCCCCGCTGGAGTTTGTCTCATTACCTGCATGGAAACAAAAAACATTTACTTAGTCATGTATACAACCCTCAAACACTCTCTCAATCATCTCTTCATAAACTTGGGGTTAGTAGTACTAATGGAATTTATTGAGCACCTGTTGGGTGCATTGGCACTAAACACTTGGGAGATACAACAGAAGCACAGCACATGTTCCTTATCCACAAGAATTCACCCTAACAGGGGGAGACATTTTAATTTTTTGCTGCTTTCTTCTGGGTTCTTGTGAAATTCTCTAGGATGTACCACTGTGGAGCTAGAAAGTTTGCAGGGGAAAACAAGAATATGTCATAGTAAGGCTGTTGACACTTTTAACTTATTCCACTATTTTAGAGAATTGTGAGCTGAAGTTGTTTCCCTTATGGGGAAATCTTCTTTAGCAATGGAGACTATTATATGTAGTTGAGGAACTTGCATAACGTTTCCTGGTGAGTGACTGTCAAATTGCAATGCTGTTCTCAAGTTAGAATATAGAATTTTAGAATTGAAAGGAACCCTGAGGATCTATCCAATCAATAGATTCAATCAATCTTTTCTCAGGTTGTCTAAACTCAAACCATTACAGTTAAATGCCAACAGATCTTTGGGAAAATATCCAGTGAAATTACTTTCAATGTCTCACAGCCCTAGCTACCAGCAGATTCTTCCTTATCTCTAAATTTTTCTTGTTGATGTTTTTTATTGTCCTTTCCTTGGGGAGAATGAGAAACACTTCAGCATTTGTTTAAAAACAAACTTTCACTTAGTTCAGTCTTCTCTTCCCTAGGCTAAATACTCATGGTTGCTTTAATCTTTCCTCATGACTTCTATTTTCTAAACCTTTAATCTTATCTATAGCTCTCCTTCTCTTAAATTATCCTCTTTCTTCAACAGTTGTATAATGTGTAACTGAAGGCAATAGTGAGTGGAACTGAAAGGATGTAATGTGCTTCTGGTGTCCTTGGTTCTGACTTGTGAATATCAGCATTGGTGTTTTTGAGAAGATCTCATTATGTTGCCTATCTAACCGAAACATGGGCTCGTGATGTGGACCCCAAGGACTTTGTAATAGAATCATCCCAGCGTGAATGATGAGTCAAGACCATATTTGCTTGAATATGAATCAGAGGTGCTGAAGTGTTCTTCATTTTAATGAACTGGTTGCATACTGCTTTAGATGCAAATCCTTAGGAATATGGAGGAATCAATAAATGGTATTTATTGAGCACCTGCTGAGTGCTAGGCATTTTACTAAGCACTTGGGAAAGTAACACTGGCACAACTCATGTTCCTTGCTCTCAAGGAACTTGCAATTTAATGGGGAAGACAGACAAAAATTATTTTTGGATAATGAAAGCCGGAGGAAAAACAAGTATACACAGGAAGCAGTGCAAACGTATCATGATAATACTGATGAAACAACAATTGACCGAACAAATGAATATATATGCAAAATATACTATAAAAATGCACTTGTGCATGAGTGTTGAGGATAGGAATAAAATACACATATATTAAAAGTGGGGATTGGGCAGATGTCTCTGGGGTGTTGTGAAATAATCAGGGAGGGCTTCTTGGAGGAGGTGGGTTTTTGGGAAAACAGTAAAGATAGAGCTGTGGTCTGATGGATTTGATTAGCGGGAGACAGTTCCAGTCTGGGAGAACAGTATGTGTGAGGGGTTGAAGATGGGAAAATCTACGGTGAGGAACAGGTAGAAGGCAACCATGGGTGGAGGAGAACAAAGTGTGAGCTGAAGAATAGTGGGTTAAGATCACTGATAAATACGGTGGTGAGAACTGGTGGTGCCAGTTTTAAGAACCTTTTCTTTAATGTATATACCTCAGTGCTTAGAATAGTGCTTCACACATAATAAGTGATTTACAAATTCCATAATAATAACATAGTGTGAGATGGATAACCACTGGAGGATTCTGATGAGTGAAGAAATATGTACTGAGTGATGTTGCAAAAAGATAGTATGTGCAGCAGCACAATACTGCCTGGGAGTCAGATATAAGCTAGAGGGTGATCTTGGGAGTATTTTTTGAAGAATGACAGTATGTAGAGTGGATTGAGATAGCAAAATGACCAGGGGTAGTTTTCCTCCCCTGAAGACAAGGTGTAGGACTTGGAAAAGTGCAGTACCTATTATCATCTGAAGGGAATTGGTAATGTGGAACAGACAAAGAAAAGTAAGTGAGTATATGTCCTAAAGATTTGCATGCATTTCACTCTGGATGTATGCTTCTCCCTCTGTGGGACTGGGTTAGAGGATGAAGTTGGGGGTAAAAACAAAGAGCATATTGTAGACTTTAGTGAAGGTCAAGCAAACATTTCTTGAACACTTACTGTGTGCAGGGCACTGATTAAGTAAAATTTAGACTTCTCACGTAATATTCACAAAAAGTAACAACATGAATATTGAACTGCACTGAATAGTTCAGAATTTTGAGTTTGATATACCATGTAAAGGAATTTTTTATTCTAAAATATATTTTAAAAGTTTCAGAGCAATACAGTATTGAAATGTGACCTCTGTATAGTAATTATTGCTTATACAGTTGAAATTGAGGGGACAAAGTTAAGGCGCTCTTTTGTTAAACTGCTTTTATAATTGTTTTTATGGAGAAGCAGCGTGGCTCAGTGGAAAGAGCGCGGGCTTTGTAGTCACAGGTCATGGGTTCAAATCCCAACTGCCAATTGTCAGCTGTGTGACTTTGGGCAAGTCACTTAACTTCTCTAGGCCTCAGTTACCTCATCTGTAAAATGGGGATTAAGACTGTGAGCCCCCCGTGGGACAACCTGATCACCTTGTAACCTCCCCAGCCCTTAGAACAGCGCTTTGCACATAGTAAGTGCTTACTAAATGCCATTATTATTATTATTATTACTATTATTATTATTATTATTATTATTATGCTTACTTTGAAATTCACCCATGGGTGCATGTGTGACTGAAAAGACCAATGTGTGGGATCCACAGTCCCAAATGCGTTCTACAGATACAAAGACTGACCTTTATACTGTCATATTTCTTGCTTGCAATGCCTGGCCATGTTTTTTTTTTTTTGCTTTTGCTCCCAGGTTTCACAGCCTTTATAGAGTTTCTGCTCTAACTGCACCACTCCTTTTCAGGTTGTAGTGTGCCACGCTGGTCTTCCTGCAGCAATTGATTCCCAGCCTTCAGTTTGGATGTAGTATTGTCTTGGGGTTTGTTTTACCATGTTCTTAAATCCTAAAGTATGAGAAAAAGAACTATACTGGGTCAAGGCAAGTGTTCCACTCAGGCCAGCCAGCCAGCATTCTGACTCTGACAGGGATAATAATAAATAATAATAATAATGGCATTTATTAAGCGCTTACTATGTGCAAAGCATTGTTCTAAGCGCTGGGGAGGTTACAAGGTGATCAGGTTGTCCCACAGGGGGCTCACAGTCTTCATCCCCATTTTACAGATGAGGGAACTGAGGCCCAGAGAAGTTAAGTGACTTGCCCAAAGTCACACAGCTGACATTTGGCGGAGCCAGGATTTGAACCCATGACCTCTGACTCCAAAGCCCGAGCTCTTCTTCACTGAGCCACGCTGCTTCTCAATAGAATGCTGGGAGGACATTTATGAGGTTCCATCCTATCCTATGTCTTAAGACCTTTAGAGAAAGGCATGGTATCTTCTCTAGGGGCCCAGAGTCATATTTAACAGCAATAATAATAATGATGGCATTTGTTAAGCACTTACTATGTGCAAGGCACTGTTCTAAGAGCTGGGGGGGATACAAGGTGATCAGGTTGTCCCACATAGGGCTCACAGTCATAACCCTCATTTTACAGATGAGGTAACTGAGGCTCAGAGAAGTTAAGTGACTTGTCCAAGATCACACAGCAGACATATGGCAGAGGCGGAATTAGAACCCATGATCTCTGACTCCCAAGCCTGTGCTCTTTTACACTGAGCTACACTGCTTCTTCACCAAAGGGAATTTTTTTCCTTATATCTTACTACCCAACTCCATTATCATCTTTTAAGGAGCAATAAATGTTACGTGTATTTAAGCAAACACACCATTTCTTAGAGCATTTACCCACTTGGGGAAAATAGTTTAAAGAATTGCTTTGCATTTGCTATAGGCAAATCCTATGAGTATTTTAATTAAAATGCAGGTTTCTTGGTTAATCAGGTCATTAAGCCCCTCTCGTCCCCCTCTCCATCCCCCCATCTTACCTCCTTCCCTTCCCCATGGCACCTGCATATATGTATATATGTTTGTACATATTTATTACTCTACTTATTTATTTATTTTACTTGTACATAGCTATTTTATTTATTTTATTTTGTTAGTATGTTTGGTTTTGTTCTCTGTCTCCCCCTTTTAGACTGTGAGCCCACTGTTGGGTAGGGACTGTGTCTATTGTTGCCAACTTGTACTTCCCAAGCGCTTAGTACAGTGCTCTGCACACAGTAAGCGCTCAATAAATACGATTGATTGATTGATTAATTAATTAAGCTTTTTGAAGTCCTTGAGATGTGCATAGTTGTTCAAAAATGAAATATACACTTCCACTCCAAATATTATGAATTTTAAATAGATTTCTCTCAATTCGCGTTCTTCGCAACTGTTCATAAAAGGGCCTGACTTTATCCTTTTTGTTTGGATTTTCATATATACACATTGTATAAATAGTATTCAAGAAGAATCTGTCAGTTTCTAAGTGAAAATTAATGACTTTACTTTTGGACTCTTTTCTGAAGCCACCGTGAAACTGTCAAAAGGTTATTATCACAGAGGCTTCTCAATTCACCTCAGTATTTCCAGTGTGTGTGAGAATGGAATCTATTAAATTTCATTCCTCAAGCTCTTCCTGATTCCCATTCATCTGTTCAATGTATGCCTGGTCAGGAAACAAAAAGTTCTGGAAACAGCCCACAATCTTTCACTACCTTTTCCCTTTTGTCATGATTTGATGAATAGTCAGAGCTGCTTTCACTATTGGGTGAAGTGGACATTTGTTCAGGGTGCACCCTACCCCCCACCTTCAGGGGAGCCTTCTGAAGCAGCACAGTGCAGTACATAGGGCACAGGCCTGGGAATCTGAAGGTCATGGGTTCTAATCCCAGCTCCGCCACTTATCTCCTGTGTAACCATAGGCGTCACTTCTTCTCTGTGCCTCAGTTACCTCATCTGCGAAATGGGGATCGAGACTGCGTGCCTCACATGTGACACGGACCGTATCCAACCCGATTTGCTTGTATCCACCCCAGGGCTTAGTACAATTGCCTGGCATAGAGTAAGCACTTTGCAAATGCCATTATTATTATTACTGAATCCATAAAGAGTGCTCATCATGGCTAATTCAACACCTTTTTCACTCCTGCTCTTTCTTTTGCCATATTGCTACTCCAGCGTAAAATTAGTCACTCTGCTACCAGAGAGAGGGTAACACGTGAGGACATAAGGTTGGGAGAGTGTGGAGGAAGAGGGGAAGGCTTAGTACAGGACTCTGCACAAGGTAAATACTTAGTAAATACCATTGATTAAGGGCAAGGTGCATATTTGTGTACAAGGACATACCAATGAGAACAGAAGCAGCATGGCATAGTGGAAAGAGTGTGGGCTTGGGAGTCAGAGGACCTGGGCTTATTCTGACTCTGTCACTTGCCCGCTATGTGACCATGGGCAAATCCTGTAATTTCTCTATGCCTCAGTTTCCTCATCTGTAAAATGGGGATTAAATATCTGTTCTTCCTTCTACTTACATTGTGAGTCCCATGAGGGACAGGGACTGTGACTTGCCTGTTACATCTTGTATCTTTCCCAGTTCTTACTACTTAATAAGCACTTAACAAATACAGTTATGGTTACCATTATTATTATAAATTGGGGTTTCCCAATCTTCCATTGTTCAAGGCCCACAAGAGCCATATCTGGTTTTGTTGATATACATCTAAAAAGACAAACCAGATATGGGTCTTAAAGAAACCTAAAGTTACTGAAACAGTTTAAAATCATGATCCCCATGCCAAGATCAAGTTCCTTTCTCTTTCCCTCCCAGCCCCACTTACATATATTATACTTAGTCTTTGTCCACTTCTCTCTGTAATGGTTTAATCATTTCGTATCCCTCTCCTCTGCCCTTCCAGCCTTGGCTAAAGTCTTATATTCACTCCCATTACCCTAGCCCTTTTATTAGCTCTCTCTATTTTCTCTTTGAAACACGACTAAAGTGTTTCAGCAGGCTAAGAAGCCAGGGGTGAACTGGATTCTAAATGCAGTATTCAGTTTTTGGTCTCTGGCATTTCACTATGTTTAATTTTTGTTCACTTTTCTTCTTCTTCCAGCTTTCTCCCGTTCATCTCCGCTTTGCTCCCCAACTCTCAGAATTCATTCAACTTTCTTCCTTCCCTGTCATTCATTCATGCATTCAATCGTATTTATTGAGCTCTTAGTGTGCAGAACACTGTACTAAGCGTTTGGGAAGTACAATTTGGAACATATAGAGACGGTCCCTACCCAACAGTGGGCTCACAGTCTAGAAGGGGGAGACAGAGAACAAAACAAAACATATTAACAAAATAAAATAAATAGAATATGTACAAGTAAAATAAATAAATAGAGTAATAAATACGTACAAATATATATACATATATACAGGTGCTGTGGGGAAGGGAAGGAGGTAAGGCGGGGGGGATGGAGAGGGTGAGGAGGGGGAGAGGAAGGAGGGGGTTCAGTCTGGGAAGGCCTCCTGAAGGAGGTGAGCTCTCAATAGGGCTTTGAAGGGAGGAAGAGAGCTAGCTTGGTGGATGTGGGGATGGAGGGCATTCCAGGCCAGGGGGATGATGTGGGCCGGGGGTCGACGGTGGGACAGGTGAGAACGAGGTACGCTGAGGAGATTAGCGGCAGAGGAGCAGAGGGTGCGGGCTGGGCTGGAGAAGGAGAGAAGGGAGGTGAGGTAGGAGGGGGTGAAGTGATGGGTGAGGAGTTTCTGCCTGATAAGTAGGTTGATTAGTAGCCACTGGAGATTTTTGAGGAGGGGAGTAACATGCCCAGAGCGTTTCCAGACAAAGACAATCCGGGCAGTGGCATGAAGTATGGATTGAAGTGGGGAGAGACAGGAGGATGGGAGATCAGAGAGGAGGCTGATACAGTAATCCAGATGGGCTAGGATGAGAGCTTGAACGAGCAGGGTAGCGGTTTGGATGGAGAGGAAAGGGCGGATCTTGACAATGTTGCGGAGGCGAGACCGGCAGGTTTTCGTGACGGCTTGGATGTGAGGGGTGAACGAGAGAGCAGAATCGAGGATGACACCAAGGTTGCGGGCTTGTGAGACGGGAAGGATGGTAGTGCCGTCCCCCGCTATACAACTCAGCTCAGGTCTCTGGCCACAAACCCCAACAGGAGGCAAAGGATACTATTTTCTGCTTCTCCTCCCAGATGACAGTCCAGGAATTACTGGAGAAAAAAGCTGGAGAGCAGGAAAGCAGACCGTTTCCACATTGACCTGGCTTAGGATCAGGGGTAACAGCTGGGAGTTCTTCTTAGTATGGGCGTAGGCAACTGCGGGCACTGGGGGTGCAAAATGACAAGGTGATTAATTTGTAGTGGTTTTGCCAAGAACCCCAACTCACAATACAGCCCCAGCTAGCTTTGCCAGCACTCTATAATTTGTTTAATGTTTGTCTCCCCCTCTGAACTGTAAACTCATTGTAGGCAGAAAATATGTCTACCCACTATATTGTATTAAACTCTCCCAAGCGCTTAGAATCGTGCTCTGCACACAGTAGGTGCTCTGTAAATACCAATCATTGATTGCCTGCCTGCTTCTTAGTCCAAGTGGCTGATTATTACGTTTCCCTTAGCAGATCTGATTTACTGAAGGTAAACTGTTCGGAAGCCATCCCCTGGATTTTAGTTCCTTTTGTAGTTTCCTGCACCAACAATTCGAGCCCTTCCTTAATCAGTTCTGTTAAAGTGTATCTGTATCTCCCTGCAAAAGCACTAAACCAGTGTTTTTTGTTTATTTGTTTGTTTTTTTGTTTTTTTTTCTCCAGTTCGAGCTCCAGTGGATGTTGATTCATTGCGACCCCCTGCGACCTCAAAGAGAGACTTGCCACGAGCTTCCAGCCAGGATAACGGTAAATCGCGCTGCCTCCTTCTCCCAGACCTGCTTTGTACCTCCTTTCCCGACCTCTGGGGGTTCAGGGCCTCTGCCGCTAGGTTCCTCTGACTCAGTTGCCAAACAAAGCACAAACCCACCCGTCACTTTCCTAGTACACCTTTTAGTGACTTCATTTATTCATTCATTCAATAGTATTTATTGAGTGCTTACTGTTGCACACAGCACGGTACTAAGCACTTGGGAAATTACAATACAGCAACAGAGAGGCAATCCCTGCCCAAAACGACCTCACAGTTTTGGGGGGAAGGGTATTGTGGGATTTTGTTAAGCACTTACTATGTGCCAGGCACTGTATTAAGCACTGGCGTGAATCCAAGCAAATCAGGTTGGACGCAGTCCCAGTCCCACAAGGGGCTCACAGTCTCGCTCCCCATTTTACAGATGAGGTAATGAGGCCCAGAGAAGTGAAGGGACTTGCTCAAGGTCATACAGCAGACAAGCAGCAGAGCCAGGATTAGAACCCATGACCTTCTGATTCCTGGGCCTGGGCTCAATCCTCTACACTGATTTAAAATCAGAGACCCCGGCTTGCATTTGCTTTCGCTGCCAAAAGCCCGTGCTTCTTTCCCACTGAACGAGGCACTTGGAGGGGTGTTGTGTGTGTTGGGGCAGAGGGGAGAGGGTGGTCTCTGTCTACAGATCCCTTGTCCCACCCACCCAGGAAGGCAAAGGTGGGAGCAGCTGCAGGGCTCCAGGCTGCAGCTGGGGCAGAGGAAAGGGTTAAGGGGGACGGTGGTCATTCTATCCTTCAGCTGCCCCCCGCCCCCCTGAAAGTTCCTCCAATCCCCGGTACCTTCCTCCAAACTATTCATAAACAGAAGCAACAGCTGCCTCCGTCCACGGCCACTGCACCTTTCGGCCTGCTCCAGTGGCTTCGTTCAGGGCCGTGGGGAGGGGTGACCACTGGTCACCCTCTGTGCCTTTGTCAGCCCCGAATCTGGCCGAGCCAAGACGGTCGCCCAGAGGTGCTTATGGCTAGCCCCGCTCGGGAACGGGGGACCTTCTTCCTCTTAGGGGTCTTCCTACACTTGGTTTGCTCTTGCCTGGCTCAAGTAAGTTCTGCGGGGGCTCCTGGGGGTCTGGTTTTTTTTCTTTACTGTCGTTCTTTTTCTCCTTCAGACCAGCCAGACGACAGGGGAGGTAAGTTGATGACAGGTAGCATGGTGGGGCAGCTGGTGGGATCCTGGAATTAATGCGAGGGGGAAGCAGCGGGGAGGAAGATGTCTTTTGCCCCTCTCCACGCTCTTCTGCTTCATTCATTCATTCATTCATTCATTCATTCATTCATTCAATCGTATTTATTGAGGGCTTACTGTGTGCAGAGCACTCTACTAAGTGCTCGGGAAGTACAAGTTGGCAACATATAGAGACTGTCCCTATCCAACAATGGGCTCACAGTATAGAAGCTCCACATCCCTGACTGTGAAAGGCCTGAAACCTCCTTAGCAGGGCTGCAGATTGGGCTGGGGCTGGGAATGACAAGAAAGAAGGACCCACAGGCTACAAGGGCAAAAATTTTGTGGGCAACACGAGGGAGTGTTTTTTCTTTCTTTCTTTTTAATTTTTTAATGGCATTTGTTAAGCGCAAACTACCTGTCAGGCACTGTAGAAAACTCTAGGGGAGATGCAAGCTAATCAGGTTGGACACAGTCCATGTGACACATGGGGCTTGCTGCCCTAATTCTCATTTTACAGATGAGGAAACTGAGGCCCAGAGAAGTGAAGTAATCCCAGCTCCCCCACTTGTCATCTGGGGCAAGTCACTTAACTTCTCTGTGCCTTAATACCTCATCTGTAAAATGGGGATTAAGACTGTGAGCCCCACGTGGGACAACCTCATACCTACCTCAGTGCTTAGAACAGTGCTTGGCACACAGTAAGCATTTAACAAATACCATTATTATTATTTGCTCATGGTCACACAGCAGACAAGTGGCAGAGCGGGATTAGAACTCAGGTTCTTCTGACCCTCAGGCCTCACCTCTATCCACTAGACCACACTGCTTCTCTCTACTTCTTTTTCTTTTAAAACACACTAAAATGACCACTCTAATGAAATAGTGATGATGTTACTTCAAAGGCCAGCCAGGGGGTAGTGGGCACTCCTAAGGTGGCAGAATTGGCACAGCAGTAGAGGAGGAGGAAAGAGAGTACTCCGGTTGGGGTCAGTAAATCGGCCCTCGTAGCTGACTCCAGCCGTCGCCTCTTCCCACCCTGGCAGGGGGGACTAAAGGTGGGGGTGGGGAGTGGGGTGAGGTGTAAGGTTTCCCTTACAAAGCCTCCATTGAAAGGCCATTCACGTTTGAAAATAAAGAAAACATAGTTTTCCCCCACCAAGTGAAGTTGAGAGAGTTTTAATAATAAATAGACTTCGTCCCATCTAGCAGCTTTTATTTTTTTATTAGGCTATGTCAGTCATTGCCTCGAAACCCCTCTTAGTCACATCCCATTCAAGCTTCTCGCAAACTATACACAGCGTGGTGGGCCAGGGTTGCTTATTCATTCATTCAATCGTATTTATTGAGTGCTTACTGTGTGCAGAGCACTGTACTAAGCGCTTTGGAAGTACAAGATGGCAACATATAGAGATGGTCTCTACCCAACAGCGGGCTCACAGTCTAGAAGGGGGAGATAGACAACAAAACAAAACTTATTAACAAAATAAAATAAATAGAATAGTAAATACGTATAAGTAAAATAAAGAGTAATAAATCTGTACAAACATATATACAGGTGCTGCGAGGAGGGGAAGGAGGTAGGGCCCGGGGGATGGGGAGGGGAAGAGGAAGGAGGGGGCTCAGTCTGGAAAGGCCTCCTGGAGGAGGTGAGCTCTCAGTAGGGCTTTGAAGGGAGGAAGAGAGCCAGCTTGGCGGATGTGCGGAGGGAGGGCATTCCAGGCCAGGGGGAGGACGTGGGCCGGGGGTCGACGGCGGGACGGGCGAGAACGAGGTACAGTGAGGAGGTTAGTGGCAGAAGGGCGGAGGGTGTGGGCTGGGCTGTAGAAGGAAAGAAGGGAGGTGAGGTAGGAGGGGGCGAGGTGATGGACAGTCTTGAAGCCGAGAGTGAGGAGTTTTTTCCTGATGCGTAGGTTGACTGGTAGCCACTGGACATATTTGAGGAATGGAGTAACATGCTCAGAGCATTTCTGTCCAAAGATGATCCGGGCAGCGGCGTGAAGTATAGACTGAAGTGGGGAGAGACAGGAGGATGGGAGATTAGAGAGGAGGTTGATGCAGTAATTCAGTCGGGATAGGATGAGAGATTGAACCAGCGGGGTAGAGGTTTGGATGAGAATTAAGTGAAGCAACGAAGATAGGTAGAAAGTTTCACGGAAAAGAACTATGTACAGACAACAGACACTATTCTGAACCTAGATTGTAAATTCTCCCGGAGCAGGGATAATGTCTCCCAATTCTGTGGTACTCTCCCATGTGCTTAATACAATGCTTTGCACAGTAGGTGCAAAGCAGCATGAGAAGCAGCTGCGTGAGAAGCAGCAGCGTGAGAAGTAGAGAAGCAGCGTGGCTCAGTGGAAAGAGCCCGGGCTTTGGAGTCAGAGGTCATGGGTTCAAACCCCGGCTCCTCCACATGTCTGCTGTGTGACTTTGGGCAAGTCACTTAACTTCTCTGGGCCTCAGTTACCTCATCTGTAAAATGGGGATTAAGACTGTGAGCCCCCTGAGGGACAATGTGATCACCTTGTAACCTCCCCAGTGCTTAGAACAGTGATGTGCACATAGTAAGCACTTAATAAATGCCATTATTATAGGCGCCCAATAAATACTTTTCAACCAATCAATTAGCGCTTGCTATGTGTAGACCACTGTACTAAGCGCTTGGGAGAGTAGAGTACAATAGACTGTCACGTTTTCTGTAATTTTTTTCATCTGATTCGCTTACAGATCAGAACTTTTTGGGGAAAAAAAACACTGAAAAACAATTTACCAGGCAAATAGTTGCAGAATCTTAACAGCTCTTGCTGTAGAGACCCTCATTTACCTAAACACACATAGAGAAGTGGCATGACATAGTGGATAGAGCACGAGTCTGGGAGTCAGAAGGTCAAAGATTCATTCAGTCATATTTACTGAGCACTTACTGTGTGCGGAGCACTGTACTGAGCGCTTGGAAAGTACAATTCAGCAACAAATAGAGACAGTCCCTGTCCATAATGGGCTCACAGTCTAGAAAGAAAGTTCTAATCCCAGTCCTGCTACTTGTCTGCAGTTTAACCTTGGGCAAGTCACTTCACTTCTCTGGGCCTCAGTAACCTCATCAGGAAAATGGGGATTAAGAGTGTGAGTTCCATGTGGGACAGGGATTTTTGTCGGACCCGATTTGCTTGTATCCAGCCCAGCAATTAGCACAGTTCCTGACACATAGTAAGCACTTAACAAATACTATTATTATTGTTATTATGTTAGCGCTCTTAGTACCGCGGCAGGTGGGTTTGAGGAAAAAAAACAGATCTCCCACGTTCGGGAAGATGGGCGTAATAACAATAATGATGATGGTATTTGTTAAGCGCTTAGTATGTGCTAAGCACTGTTCTAAGCACTGGGGAAGATACAAGGTGATCAGGTTGTCCCACGTGGGGCTCACAGTCTTAATCCCCATTTTATAGATGAGGTAACTGAGGCCCAGAGAAGTGAAGTGACTTGCCCAAAATCACACAGCTGATGAGTGGCGGAGCCGGAATTAGAACCCATGACCTCTGACTCCCAAGCCCGGGCCCTTTTCACTGAGCCACACTGGGCGTACTGAATGTGCTGTGTGTGTCCAGCGTCTAATTCGAAGGCCAGCCTCGGAAAGATGCTCTTTGAATTCGACGTTTTCGGTCCCATCACTTCTCCCCCTTTCCACGCGTGGCCATAAAGTGGCGAAACTTTTCAGCCGCGTTCCTGCCCGTTTTCGATCCTGTCGTGGAAGCCGAGGTGTCAGCCCAAATGGGCACAATTTTGAAATCCAGAAGATGGGCTGAGTCGAGCGGCCCGCGTGCCGGTCGCACAGACTGCGGGGCTAAGTCCTTGGCCAGCTGTGCTAACTTGTCTGTGCTGTGCTTCTTTGCAGAGAGGTCCTCCAGGTGCCCAAGGTCCGCCGGGTCCCCCTGGACCCCCAGGAGTGCCCGGAATCGACGGCATCGATGTAAGTCCTCCGTCCCTGCCTGGCTCTGGAGAAGGCCTGGCCAACGCCGGCTCGCCCCCAAGAAGGCTCTCCCACCGGCCTGGTCCGGCTGGGCTCCTGGCAGGGATGTTGACTTTCTAGGATGGGCAAGATTTGTCACTCAAACGGGGTTGGCCAAGAAGGCACTCATTCCCGCTGGGTGCCCCCTCCTGCTGCTTGCGGTGGGCAGGGCGGTTGGTCTCACTTAGAGCCTCTGCAACTGGGGGTGGGACCGTGGTCCTTGGGCTCATGGTGACCCCCATGGTGACCTCCTCCCCTCTGCCTCCCAAACACACACCCATTTGATTTCCCCAGCACTGACTGCTGCCTTTCTCCTCCTCTCGCTCTAGGGAGACCGAGGTCCCAAGGGCCCCCCAGGCCCCCCGGTAAGTAGGACAGCACGGGTATTGCCCCCTCTGCTCCCCCATCCCTTTTCCCCCTCATCCCACCCCTGACCCCCTGCCGCATCTTCTGTCCGACGAGTGCTCCGTCATGGAAATTTGTGTGTGCGCGCCCCCCCCGCCCCCCCCCCCCCCCCGTGTATGTGTATATATGTATATGTGCATTTTATATACATTCATATGTTAAAGTATGATCTTTTATAATGATGCAATCTTTAATTTATAAATTAAAACAAAACTAAATTATATATAAAATTTATGTTGATATAGTCTATATAATGATTTTAATAGTGTGATATATTGATTATATTATTTTGTTATATTTATACCATTTGATTAAGAAAAATAAGTTCTATATAAAATTTATGTTGATGATATAGTCTATATAATGATTTTAATAATGCTATATGTTGATTATATTATTTTGTTATATTTATACCATTCAATTAAGAAAAATAAATTATATATACAATTTAGGTTAATGATATAGCCTATATAATGATTTTAATAAAGCTATATATCGATTATATTATTTTGTTATATTTATACAATTTAATTAAGAAAAATAAATTACATATAAAATGTATGTTGATGATATAGTCTATATAATGATTTTCATAATGCGATATATTGATTATATTATTTTGTTATATTCATACAGTTTAATTAAGAAAAATAAATTACATATAAAATTTGTTGATGATATAGTCTATATAATGATTTTAATAATGCGATATATTGATTATATTATTTTGTTATATTTATACCGTTTAATTAAGAAAAATAAATTCTATATAAAATCTATGTTGATGATATAGTCTATATAATGATTTTAATAATGCTATATGTTGATTATATTATTTTGTTATATTTATACCATTTAATTAAGAAAAATAAATTCTATATAAAATTTAGGTTGATGATATAGCCTATATAATGATTTTAATAATGCTATATATTGATTACATTATTTTGTTATATTTATACCATTGTATTAAGAAAAATAAATTATATATAAAATTTATGTTGATGATATAGCCTATAGAATGACTTTAATAATGCCATATATTGATTATATTATTTTGTTATATTTAAACAATTGAATTTGTATTTTGATTCTATATGTATCTATATAATAAGAATATGAATTATACATATACACACATATGTGTATATACAGACACACATATTAATTAATTCATTCAGTTGTATTTAGCACTGTGTGCAGAGCACTGTGCTAAGTGCTTGGGAAGTACAAGTCGGTACAAGTATATATACGTATATACACATATAAGTATATATGTATATATATACATAAACGTGTATATATATGCTATATGTATATATGTGTGTGTGTGTATATATACACACTTTGTATTCTTATTATATATATAAGCATAATTTATTTTCCTTCCCCTCCCATTCAGGGGCCCAATGGCGAGGCAGGGAAACCAGGCTCTCCAGGGAAGCCCGGCATCCCCGGCGCGGATGTGAGTAGCAGCCGCCTACTGTTTGCTTTGGGCAGGAAGGGGGTTGGTGGTGGGAGGGTAAATCCTTGTTGGATGGTTTGAATTCAGCCTTGTGCGAGGTCTGGGCCGCCGGTCCCTGGAGAGGACCCAGCACCGCCTTCTCCTGGGCTGGAAACAGAGGCGGGATTGTCCGCAACTCCTAGCTCCCTGCAGGCCTGGGAACTCCATCCAGACCCACAGCCGGAGGAAGGAGCTCAGGGCCCGCTCTGCCGGGAGCCCGGGTCCTGGACGTGGACAGGGAGCTGGAAGGAAGGAGGCAGTTCGATTCAATCCGATCAAATTTACTGAGCGCTAACCGTGTCCGGAGCACTGTACTGAGCGCTTGGGAAAGTATAGTACAGCAGTAGAGACACACAACGAGATCACAGTCCAAAGGGGGGAAGGCAGACAACAATACATATAAACAGACATCAGTATAAATAAAAAAAATTACAGCTATGTGCATATCTGCTGCTCTTTCCCTGAGCAGCTTCGAGCGCTGGGTCCTGGTTTCACCAACACCCTCCGGGCCTCGCACCTCCTCCCGCCAGTGCACCAGGGAGGGACAGGGTGGATTGAACCAATAGGTGGTCAAATCTCAACACGGAGATGCAGTCTTTTAATTGTTAGATTCTTCTAATCCTGTTCCCTTCCCCTTTGGAATCTAATGGGGATGTCTCGTTGACAAATGCAGTGACTTGGGAGGGTTGGTGGGTGGCTGAGGACAGAATGAGAGAAAACATCTGAACATCAGTTGCAGATACTCATTCAATCGTATTTATTGAGTGCTTATTGTGTGCAGAGCACTGTACTAAGCACTTGGGAAGTACAAATAGGCAACATATAGAGACAGTTCGTACCCACCAACGAGCTCTCAGTCTAGAAGGGGGAGACAGACAACAAAACAAGACAAGTAGACAGGTTTCAATACCATCAGAATAAATAGAATTATAGCTATATACACATTATTAATACAATAAACAGAGTAATAAATATGTATAAATATACACAAGTGCTGTGGGGAGGGAAAGGGGTAGGGCAGAGGGAGGGGGCAATGGGGAGGGGAGGAGGAGGAGAGGACAAGGGGGGACTTAGTCTGGGAAGGCCACCTGGAGGAGGTGAGCTCTCAGTAGGGCTTTGAAGGGAGGAAGAGAGCTAGTTTGGCAGATGTGATGAGGGAGGGCATTCCAGGCCAGAGGTAGGATGTGGGCCAGGGGTCAATGGCGGGACAGGCGAGAATGAGGCCCAGTGAGAAGGTGAGCAGCAGCAGAGGAGTGGAGTGTGCGGGTTGGACTGTATAAGGAGAGAAGGGAGGTGTGAGGTAGGAGGGGGTGAGGTGATGGAGAACCTTGAAGCCAAGAGTGAGGAGTTTTTGCTTGATTTGAAGGTTGATAGGCAATCACTGGAGATTTTTGAGGCAGGGAGTGACATACCCAGAGCGTTTCTGTACAAAGATAATCTGGGCAGCAGAGTGAAGTATAGACTGAAGCAGGGAGAGACAGGAGGATGGGAGATCAGAAAGAAGGCTGATACAGTAATCCAGTTGGGATAGGATGAGAGATTGAACCAGCAAGGGAGCGGTTTGGATGGAGAAGAAAGGGCGGATCTTGGAGATGTTGTAGAGGTGAGACCAGCAGGTTTTGGTGATGGATTGGCTGTCTCGGGTGAATGCGAAAGTGGAGTCAAGGATGACACCAAGGTTGGGGGCTTGTGAGATGGGAAGTATGGTAGTGCCATCCAAAGTGATGGGAAAGTCAGGGAGAGGACAGGGTTTGGGAGGGAAGATAAGAAGCTTAGTCTTGGACATGTTGAGTTTTAGATGGCAGGCAGACTTCGAGATGGAGATGTCCTGAAGGCAGGAGTAGATACAAGCCTGGAGGGAGGGAGAGGGAGCAGGGGCAGAAATGTAGATTTGGGTGTCATCAGCATAGAGATGATAGCTGAAGCAGTGGGAGCAAATAAGTTCAACAAGGGAGTGAGTATAGATGGAAAACTGAAGGGGACCAAGAACTGACCCTTGAGGAACCCTTACAGTAAGGGGATGGGAGGGGGAGGGGGAGGGGGAGGAGGAGCCCACGAGGATCAGAAATAAACCCCTTTTTTCTCACACCTTTGGATTAATCACCATCACACACTGATGAGAAAGTGGAGGCAACAACAGATTCAGGTAAAGAGTAGCCAGGAGACCATGCTTAATGAAGATAGTCAAGGATGTGGGTCAGAAAATTGGCTACACATGCTACTATTCTATGATCATGATTAAGGAAGCGAAGAGGAAGCTTAATTTTGGAATCAGATTCTCAGGAGTCCCGGAAGGCTGAAATGTAGAGATTAATGCATCACTCTTTCATGCAGCAGTGCTAGAGGGTTTTTTCAGGGTTTCGATGCAAGATATTATGGAGCAAAACTTATATTGCACATGTAAAGATAATTGAGTCATGGAACTCAGTATAATGCTTAGTGCATTACTCTGCACACAAGCGCTGAATAAATACTATTGATTGAAGTTGGTGCAAGGAATAGGTGCAATTAGTGTTAGTTATGTATAGACAACAGAAAACTATTTGTCCAGGACAGATGTTATTCTGGCTTCCATAGATGGAGTCAAGGCTTTCCAGTGTCACATTCGTTACCATCCTGAAAATTTTAATTGCAGCAGTTAGGAAGATTCTGTCCCTGAAAAGTGTTCTGTTATCTGAATTATGATCTCATTCTAAGAGCCTTAGTAGACAGGCAAGTCTGCACTTGAATATGAGAGAAAACATGGAACTTTTAACTGCAGGCACTAAAAATCAATCTGAAGCCTCATCTTTTAATGGGTCTTTGTTTGGAAATGGTTCTTGTTGCTTATGAAAGTATATGGATGTATATCATGAGAAAGCCAGTGTCCAACTGTTAACATTAACCAAAATTTCAACAATTTATTACTTGCTATGGTATTTTGAACATAGTCACTACTATATTGTGGCAAGAATAGTTAAACAGGCTCTCTGTCCTTGAAATTACTATACTTAGGCACCCCCAAATATTTTTCTCAGAAATCAGAGAGAGCAACAGAAACTATTTTTGAAAATAGCTCAGAAGAGGCAAAGTCCATTTTGGGTTGAGTGAGTCCTTCATGGCCTAGTAGAAGACAGCATTGCTTAGTGGAAACAGCAGGGGCCAGGAGGAGTCCGAGGATCTGGGTTCTAATCCCTGCTCTGCCATATGTCTGCTGTGACCTTGGGCAAATCATTTAATTTCTTTGTACTTCATTTACCTCATATTGAATGAAACTGGGGAGTAAGACTGTGAGCCCCAAGTGGGACAGGGACTGTGTCTAACCCTTTAACTTGTATCTACTCCAGCACTTAGAACAGTGTTTGACACATAGTAAATGCTTAATCTGTACAAAAATAATAATCATTCCTCAACATATTTGATGTCTTTTAAGGTTGCAAGAGATACTTATTTTATATGTATAATAGACCCTCCAAAAACTGGTCTCCATCACTAGTTTTGCAACTAAATGCTTTACTTTTTAATAGTGCAAATTCACAATGACTGAGGAAGACTCCCATGGCTTAATAAAAACTAAAAATAATACAAATAAACAAACCCCAAAGAACTGTGAATTTCAGTAGCAGCATGGCATAGTGGATAGAGCATGGGCCTGGGAATCAGAAAGTCAGGGGTTCAAATCCCGAATTTGCCGCTTGTCTGCTGTGTGGCCTTGGGCAAGTCACTTCACTTCTCTGAGTCTCAGTTACCTCACTTGTAAAATGGGGATTGAGTCTGTGAGCCCCACATGGGACAGGGACTGTGTCCAACCCAATTTTCTTGTATCTACCCTAGCACTTTGCCTGACACATAGTAAGCGCAACAAACATTATAGTCATTATTATTATTACTATTATTGTTATTCTTATTATTATTAATTTCCCATGGCCTACAAAGCAGCATGGTTTAGTGGAAAGAGCAAGGGCTTGGGAGTCAGAGGTCAATCTGTATTCGAATCCTGGCTCTGCTACTTGTCAATGCTTTACACACAGTAAGCACTTAATAAATGCCATTATTATTATTATTATTATTATTATTGTTATTATTGTCAGCTGTGTGACTTTGGGCAAGTCACTTACCTTCTCTTGGCCTCAGTTACCTCATCTGTCAAATGGGGATAAAGACTGTGAGCCCCACTTGAGACAAGCTGATTATCTTGTATCTAACCCAGTGCTTAGAATATTGCTTGACACATAGTAAGCATTTAACCAATACCATCATTATTGTTATTATTATTACAAAGCTTTCTGCCCTAGGGCTCTGAACCAACATGACCTTCACTGTTGCTGCCATTTTGGAGTAGATGTATTATGATGGAGAGGTTGCACAGCCCTTGAGTAGGGTATATGTAGGTAACTTGCCTTTTATGAAAATTCTAAGTGTACAGTAATCCCTTTAAACACTTGTTTAAACCTGACAACTGTAATAATTTAATGACGTCTGCATATTTTCATGAATATGTCTCTATGATTACAGAAGGGTGCTATTTCCCATCCTAATAATGCTAAAAATAATGATAACAGTATATGTTAAGGGCTTGCAAGCATTGTTCAAGGTGTTGGGGAAGATAGAAGACAATCAGGTCAGACACAGTCCCTGTCCTACGAGGGCTCACAGTCTAAGTAGGAAGGAGAACATGTATTAAATACCCATTAAATACCCATTTAAGAAGCAGTGTGGCTCAGTGGAAAGAGCCCGGGCTTTGGAATCAGAGGTCATGGGTTCAAATCCCGGCTCCGCCAATTGTCAGCTGTGTGACTTTGGGCAAGTCACTTCACTTCTCTGGGCCTCAGTTACCTCATCTGTAAAATGGGGATCAAGTCTGTGAGCCCCCCATGGGGCAACCTGATCACCTTGTAACCTCCCCAGCGCTTAGAACAGTGCTTTCCACATAGTAAGTGCTTAATAAATGCCATTATTATTATTATTATTATTAATTTACAGATGAGTTAACTGAGGCACAGAGAAGTTAAATGCATTGCCCAAGGTCACACAGCAGGGACGTGGTGGAGCTGCTATTAGAACTCACGTCCTCTGGCTCTCAGACCCATGCTCTTTCCATTAGGTCATGCTGCTCCTCAATAGTTCACAAATGCCAGTTTTGCTAATTTTGAGCTCCCTTAGGAACATATCTGTTAGCTTTTGAGAATTACAAAGTTCCTTTATGTCAAGTAATCACAAAATTAGTGTGGTGACTGGGGAAGTAGGCTTGTTGCCCACACCTACCTTGTTCTTTAATCAGGCCCTTGGTGCTGTCCACCTCTTTGTCCTTCATATCCAAAGGTAAGCTCATTGTGGTCAGGGAACTTGTTTCCTTATCTTCCCATCCTTCGTCCCAACCATTTCTGCATAGATTTCTGCTTAAATACTTTAAAATTGACCCCATACTAGATTTAAAATGGAAAAAAGAACACGGCCTTATGATGTTTGCCTTCATGAAGCCCTGATTAAATTACAAATTGAAATAAATTTATTTGGTTTTTGTTTAGAGTTAAGAATAGGCCTTCCCTAGTTGTCGGTGATAAAGTCTTGGAAACAGTGATTATTTTCATGAGTAGAGTTTGTGAGTCCAGTCTCATATTACAGTATTATTATTACTGATCTTTCATGAATACAAAGTGACAGTACTGTTAGGATTTAAGCCTGGAAAAGTAATGTTGCATTCCTATTTAGCCCATTACAAACTCATAGTTCTAGCCATAAAGCTGATATGAACGTTGGATTTTATGATCTACTTTAGCTGTGGTCTTATAATGAAAGGATAATTTTATCTTACTAGCTAGTTCAATTATTTTTAAAGAACAGTGTATTTGAAAAATAATTTTGGTGTGGAATGTGTTTAGAACACTTCATTCTTATGCAAAAATTTCAGCTTTTCTCAAATACTTGTGAATATCAAAAACTGTGACTCATGGAATCCTTTTTTCCACCAGCTCCTAGGGCTGGAAGAGACCCTGAGATTAGTCTATTCTCTTCAAACAGAACTGCTGCATGTACACTAAGTTTTAACAGTTAGATGACATCTACACAATTATTAAAGACTTCAAAAGTGGGTGTTTCTGTAATGCCTATTAACTACATGCAGTCTCTGATACCACTTTCTGCCAGGAAATTCTTTCTTATGTTGAACCTGATACTGTGGTTTCTGAAGATTAAGTCTGTTGTGGGCAGGGATGTGTCTATCAACTCTGATATATTTTTACTCCGTGAACAATGCTTTGCACACAGTCAGTGCTCAATAAATACCATTGATTGATATTCTTTTTCTGTTTCAAGTAGAGATGGACTGCTTCAGGTGAGAAGCAGCATGGTTTAGTGGAAAGACCATGGGTCTGGGGGTCAGAGGACCTGGGTTCTAATCCCAGCTCCACCACATGTCTGCTCTGTGACCCTGGGCAAGCCACTTAACTTCTCTGTGCCTCAGTTACTTCATCTTTAAAATGAAGATTAAAACTGTGAGGCCTGTGTGGGACAGGGACTTTGTCCAAGCTGATCATCCTTATATGTTGCTAATTTGTACTTCCCAAGCACTTAGTAGAGTGCTCTGCACACAGTAAGTGCTCAATAAATACGATTGATGATGATGATGATCTATCCCAGACCTTAGTACAATGCCTGGCCCATAGTAAATGCTTACAAATCCATAAAAATAGATAGACATCACCTGGTTATCATTCTCCCTTTCATATGAAGTCCTGGAAAAAAAATCAAAATCAGCAAAGATTAATGTTGATGTATAAATAGTAAAGGGCTCCTAGTAGTCTAAAACCATAGATTTGTCCCTGAGTTGCAGTGCAGTAGTTTCAGAGCAGTCAAAGTCACATTCATTCACCTAGTCATATTTATTAAGCACTTACTGTGTGCAAAGCATCTTAAAGGATGAGAAAATCAAGGATGGAACTGAATTATTTCCTCCCAAATTAACTCATTAACCTAGTAATAGTAGAATACTGGTGGTCTGACTACTTACCTGTATCTTCTCACCTATGATCAGCTTCTAATCATGACATTTGGTCCCACACGTCCAATCCCAGTCACTTTTTCTCTGCTTTGAAATAACATAGAATAAATGAAGCTATCTCTGCCTCAGAACAGATCATGCAGTAATTGTAAATGTACATGCAAATGCGTGTGCTTGCCTGTCTGCTTGTGGGGATGGGTGATCTATCATATTCTTGCATCAGACAAATTTGGCCCAAGGTTTATAAAATGTTATATTTTGTGTATATTATGAAAGGAATGATTTATTTCAGCGAAACCAAGATAGCAATTATGGTGTTATAATGGGAACGCAGCAAGCAGTCATTTGTCCTGCTTCCAAATTGCAATGTTGTAATTGGATTATGGAGTTTAAAAATCAAAGGGAATCTGTCAAAAAAATCCTTTCTGCTGTGCTTGTTTAGTTTTTTTCTATCTAGTAATTTTCCAGTAATTAACTTTGTGAACTCAATCGTTTTTGTTCATTTTCTTTATTCATCATACATGGTTATTAGGAAAAATTAATTACTTGGCAAAATAAATTATAGGCAGTGAAATAATGTGCAAAATGAATTGATATAAAGGCATTTTACACATTTTATGCATTAAACAGGACAGGAGAAATATATATTTTTATTAATCTAATTGCAGAATGTACATTGATATTTTAAATGAGTTTTGCCACGAAGTTTATATTACTTAAAGTTTTCTGGATGATAGATGAATCACAGATGTGCTGTTACTTGGTCTTTTATTTCTTACCACATCAAAAAGAATCTACGGTTGATAGACACCTATTTAAAAAAACAAGAGTAAATGGAATTTAAAAGTTTAGGAAAAAATAATTAAGTAAATCAAAATTTAGAAGTGCAGATGTATGCATTATCCAGTATGGTACTTTGGTAACTAATGATGCTGTACTTAAGACTATGATAAAGAAATCTCAAAAGGGAACACATTGATTAAGAAAAATTTGTGTGCATTGATACATATTCCTCCCCAAACAATGTTTTATTCTCCAGAATTCTTCCATAATGACCTTGAATTATGCACTTAAATGAATATACACTAATTCCTGGACATCACCTTTATTTATCACCTCCAGACAACTAGACTGAAATGACCGGTTATCATTTCAGGCACTCTTTATTTGAAAAAATAAGCCTTAGAGCGTTTTTTCAAAGATTGCTATTAAGACTAAATATTAATTGAACATGAATGGTCATTTTAGATAATACAATTAAATTTGGTAATAAATGTGGTAAGTAAAGTGCTCCTATCATTGCAATGCTTAAAGGCACTATTTATATAATTTTTTTGGGGGAAAGCTCAAAATTCTTTTTAAATATTATTCTATGAATTATCACAAGAATTAAATGGTGAGTGGGCAAATTCTATTTCCATTTTTATAAACGAGAAAAGCGAAAGGTGACGGGTGGCAGAATCAGGGCTAAGGTGTACACATTGTGATTTCCACTATATGGAATCAAATTAATTGTTGTCATAATGCATTATCTTGATATTTGAGAAAGCAGTCACAAAGGAACAAAGAAAAGCTGTGGAGTTCTGAGCAGTAAGTTAAGAGCAGAGAGGAATTGGTAAGACAGAGAAAAATAACTTTCAAGATAATTTTACCAAGTAAAATTATCAAGTTTTATAAAGTTTACTTTATTAGTATCAAGGATCCTAAGGGAAGAAAATGTAAGAGATAGTGAGGAATCCAGGAAATCTGGCTTTTTAAAAAGACAGTTCTCTAGCTTAGGAACAAATCATAACAATGAAAACAGAATATCAATTCCCTTATAATCAGGAAAGAATTTGTATGAAAAGATCCAACAAAATGAGAGGACCAAGGCAACTTCCATTTGTGACAAAGAGGTGGGTTGTGGGGTGAGAGGATTAATACATAATTAAAAAATGGATATATTTTAATCTGCAAGGTTTGACATGCATCCTGAAGCCTGAAATTTATAGGCATTATTAGAATTTATGGCAGTTAGGCAAGGCCTCAGGGGAACAAGTAAAGAAACCATTGTGTTTATTTTTGAAAAAGGGGAAAAAAGATTATTCTGGAATTAACAGATTGATCAGTTTTATAACAAAACATGGAAAGATTCTATGAGATGGAAGATGAGCATAAGATTCTTAAAAGCAACTAACACATATTTTTATGAAAACTGTTATACCCAGTTTAATTGCATTTCAATATGAACACAGTTCACCATAGATGAAGGGAAGAAATAAACATAATCTCTATTCACAACAGTGAGGTTTTTGATCCATCCCATTTACCAGTTTCATTGATGATCTAGGAATTGTTTTGTCCTCAATTTCTACAGCATGGGCTTGAGAGTCAGGGGTCATGGGTTCTAATCCCGGCTCCGCCAATTGTCAGCTGTGTGACTTTGGGCAAGTCACTTAACTTCTCTGTGTCTCCGTGACCTCATCGGTAAAATAGGGATTAAGACTGTGAGCCCCACATGGGGACAACCTGATCATCTTGTATCCTCCCCAGTGCTTAGAACAGTGCTTTGCACATAGCAAGCACTTAACAAATGCCATTATTATTATTATTAAACGACATCAATTTAATGTTGTTGTTTAAAAAGCCAATTGAGAATGGAATATTTTGTTAGGAGTATGTCATACAAGATGAAGAAGCATTGCTTCTATACTCAGAATTGATTAGAGAATCTTATTGTTCCTCATTGAGGTCATTGCAGTTTAAAAAAGATATGGAGAAATGGAAGGCACTCCAGAGAAGAGTTCCCAAAAGTTATTAAAAGGTTAAAAAAAGTTCTATAAGGAAAAGTTAAAGTTTTTTTTTTTAACCTGGAGAAAAGAATACTAATCGGTAGCATTAACTGGATTCAAAGGATCTAGGTCCATGGATGTCCATGGAAGAAGAACTGAGTCTATATTAAAACAGAAAGAATTTCAGTAAACCATAATGGATAATCTACTGACTAAATGGCTTGTGAAAACCTGTAATAAAGAGCAATTATGTCATTGTTTCTGGAAATTTTTAATAGTAGACAACTATCTAGTTTAGTTGGTTTTTTTTTAAGTTTTAGATATTTTAGTCAATTGCTCACCTATTTGGAGGCTGAATCAGTTGACTTCGCTTCAGCTTTATGATTCAATACTCATAATCATCAGGAATTTAAAATGTACTTGACAAGATTCAGTCAATTAATAGCATTTATTGAGCACCTGCTCAACAGAAGGCACAATCCATGCCTACAAAGAGTTTACAATTTAATGGGAGCAGACAGACAAAACATTTTGATTTCCTTTGAGTAGAACAAAGTGACTGCTGATCAACCAATACTAATGAATGGGATTACACTGACTAACTGTTATTGTCTTTTCATGTAAGGGACTGACAGGCCCTGATGGATCACCTGGTCCTGTTGGCCCAAGAGGACAAAAAGTAAGTTTAAATTGTTGGTCAGTACTTGAGGCTATCTGCATAATTTTCCAAAGCTTTATCAGTTTATTGTTGAAACTGGAAATAGCTGATATTAATTGAATTAATGTTCCCTATTTGGAAAGGTAAAAATAACCTTTCATTACATTTGTAGAAAGATAAATACATATGATACAATTTATATGGGCATTTCTTTATCTCAGAAAGCAGCATAGTCTAGTGGATAGACGGCAGGTCTTGAATTCAGAAGGGCCTGGGTTCTAATCCCAACTCTTCCACTTGTCACTTAACTTCTCTGTGACTCAGTCACCTTATCTGTAAAATGGGGATTAAGACAGTGTCCAACCTGAATGTCTTGTTTCTGCAATAGTGTCTAGTACAACAGTAAGGTAAACACTTACTCATACCTTTTAAAAAAAGAAAATTTATATAAACTTTTGCATGTTTTAGGGTGAACCTGGAGTGCCGGGATCTCGTGGATTTCCAGTAAGTAAAGCCTTCATATTACTGTATGAATTTCAAATGGAATAATTAACTTAGGTGAAATTCTGTACTGAAGTTCCATCCAGTGATATTTCCTGGAAAATGAGAACAATACACTGTAGACTTTTTCTGTGGAAATTTATCTGCAGTGAAATAATTCAACTTTCTGACATTAATGAGACTGCAAAATTCTGAAGCAACTTCACTATGCAGCATTAAAATTTACATGTCATATTTCTACAATTTTTTCCATCAACCTTGAATAAAGTGTTCTGTTCAAGCTGTTTCAGGGTAGTATGAATCAGGGTTCTGTCCTTGGATTCTGAGATTTAGAGATCCTCCTCTATAGGAACTTCACAACTGCTCAGTGTGGCTCCAGTTGGCTGGAGTGACATTAAATTGACCACTGGAATCTGTGGCCTATGAGTTTTGTTGGGGTTATGAGGACTTGGTTTAAGGAAAGGAACTACTGCTCCAATAATCAGTTCTGCTTCTGACAATTTTGAGCCTGTCTGGCAATGGCTCCCGTACCGCCTGTATGTGATTCTTTGTATCTGCCTTACCCTTGCCCTGATATTTAGGTCTAATACAGCTAAAGTTTGTTAGGACTTTTTAATCTCATTATTAATCCATCTCTCCCATTACATTAGCTGGCTGAGATTTGGTTGATCACAATCAAATCATCATTGTGGATCCCAGTAATTATCTTACATGAATATCTCTCAAAGGATTTTTCCCCATATCGTTCTTTCTACCATTATTTTTCAGTGTTATTTTTCTTTTCTTTTCCTATACCCCACAACTCCTTGAGTCCTATTACAATGTTTTAATCATAATTTCCAATACCTGTCACTTTTCCATTTTAAAATGAGTAGTGTTCTTTGACCTTTCTCCCCTTCTTCCTAAAGCAGAAGTTTTCCACAAGTGGAGACACATTTCTTGGAGGATAAGACTTGAACACATTCACTTTCAGTAATATTAAGTTTCTTTGGACTTTCAAAAGTTCCACTGATCTCAGGTTTCTTTCAGTTTTTCTAAGCGAGGCATTTTTTTTTGTATTTTGCACATATTATCTGATATTGTTTACCACACATATGAAATGTATCCTAATGCATGTTGTGCATAAGATCACCTGATTTTCTGAATACAGGCAAATTAAGAATTGTGAAGTACAATTCATATATTTATAAAATCTTATTACCTTAATGGATGGAGTTAACATTAATTTCATTGTCGGGGGGTCTATAGACATCTGAAAGCAACATGGTTTTTTCTTCCACATCTTGAGATTTCTTGGCAAATAAATAACTAATTCTTAGCTATTGAGGAATACAGCTGAAAGAAATAGGAGGGCCAAAATAAAAGCAGTGGGAAAGAAGAAAAATGAAAACTCTGTGGGGGAAATATATATACATATTGAGAAAACATAGCATGGGACAAAGGTTACAAATGAAACAAGGTGATGTTGGGGACTGAAGCAAAGGGAGTCTAGGACCAGTAATATTGAGTTCAGAATTAAAAAAATCATAAAGGGAAAGGTCTCAGGGCACCCAGAAAGATTGATATTGCATTGTCCAAGCAGAGAGACAATTCATGTAAATTTTGATACCGCTCAAGAGTGGGTTAAAAGTATGTAGTCAATGCAGCTCAATTTTTTTTTGTGAAATCCTCATTGTATGCACTAAATCAATACAACTTCAAAGCCAAATTTTAAATTCCCTTATATTAGAGAACACTGTATTTGGTGAAATGTAAGTTGATTTTAAAACACTGAAAAATCACTTCGTGTAGTTGTCAATGATATAGTGAGTCATGAAAGGAATGAGCATTGTTCCGCAAGCAATCTGGCTGAATCAACTTCACCTTCACGACCGTGAAGAGAATGTAGAAAGGAGCATTTTACCAGGTATCTAAGACATTTCAAAACCTTGCAAAATGGACACTCTCCCCTGCTTCATGTAAAGGTTGGTTCAGTTCCCTGGCTTGATTGGGATTAGCAGAAACTCTTCCCAGGCCAGGGAGAGGGGAGAAGGAACCTCCTTCTAGCCCTAACAAGACTTCCCCATGTAGCAGCCCACCATGTGTTCAGCTCAATGGTTGGAAAAATAATCAGGCTGCCATTCAAAGTCATGCATCCCACTATCCAGCGTCAGCCTGTCTCACCCCAGCAATCTCAGAAGATGTGAATAAGTGGGGGCTTTGGTCAGAGTGCTGACCAAATGATGGAAAGTATTGGGCCTCTTCTCCATGTTGGCCACTCATTTACTCTATCCTTGGCTCTGTTAAGGCTGTGCCAGAGCCCCTGCCCAGTGACCCTGCACCTGGAAGTGAGGGAGAGAAAATGACTCTTTGTGAGAAACTTGACCTTTGGCTCGCAGGTTAGGAAAGGGGTTTGGGAGAGGAGTGAAACTGAATTAGACTTGACATTGGATAATGTATATGCCGTTAATCACAGCTCTATTTTAGATTGAGGTTTTTCTGATGAATGTGAGTACTGCATATTTAATGACATAGAAACAAATTTTAATTTTTTCAGGGCCGTGGTACTCCCGGACCTCCTGTAAGTATCATTTGATATATGTCGGCTTTGTTTACTAAAATTATGTAGAAATATTATTCAGACCATGATTTATCTTGTCCAGAGGCTTTCAACCTATTTATATTAATGTCTATCTCTCCCTGTAGATGGTGAGCTTCTTGTGTGCAGGGTACATGTCTACAAACTCTGTTATATTGTACTTTCACAAGATCTGCACACAATGCTCAATAAATATGATTGATTGGGGCTTAAGGTTTCACGTGAAATAGCCTCCTAATGTCTTCTCCCCTCCCATCCCCAATCTTTCATCACACTCTCTTCATTTATCCTCTCCCACCACCCTCTTAGTCACACCCCACATCTACCACAAATCTAGAAACATAGTCCTTGAAAGCAGAACTGAGGAATAGGAGCATCAGCAGAGAAGCAGTGGAGAAGAGGAAGTACTCCCTCTGTGGCTACTGCCATTTGCTGCTCATTTATTCATTGTCAGTCATATTTATTGAACACTTACTATGTGCAAAGCACTGTATTAAGCTCTTGGGAGAGTAGATTATAACAATAAACAGACACAGTCCCTGCCCATGACGAGCTTACAGTCTAGAGGGGGAAACAGACATTGATGTAAACAAATAAATGCTCCAGACTTTGACTTTCTGCTCTAGAGTTGCTTCTTACTGTGTTCCTGGCAGACAGATATTCTGAGTTCTTCCTGGGGTCCAAGTTCTTTTTATGGCTTTTGTTGGACTTTCTGAAGCACATGCCTCATCAGGGAACTCAGTCTAAATAGCTCACCAGAAGCAGAAGGTCCTTTGGTCTTCCCATAGAAGCTGTAACTGCAATGGTCAATTGGATACCCCATACTGGAAATCTCTACTCTAGTTATTATGATGATTATTATTATTATTGTGGTACTTTAGTGCTTATTATGTTCCAAGCACTGTTCTAAGCACTGGGGTACATACAGGTTAATTAGGTTGGACACAGTCCCTGTACCACATGGGGCTCACAATCTTAACCCCCACTTTGCAGATGAAGTAACTGAGTCTCAGAGAAGTTGTAACTTGCTCAAAAGGTTACACAGCAGACATGTGGTGGAACAGGGATTAGTTCAGTGTATCAGTTTCGTTATGTCCTGCAGTATATCTGGCTGACCAACTCCCTTGGGCCCAGATGAATGGTTCCCTACTGGAGAGTGGAGTGGCCACTTCATATGAAGTATATCTTAGGGCAAAAATGTGCTTTTATTAATTCAAGAAGCTTGTTCAGTATAGAGGATTTGAAGATTTTGTTTTTGACTCTGTTAATGTCCCATTAAGACCTCAGGCTAGAAAAGAGACATAACCTGAAGATAGATTTAAAACATAATTCATGGGCGAGTGGCTTTGAAAAATGTGGTGTTTACAGTGTGTAAAAAAGAAGTTATTGTGTGTAAAAGAAGTTTTAGTGTGTAAAAAAGAAATTATATATAATTTTATTTTGTGTTGGCTCTAGGGTCCTCCTGGATCTGCAGGACTTCCTGGCGAACTTGGTCGGATTGGACCATCTGTGAGTACCTGAGGATAAACGCACCTGTGTAACTGCATATTGCATGAATGAGGACTGGGAAAAGTCTGCCTAAAATTAAAAAAGTTTATTGTTCAAATTTTGGAGCTTTAATGCAGCACTATATTCATGCTTTTTAAATGCAAACTTAAAAAAAAAATCTTGAAGCACATGAAAGACTTTGGGCAGTAAATTGAAATGAGAGATTCTCTAATGGAAATTCATTTTCCATACAAGAATACAATATCCTAAAATGCATACTAATCCAGGTGGATATATACCCTTTGAAATTTCACATATATCAAAAAGCAGTGTGCCTAGTGAATAGAGCATGATCCTGAAAGTTAGAAGAACCTGGGCTCTAATTGCAGCTCTGTAATCTACCTGCTGTGTGGCCTTGGGCAAGTCACTTAACTTGGCTGTGCCGCAGGTTCCTCATCTGTAAAAAGGAGATTAATTCTGTGAGCCTGATGTGGGACACTGACTGTGTCAAACCTGATTAGCTTGTGGCTACCTCAGCTCCTAGTAAAGTGCCTGGCACATAGTAAGTGCTTAACAAATACCATAAAAATTAATAAAGCTAATGGTATTTATTACTATTGCTAGCTATTGTTATTAATACATTTGTGGATATTACTCTATTTCAAGTTTTTTGAGACTTAAATTATTTTTCATGAGGCCATTAGGAGACAAGGAATTATATGCCATAAATAAACACTGGCTCCTCATTAAATTGGGGCCCATTATCACTGTGATGGCTAGGTTGAAACAGAGTCTACTGATTTCAGTTTAATTTTCTAAATGAGCTTGCTGGTAACTCACAGGAGGATGAAAAATATTAGTATTATTAAGGCATTAAAAAGTTCACCTGGATTATGGTGTTGAGGTTAATTTCACTGGTGATTTGCAGCAAAATTATTTCAAAAAGTGTTCATTTTGGGGGAGCGAGTTTTTTTATTACTCCCTGAATAAGACAAGTAAATGCCATAAGTTTTCTACTGAACAGTTTTTTTTCTTAATACACTCTTACTACTGCTTGTTTGAGCTAATCTGATTATGTAGTGCCCATTGATTTTGGTAGATGCTGTGAATAACAAGCTCTGTGAGGCTAGAGAGAATGTTATGGAATAGACTTCTTGTGCTTCACTAGTGCTGCTGTTTTTTTTTTCCCCCAGCGTGTGCATAACCATCTACGTGTGTGATTTCTCAAATATTTAGGGTGATCCTGGGAAAAGAGGCCCGCCTGGACCTCCAGGCCCTCCTGGACCAAGTGTAAGTGATTTGCAATTTGTGTTCCTTTGTGTTTAATCAGAGTTCTATGGTGGGAACTTAGACTCTAGATTTATGAACATAGAATTAACATGCTCACTGATTATCTTTTACTGTTTCATCATATGCTTGATTCTACTTTGGCAGGCCTTCATCTGGTTTCATGTGCCTGCTTAAAATGATTAATGCCTTTAAACTAGGAAGCTGAATATTATTTTGAAATAAAGTAGGGTTAAAAAGATGTATTTTACATGTCTAATAAGTTGACTTTCTTTGATTGGATTTCCTACTTGCACAGAGCAGAATTTGAGTAACATAGCAGATTATTTCAGTCTATATAGATTACTCTCTTAAATAAGAAAGTAGTCTTTATGTAGCATTTGCATATATCTGCTATTCTCTTGAAAACCTACTTGATACAGCTTGCTGATATTGTTTGTGTGATCAATACCATAAATAAGAAAAGTCATTTGATATGTGGCAAAACAGAATTGCAACTTCATATTGAAGGAACAACATTTTACACTTAGTGCTCAGGTACTCTAACATCTCTTAAGAAAACTCACTAAGCTCCAAAAGTTGTGATAGACTTTTACTCCTTCAAGTGAGTATATTTAAGAATGACAAGCAGAGCACTATGTAGCACGTCCTATTAGCGATCAATTTTTCCCTTCCTACTGAGCATGTTAGAGGTTCATTGTGTGTTCTTATTACCCATGGCATTCTAATTTTTCTATGTTTGCATATCTTTGGGATTTAAATGTTACAAATTAGCTTTAATATTTAAAAAGTATTAATCCCATTTTGAATGCTATACTCCTAACATACTCTAATTTGGAAAATTCAAATTTACTTTAGGGAACAATTGGACATTATGATGGTGATCCACTGGTAAGATGCTTGTTTTTTAAGAAAATCATCTATTTATCCAAGAAAATGATGCACCTTCTTAGGGTGGCTATCCCAGAAGCTGCTGTAATATTTTCTCTTCACTTGTCTCCAAATCAATCAATCAATCAGTCGTATTCATTGAGCGCTTACTGTGTGCAGAGCACTGTATTAAGTGCTTGGGAAGTACAAGTTGGCAACATATAGAAACAGTCCCTACCCAACAGTGGGCTCACAGTCTAAAAGGGGGAGAAATGGCAGAGTTAATTTACATTGTAATGCCAATTCAATTTTACTGGACAAATCAGTGTTTATATTTATGCTTGGTCCTTCAGAGACAAATCACGATATGCAGTGTAGCACTCTGACTCTTTGTGAAGCACAATTTCTCCGAATGACAGTAGTATATTGCTATTGAGAGACAGAAGATGAAAATAATTTAGGTACAAAAGTGACATTGCACTTAATCTTCTGTTTGACATAAAGATAAATACGAATGCAACTGATTAAGCCAACTAGGTCAAGGTTCTTAAGTGAGCTTGAAATCCATTCTATAAGAAGAGCATCACAGACATTCTGATGAGTTCAGTCTTCTTCATTTAAGAGTTTCTGGGGTCATTCTCAAATGCAGAGTATTCTATGTCACTTTCTGGAATTGAAACCTCATGTTCTTCTTCTAACTTATTGTCTGACTATTTTCTCAGTGCCCTAATGCATGTCCACCTGGTCGCTCGGGGCATCCAGGCCTACCTGGACCGATGGTGAGAGAAAAAACCTCATTTCTTGTATTATAAATATTATATTATAATTATATTATTATATTTATAATATAGTTTGTATTATAAATATTGAGACATTCGTTTTGAGCTCTGTTCTCCTATTGCTCATCTACTCTCCTCCCTGTTCTGAGATCCTGACATTTAAAAGATGAAATCATTAAATCTATAGTCAGTGCTAATGCTAAGTTTAAACCCCTCCTATTAATTGGTGCTGACTCAGAAGAGAATGTAGGAAGATCAAAAAGACTACAAACTGTTTTTGGGTCCCCAGAGCTCCAGGATGTGAGTTTTTAAGGATTAATCTGAATTAGGTTTTCCCTGCAAAAAGAAGTAGATCGACACTGCCAGACCCCCAACATATTGTGGGGATAAATCAGTTTTCGCTCTTCTCTGAGAAGAGCTTAGTACAGTACCCAGGGCCTAGTACCCTGCTTGGCCCACAGGAAGTCTTTAACAAATATCATAATTATTATTATTTGAGAACCCCACTGGGGCAGGCCAGAGAGAAAGGCTAGGAGGTGGGGTATATGTTGGTTAACTGCCTTAGGGCCCATATCGAAAGAAGCTCCATGCTGGCTTACGAGTGAGGTGAAGTCCCCCAACCACATAGCAGGATTACTGTTGGCTGACTCTTCTGCTAGTGTTTAGCCTAGTAGAAAAAGCACAAGCCTGGGGGACTCAAATGATGTTACGATGTCCCATGTGCGGCAATGTTGTGACATCACAATTTAATGATAATATGACATTTGGTGACTTTGGGCTGGCAGCAAATTTTGCCAGGCTCTGCAGTGAGGTATCCCTAAATGGTTATCTCAATCTTCAGGGGCAATTGTGAATAGATCTAGTGTGTTACGGATTCGTAGGACAAGTTTCTAATACTCTAGATTGGTGATGACCAGTGTGGTTTTCCCTAGGGAAGTATCAGGCGGGAGTGTTACTTACCCAAACCAAAAAGCTTTGTGAACTTCTAAACAGTAGGGAACAAAACTGTCCCCAGCTTTTCGCTCCCTGGGGCACAACTGATTTGAAGGATTCTGTAACTGAAAGTCGTGTAATGGATAGTGAGAAGAGCACCAGGGAAATGCTAAAATTGAGATAGTCTAAAATAAAAGCTAGCCATTCAGAATTCAAACTCCCTTTTGGTATAATTAGAGGGTGTGTTTTATTTTCCAGAGGATAAAAATATACAAAGAATTCATGTAATCTTACATTTTTTTCTTGGTCCAAAATGAAAGTGGGTTGAAATAAGTTTTTAAAATCTCAGAAGGCTTATGTAAGCTCTCCTCTTTCCGACTTTAACCATACCTTAACTACCAAGTATGGAAAGCGAAGAACAAAATAGGGAACGAAACTATAAAATGAACAAGGAACAAACACATTGGAATTGTATCATTGCTCACCTGTTGCACTCAGACTGGTGCCTCACTTTTTTGGCAAAAAAGGTGTGGATCTGGTCTAATGGTATCTTTTCCTTGCTTTCTTTTTGTTGTTGATGCCCCTCTGTGTAGCAGAGATGGCAACTGTGATGCTGTTTGAGGGGAAATTGTTGATGACAATGGGGTGCAGAGCCTCCCATTTCCAGACCCTTAAATATGCAGAATATTAAGCATGTTCTACACTTCCACTCCCATTTAAGCCCCCAAAGAATGGCCTGCTGTTACTGTAGTATCTCAGTTCCCCTTTCTCTGTCCCAGGGAATCAGTTGTATTTATTGAGCGCCTATTGTGTGCCAAGCAGTGGACTAACTGTTTAAGAGCTTACAGTAGATTTAGTAAGCATGAGCCCTGCCCTTGAGTTTACAATCCAGTGGGGAGATAGACACTAAAATAATAAATGTGGTATATGTTGACCTCTTTGTGCCGAGAACTATGCTGAGCACTGGGGTAAATAAAAGATTATTATCTTAGACAAAGTCCCTGTACCACATGCTTGTATCTATGCTACCCCAGAGTTTAGAACAGTGCTTGATGCATAGTAAGCGCTTAACAAATACCATAAAAAATTTAAATCAAGATTATATTGATAGGGATTTGGGGTAGCTGTGACAAAATGGGGTCATCTATGGTAAAAGATAGAAGATCTCTAATATAAATGAACTGAATTAACTTATGCTTTTATGTGTTTGTTAGGGTCACAAAGGAGCAAAAGGAGAAATTGGTGAACCAGGAAGACAAGGTCACAAGGTAAGGGAAATCAATGTCTGGCAATGGAAAATGGTGATTAATTTCAAATTCACCATTGCTTTAGCCTGTAGTTTTATCCATCCTAAGTGCTGAGCAATGTCTTAATATCCTTCATCAGCATTATTGATCTGTCACAATGCACCAGGCCAATTCATTTACAAAAAGCAAAGTAAGCAGAACATTCATTAATCCATTCACATCTACTCTTCATTTGTCATCCTTTCTTGTAATGAATACAGCTATTCTCAAGATTTCTTTGGAACAATTAATATTTATTATTCAGATAACTGATAATTGCTCCTCATTCATCTTAACTGAGATTTTTATTGCAGAATTAGGATATACTGATAAGGACTAATTCAAGTGTTGAGAAGGGGTTCAAACATTAGAGCTTCTTTTATTTGTGTCTAAAATATTTTTGTACAATCATTTTTACTTTGGTTTCCTAAACTCATTTTAATAAAGCTGATGGGAGAGTGATTGAGATTGGGGTCGAGACTGTAAACTCGTTGTGGGCAGGGGATGTGTCTGTTTATTGTAATATTGTACTCTCCCAAGTGCTCAGTACAGTGCTGTGCACATAGTAATAATAATAATGGCATTTATTAAGCACTTACTATGTGCAAAGCACTGTTCTAAGTGCTGAAAATTTTAAGTGCTGGGAGGTTACAAGGTGATTAGATTGTCCCATGGGAGGCTCACAGTCTTAATCCCCATTTTACAGATGAGGGAACTGAGGCACAGAGAAGTCAAGTGACTTGCCCAAAGTCACACAGCTGATAATTGGCAGAGCTGGGATTTGAACCCATGACCTCTGACTCCAAAGCCTGTGTTCTTTTCCACTGAGCCATGCTGTAAGTGCTCAATAAATATGATTGAATGACTATCATTGAATGAATGAGAAGCAGCAAAGTAAAGCAGGGGGCTGTGAGTCAGAAGGACATGGGTTCTAATCCATTTCTGCTGTTGAAGCTTGGGCAAGTCACTTCACTTCTAGACTGTGAGCCCCCTTCTAGACTGTGAGCCCACTGTTGGGTAGGGACCGTCTCTATACATTGCCAAATTGTACTTCCCAAGCGCTTAGTACAGTGCTCTGCACAGAGTAAGCACTCAATAAATATGATTGAATGAATGAATGAGTGGGCCTTAGTAACCCCATCTGTAAAATGGGGATTAAGATTGTGAGCCTGATGTGGCACAGGGACTGTGCCCAAACCAATTTCCTTCTATCCCACTGGTGCTTAGTATAGTGCCTGGCACACAGTAAGTGCTTAACAAATACCATTAATATAATAATAAATAATAATAACAGTGATATTGAAGTGCTTACTAGTTCTAAGCACTGTTCTAAGTGCTGGGGTAGATAGAAGATAATCAGTTTCTGTCTCAAATGGGGCTTGCATTCTAAGGCAGAAGGAAAACACAATTATTTAGTCCTTATTTTGCAGGTGAAACTCAGGCACAGGAAAATTAAGTGACTTTCCCTAGGTCATTCCGCAGGCAAGTTAAGGAGCTGGGATTAGAACTCAGGTCCTCTGACTCTGAGGCCTCAGCTCTCTCCATTAGGCATGCTATCTCTCAGATGGTAATAATAACAATAATGGCATTTGTTAAGCACTTACTATGTACCAAGCACTGTTCTAAGCACAGAGGGGGATACAAGGTAATCAGGTTGTCGAATATGGGGCTCATAGTCCTAATCCCCATTTTCCAAATGAGGTAACTGAGGCACAGAGAAGTTAAGTAACTTGCCCAAAGTCACACAGCTGACAAGTGGCAGAGCCGGGACTAGCATTGGCATTTGTTAAGCGCTTACTAGGTGTCAAGCACTGTTCTAAATGCTGGGGTAAATAAAAATTAATCAAGTCAAACAGAGTCTCTGTCCCACATGAGGCTCACAGTCCCAGTAGGAGGGAGAAGTTATCAGTCCAATACTGAATTGTTGTAATAATAATAATAAATAATAATGTTTGTGACATTTGTTAAGTACTTATGTGTCAAGGACTGTACTAAGCGCTAGGTTAGATACAAGGTAATCAGGTTCCAAATGGGGCTCACAGTCTAAGAGAGAAAACAGGTATAAAGAAGTTAGGCGATTTGCCCTAGGTTACACAGCAGACAAGTAGTGGAACCAGGATTAGAACCAGGTCTTCTGAGTCCCAGCCTGTGCTCATTCCACTAGGACACACCTGCTTCACTAAAGTAAATCAGACTTCTTCATGGAAAAAGGTTTTGGTGTAATTTTCTTCTGGACAGTTTCTCAAAGTGGCAGATAATTAATTGATCAATCAATCATATTTATTGAGTGCTTACTATGTGCAGAGCACTGTACTAAGAGCTTGGGAGAGTAGAATACACCAAAATTGGCAGACACATTACCTGCCCATAACAAGCTTACAGTCTAGAGGGGGAGACAGATATTAATGTTAATAAAAAAGTAAGTTATAATGTATAATTTAAATGATGCTCCATCAAGATCATTAGAAGTCTCAGAGTTCCTGAACTTATAAAAAAACACGTGGCGTAGACCTGATGAATAAGTAGTTATAGCCATAAACTTCAGAATGTCCTTTACCTTGGATTTATGGTTACCAATTATTTTCAAACATGTCCATACATGTAGATAATAACACCATAGACAGTAACATTTTCAATACCATGATTCCTAGATAGCACACAAACTGAAAAGATAAAATTCATTCTCTTTCGAAAGCTTACCTAAGGTTGGAAAATTGGGTCAACCATCACTAACTGAGGATTTTTTTTTATTATTCTACGGCTGTCATTCTGGAAATTTTTTTTATAAATTCCATTATCAGTAGAACACACACAAATGGGGAAACACTTTTAAGGTATTTCTTTGAGTGAGAGTGATGGGTTGGAGTAAAAGGAAGCAATTTCTCAATTGCTAAAATCTTCTGCTTTGAAACCTTTAGAAAGCATAATTTCTGGTGTGCATTATGACAAGTCTCTTTGAAAATATGTTTCTTGAAAAATATTGTGGATGGGAAGGAAAATAATGCTAGTTTGGCTTGATGATTGCACCCTAACAAACCACTTTAAAGTTATGATAAATAAGCAGAAATCACTCAATTAAAACAAAAACCCATCATGTAAGTAACAAATAAGTTCCTAATTAAAAATAGGACTGGACATTCCAAAATAGTTCTAAACAAAAGGAGCATCTTATGAGATAGGTTTAAGAAATGTGTTTCTGGATGTAATTTTATGGCAGTGCAACAATAACCCCTTAACATTACTGAAAATGCAATTAAACTATCATTCTAAAGCCGAATACCTAGAAATACCCCAGTAAACTGAAATGAATGCAGAAATTCCCATCAACAATCCCCCAGCCCCCCAATAAGTGATTGAAGGAAAAGATTGTTTCTTATATTGTTACTTATATATCTGTTGTAATTTTCGAGAAATTGGCATGTCCTAGTATAAAACAAAGGAGAATTATCATCCCGGTGACATTTAAAGAGCGGTGAAAAGACATATGTTTTTCCAAAAGTCTTTTAAATGAAAATCATTGTTGAATATGGTACTATTACTAGAAAATATTAGTTTTAATTCTCATTTTAAAAGCATTTGCCTATGTCTAGAGCCAAGGTCATTGAAAACTTCAAAACACGCTTCAACCCTGTGCCTGAGTTCTGGCACTCTGTTGAATGCTACTTAACTTAATTCTCCAAAAGCCATTGGCAGAAACAGGAAGTTTGGATTTCCTTGACAATATTTTACAGTGGACTTTTACCATTAAAAATTCATAGCATTGTAGAGAAAAATATTGACCCAACTAGGCAATATGTTCAAATTATTTCCCTCATATTTTTCTTTTCTTTCTGTCTCTTCAGGGTGAAGAAGGTGACCAGGGAGATTTCGGGGATGTTGGAGCTCAAGGCCCTCCTGTAAATTTTTTTTTTCTAAGTGAAAACAATGACCTAAAGCATTATATATTTCTTGTTTCAAATTATCATTTGACTTCTTCAAATATTAGCAAACTCTAATATCGCATAGTTTTAAATTTTCATTTAGTATTAAACATGATGCCATTGTTTCTTGTTGGACTAAAAGAGCACTTTGTTCCTGTCTATCACATCTTTGCTTCCAGTTAATTTAAAAGGGGCAGTCAAATTGGATGATGAAGAGTTTGTTTTCTGGCCCTATAATTTCATGATTACATGAACCTGAGACTCAAAGGGTGGAACAACAGAAGAGGGTAGCAGTTGGGAGGTCAGAGGTCGGAGTCGGGACCCCTATTATGTTAGAAAAGGGCAGAATCAGCCATACCTGTAATCCCACTGATACTTACATTATATTAAAACCCATTAAAACTCGTGGGCATGCATGTTTGAGGTGGTAGATGGTCTGGGTTGTATGTAGGACTGGGAACATTTTACTTATTCTGACTCCTGTTGTATTTCAAGTAATCCAGGCAATGTGGTGCCATTTCAGTGGGGCCACAGGTATAGTAGGCCCTCTGGCTTGTAAATCATGGGATTAAAAGTTCACTTTGCCCCAAAACTTCTTGTTTCTTAGGTAGCACTTCAAGAAGAATTTCCTAGTTTCCTGGTTGTTAGAATCATTTTGGAAGCAACAACGTGGGTCTCATTCTGTCTCTTCCCTCCTCTCCACCTCTTAGTGTCTTCCTTAGGCTCTGGGTGTGCATCTGTCTCACTCACTGTCTGTTTGTCTGTAAATTAATTTCTGTGCCGTGCTGTTTAGTTTTTTTTTCTCCTGTTTCCACATTATTTGATTATGGGGCCTAATGTTCTGGTGTCCATTTTGTGGAAATAGTGGTGGGGTGGTGGAAGGTTCTTCTGTTAGAACTTATAGGAACCTCTTTAACTGGAGATGGTGGGAAATGTAGATTCCTCAAAGGAAGAACCTACTCTTCTTTTTCACCTACATATCGTGCTTTAAAAAATTTAAAAAGTATAATTTGCATCTTTTTAGATACAAATAATTTTAGGTATAGCTTATATCTATTTAGAAGTACCACTCATGTTCTACCTCCTTGCCTTTTGTCCCTAACTCTGAGTGTTCAAAGTAAAAACCTGGCCTCTATGTTGGAAGTAATGTGTATAAGCACGTGTTCAGGAACAAAAATAAAGCAGGCAGTGGACATAAGAGAAACAATGAATTCCCCTTTTCGTTTTTAGTTGTGATAGGTTTATGGGAAAACTGAAACCATATTTGTAACTGTCCTGAACTGGGAATGGCTTTCTAGGGGATCAACTCCAGTCCAGACCTGACATTTCCGGGGATCCTAAACTAGCACAGACCTGACATTAACGCTCAGTAGTGTTGCAGGATTTTGAGAGAGAGATGGATGGTGCTCTTTGTTCTAGCTGTATACTCTTAAAGTTCTAACAATGTTTTACATCCTCTGGTGTGAGCAGGAGCAAAATTAGGGATATTGGAAGAGAAAGGGCCAAGGGAGGGATATGCCAAAATGTTGCTTCACTGGAATAAAATTCTGCAGATATTATGATTTGGAAATATACTGATTCATTCATTCAGTCAATCATATTTATTGAATATTTAGTGTGTGCAGAGCGCTGTACTAAGCATTTGGGGGAATACAGCACAACAGCAAACAGACACATTCCCTGTCCACAATGAGCCTACAGTCTATGAAACAGAAACAAATAATAATAATAATGATGGCATTTAAGCACTTACTATGTGCAAAGCACTGTTCTAAGTGCTGGGAGGGATTACAAGGTGATCAGGTTGTCCCATGTGGGGCTCACAGTCCTAATCCCCATTTTACAGATGAGGTAACTGAGGCACAGAGAAGTTAAGTGACTTTCCCAAAGTCACACAGCTGACAGGTGGTGGAGTCGGGATTAGAACCCATGAACTCTGGCTCCCAAGCCCATGCTCTTTTCACTGAACCACGCTGCTTCGCTGTATGTTACATACAACTAATGTAAATGATATTTTAATATATACATTCATGTCTCCTTTATCATAAAGGTTACATTCTTGATGAACTCTGTGTTCAGGAAAACTCACGTCACAGTACATGTGCCTTCCTGACAACAGTGGGTAGATGTGCACAGCCATTTCGACTGACATTACATTGTATTAAGTGTACATTGTCAGAAGAACATTTCCTAGTTTCCAACAGTGGCCTATCCAAAGCATATATAGTAGAAGAACTGATGAGTAATTATTATACCAACTTCAAATTTGTGTTTACAGCCTTATTTTGAAATCTCTATCGCTTAGAAGCAACTATGAATCTGGGTTTTTTGTCTTTACAAATAGGGAAATTTACCACTATTTGTTGGTTTTATTAGAAAATGGACTTTCCTAGTAGTGCATTGTGGTATTTTTGTTAAACATTTTAAATTCACAATTGGAAATATTTCAGCAAAGGAAATATTGTTATGAAGGAAAAATCTATAACAAAAATAATTTTAGCTCAAGTAGACAACTAAGGTTTTCTTTTTTAATGATTTCTAGGGTACACAAGGCCTAAGAGGTATAACCGGTATAGTTGGTGCCAAAGGGGATAAAGTAAGTATTGTCTTTGACATTATTACTTAACATTAGTTAAGCAGTTATAATGTTTGTAAAACATTATTGTTATCCCAATCATCATCATCACCACCATGAACATATCAGTTTCCTGAAACAGTAGACATGTCATCATTTGAGTCCTCAAGGATCTTCAGAGATGTGACTATGACTACATACAATTAATACCAATTATTGATTTTTAAATGATGCAGCTTTTTAATACTTGGTGAATCATCACTTCTTTCTTGAGTTTCTATATAATTTTCACCCCATCCTGACATATTTTTCCTCATTTTCTGATTTGTCCCATTAATGATTAATAGTGTGCTAGTCTATTGTAGGCTCTTCCAGTTGGCTGTCAAAGGAGAACAACTAGTTGGATTCATTATTCATTCAATGACATTTATTGAACACTTGCTGAGTGCAGAGCAGTGTACTAAGAGCTTGAGAGAGTACAATATAACAATAAACAGACAAATTCCCTGCCCACACTGAGCTTACTGTCTAGAGGGATCTAAGTTAGTAATAGTAACAGCTACTTGAATCAATGTGTTCCCCTGCCCCTTTCTAATGGAATAACATGTTCTTGGAATAGTAGTAATCTTTTATAAGTCATTATTTTAAATGTTATCAATCAATGATCCTTACTGAGCACCTATTGTGTGCAGAGCACTACACTAAGCACTTGGGAGAGTACAATACAACAGAATTGGTTGACACATTCCTTGCCCACAACAAGCTTACAGTCTAAAGGGAATGTTAGCTTGGGTAGTTTATTCTTTTCTTTGACTTCTCTATTTCTATATGTCTCTTATTTTTCAGATTGTTCTTCCAAGTTCTTTCAACTCTGCCATTATCCATGCCAATAAATTGTTCTTATTTCCTTCTAAACACTCTGGATCCTGGAAACCATACTGCCATTCCAGAACTTTTATCTAATGCCTTACAAGTGATCCTCACACTTCACTTTTTCCTTAAGCCTTAGTAGCATCTTTTTTTCTCATCTTCAATTTTGAGTATTTGAATATTTGCTTTTGGTGGGATCATTATCTAAAAGTTGCTGGAGAAAAACAACCTTGTTTCATGAATTCAGATCCTTGTTCTGTTTACCTAGTAACCAGGTTCTATATCTGGGTTTACTGCTGAGCAGGAATAAAGGGGCAAACATTGCAGTGTCACCTGTTCCCTTTGTGTAATTCAAAGAGCTGGTTTCTCTTGTGTTACATGATTTTGAGGAGCTTCTGTTTCTGTATGTGACTACTGACTCAATCTCTGTGTGATGGGCAGTGTTTTTGATATATTGTTTTCCTTTTAAGATTAAAGCTGACCCAGGTTCAGTTCACTCACTCCTTTGATTCTCCCAGTATTTCTGAATCCTGAAACAAAGTGTCTTCTGCTTCTGAACTTTTTCTCTCCACAGACTTTGTTTATCTTACTGCCCTGACTTCATACTCATCTAACTCCTGTGCTGGTTCTCTATGAACTTTGATCATATCTTCACCCTTGACACTAGTTAGTAGTGCTCATTGTGTCTGAATGTCTTCTTTCTTTGCACTCTAAGCCATCATTGATTTTCCTTTAATTTAATGTCTGTTTTAGAAAGAGTTACTTGCAGCATTTTGTTGGTGAAGTGTATGAGTGTGAAGGAAATTGCATCATGTGTGAGTTTGCTTTGATCATGGTATTGAAGATGGAAACCATTTCTGATGTAATTACTGAAATATGCTATAGGTTGGGTTCTGTGGATTTGCTTGAAGATAATAAAAGGCATTCAATCCATGTTAACTATCTTTCAATAGTGCCTTTTGTTAGACTTAAATAGGATTTTCATCTTTTGTAAACTCTTCATAATCTGGAAAGACTGAGATTATGTTTATTGCAAATAGATCCTCTTTTACTTAAGCCTTTGCTTTTCCTCCTTTTCAATTTTTCAGGGAGCTCGTGGCCTCGATGGAGAACCAGGTCCTCAAGGTCTTCCAGGAGCCCCTGTAAGTAGTTTGCTTTTGTTTCTGGTCTTCTAGAATAATTTTAGAGACCGTGTACACAGCACACTACAATAGCTACCAGTATTTATTGTTAAAATTGTTGCTCTCCTTTTCACAATAATTTTATGAGCATGCATATGTATTCTTGACCTAGCTTTCACTGACAGAAATACTTCTTCAAAATCATGTCTTAAATTCCATCATAATTGCACAGATATTTTAAAAGATCATTTTCGTATGCATGGTTACTAAGTTACCCCTGGCTGCATGGATCTTATATTCTTTGGTCATGTGGTTTTCTTGAACATTTGTTATTGCTTTCCTACAGTAAAAGCTTTGCTATCCAGTACTGGCATTGGAAAGATCTCTTGGATCAGTTGATCACAACTGGGGAAACCTCCACCTAGGGAAAATAATTTACAGTGAACCAAATTGGTTTGAGTTCTCTAAAAGTAGGGAAGGCATGGATAAACCCAGGCTAGATGCAGACCTTGGAATCTTCTGCATTAGCTCCCCTTTGGGTGTTCTAGCAAAGCGATTTGGGCAGGACAAAGTTACAAGATCTTGTGATGTTTTGTTTATCTCCCTTTATAATAATAAAAATAATTATGGTATTTGATAAGCACCTACTATGTGCCAAGCACTGTTCTAAACACTGGGGTAGATACAAGGTAATCAGGTTGTCCCATGTGAGGCTCACAGTTTTAATCCTCATTTTACAGATGAGGTAACTGAGGCACAGAGAAGTTAAGTGACTTGCCCAAAGTCACACGGCTGATAAGTGGCAGAGCTGGGATTAGAACCCACAACCTCTGACTCCCAAGCCCAGGCTCTTTCTAACAGTTTAAGTTCTGGGGGATTTCCAAGGTTGCAGTTCTACTAAATACCTGTACTTGAGTGAGAGACAGATTCATTTAGCTGACTTCTAAAGGGAATTTATTCTAAGTTAAATGGCTCCTATATAACATGAAAAGCTCTCTCCTGGGAGTAGTTTCTGTGCATAGTCAGTTGTATAATCAATTTAACTATTCTGATTATTCTAGTTGTAAATATTTTCATGTCTTTCTTCCTTACTAGAATATATGCTTCTTATGGGTAGGGGACATATCTCATGCTTTTGTTATATTTTCCCAAATGCTTAGTACAGTGTGTTGCTCCCAGTGAGGGCTTAATAAATATTTTAAATCAATCAATCATATTTTTTGAATGCTTAATGTTTGCCGAGCACTGTACTAAATGCTTGGGATAGTACAATAAAACAGAGTGAGTAGAAATGTTACCTGCCCACAATGAGCTTATAGCCTAGAAGGTAATAATACTACAATTACTTGTACTTCCCAAGCACTTAGTACAGTGCTCTGCACACAGTAAGTGCTCAATAAATACGATTGATTGATTGATTGATTACTGGTACTAGTAGCCTTAACTAAATTATTATATTCAGCTAAGTGGGATTTTTAACTGGACCCTCCTATTCTTCTAGAATTCTAGATAACTAAGTTTTTGTTCTATTTAGAAATCAGTGTCTCTAAGTAAAAAATATTTTTTTATTGCTATATGCTCTGTTTTCCTGAAAGTTTAATGTACAAAATAAGCAAAACATTATTTAATACTTATGGTATTTATTATAATTACAATATTTAGGTGTTACCATGTGCCCAACATTGCGCTAAGCTCTGGGATATGTATGAGATAATCAGAACAGAAGCTGTTCCTGATCTACATGAGATTAATAGTCTAGGAGGTAGGGAGAGCAGGTGATCATGCCCTTGTCCAAGAACTTGGCAAACAGAGGCAAACATAGATAAATAGGCAATACTAAACTGGATCTTGAAATATCAATATTAATTCCAGGAGATTTTCCCTTTGTTATATATCACTTTTTTATACTCACTGTGTTTGTAAAGTATTAATTCTAATTCTGGGATGTCAAAAAATAACTGGGTAGACTTTTGTGAGAAATGAAGAACTATTTCTTCACTATTACGCTGGTTTCCAAAATCTTTCCAACTTAAGCCAGAGGCAAACTTTATTCTTCACCTGAAGCTATAAAGTAATGACAAACCTATCTTGCAGCAGTCTACTTCCTCTCCCCAATCAATGTATTGTCACTGATTCATCCCCTGGACTGTGGTGTGTTATCCCTCCAATTGCTATCCTAGATTCTATAGCAATAAACATTTTAATTGAAGCTTTAAGCTTTAATTTAAGAGGACTGGGGTTCTAATCCTGGCTCTGCCACTTACCTGCTCTGCGATCATGGGCAAGTCACTTAACTTCTCTGTACCTCAGTTTTTTCAACTGTAAAATGGGGAATTCAATACCTGTTCTCCCTCCTATTTAATCCCTGTCCCACCTGGGGCTCACAGTCTGTGTTGAATCAGATTAACCTGTACCCCAGAGTTTAGAACAGTACTCTAAACATAGAAAGTGCTTAACGAATTCTATTGAAAAAACCCAAACAACTTTACTTTCACGAAAAAGTGTTATCATTCCAAACATGGAAAATACTGATGCTGAAATAGCAAGTGTTTGAATAATGCATTATGTATATTACATTTTCTTTTCTTGTTAAACGATATTTACTTTCCAGGGTGATCAAGGACAGCGAGGTTCACCAGGAGAAACAGGTCCAAAGGGTGACAGAGTGAGTTCAAATCATTTTTTAAATCAAACAAAGAAAGTTCAAATTCCATTGTGATTTCTATCTTACTGGTATAATTTTGCACTGTGATAAATATTTAGAAAGTTTTTTTGATGTTTCTTATTTCTATTAAACCATCTCTTTTTCTAGGGTATTCAAGGTCCTAGAGGAATAACTGGTCTTCCGGGATCCAAAGGCGAAAATGTATGTATTCATATTTAGCAACCTCTTCAATTATTCATGATTTACTGCAATTTATAATTGATTGTCTCTCCCTTTAGGGTTTGCCAGGGATGGATGGAAGAGATGGGATACCTGGAATGCCTGGAGCAAAAGTACGTGTCTGACACTGCAAATAGCTTCCATTATCTCTACTGGCAAAAAGTGTTGGCTTCTAAGAATCACACCCTGCTTAGCATTCAACTGGATACTCGTTTTTGTTTCTCTTCAACCTAAACTTGCTATTAGATTTAGTGTGATCTGCGGACCCACCCACCAAAATGTAATTTGTCACTGCCACGATTTGCCCAGTTGGGCAGTAACAAAGCAGCCACCGCCTTTACTCTAAGCACATGTTGCCAATTATTTTTCTTAATCTACCTTGTCATTTGTTTGACCAATGGCATTTAAAATATAAAAAAATAACCATTTTAGCTTTTTTATAGTATTTTTAAGTGCTTACTATGTGCCAGACACTGTACCAAGCACTGGGGTAGATATAAATTAATCAGATTGGAAACAGTCCATGTCCCCCAAGGGACTCACAGTCTTAATTCCCATTTTACAGATGAGGTAACTGAGGCCCAGAGAAGTTAAGACTTGCCCAAAGTCACACAGCAGACTCGTGGTAAACCTGGAATTAGAACCCAGGTCCTCTGACTCTGACTCTGTGCTCTTTCCACTAGGCAATACTGTTTCTCTTGAATTATTCCGAGTGTTCTTACTTTTTGTACCTCCTGTCAACATGCTAACTTTATCTTCCAGAAATAATTTCACATGCAGCTTTTTCATCTATTAACCAAGTGAAAAATATATTTCAGGGTGAACCAGGGAAGCCTGGCCCTCCTGGGGATGTTGGACTTCAAGGACTCCCTGTAAGTATCTTTCTTTTTTGAGCTTTAGTTGTGTTGAAATTAAAATATTTTTGAAGTTTTTAAAAATTAGGTTTTCTGAAGGTCATTTGGGGTTTCCTAATTGTGGGAAAACAGGCTTTTTGTATTGTTTGGGATGCTTTTAAGGAGCTGGGAATTCTGGAAGCCAAGTCTTTGATGATGATGATGATGGCATTTGTTAAGCACTTACTATGTGCAAAGCACTGTTCTAAGCACTGGGGGAGGTTACAAGGTGCTCAAGTTGTCCCACAGGGGGCTCACAGTTTTAATCCCCATTTCACAGATGAGGTAACTGAGGCACAGAGAAGTGAAGTGACTTGCCCAAAGTCACACAGCTGAGCCGGGATTTGAACCCATGATCTCTGACTCCAAAGCCCGTGCTCTTTCCACTCTTTCCATGCTGCTTCTCCTTTGGTCTGTGGCAGCAGAAGTAAAGGGACTAGCCCAAGGTCCATAGATCTTTCTTTCAGCAGTGTTGGTCCCATATATTTTCTTAAAAAATGGAAAGCCCTTTCCAGGCAGGTTCATGCTGGTTAACTAGCACCACATTGATCTCTCTTCACCTGCAACTCTCCAGCTCATACTCTCCACTCCTCTCAAGCTGACATTGTAATTGCATCCAACTCTTAACTAACTCTACTGGTCTGAACCCTTGCTATACTGTTACCCTACATAGAACTCCTCCCCATCCACTGTTCTGCAACTCTCTCTATCTTAAAAGTGCTCCTAAAACCCTGTAGACTGTAAGCTACAGGGAATATGTTTGTGTTATTGTACTCTCCCAAGCACTTAATACAGTGCTCTGCACACAGTAATTGCTCCATAAATACAATTGACTTCCCCTTCCAGAAAATATTTTGCAGTTAAGTAGCAGTACCCCTAGTTGCATCAATTCAATCACCCTAAGCATTATGTATCCCATTTTCAGCATTTGTGTTCAGCATATGTATATTACATTTTATATTCATGTATTTCATTGTTTCTATCCTTGTTCTTCCTACTCTCACTACTTGTAAATATTTTTTTCATGCCTGTCTCCCATTAGCTTGTAAGCCCTGTGAGGGTAGAAAATACATTAGTGATATTTATTGCATACTTACTGTATGCAGAGCACCATACTAAGCGCTTACAGCAATGCCCAATAGTCAATTTCACTTTCCGTGTATCTTGTTGGTTAATCTATAAAACCTATGCACAGGTCCATCAGCCCTTTCCAAATGCTACTTGTTGTCAAATAGAAATAATTTTCTGAAATTTACACTATTTCAAGGCTTAATTTTTTGGAAAAGAATTTTTATTTTAGAATTTCTTGTCCTGGAGCATTTCTACCAGAGAAAACACTGTTGAGCTTCTTCTCTTTTTCCCTGGGGCTATGGATGCACTCTGCTCATCCCCAAATGTCTTGTAAGAATCATTAGTAATCCTTGAATTAATTTGGATCATTCTACTTTAAGAAATGATTTTTCATTGCACTGGACAAAAAAATGAAGCTGAGTGAACTTCTTTGAATACAGACATTTATCATTAAACAATTTACAGAAAATGATAGATTTTGAGATTGTTGTTCTCCAATCCAGTATCAGAATAATTCATTAAAACCTATGTCATGTATTTGCACAGAATAGCCTATAAGTCATGTAGAACATTTCCTCCTTGCATCAGCTATTTCTGGATATCTCATTAATCTTCTGAAAAAGTCATCAAACCTGTTTTATTTATACCTTTAGGGTTTACCGGGAATTCCAGGTGCAAAAGGTGTTGCTGGTGAAAAGGTATAAACTATTTCCTTTTTGTCTAAAAGCAAGCTATCTTAGCCAGGACGACGACCAGCAATCTTGTATGCTACTTATTGATATTTTAAAGAACTGTAAATATATGAGGGTGAAAAACACAAGTGGGTGTGACTAACTTTCGTCTCTTTTTCTGACAGGGTAATTCAGGTGCTCCTGGTACTTCTGGTGTGATAGGAAATTCTGGCAAACCAGTAAGTTTCTGTGTTTTCCTTTCATAATGTGCAAAAACTTGAGCATCATGAGGCATAAGAATGATGCATTATTAACTCATTCTTTATGTGCCTTCCTGAAAATAGGGCGAGCAGGGACCACCTGGGGAAACAGGGACCCGAGGGCCAAGAGGACCACCAGTAAGTGATCTTTTGTGCATCTTTAGGCAAGGTCCCACTATGACACAGGGTGGTGACAATGTCTCTTCATAAAATAGTTATTTTTTCCCTATTTTAACTTGTGGATCCTAGATGAATTTATAAGAGATACTGCAGAGTGTACTGCCCTTTAAAATAAAGTCAAGTCCTTGGATTTGGAACAGTGATGTGCAACATGTTGGGAGGTCAGTTCTTCTGGATTATGTGTTTTCACAGAGTGTTTTGGACAGAGCATTGGTGGGGGGTTGGGAATCATTCCGGTGACAGCTTGCATCTCTCTGGCTAGAAAGCAACATGACTTGAGAAGAAATGTGTGCATGTGGCAGTGTTGGTCGAGGTACAGGATACTATAACATTAGTATTCTTAAGGCAAGGTTCCAAGAGAATGTAACCCTATTTTATGGGAGAACTGAGTGGTGCCTTTTTTAAAAATGCTATTTGTTGAGCGCTTACTATATGCTAGACACTTTACTAAACGTTGGGATAGATTAATAATAATAATAATAATGGTGATGATGGCATTTGTTAAGCGCTTACTATGTGCAAAGCACTGTTCTAAGCGCTGGGGAGGGTACAAGAGAAGCATGAGAAGCAGCGTGACTCAGTGGAAAGAGCCCAGGCTTCGGAGTCAGAGGTCATGGGTTCAAATCCTGGCTCCACCAATTGTCAGCTGTGTGACTTCTCTGGGCCTCAGTTGCCTCATCTGTAAAATGGGGATTAAGATTGTGAGCCCCCCGTGGGACAACCTGATCACTTTGTAACATCTCCAGCGCTTAGAACAGTGCTTCGCACATAGTAAGTGCTTAATAAATGCCATTATTATTATTATTATTCCAAGGTGTTCAGGTTGTCCCACGTGGGCCTCACAATCTTAATTCCCATTTTACAGATGAGGCAACTGAGGCCCAGAGAAGTGAAGTGACTTGCCCAAAGTCACACAGCTGACAAGTGGCCGGGCCGGGATTAGAACCCATGACCTCTGACTCCCAGGCTCGGGCTCTTTCCACTGAGACACGCCACTTCCCTAGGTTGTAGATTAGGTTCTACATACCCTACATGGGGCTCAGAGTGTTAATCCCTATTTTACAGATGAGGCAAGAGAGGCACTGAGAAGTGAAGGGACTTGGCCAAGGTCACACAGCAGACAAATGGTGGAGCCAGGATTAAAACCCAAGTCCTTCTGACTTCCAGCGTGATGTAGTGGATAGAACACAGAACTGGTAGACAGAAGGTCATGGATTCTAATCCCAGCTCCACCACATGTCTGCTGTATGGCCCTGGGTAAAGTACTTCACTTCTTTGTGCCTCAGTTACCTCATCTGTAAAATGGGGTTTGAGACTGTGAGCCCCACTGTGTCCAGCTCGATTTACTTGTATCCACCACAGTGCTTAATACAGTGCCTGGCACATAGCAATCACTTATTCATTCATTCATTCATTCAATCAATCATATTTATTGAGTGCTTACTGTGTGCAGAGCACTGTACTAAGCGCTTGGGAAGTATAAGTTGGCAACATATAGAGATGGTCCCTACCCAACAGTGGGCTCACAGTCTAGAAGGGGGAGACGGACAACAAAACAAAACATATTAACCAAATAAAATAAATAGAATAGTAAATATGTACAAGTCAAAATAAATAGAGTAATAAATCTGTACAAACATATATACAGGTGCTGTGAGGAGGGGAAGGAGGTAGGGCGGGGGGGATGGGGAGGGGGAGAGGAAGGAGGGGGCTCAGTCTGGGAAGGCCTCCTGGAAGAGGTGAGCTCTCAGTAGGGCTTTGAAGGGAGGAAGAGAGCTAGCTTGGCGGTTGGGCAGAGGGAGGGCATTCCAGGCCAGGGGGAGGACGTGGGCTGGGGGTCGATGGCGGGACAGGCGAGAGCGAGGCACAGTGAGGAGGTTAGCGGCAGAAGAGCGGAGGGTGCGGGCTGGGCTGTAGAAGGAAAGAAGGGAGGTGAGGTAGGAGGGGGCGAGGTGATGGACAGCCTTGAAGGCGAGAGTGAGGAGTTTTTTCCTGATGTGTAGGTTGACTGGTAGCCACTGGAGACTTTTTAGAAGGGGAGCAACATGCCCAGAGCGTCTCTGCACAAAGATGATCCAGTCAGCAGCGTAAAGTATAGACTGAAGTGGGGAGAGACAGGAGAATGGGAGATCAGAGAGGAGGCTGTTGCAGTAATCCAGTCGGGATAGGATGAAAGATTGAACCAGTAGGGTAGTGGTTTGGATGGAGAGGAAAGGGCGGATCTTGGCAATGTTGCGGAGGTGAGACCGGCAGGTTTTGGAGGTGGATTGGATGTGAGGGGTGAATGAGACAGCAGAGTCGAGGATGACACCAAGGTTGCAGACTTGTTGAGATGGGAAGGATGGTAGTGCCATCTACAGAGATGGGAAAGTCAGGGGGAGGGAAGATAAGGAGTTCAGTCTTGGACATATTGAGTTTTAGATGGCGGGCAGACATCCAGATGGAGATGTCTTGAAGGCAGGAGGAGACACGAGCCTGAAGGGAGGGAGGGAGAGGGAGCAGGGGCAGAGATGTAGATTTGGACGTCATCAGCGTAGAGATGATAGTTGAAGCCGTGGGAGTGAATAAGTTCACCAAGGGAGTGAGTTTAGATAGAGAACAGAAGGGGGCCAAGAACTGATCCCTGAGGAGCCCCTACAGTAAGGGAATAGGAGGGGGAGGAGGAGCCCACAAAGGAGACTGAGAATGAACGGCCAGAGAGATAACAGGAGAACCAGGAGAGGACGGAGTCTGTGAAGCCAAGGTTGGATAGGTTGGATAGCGTGTTGAGGAGAAGAGGGTGGTCCACAGTGTCGAAGGCAGCTGAGAGGTCGAGGAGGATTAGGATAGAGTAGAAGCCGTTGGATTTGGCAAGCAGGAGGTCATTGGTGACCTTTGAGAGGGCAGTTTCTGTGGAATGTAGGGGATGGAAGCCAGATTGGAGGGGGTTGAGGAGAGAGTTGGCATTGAGGAATTTGAGGCAGTGGATGTAGATGACTCGTTCAAGGAGTTTGGAAAGGAATGGTAGGAGGGAGATAGGGTGATAACTAGAAGGGGAGGTGGGGTCAAGAGAGGTTTTTTTTAGGATGGGGGAGACGTGGGCATGTTTGAAGGCAGAGGGGAAGGAACCAGTGGAGAGTGGGTGGTTGAAGATGGAAGTTAAGGAGGGGAGGAGAGATGAGCTGAGATATTTCATAAGATGAGAGGGAATGGGGTCAGAAGCACAGGTGGCCGGAGTAGCACTTGAGAGGAGGAAGGAGATCTCAACTTACCATGTACCATCATTATTGAGAAGCAGCATGGCATAGTAGATAGAGCATAGGCCTGGAAGTCAGAGGGTCATTGGTTCTAATCCCGGCTTCACTGCTAGTCTCCTGTATGGCCTTGGGCAAGTCACTTCACTTCTTTGTGCCTCAGCTACCTCATCTGTAAAATGGCGAATGAGACTGGGAGCCCCACGTGGGACATGGACTGTGTCCAAACCAATTTGCTTGTATCCACCCCAGCGCTTAGTACAGTGAGTGACAAATAGTAAGTGCTTAATAAGTACTACAATTATTATTATTATTCCAGGCCTGGGTTCTCTACACTAGGCCATACTGTTTTTCACTCAAATCCTTTCTATTTAAACTCAGATTAGAAACTTCACTTTTGGTCTTGGCCTTTCAATTCTTATCAGAAGAACAAATGAACAAAAATGTTTGCTTTATTGGTGGCAAGCAGCCCTTAAGGTGGCCACATGAAGATTTAGTTTTGTAGGTAACATCTTTATCCCTGTGGCTGGTGGAATAGCGGTCTCCATGCTTCAACAGAAAGTATATGTATCATGCAAAGGAAAACTTAGAGGTGGTACATCCCCGCATTTCCCAAGGGATGTAATTAGGTTAGTTGGATAAGGTCAGGGCTTTAGGAGCTTTCCAGGTATCATCTAGCCTCCAGACTCAATCAATCAATCAATCAATCGTATTTATTGAGCACTTACTGTGTGCAGAGCACTGTACTAAGCGCTTCACTACTACTGCTTTGTCAGATGCCTGCTCAACTATAGAGCTCCAAGGCACAGAATTTCTCAAGATGACTTCCACTTCAGCTATCAAGTTTGATCTCTTTTTATATTTTTTCCTACATAATTCATTTGAATCTTTTTGTGGGTTCAGTATTGCCATTTAAGAAATTGCCTACTAGGGAATCTCCTTTGAGGTAGGAAAAATCCATACATGGATGGCAAAGATTCTCTGAGAGAAGCCACTTATGGTACTGTAATTAGGTTATTGTTTCAAACTTTGTTTCAAATTATTATTTTAGGAAACGTTACATTCTTAATGGAAAACTGAGTGATATTTCAATGAGGGCATGATAAACTTGCTATATTATTTGAAAATTAATATAAAGGAACTGTTTAACTGTTTCATTCCCCCAACATTTAAGAGTACAAATTTTAAACAGATACTGACATTTTTTTTGTTGAGCTAAGTGGCACTTCCTTCACTTGTATCCCAACTGTCCTCAATCACTCATTTAATGACCATACTGGGGGCAGCTATAGAGGGCTATCCCCCACAAGCCATATCTGAGCAGCAGTAACAGAGAATGTAAGTGAAACAACAAGTGGGTAGCGGACTTGAGGAGATTGGTTGTACAGATTTCCTTTTCCCTGGCTCCTTTTGGTATCCTGGAAGCCACAAGTAATCAGTGGCAATGAGAACACTGAGGGTCGTTTCATTTACAATCTCCTATTGGTATATAACTCCTTCTCTCCCTAGACATCCTTGTCAATAATTTCCATGACTTTGTGATTGAATATGTGGAAGCAGTAATTTTCTGGACTGGTAGTGGAAGGAATGACCAGCTTCCTCTTCCTCTTTAGATTTGATTCATTCTATTCTTTTGGGTCAAGCAACAGGAGTTTCTGGGCTAACCAGAAAGTGAGCAGATAGGAGGAGAGGAAAAGCAATTTTCTCCCCATGGATCTGAAACTCTTGAAGCAGGACTTTGGCAGGTGGGAAAGGATTACACTAGGACAAAGAGAGCAGGCTCACCCACTTTCCCAGCCAATTGCCCTCTGGGACTGTTTCTGACATAGTTTTGGAGTTAGTGATCCAGCTTGTGACCCCTTAAATAAATATATATATGAATATATATAAATATATATATATGAATACATATAAACATACATAGATTTATAAACAAACTTATTCTCCAAAAGCCATTTCTCTTCCAGTAAGCACTATTAAAAACAGCCAATTGCATTCCTGAAGTTTAAATAGTTTGAACTATTTTTAAAATAATTTAGATAGTTTAAAATACTTTATTCACCCCACCCTCATAACACTTATATACATATACATAATTTATTTATATTAATGTCTGTATCCCACTCTCGAGTGTTAGCTCACTGTGGTCAAGGAATAATAATAATAATAATGGTATTTAAGGGCTTACTATGTGCCAGGCACTGTACTAAGTGCTGGGCTGAATCCAAAAAAATTGGTTTTGATACTGTCCCTGCCCTGCATGGGGTTCACAGTCTTAATCCCCATTTTACAGATGAAGTAACTGAGGCACAGAGAAGTTGAGACTTGTCCTAAGCCACACAGCAGACAAGTGGCAGAGTGGGACCTTCTGACTCCCAGGGCCATGCTCTACTCACTATGCTATGCTGCTTCCCCAGTGTGTTTACCAACTCTGTGATATTGTACTCTCCCAAATGCTTAGTATAGTGTGTTGCACACAGTAAATTCTCAATAAATGCGATTGATTAATTCATTGAAGTAGGGCCTAAGAAGTAACAAAACAATTCTATGTAGGATGATTTTAACATTACAGATGACAGTTCCTCTTCCAAAAAATTTCTACCTTATATGGCATTTAATTGTTTGCCCTGGCAGTTATGATAAATGACTCCTCCATCTGGCGATGGACGAGTGATTGTCTCTTGTGTCTACAGTTAAATGAGATGAGGTTATTTAGCCTAGAGAAAAAAAGGATGAGGGTTGATTTGATAACTGACTCCTAGTGTATAAAAGGTTTTTATTTGGCAGAAGATGACTAGTTGTTCAGCAGAGCTTCTGATGATTGAAATATGGGTGACATTAAAGCAAAAGGCTTCTGTTTGAATGCTAGGAAGAACAATTTAACCATGACATAAAACTCCAACTAGAAAAGGGGGTTAAACTTTGCCTTGGAGATCTTTAAGCAAAGAATAGACCTCCATCTGTCATGGATGACTTGAGTGATGTATTTTCCTGGAGGCAGAGGGCTGGAAAAAGTAGTCATTTGAAGTTCCAGCTCAAAGATTGATTCTTTTCTATGTGTAGTAAGTCTAAACTGTGCAGAGCATCTTTGGCAGTAAGCTGTCACTATGAAGTCTCTAGTATCAAGGACTCCACCTTCCTACGGTGTTGTTTTGCCTTACAATGACGAATTCATACTTGTTGCCAGAACACTGGGTCAATGGTGAGGTCTTCCAATTAGTTGAATTGATCATGTACACTTGAAGAATATATTTGAGAAGTCAGCCTTGCAAGCTCTCATTAAATATCTATGCAACATTAACTTTGGCAATATGCCATTTGGCATACACCCTAAATCCCTGGTTTGAGGACCCTGAACTAAAAATAGTTTCCGAGATCAGAATATTCTGGCATACAGGTAGTTTGGTGCATTGAAAGATGATAAATTTGGGTAATGGCACTGCATATCTAAAAGGAGAATGGGATCCTTAATTGTCATTTGCTATTTTAAATATGATAGTGTATTGACTCAATTTCTACCCCTTTGTCGGGTGACTGGAACATTGGTGCTATTGTGGTAACTCTTCACTAATCAGGGAGAACATAGCCATTGATGGTGTTTTGTCAATGCAGCAGACTATTCTTGTTTATTTTCTCAGAGTGTTTGAGAACAGGGTTATCACAACAGATTGGTGATGCATAACAGATTAATCATCAATTATTTAATAGTCTCACCAGAACCATTATTTGTTTTATTTAATCTGTGTTTATGGTGATTACTGCTTTGAATGCTTGAACAAATGATTTCATCCTTTCAGCTCTAAGAGTGTGGCAGCATAATTTTCTTAGTCATCTGTGTGTCCACAACTGATCTGGGAAATGGTACTAGATAATTAATACTCACCTCTCATTTTCCCCCGCAGCGGGTCGCAAAATTGGGAGTAGAGGAGGGTCAGTGAGAACAAGTGGTGGTAGTAGAGGGAGGGTTGGGGTATAAGATCTGAGGCTCTGCTCCACTTCTTGTTCTTGTTCTTGTTCCTAGCCCAGCCCTTCCTGCTGTCTGCAGGGGAGGAGGAGGAAAGGGGTAGGGCAACTGAAAAACCTCACATCTTCTCTCCAATTCCACCCTCTCTTTCTTCTGCCACTTACTCTCCCTATACCTACCTCTGATTTTGAATTCCTGGGGAGCAGGAACCAGTAGGTGTGGGGGGAGCTGGGGAGATAGCGGCAGTGATGTCTGCGGTGGCAGTGATGAGGGGATCTGCTTACTGGAGCTGTGGAGGTGAGAAGTTGCTGCAGTGGATTTGAAATGGGAAGTGGTACAGGAGTATCTGGAAGGGAGGGTGGGTTTAGAGTGCATGGAGAAAGGCTAGAAAAGTCTCAGTGTCCCAGAATTATAGGGCAAGGGGAACGTAAGGGGTCGGGGCTTTAGGTAGACAGACAGGAAAGAAGCTGAAAATAATTCTGAGGAGAAAAACTAGATTCTCTGATGGGTAACTGGAATTTCCAGACCATTCTAAGCTCACTGTTTGACAAAGTGGCAGTGTGAGGAAGGCCAAACTTTAGAACATTTGCCTTTTCCTTCCTCCCTCCCTAAAAACTTCAACTGTTTACTTCCCAGTCACTTGTTCTTCACTGCTTTCAAGCATGCTCATGCACTCTCTATCCTAAAAATTCCCTCCCCTGACCTCTCGGCTCCCTCCAGTTATCTATCAATCCATCTCCTCCCTACAATTTATCTCCCAACTCCTTGAGCAAGCTGTCTACACCCGTTACCTCAACTTCTTCTTTTCCAATTCTTGTCTTGATCCCCTCCAATCTGGCTTCTGCCCCAGTTCACTCCATGGAAACTACCTTCTCTCAGGTCATCACTGACCCCCTCCTTGCCAAATCCAACAACCTCTTCTCCATCCTAAGCCTCCTCAACCTCTCAGCTTCTTTTGACACTGTGGACCTCCCCCTTCTCCTGGAAACATTATCAAACGATGGTTTCACTGACACCATCCTCTTGGTTCTCCTCCTATCTCTTTGGCTATTTTTTCTCAGTATCCCTTTGGTGGGCTTCTCCTCTGCCTCCCACCTTCTAACAGTGGGAGTCCTTCAAGATTCACTTTGGGTCCCTTTTAGTCTCCATTTACACCCAATCCCTTGGAGAACTCATTTGTTTCCACGGCTTCAACTACCATCTCTATGTGCATGATTCTCAAGTCTTCCTCACTAGCCCTGACTTCTCTCCTCTACAGCCTCTTATTTTCTTCTGCCTTCAGAACGTCTCTACTTAATTGTCCTGCTGACACTTAAAAATTAACTTGTTCAAAACAGAACTCATCATCTTCTCACCAAAACCCTGTCCTCCTTCTATCTTTCCCATCACTGTGGACAACACCCCTATTTTCCCTATCTCATAAGCCCTGTCTTGACTCATCTCTCTCTCATTCAACCCACTTGTTCAATTTGTCACCAAATCCAGTTATTTCTACCTTCTCAAAATGGCTAAAATCCATCCTCTCTCTCCATGCCAACTGCTACAGTGCTAATTTATGGACTTAGCATACCCACCTTGACTACTGCCTCTCGCTGACTTCCCTATATCTTGTCTCTCCCCACTCCACTTCACTCTGCTGCCCAGTTCATTTTTTAAAAAAACTGTTCAGCCCATGTTTCTCCACACCTCAAGAACCTCCAGTGGATGCCCATCCACCTCCACATCAAACAGAAAACTATTTTCCATTGGCCTTAAAGTACTCATATCACCCCCTCTTTTCTTATCTCACTGATTTCATACTACAACCCAGCCTGAACGCTTTGCTCTTTCAATGCCAACCTACTCATTGTATCTCAATCTCATCTATCTCTCCAATGACCACTATCCCTTTGCTTTCTTCTGGCCCGGAATTCCCACCCCCTTCATCACACTCCCCACCTTCAAAACCTTATTAAAATCATGTCTCTTCCAAGAGGTCTTCTGACAAAGCCCTCATTTCCCCTACTTCCTCTCCCTTCTGCATCATGCTTGCACTTGGATCTGTGCCTTTTAAGCACTTGCTAGTCACCCCATCCTCAGACCCACAGGACTTAACGTACATATCCATAATTAATTTAATATCCGTCTCCTCCTCTATACTAACTCCTGGTGGTGAGGGAGGACTGTGCCTAATTCTCAACTGTGATTTTTTTCCTTGAATGTAGTGCAATGTCTTGTACACCAATGGCCTTTAGTACTCTTGAAATAAAATGAGAAGTTCTTTCCTTCCAGTACACATCTTGGGGGAAGGGCCCTCTTTTACATACCTCACTTTACCAATGACAAAAATGTAATTCCTTCAAGGTGGATGTGACCCAAAACCTTGGCTGAATTGTGTCACTGGCTGCATTGGTTAATGGTGCTTTTTATTTTTCATCTATATCAGATAATGACATTGTGGAAAGAACTGTACTTTTTCCTCTGTTCAGGGAAAAATCCTCAGGAAACTGTGGCACTCCATAAAAAGTAATATTCATAGTTTAATTCCCTCACCTTGAAAATGATTTTCTTGTTGTGTTCTATGATTTGCCAAAGCAGCAATAGAAAAGTGAAAATTCACAATTTTTTTCTCTTCTGCAACCAACGTAGAAAGCCAAAATGTTTTTCATTCACCGTATATTCTAAACATTTACAGTTCTTAGACAACTGAAGATATTTTGCCCTTGCAAAAGATTTGCAGTCCATTTACTGCACTGTAGTTCACATTTTCCATTTGCTGGTGGAAGAATGCTTTATTCATTCTAGGGAACAGGAATCATAGAGATTCACTTTTTTGAGAGATCTGAAGTGTTTCTGTTCAGGCCAAAGTGCTATGAACTTTGACCTTCTATTATTCTAAATCACACCTCCCTCTTTTTCACTGAAGCCATTGTGTCAGTAACATAACACTGACATAGCGTGAATTACTTTTAGAGTTACTTCGAAAAGGGTTTATATTATTAAGGAGTTTTGCAGCCATTTAAGCCAAAGTAGACTCTGACCTGTAGATAATAACCTCTGAGTTTTGAAGTACATGACAAAATCACCACAGTGTAACACATATTTCTTATTCATTACATGCAGAAATCTCATTTCTATTGGCCAGTTCTTCATCTTGCCTCACACCTCTGCATTGTTGACCACGGAGAGTTTACATGGACATCAAAGGGAATCCCTCAACTATTCTAATCCTAAAAAAAACCCTCCCAATATTTATTGTTTGATGCTGTCAAGGGGAGAACTCAATTACAAGTCAAATCACATAGTCTATTGGAACTTTAAAAGCAACATTGAGTAGGAATTACTTCAGGAAGAGTAATCAGTTTTGCCCAATTCCAACCGAGTTGAACCATATTTTTTCTTAATATATGTACAATGACCGCTATCTTGGAGGCTGAGAATTGGTAATTTCATCCGTTTAATAATAATGATGGTATTTTTTAAGTGCTTACTATGTGCCAAGCACTGTTCTAAGTGCTGGGGTAGATACAAGGTAATCAGGTTGTCCCACATGGAGTTCACAGTCTTAATCCTCATTTTACAGATGAGGGAACTGAGGCACAGAGAAGTTAAGTGACTTGCCCAAGTTCACATAGCTAACAAGTGGCAGAGCCGGAATTAGAACCCATTGAAATGAACACAAAGCTTGTTATAGTTAAAGTTAAGTGATTCTCTGTAGATTCTAAGAACCTCTACTAGATTGTAAACTTCTTGAGGGTGAAGAGCATGTCTACCAACTCTAATATACTGTCAAGTGCATAGTACAGTGCCATATTGAGAGAAAGTGCTCAAATATTGATTGAGACACTATAGGTTTATAACTAGTAAGCATTTCCTTCTGGTTTGCAAAAATAATCTTATTTTAAATAAAGCTTTCTGAATTTGTAATTTGGCAGTAAATAAGTAAACTCTCCCTAGTTCAAAGTCCTCTTAAAAGCCTCCCTCCTCTAAGGGGCATTCCCCCAACTAATTCCCACCGTGCTGAGCCATATCAATCTCTCAGCCACCTCTAGCACTTATCTATTCATTCATATCTTCCTCAGTACCTTTGTATATATGTTTGATCAATTATTGTAATTATCCTATTTGTAAATTGTTTTATGCTTGAGTTCCCCATTAGAATATATGCTTCCTGTGGGCAGGAATGTGTTTCATGCTTCATTTGTGCTTCTTCAATGCACTGGATTCAGTGAGAGCTCAATAAATAGCAATACTACTGCTAAGCCTGGAAAGTTTTAGGGCTCTGACTGATTCAGATATAAAAGATTGGAACATTTGTTTTGCGAAACAGTTTTAGGAGTTGTTCAATACTATAAAGAAGTCATGATATCATTTTTATAAAACATATCATATAGCATATCCTTCCAGTTTTAGTTCTCTAAAGTTTTTCAATGAATGTTTTCATTACTAGTGAAAGTGTTCAACTTTATTATCTGACCCTCAGGAATCATTATACAGTTGAACTGGGTAGTAGTCTGCCTGTCTGCCTTGTATATGTTTGTGACATTCTGTAACAGTTTCTGATAGTCCTTAAAGACTTTTGTATTGCTTGTGATGGAGAAGATTTGCCCATTGGAGCTGAAGCAAATTTCTACTCCTGGTTGTCGGTTTCAAACCAATGTGGTGGCATAAAATAGGCTGAACAGTATTTGACTTGAACCGTACTGCTGTGATGAGCCTAAAGATCTTGGTGAACTGCTCAGAGAAGCCACTACTTAGCAGTTGCCAGAGTCCGGATTGGTTAATGCAGTCAATTGCTTAGATAAGGAGCATGATAACAGTACAGAGGCTTTTATTAGTGTACCCTGAAAAATCCTACAGCTCTCATTTTTGCCTCCCTTCAGGCTGGTGGTTTGTAATGACCTCAGTGAGGGTCATGAGGGGGGTGAGGAGGGGATGGCACTAGATGGTCCAGTGCCAGGCCCAGGCTTCAGTTAATGCAGTCCTGCCTGTGACATGTAATGAAGATTAATATAGTTCCTGCCTTCAAGGAGCATAGAATTTTACAAAAGGAATTTTCACAAAATGAAATTTTGGGATTGATTTTGGTGTCTGTGTCCCATAGTATATAAAGTTCACATATGTCATGCTTTTGAGGTATTTGGGGACTGAAAAGAAGTTGAGCTGCAATCTCATTTTTAATCTAATAATAATAATAATGGCATTTGTTAAGTGCTTACTATGTGCAAAGCACTGTTCTAAGCGCTAGGAGGATACAAGGTGATCAGGTTGTCCCACGTGGGGCTCACAGTCTTACTTAAATCTGTACTTAAAACTTTATAAAACTGTATTTACTGTAGAAATTAAATAAATTAATCTCATTAACATAGATCTCTTTTTCACCTTGGCATAATTTGAGACCCTAAATTATTCTGGTGCCAGATGTTATTTTATGATTTAATTCTCTTTTTAAGGGATGTCTGTGTTTATAAATACATTGTCTTGTCTAAACATTAAAATCAAGTAATGTTAGCCCGATATTCTTATAATTATAAGTAATTTCATAATTACCATGAACAACAAATGTTTACTGAGCACATTGCAAAAGTGGTGATATCTAGGCGTTATGATCATTTCACCTGTTAGAGAAAAGATGAGGACCCTGCTCTTAACAATGATTCCTAATTAAGCATTCAGATAGTTTAACTTAAAGGAACAAAGTGAAATATACTTTGACTATGGCATTTGAGGTTGTAACAATGTCCTTTTGTGTATTTATAGGGCAGCAGAGGAGAACTGGGGCCTATTGGTCCTCCAGGACCACCAGGCAAGCTGGTAAGGAACTGGTTTCCATTTTCTTTTTCAGACTTTTCAAAAACCATTAGACAGGAGGAGATAAAAGCAATGAAGGAGGGAGAAAATCTACTATGGAAATGGACAATGACAAACTGCTGTTTGATTTCAGAGTTTGATTGCATGGAAATGCTAATGCCTAGTATTTTAAAGAGTGCATATGAAATTGCATCTACATTTGGAGTACATTTGAATATAACTGGCTATGTGGCATATATTTTCAAGCTCTGGAAGAGGTAAAGTGCTACATTTAGCCTATGGTTATTTCTGGAATTAATGCGCAGAGGCTATGAATACTGCCTTTTTCTGCTTCTGAAATGCTATTTACACAGGAAAAGAAGTGGCATAGTTCCAGAGGTCTGAGCTTAAAGAGCCACTGTTAAAGTGGAATGCTAACCAGGGTGGGTTGAAGAACTCAGAAAAATGAAGAAAAAAAGTGCCAAATGACCAACGTATTGAATTAAGGAGGCAGGAAAGAAAGAAACTAGTAGTCAGAAGATCAAATCTATTTCTGAACAACATCAGAACATCTAAAGTATTCTGCCCCCCACCCTTTTTCTTCCAATCCTCTTTGTTTTTTATAGGGTTCCCAAGGTGATCCAGGTCTTCCAGGTGTTCCTGGCCCCCCTGGACTTCCTGGATTGAAAGGAGACAGGGTAAGACCCACATGCTTCAAAGAAGTATTTTTTCTGTGCACGGGCAATGGCCGTATTCATAACCGGCTAGCTACTGGAGCAGAAAGGATCCAGCAGCCAAGGAAAAGGCTTGTTTTTACCATTCTTGCAAGGACTATTTTAGAATTCAATTCAGTGACTTTCAAAATGAGTAAGTCAAGGTAATAAAAGTTGGCATTGAGAAATAGCTGCAGTCAGAAAGATTTATAAATATGTTCAGAAATGAATAAAATAACTGGATTTGGAGAAAAGTAAGAGATAATTAGCTGCAGAGCCAGTTTCCTCCTACCTAATCCTAAAGTGTAGGCTATATAATTTGGTAATTATTTTCCTTGTAGGTTGCAATTTGAACATAAGCTTAATTCTTTTGGTTGTTTTCACCAGTCTTAATGGCTAATTCAGAGTATTTTAAAATGAAGTCTAATGCACAGGGAAATGCTCCTAAAATTGGCCAGATTTGCAGAAAGTGTCTGCAAATTTCCCAGTACTTTGAGACAAGCAAATCTCTAGGATTGGCTAGTTAGGAGCTGTTGATGAATTTTTAATGGGAAATGGATTTTCAATGTGAAGACAAATCTGAGAACTGTGTATGTTGAGTTTTAGACAGGATGTCTGTGTACAATTACCTTTTCACTTTTTTCTAGTTGAATCCTCAAGGTCTTTAGTAATCTAGTTGAAGAAATTAAAGTCAGATTTAGTTCATGACTCCAACTACTTTGTTTACCATGAGGAGGCTGCAATGTCCTCTAGTGTAACATTTTTATAACTGGTATTCACTTGGACACTTAGCTATATTAAGACATTTATGAATTTGAAGAATTTGGGTTGATTTTTTAATTTTTTTTTCCTTTGGCTTATTTCCCTATCATGTGACCTTTTAGTTTAGTTATCACCAAGAAACAAGGACCTCTTCTCTAAAGCCATGAACATCCATGTTCTAGAGACAGTTTCCTATTGGCTTCCTTATCAACGGATGCCTGTGCTTTGGGCCAAAATCAATGGAATAGTAAATATGTACAAGTAAAATAGAGTGATAAATCAGTACAAATATATACAAGTGTTGTGGGGAGGGGAAGGAGGTAGGGTGGGGTGGGGGGGATGGGGAGGAGGAGAATCAGAAGGACCTGGATTCTAATCCTGGCTCTGCCACATGTCTGCTGTGTAACCTTGAGCAAGTCACTTCACTTCTCTCTGCCTCAGATACTTTATCGGTAAAACGGAGATTATGACATGGAGTGTGTCCAACCCAATTATATCTAGCCAATACTTAGTGCAGTACCTGGTGCATTGTAAGTGTTTAACAAGTACCATTTAAAAAAAGAAATGAACTTAGAAGACGGGAAGTCTTTTTGTACTGTGGGTTGCTTCTCCAAATTTTACCCTGGATTTTCCTTTGGACAGTGGTTAGCAAAATCCTTGAGGAGTGCCTTTTACTTTGAAAGAAATTAATGCTGCAAATTTTACCCCTCTGCCCATATCCTCACCTGGGCCGAGATCTCCCACCCCCTTCATATCCGACACTCTCCTCAACTTCAAAACACTCTTAAAATCACATCTCCTCCAAGAGGCCATTCTTGAATAAGCCCTTTTTTTCTATTCGTATTTGTTAAGGGCTTACAATATGCCTAGGCACTAGGCACTGGGGTAGATATAAGATGATTAGGTTGGGCACTGTCCCTGTCCCACATGGAACTCACAGTCTTAATCCCCATTTTATAGATGAGGTAGCTGAGGCACAGACAAGTTAAGAGTATTGCTTAAGGTCACACAGCAGACAAGAGAAGGAACTGGGTTTATAACCCAGGTACCCTGAATCCCAGGCCCGTGCTCTTTCCATTAGGCCATGCTGTTCCCCCATCTACCCTCCCCTCTATCAATTATGAACTTCGCTATGAACTCCTTAAACACATATATGCTCACTCCAGCCCCATGATAACTATTTGAATATTCTTATACTCTACTATTTCACCTATCCGTAATCCATTTTTAAATGTCTGTCTCCTCCAGTAGACTGTGTAAAGTCTTTGTATTTGCATCTACCAACTCTGTTGATCTGTATTCCTCAAGCCTGCAGTACTGTGCTCTACACACAGTAATTACTCAATAATTATATAGATTGATTACCCAAGAATGATGGAGATGATCAATCCCAGAGTGGCAGATTAGATAGAATCCTCTTTGTACACTGAATATAAACTCTGAATGGAAGTCCTGAGCAAAACTCAGACAAATCCTGCTTTGGAGGAGGCTACTGGAACTGACACAAACTGAGCCAACAGGGTTGTAAGGAGATTATGAACCATATCTTTTTCACAAGAAGAGCTGGTTTTACGTAGAGGGAGAGAGTGGGGAGGGATTGTAAAAGATGCAAATCTGACATCCACAAACCCTACCCTCCCAAATCCACTATGAAATGTTTTAGCTTAAACCTTCCGTAGCAGCTGTGGGCACATGATAGTACTTTTCTTTCAACCAAAAAGATTCAAAATATTGACTTCTGGGTCTCAGCTTGAGTATAGGACTTCGGGGAGGCTGGAAAGAGAGTAGTAAAAGGAGGGGAAAGGAGTGAAAGGAAGGAAGGAAGGTAAACTTCATCCATAATGTCAGACATGGGCACTGGAGTTGAGAAACTCTCAACGGCTATTGAGTGGTGGCTGGGACTGGGCTTCTTTTTTCAAAACCTCCTTCCTCCAGTTGTTGTCTTTCCAGGCTAGATATTTCCTTTCCTGCACTTTTACTTTTGCTGCTGTTGTCTATTAAATAGCTACTGGCAAGTTCGGTATGGGGAAAACATATTTTTTCCCACTGGAAAATTAGTTTTTAGCCTGAATCTCCACAGAACAAAGCATGAGTATATTATCTGTGATAGCCTTTTGCAGACAAGACTAGCGTTTTTGGTCATTGTTCTGTCTGAGAGTCTTGTCCAGCATATCAACCCATTTGGCAGTTAGCGTTTTGGATATTTTCAGCTCCCAATTCATTCTCTGCATTCTAGTGTCACCTTTAGTGACTCTAAGTCAAGCTCCAGAATGAGACACTGAGCCGCCAGTGCCCCCTAACAATGACTAATTGGCTGGCAAAAGGCATACTAGTATTTTTTTTAATGGTATTTAAACCCTTATTATTTGCCAAACACTGTACTAAGTGCTGGGAAAGATACTAAATAATCAGGATGGCATCAGTCCCTAACCTGCATCGGAAACACATCCTAAGTAGGAAGGAGGGCATGTGTTTGTTCCCCAATTTACAGATGAGGAAACTGATGCCCAGAGAAGTTAAGTGACTTGTCCAAGGTCACACAGAGACATGGAGGAGCTGGCACTAGAACTCAGGTCATCTGACTCTCAGGCCCATATTCTCTCCACTAGCTCAAACTGCTTCTCTTGTCCTTATCATATGGAAAAGAAAAACGTCTGTATAGCTCACCCAAATTATCTTCCATCCTCCTGTGCTGAATTGTAACCAGAATTACTAGTAGCAAATTTCCTTATCATGATTTGGTTAGAGATAGTTTTGTTTGGGGTTCCCATTAGATTATAAAAGCATGGATCATGTGTTTTAATAATAATAATAATAATAATAATAATAATAATAATAATAATAATAATGGTATTTGTTAAGTACTAACTATGTACCAGGCACTGTACTAAGCACTGGAGAGGATGCAAGCAAATCAAGTTGGATACAGTCCCTCCCATGTGGGGCTCACAGTCTCAAACCCATTTCACAGATGAGGTAAATGAGGCACAGAGTAGAGAAGTGACTTATGCAAGGTCACACAGCAAACAAGTGGTGGAGTCGGGACTCCTCTGACTCCAAAGCCCATACTCTTTCCAGTATGCCATGCTGCTTGATTCTGTTGTACTTTCCCAGAGTGTAGCACTCCCTTAATGCCACTGTTACTACTACTTTTAAGAAGCAGGTACGTTTTCTGAAATTATTTTAAGTCCATATCAGGTCTGCCTTATAACCTGTGCTTTATATGCTTCTCTCCTCATTAATAGAGGTGCTGGTTCCATTATGTTACTCCTGAGAGGTTCTACTCCTGAGAGGTTCTACAAAGAGAACCAACTATTGTATTGACATTAGGCCATTCAAGAAGTTGGAAGCACTTGTGTGACTTTTGTTCTTAACATCTCTGGGCCCTGGAAGAATTCTTTTTTTATTTTACATGAAAGGGTGCAGAATTGGCCCAAGCAAAGTGGTTTATGAAGGTTATAACTAAGCATTTCTAGGACTGGGGCAAGAAAATTCCACTTGTTCACATATAGTTTCCTGCCAAATAGGCGCCAGCAACTACTTTATACTGTGTGACAAAATGTAGGGAGGGAGGTGAGTGGGAAGACTGGGGTGGTGGTAACAGCCAAGAGAAAGCAAAAGGAATGTCAGAGTGGTCCATGGAGAGGCCAGGACATTCAGGTATGCTGCAGAGGTATTCTGCCTTCTGGCATTTTTGTCTTATGCTGTTGTTGTTCCCGACCCATAGTGACACCACGGACACATCTCTCCCAGAACGCTCTCCATCTACAATCGATCTGGTAGTATATCCATAGAGTATTCTTAGTAAAAATACAGAAGTGGTTTACCATTCCTTCCCTGCTCTCCATCTGCAATCGATCTGGTAGTGTATCCATAGAGTTTTCTTAGTAAAAATACAGAAGTGGTTTACCATTCCGTCCCTGCTCTCCATCTGCAATCGATCTGGTAGCGTATCCATAGAGTTTTCTTAGTAAAAATACAGAAGTGGTTTACCTCCTTCCATGCGGTAAACTTGAGTCTGCACCCTCGACTCTCTCTCATGCTGCTGTTGCTCAGCATAGGTGAGTTTTGACTTGTAGCAAATTGCTTTCCACTCACTAGCCACTGGCCAAGCTAGGAATGGAATGGGTATGCCTCTGCTTGACTCTTCCTTCTGTAGTCGAGACTGGTAGAGTACTGGAAACTCTCCAGGTGCGGCCCTGAGAGGGGCCCCTCTGGTATACATGCCAGGAATTTCTGGTTCCAGGTCCAGTTCATACTGCTGCTCCATTACTAGTGCGGTTACAATTTTGATTTGTAATTTATCATTAAAGAGATATTTAAAATGTGATTGTACTTACTGTATGTTCTCTAGGGTCCAGTTGGTGAGCCTGGTCCAAAAGGTGAACAAGTGAGTCTCCCTGTTTTATTATGAAAAAATTATGCATTAAACTTAATTTTAATATGTAGAAATGATTGTTCTTTGTTTTCAAAGTTGTCGCACCTGATTGTCTTGCTTCTCAAAACCTTTGGGTGGTTCTGATATAAATTAATATGTGTATATATATTCAGTTGTACATTCCATTCATTGCATGTCATAGTAATAGTGTCCTACTACTTCTTGTTACATATTTGTTCTTTATCTGGCTTTCACTTTCTGTAAATAATTTTTGTCTGGTACCCCAGTAGATTGTAAGATCAAGGAGGGCAGGGAATATATGTCTTGCTCCCAAGTGCTTGGTTCTTTAGGCTCAGTATGTGATCAGTAAATACCACAGATTGACTGACTAATTGAATCCCAGTGCACACCCAGCAGTTATGTTCACTTTGTGGCTTTACTTCCTCAACCACAGATCTGACATCATTTTTTTTTAGAAAGATCCCCCAGTAGATGCCCGCATATCAAGTTTATTTGTCTGCTGTTACCGCTGTTTCTCTCATATTTCTCAGCTGCACCATCTGCCCGTCTTGCTTGCTACTCTTCAGCTCACAGATCAACAGCTGCTTAGCTGTCCTACTGTCAGTCTAGAGCATAATGGATTCAATGTTGTTTGGTGTCTTTTTACTTTTAGGGTGGTGCTGGTGAAGAAGGTGAAGCAGGTGGAAAGGGTGAACTAGTAAGGCATTTGTATTGTACCCAGTGTTTTCTGATATTTCTCTGAACAAGGTTGATTTTTGTAACCTCATTGCTAACCTGACTTTTAATTTTTTTGGCTGGCTCTTTACTTTTGACTTGGATCAAACTCCCTTTATTATACCTTACTCTGCTAAATTAGTCAGTACACACAACACCACAGGTTTGGTAGGGCTGCAGTTTAACTGCCAAGTGAAGCAAGGGGAAGAAAGACTCTGGACCCTGGAAACCAGAAGATCATTTTTAGCCCTTATATTAGAGAAAGGAAACATATGGGAGAGGGATAACAGCTTCATGGTTTTGGAAAATCTGCTTTGGGCCACACACACAATAGTTTTTTTAAAAATCCCCAAATTAACCTCTGCAGGATCCCCACATCTTTTTTCTTCTTATATACCTAATTTATACACTGGATGCAAGTAAAATGATGACCAAGTTTTTATTCCCTGTATTTACTTAATTTGACCAGGGTTTGAACCCTAAAAACATGTTTATCCCAGGTTGGGAAGAGGCTTTACCCAACCATCTTCTTCTTTGATCATTTCTTCCCTCCTTCTACCAGAACTTGGCTTATTTCTCATCAAACTCGTCTTTGGGAGAGATTATTTTTTAGCATAGAAATCAATCAAAATCAGGGATTCTGTATTTTCAGGTTTTGGTGTTAATCTAAGTGTGGCATCTGATCTAGCAAATGGTTCCCCATTGTCGAGTAAATGAGAAAAAAAGATTATTGTAATTTCCTTTTCTGGTAAGGCTATTCATTTTTATGGGCTCTGGGAATATTGTCTGATTTGATATGCTTTATAATTCATGTTAACTGGTGTGAAACAATGCCATCTAAATGCAGATCTCCAATTAATTACCATTATTATTGATGGAGATTTTCATTTCAGATAGATGTTCTGCGATTGCATGAGTAATATAAAGAAATCTATGATTTTATTACATTGAAATTAGTAATACAATTTTATTTTGAGGAATAGTTTTTATCTGTCCAGTCAGTTTCTTTGAGAGTTCAACCTTGCAAGAACTTTTTGAGAGTTTTGAAGAAATTTCATCAAATTCATTGGTAACTGAATATAAACATACTGTTCTAATTCAGTTTCATTTTATTGATCTAGGGAGACATAGGATTGCCTGGCCCTAAGGGATCGGTGAGTATGATTAATAGCAAAAATATCAATAAAGCTATATGAAAATGTGCAACTTTCTGGGTTAAGAAAATCAATGATTATCAAGTTGATAATCTTGATAATCTTGATAATCTTCAATTCTTCAAGGACCAGCCTTTAAAGTAAATTAAATCTCAAATGTACACTTTTATTTTTGTGACAGATTAACTGAATGGGAGTGTCTGATCTACTTTTCATGGAAGTTATCTCTCTCTAGAGGACATTCTTTTATACCCTGTCTATTTTAGGCTGCTCTGAAACTGAATTGACATTTGTATTTTCTCTTTCTGCAAAAACTGACCACTGAATTGTGATCAATTTATTATGTTTTGCTTTTATGTTATGAAACATTTAAGAAGCTGCCCTAATCTTCAGTGTGAGTTGGTCATATTAAGAATTGGTAATGGGAGATCAAATTTGAGTTTAATTCAAATCTTTTTGTTTCTGTTACTGTTGGAGATTATGTGGATTTGGGGTTGAGGCCTGTACTACCTATAAAAATTTTCTGTTTTTAATGACAGCAACAATTTTTCTTGATGGAATTGGAGAAGTTAAGGAGATTTTCATAAGGATAGCTGAGAGCCTGTAGGATATTATCTTACTATCTCACCCAGGATATTCCTAATGGAAGGATGTAGATCAGGATCCTGAATGTTAAGGAACTTTTACAGACAGTGAAGTGGGATTGAACACATGTGGAAAGAACAGAAACACTTCTTGGACTTTGAGTTTAAAAATCCACCTTCCTGTCTTTGGAATGCATATTCTTCCAAGGTGGCTTTACTACATTCAGCCTAATGTAGGACCAAACTCCATTAAACAAATAAAACTTGAAATCAAAACTCTCTGTGGTCTGATAGCAGTGTCTCTTGGGGTCAGTACTTGTCTGGGGGCCCCAAGGAATGGATTCTCAATGTACTGAAATAAAATTTTCATAGGATCCATTGTGTTTCTTCTTTGCTATCTTAAACCTTTTTCATGGAATATCACTTTCATGCATTTGAAACAAATTATTCCTTTACTTTTTGGTGTGAAATATACTTGGAGTAAGATGGAATGTGTCTTAATAATTTAATCTGCTTTGGTGCAACGCTCACCATAAGGTGCTTAATAAAAATTATGAGATAAAATTTAAAGATGCACCATGGAATTACCACTGCCTGTATTTGTTGTGCATTGTACTGTACCAGGGGCTTGGGAATAGACATTAAAAAGTATAAAATGAAGCCCATCCATGCCCATAAGGAGCTTACAATTTAAGGGGGAAAAACAATACAGACTTTAATTTTTATATATGAAGAATAATCTGGATCCCTACCAGTTGCCCAATAATGTCAAGTTGCCAATGCTATAAATGTTTTTACTATTTCATAGCAGCTCTAGATTTCACCCACTTTTCATTTCAGCAGGAAGGGTGAGGCTTGGGCACTGAGATAGCAGACAGGGCTCCCCAAGTGTCCACCTCATGGGCAGGTACTTGAGCTTCTTGCTTCTCCCACCCTCTGCTCTAAAGGGTGTTTGAGGCTTGGTCTCTGTGGTCGTGTTTAGAAAAACAACTCTCTGACTGCAAAAACTAAACAATCTTTCTTTTCAGGAGGGCAATCCTGGTGAGCCTGGTTCGAGAGGGCCCGAAGGGATTCGGGGACTTCCTGGCGTAGAAGGCCCAAGAGGATCACCTGGTCCCCGGGGCATGCAGGGGGAACAGGGCGTTCCTGGCTTGCCTGGCATCCAGGGCCCTGCTGTAAGTTGGGGTTAATGGAGACATGCTTTTTTCTGTTAAAGCTGACCTAGCAAGAAATGTGGCAGCTGCCAATGATCCTTTGGTGGAAGATGCCTCCGGATTCCCACTAGACTGTGAGCTCAATGTGGGCAGGGATTGCTGCTCTTTATTGTTGTATTGTCCTTTTCCAAGCACCTAGAACAGTGCTCCACATACGGTAAGCACATAATAAATACGATTGAATAAATGAATGAATGATTGGGAAATTAAACTGGCAGGTGTTTCTCCATTTTTCTGAAACCCTTCATTGTTCCTACAAAGCATTTTTTGGCCATAGTGTTGCAGGCAGATATTCTGAATACTTGGAATGCCATATCCTTAGGAGCCTGCCGGATTCATAATTTAACAATGCCCTGTTTTATAACTGTCCTGTGAATAAAACTGTGATTTTCTTTCCTGTCCCCAGGGCAGAGCACCAACAGATCAACACATTAAGCAGGTTTGCATGAGAGTTTTGCAAGGTAAATGAAGTTCCCAGTGTTTTGAACCTTCTCCTGCATTTTCAGGAAGTTGAATTTTGATAGGTTGAGTATCAGTTTTATTTTAGTGAACATACTGCCATCATTATGTATAACCTCTCAGAAAAAGAGCATTTTGGTTTCTTAATATCACCCTTGTGAAGAGCTATTAGTGCCTTGTTGAAAATTTTGAAAAGCAGTTCAGTTATGGGCTGTGTTTCATGCATTTTTTTCTGTTTTTTTTTTCTGTTAATGGGCCAATTTACAAACTTTTCTTAATTTTCTAGTAAACTATGTGTATTCTTCGAAATGTTGGAGCAATGCTGCCATCTATCTTTCACTCCTGCAGTTCAGTTCAGTGCTGCAGGTTTGAACAAAGCTGATGGTTTTCCTCCGTATTTGGTTTTTTCTTTTCAAATGGGATTGAGACACAATAGGATAGATCAGGGGTTTTATTCAAGCTTCAGGTAACATTTTAAAGTAAATTCTGTGCAGTCTCTATAGCACATTTACTGAGCTTAATAAAAGTTGTTTGAGCTGCAGTCTGCGCTCAGGTTCATCATCATCATCATCAATCGTATTTATTGAGTGCTTACAGTGTGCAGAGCACTGTACTAAGCCCTTGGGAAGTACAAGTTGGTGACATATAAAGACAGTCCCTACCCAACAGTGGGCTCACAGTCTAGAAGGGGGAGAAAGAGAACAAAACAAAACATATTAACAAAATAAAATAAATAGAATAGATATGTACAAGTAAAATAAATTGTTATAATAGTATCCAGACTATTAAAACTTCAGATGACAAGTCTCTCTAGACTGAACCTTCTTTGGTCACAACTGGGGACATTGTAAGGTTACCCTTTCTTTATTCCCCTTGGACCTAAGGCATTTTGGATGTTTTTTTTCTTCTGTTAGGAGAGGAAGTAGGCTCTGGGTAGCATGAGAACGGAAGTAGGTGATGGGAAATTGGAGCCAGAACAGGAAGCTGGAGAATTCTATAAAGGGAAGAGAGAACATAAAAGATATTCTTGTTAGGCAACGGCAGGACTGCAGGGTATGGAACCAGCTTTAAGGGGAGCGTTTTGTACTTCCCAACCACTTAGTACAGTGCTCTGCACACAGTAAGCACTCAATAAATACGATTGAATGAATGAATAGGAATAGCAAGTGTGCAGGATCCTTGTTGGTGACTGAGGCTTAAGTAACAACATAGGTTGCCCCAAGGAGGTGGTGGGTGGAGCAAGAACTGTGGAAGGGGGAAAATCTGGAAAGCAGTGGCTGGGAATGACTTAAGGCAACTTGACTCTGTATGCCATTTTTGATCCAATTCCTAAATGGTAGAAACAAAATGTAAAATGTGACATGGAGATGTCCTACTAAAATGATAGTGATGGACTAGCGCATCAATCAATAGTATTTACTGAGCTCTTATTCTGAGAGAGCACTTGTACTAAGTGCCAGGGAAGATACAAGAGAGATCATAGAGGCTGATTTGCCTTCAATCCCTTCCTTCAAGGAAGTTACTGTACTGAGGGCTTGGGAGAATACAATAGAGGTAATAGTAACAATCCCTGCCTTCCAGCAGAGAAGACAAACAGTCTAGCAGGGTAGACAAACAATTAAATAAATTATGGGGAGGGGAAACAATAGAGTATAGAGGTGATCTACCTAAGTACTATATGGTTCCATAGGAGTGGGAGTATAATAATAACGGCATTTATTAAGCGCTTACTATGTGCAGAGCACCGTTCTAAGCGCTGGGGAGGTTAGAAGGTGATCAGGTTGTCCCACGGGGGACTCACAGTCTTAATTCCCATTTTACAGATGAGGTAACTGAGGCACAGAGAAGTTAAGTGACTTGCCCAAAGTCACACAGCTGACAATTGGCGGAACCAGGCTTTGAACCCATGACCTCGGGCTCCAAAGCCCATGCTCTTTCCACTGAGCCACGCTGCTTCTCTAAGCTTGGGTGATGCAGATGTAAGGGTGAAAACATTGGGGAAATGAAACACTAGTCAGGAGAAGATGTGACTTTAGAATGACCTTGGAGCTGAGGAAAATAGTTGTCTCTGAAGGGAGAAAGAGAAGCAGCACGGCTGCTGGAAGGAACATGGCTCGCAGGTTCAAATCCCGGCTATGCCACTTGCCTTCTTTGTGATGTTGGGGAAATGACTTAACTTCTCGGAGCCTCAGTTCCCTTATCTTTTAAATGGGGAATAACACTGTCAGACCCATGCGGAATATGGACTGTGTTCAACCTGATAATCTAGTACTTACCCAGCGCTTAATTCAGTGCCTGCCATATAAGAGCTTAACAAATGCTATTAAAAAGAATAAAAAGAGGGAATTCCAGGTAGAAGGAAGGGATTGAGCAAGAGGTCAGAAGTGAGAGAGATAACAAGGTGGTTATGGAGTTGGTGGGCTTGTTTGGTTTTCTATTGCCAAATTACCATTACTCTTGGTTGAATTTTTTACCCTGGTTATGGATCCATTTGGGGAGTGAGCAGATATTTCAGCTGAGGATGATGGTGATGGTGAAACCCCTTTCAAAGCTCCTTAAGTTTACTTTCTGCTGGTTCCTTCACTCCATCTTTCCAGAGATCTGTTGACGGCGGCTAATGCTGCCTTTAATTCAGATCTTGGGGCCTGATGATAGACATCATTACCAACATTACGTTTGTAATGTGGAAACATTGAGATGAAGGTTTTAGGAGATGGGAGTGAGTGGCCAAGACTTGTGTGTGACAGTCATGCTTAAAAGAGATAATGGGTCAGGAGGACCTGATTTATGGTCTTTTCAGACTATTCTCCTGGCTTTTACATCTTGTTGGAAACCTGTGATGAGCAGTGCTAGGAACCCATCCCCTAAAACTTTGTGGAGGAAATAATGATTTTACTTCTGTAACTAGAAGCCTAAATGGCAACAAATCATTGCTTCCATGTAGTTGTCCCCTATAACTGTAAGAGTAAAGGAGCACAGTTGTCATCTCTTGGTGGGAAAGGGAAGCATTAATTTTCATGCCATTGTTCAGAATCACTGAGCTCTCTTAGAATTACCCATCCGGCACCCTGGTTGCTGTGGCCTTCTGCTTGCATAGTTTTGTAAACTTCAGGATTTCTGGGTGTTGCTGTAGGAAGCTGCTTAGAAGTAGGTTTTCATTATTTTCGAAGGCTTAGAAGGAGATCATCGTAGTAGAAGCCAATCTATGATATGCAGGGAGGAAGCCTCATCTTTTGCATTTTTCACTTATGCCTTGGTAAATCCAATTGACTCCATCTGACTCCTGCTGTAGGAATAGACCAGTAATCTTTCTATCCTGGGATCAAAGCCATAACAGAATACACAGATAGCTTTCAAAATAAATGAATTATAGTAGAAATACAAAATAACATATTTGACATAGATTTTGACTTCCTTAATTTAAAAAAGCAAGAGAGAACAAGAATGAAGATCTTGTTTTTTTTAAAAAAATTTTATGGCATTTGTTAAAGCACTTACTATGTGCCAGGCACTGTACTCAGCGCTGAGGTAGATAGAAGATAATCAGGTTGGTCACAGCTCACGTCCCACATGGGACTCACAGTCTTAATACCTATTTTACTGAGGCACAGAGAAGTTAAGTGACTTGCCCAAGGACACAGAGCAGAAAAATAGCAGAGTGGGAATAGAACCCAGGTTCTTCCGACTCCTAGGCCAATGCTCTATCCACTACACCTCAGTGTTCATTGACAAGAATGGTTCAAATCAAAGGGTTGGTGCTTGCTCTGCATTTCTACATGTTTTACTTAATAAAAGGCCCTAAAGTTTTATAGGCATTATTGATTTTTAAAATTCATATTCCATTTCCAGCTTTAACACAGTTTAAAGTGTTTAAAACAAAAATATCCCCTAGTGTCTTTTATTTCTAAAATTGAAGGATTTTATGTGATAGCACTGCTCTCTGTGGTTTAATTTGAAGACTAAGAGCCTATTGAATGGTTTCCGGAAAAGCCCAGAAGGATATTTACTTTTTTTTTAACCACGGAATTTGATATCTCCATCCAAATAGGCCATTTTAAATTTATCCCTCTGCCCCCATCTCTTCCCAATCTGAAAAGACTTTGTAGGAAGAAAATTTCCATGAAACTCTAAAAATCAAGATGTTTCTGAAAACCGAATGAAACTAGACACTGTACTTCAAGAATTTACTTGCCGACAAGATAAACTAGTCATAACTGAAATTGAGGTAGACCTGAAATGGCCTGTGCATACTAATTGTGTATAAACAACAGTGCCTTTTCAGAGGTTATCTAAAAAAACCCCCAATATTTATCCATGCACTCTGCCCTCATAAATGAAATCAATACTTCAAATGTGTCTGTTTTATTTTGGTATCATGCGCCTTTCTGGACCCAACGTTTGGTTACAGATAAGAACAAACAAGGGATTGTGCATTTAGAATCTCGTCTAGGGCACATTACAATGGAGCTTTAGTATTCTATAAGGATAACGTTTTAGTTCTTCATGACCTATTGTCAAGCACTATCAAAGGACAGTGATAGAGCTCTAGAAAAAGGCTAGGGAAAAGTTATTTGACTCTATTCATTAATCACAATTATTTTTAACTTTTGGTGCCATCTGTATGTGTGTGCTCTTTTAATTTACCCCACGGATTGTTCAAGTCTTTCACTGGTGTCAAACCTAGAAATATGGCAGCTAACTGGGAGTAGAAATCCCTATCAATTTAGTGGCTCCCATGATTCAGAATTCCCTGTTTTTTTTTTAATTTTATTTCAGAACAACTAGCTCAGATGGCTGCTAGCCTCCGGAGGCCTGCATCTGGTCCTGCAGGAATTCCAGGAAAACCCGGACCACCAGGAGTGCCAGGATCCCCTGGAGAGAATGGTTTTCCTGGACAGATGGGACCACGTGGCCTTCCAGGTCTTAAAGGTCCTCCTGGTGAGCTCGGCTTGAGAGGCCCCAAAGGTAAGGTGCTCTCACGGAACACAAATCCCGTGCTGTTCTGTTCTATTCCTATTATTCTATTATGAGAAGCAGCATGTCTCAGTGGAAAGAGCCCGGGCTTTGGAGTCAGAGGTCATGGGTTCAAATCCCGGCTCTACCAATTGTCAGCTGTGTGACTTTAGGCAAGTCACTTCACTTCTCTGTGCCTCAGTTCCCTCATCTGTAAAATGGGGATGGAGACTGTGAGCCATACGTAGGACAACCTGATCACCTTGTAACCTCCCCAGCACTTAGAACAGTGCTTTGCACACAGTAAGTGTTTAACAAATACCATCATTATTATTATTATTATTCCTTGGGACTATATTTTATGGGAAGGAATCTTGTACGTTGCTTTTCTTCCAACATTACAGGGTGCTTTTCTTCCAAACTTCAAGTATTCTCATTTAGTACTTACCCTTATAATGTTCCAGAAGGGAAAGAGAGGGAGATGAAGGTTTCATCAGCACTTACTGAGAGGGAAGAACCGGAAAATCAATCAGTTAATCAATGGATCTTGTTTGCCAAGAACAATACAACATAGTTGGCAGTTTATTCAGTTTATTTAAAGACAGTTTCAAAGGAGCCCTGGCAGGGTCACTGAGTGTATTTTATTTAGGACACTTCAAAAAAGAAAAACCCAGAATCCATTCCTTGTAGGAGACATAGGGAACATCTGAATTAGAAGTTGGAGGTATTAAATACATTTGCATGTTAGACTACAGTATTCTACATATAAATTTCTCTGTAGTTGTTCATACTCTTTTAATACTTACAGATTTTATCAAATCTATGGAACCCCTGAACAGATAGTACACATTTGTGTTTTCCTAATACTATATTGGATTTATAAGGTTTGTGAAATAAGGTTTCTACATGTTTCTGTAACACTTTTCTAATTCCTAATATGTTTTTTCAAGCTATAAATGGTACTCTGATTATTTTAAGACTTGGGTTAATGTCAAGTTTTTTTATGCAATGCAGTATATATTTAGTTATTTCAGGGTGATTCAAATAGAAGTATAACTATGTAAATTGAGGTTTGGAAGAGCATATTTCATAACTATGAATAACACTCTCTTTAGTGTTAATCTGGGCACATATATACAGCATCTATTATAACTTGCCCAAAATTGAAAGAAATATACAGTTTAATGACGAAACTCTTCAATTTTTAAAGTGAACTTTTAGGTAAGTTTGACTTTCTCTGAAAATATTTTGTTTTATTAAATTCTCCCTTATAAGACACATCCTTGATCCCTAGAAATATCTTGCATGGATGGACATTGGAAGGAGAGTGCATATTTGTACTTCCTTTAAGTCAGTTTTGCAAAGTTACGGCAGAATTCAAACCTGATTATGAAGTAAATTTACATTTCTGGAGCTGACCAAATATTACATCTTAAATTTTTAATCACCATTTCACATTTCTAATGAATTAATGGATTTGGGATTATTGAATGATAACTCTCTAGAATTATGTAGATATGTGACATTTTTAAAATTCCTAAATTAGCAAGAGCTTTTTTGCTTTTAGTTTTTTAAGTGTTCATTTTTTGTAATAGAACTGACATCTTGATGTTTGTACAGCAACTAGGCCAATGCAGTAAAAATGTATATAACATATAACCTCTGCTCTCTTAAATTTCCTCCTCTCATTGAATAGTTGCATTCTTTAATTAAAGTTATCTCTTAGAACTAGTTAGTTCACCCTAGGAAAAATCTGTGCAAAAGTGAAAAGAACTAGTACGAAAGCATTGTATGTATGTGTCTGTTGGAAGAGCATAATTCATAACCATGAAAAACACTCTCTTTAGTGTTTAGTGTTATATGTGTGTGTATATATATATATATATATATATATATATATATATATATATATATATATACATATATAAAACCTTGGGTTTATGGAGACACTCACAAATATGTTTGAGAATTGAATACTCATTGTACTGATGGATTGCAGAGATAATACGTTGTGTATATCATATTCATTCTGTTTTGTGAAAGCACTTATAGTCTCTTCAACACGGAGTGATGAAAATCAAGACTCTTGTAGAAACTGTGAATATCTAGTTTGCTACTTTTTTTCCATGGTGTTGAAGTGCTTACTATGTGCCAGGCACTGTACTAAGTGATTAAAATCACATCTAAATGGATCATGCCAGCCGTGACACAGTAAAGGAATAGCTCTCCTGCAATTCCTTCCTTAAGTTTTGTTTCTGAAAGTTTCATTACAAAAAAAACTAAACTTCTTGTTGATGGAAAAATATGTTTTATTGACCACAGGTGACCTGGGAGAAAAGGGGGAGAGAGGATTTCCAGGAAGAGGACCCAAAGGCCTGCCAGGAGTCCGGGGCCTTCCAGGTCAGTACACTGAATCTGGGGGAGGCATCCTGGGGGAGTTATATATTTTTTTGACCTAAATATTCAAATCTGTAAGGTTTCATTGTGTTAGCATAGAACAGACCTAGAAAGACAGAAGTTTGTATTTTAAAAAGACAGGAAACCATCCATGTGTTCTTGCATTGGTTTACTGCCAACATCACAGTAAAAGACACGTGTGTGTGTGTGTGTGTGTGTGTGTGTGTGTGTGTGTGTGTATTGCTGGGTACGGACCGTCTCTATATATTGCTGATTTGCACTTCCCAAGCCAGTGTACAGTGCTCTGCGTGCAGTAAGTGCTCAATAAATATGATTGAATGAATTCTAAAAAAGTCAGGAGTTTATGGTAGTAGTAGTGAGTGTGTTGTGTGCAAAGCATTTTACCAGTGAGGCAGAAAAAAATCTATATGGATGATCAGTCAATCATTCGTATTTATTGAGAATTTATTGTGTGCACAGCACTATACTGAGCACTAGGGAGAGTACAGTGTAATGATATAAGAAATGTATTCCCTGCCCACACTGAGCTTACAGTCCAGAAGGAGAAACAAACATTAATATAAATAAATAAATTAAGGATGCATGCAAGTCAGGGCGACACAGAAGGTAGTAGAAGAAAAGAGAAAGAAGGCTTAGTCAAGGAAGGCCTCTTGGAGGAGATGTGCCTTCATTAAGGCTTTGATGGTGGCGGGAAGAGTAACTGTCTGTTGGATATGAAGAGGAAGGGCATTCCAAGCTGGCACATGATGTGGGCAAGAGGTCAGTGGTGTGATGGACAAGATTGAAGTGCAGTAAGTAACTTGGCATTAGAGAAAGAAAGTGTGCAGGCTAGGATATAGTAGGAGATCAGCTAGGTGAGGTAGGAGGGGGCAAGGTGATTTAGTGAGTGCTTTAAAGCCTGTGGTAAGGAGTTTTTGTTTGATGCATACATGGACGCACAACCATTGGACGTTCTTGAGTATGTCTTTGTAGAAAAATGATTTGGGTAGCAGAGTGAAACGTGGACTGGAGTGGGGAGAGACAGAAGTCAGGAAGGCCAGCAAGGAGGCTGATACAGTAATCAAGGTGGGTTAGGGTAAGTGGTAATGTGGTAGCAGTTTGGAAGGAGAAGAAAGGGCGTATTTTCAATCAATCGTATTTATTGAGCGCTTACTGTGTGCAGAGCACTGTACTAAGTGCTTGGGAAGTACAAGTTGGCAACATATAGAGATAGTCCCTACCCAACAGTGGGCTCACAGTCTAGAAGGGGGAGACAGAGAACAAAATAAAACATATTAACAAAATAAAATAAATAGAATAGATATGTACAAGTAAAATAAATAGAGTAATAAATATGTACAAACATATATACAGGTGCTGTGGGGAAGGGAAGGAGGTAAGGTGTGGGGGTGGACGGGGAAGAATGGGGAGAGGAAGGAGGGAGATCAGTCTGGGAAGGCCTCCTGGAGGAGGTGAGCTCTTAGTAGGCCCTTGAAGGGAGGAAGAGAGCTAGCTTGGCGGATGTTAGGAGGGAGGGCATTCCAGGCCAGGGGGATGACGTGGGCCGGAGGTCGATGGTGGGATAGGCGAGAAAGAGGCAGGGTGAGGAGATTAACGGCAGAGGAGCGGAGGGTGTGGGCTGGGCTGTAGAAGGAGAGAAGAGAGGTGAGGTAGGAGGGGGTGAGGCGATGGACAGCCTTGAAGCCCAGGGTGAGGAGTTTTTGCCTGATGCGCAGGTTGATTGGTAGCCACTGGAGATTTTTGAGGAGGGGAGTAACATGCCCAGAGCGTTTCTGGACAAAGACAATCGGGGCAGCACCGTGAAGTGTGGATTGAAGTGGGGAGAGACAAGAGGATGGGAGATCGGAGGGGAGGCTGATACAGTAGTCCAGACGGGATAGGACGAGCAGGGCAGCAGTTTGGATGGAGAGGAAAGGGAGGATCTTGGATTTTAGTGATGTTGTGGAGGTTAAACTGACAGGAGTAAGTGATAGATTGAATATGTGGGTTAACTGAGAGAGAGGAATCAAGGATAAAGCCAAGGTTACTGGCTTGTGAGAAAGGAAGGATGGTAGTGCTGTCTTCAGTGACAGGAATGTCAGGGGACAGACAAGATTTGGCTGGGAAGATAATGAGCTAAGTTTGAGGTGATGGCAGGATATCTAAGTTGAGATGTCTTGAAGGCAGGAGGAAACGTAACACTGAAGGAGGGAAAGAGATTAGGGATGAAGATGTAGATTTAGGAATCCTCTGCATAGAGATGGTAGCTGGAGCCATGAAAGCAAATGAATTCTCCAGGGGAGTGGGTGTAGATGGAGAAAGAAGGAGATCCAAAACTGAACCTTGAGGGATGCACACAGAGGATGGGAGGCAGAGGAAAAGTCCACAAAAGAGACAGAGAATGGGTGGCCAGAGATAGGAGGAGAACCTGGAGAGGACAGTGTCAGTGAAGCCAAAGTTAAATAAAGTTTCTGGGAGAAGGGGGTGGTCTACAGTGCTGAAGGCAGCTGAGAAGTCGAGGATGATCAGGATGGAGTAAAGGCAGTTGGATTTGGCAAGAGGGAGATCATTTGTGACCTTTTGTGAGAGCGGTTTCTGTAAAGTGAAGGCAGATTGGAGGGGGTCAAGAAGAGAATTGGAGGAGAGGAACTTGAGACAGTGGATGTAGACAACTCACTCAAGGAGTTTGGGGATAAATGGTAGGAGGGAGAGGGATGGTAACTGGAAGGAAATGTTGGGTCAAGGAAGGCTTTCTTAGGATAGGGGAGACATGGCCATGTTTGAATGCAGTGGGGAAGAAGCTGCTGGAGAGCGAACAGTTGAAGATGGCCATCAGGGAGGGGAGTACGGAGGGGGCAAGTGTTTTGATAAGGTGTAAAGGGATGGGAATGATAAGTTGTGAAGGGATGAGAATTAGATGCTGTCCTGAATTTGAAGTGCTGATAATCTAACAAAAAGCCAGCATAATTGGTGATGAGAACATTTTTTTTTAAAAGGTGAAATAGTGAAACACAGAAAATCCACTTAAGGCAAGAGCAGAAATCAAAACCATTGTAGACTGTGCATATAGCTTTAATTCTATTTGTTCTGATGATTTTGACACCTGTCTACATGTTTTGTTGTCTGTTTCCCCCTTCTAGACTGTGAGCCCATTGTTGGGTGGGGACCGTCTCTATATGTTGCTGACTTGTACTTTCCAAGTGCTTAGTACAGTGCTCTGCACACAGTAAGCACTCAATAAATACAATTGAATGAATGAATGAATGAATGAATAAGCAGTAATCTTCCCACTAAATTTAACTGAGCCAGAGCAAACAATTTGAGAGATGTGGAGAACTGATAAATGGTCCTAAAGACGCCAATGTGAAAGAATAAAGGGATTGGCAGGCCCAATTCGATGAGTTAACTAGTAAAGAGTGTTGAGTCAGTGGCTAAAAAAACAGTTTCATTCTCATCACTTCTCAGGCAGGGCTGTTTAGAATCCAAGGAAAACTCTTAGCATGAGAAATACTGAGGAACATTTTCATCCTCTTGTCTGAGTTATATAAAAAAGTGTGTTTCTTAAAGCTTCTACAGAACATAAGAAGTCACTCAGTAAGACAACCGGGGACAGAAAGACAAAGAAATTCTTGTACTTAACCATTCAGCAATACTGACTTGCTTTGGAATAGATCAGGGGCAACGAAACTGTAGTTCATGAGCAACATGAGGCTCTTCTTTCTTCGTTGGGCTAAATCATCACCATTTGGTATTTTACTACTGCAGCAGCCAGTAGGGCCCCGGCTACTCTAGCCCTTTGGGCAACATTGTCACCCTCCCCCATGTGAAGCATGACCAAGGACGGTGCGATGCCCCTACCCCTCATCCTGCCACCTCAGGCTCGCCACCGCCGTTCACACCAACCTTCCTCCACTCTGGGAACATCTGGTCTTTGCTTGCTTTCCATCATTTTCTGCTACTTTCCCCATCACTCCCCACCCAGAACATCTACTAGCTGTTCCAGTTAAAGGAATGTTTTTAAACACATCAGCTCTCAGTAACATTACCTAGACAAGTCTTGGAGGCTTCAGATTACGTGGATACTTTCCCTACTTCTTTTTACTGGGAAGTTTTAAAGGAGGGTTTTCTCTCCTTGCCTCTAATCCTGGAGATGTTTGGATAAGAGATAGTGTCAGCTCACATTAAAATGGGAAAGGAAGGTGATGTGAAGATTTCACATGCACCTGAAACTGGGAGTTCTAGCTGACTGTGCTTCCAGGCCTTAGTGGAATGGGGCGGCTATTTATGAATAAAGTGCTTATTATGCTTGCAAGAGAAACAACTACAGATGTTGGGAGATTTAACTGTAACAAAGACTCTAATACCAAATACACCTCAATTTAAATGCTCCAGTCAAAATCTTTAGTGGTAGTAACCTTAATTTAAGCAAACTAGGCTTACTGTAACATACAAAACAAGAGAGTTTACCTGGAAAATTTGGGCCTGCAATTTGGGCCTGAAACTACAGTCAGTTCTGCATGCTTTCAGGATCAGGACAGAACACTATGGTGGAAGTGGGAAATGTTCTCTCCACAGTACACATCTGCCGGCCAATTACCAAGTGATGCAGTGTTGTAAGAAATATTTTGCATACAGGTGCAGCATCAGTCAGTCAATTGTATTTGAGTGTGTACAGCACTGTATTAAACTCTTAGGAGATGACAATATAACAATAAACAGACACATTCCCTGCCCACAAGGTGTATCATAACCACAGTTCTTTAGGAACACAATGCTTACATTATGAGATAACTGACTCAACACTCTTAACTAGTTAACACATCAAATTGGGCCTGGCAATCCCTTTATTCTTTCACATTGGCGTCTTTAGGACCATTTATCAGTTCTCCACATCTCTCAAATTGTTTGCTCTGGCTCAGTTAAATTTAGTGGGAAGATTACTGCTTATTCAGTCATTCATTCATTCATTCAATCATATTTATTGAGCACCTACTGTGCACAGAACACTGTATTAAGCGCTTGGGAAGTACAAGTCGGCAACATATAGAGACAGTCCCTACCCAACAACGGGCTCACAGTCTAGAAAGGGGAGACAGACAACAAAACAAAACATGTAGACGGGTGTCAAAATCGTCAGAACAAATAGAATTAAAGCTATATGCACATCATTAACAAAATAAATAGATAGGAAATATGTACAAGTAAAATAGAGTAATTATTCTGTACAAACATATATACAAGTGCTGTGGGGAGGAGAAGAAGATAAGGTGGGGGGATGGGGAGGAGTAGAGGAAAAAGAGAAGCAGCGTGGCTCAGTGGAAAGAGCATGGGCTTTGGAGTCAGAAGTCACGGGTTCAAATTCTGGCTCTGTCAATTGTCAACTGTGTGACTTTGGGCGAGTCACTTAACTTCTCTGGGCCTGAATTGCCTCATCTGTAAAATGGGGATTAAGACTGTGAGCCCCTGTGGGACAACCTGAGCACCTTGTAACCTTCCCAGTGCTTAGAACAGTTCTGTGCACATAGTAAGTGCTTAATAAATGCCATCATTATTAAAAAAGGAGCTCAGTCTGGGAAGGCTTCCTGGAGGAGGAGAGCTCTCAGTAGGGCTTTGATGGGAGGAAGAGAGCTAGCTTGGCAGATGTGTGGAGGGAGGGCATTCCAGGCCAGGGGAAGGACGTGGGCCAGGGGTCGATGGCGGGACAGGCGAGAATGAGGCACAGTGAGGAGGTTAGTGGCAGAGGAGCAGAGGGTGCGGGCTGGGCTGTAGAAAGAGAGAAGAGAGATGAGGTAGGAGGGGGTGAGTTGATGGAAAGCCTTGAAGCCCAAAGTGAGGAGTTTTTGCTTGATGCGTAGGTTGACAGGCAGCCACTTGAGATTTTTGAGGAGGGGAGTAACATGCCCAGAGCATTTTTGTAGAAAGATAATCTGGGCAGCAGAGTGAAGTATAGACTGAAGCGGGGAGAGACAGGAGGACGGGAGATCAGAGAGGAGGCTGATGCAGTAATCCATTCAGGATGGGATAAGAAATTGAACCAGCAAGGTAGCCGTTTGGATGGAGAGGAAAGGGCCGGATCTTGGTAATGTTGTGGAGGTGAGACTGGCAGGTTTTAGTGATAGTTACAGTTGTGTTTGCTTAACATAGTTGAGGCTTGCATATATAGTGCAGTGCAGAACTAATCTTAGCTTGTCACATTTCATCTTGTATTTGGATGGCGTTTTTGTTTATAAGTAAGAACTCACCCTTCTGTTGCTCCCTAAATTAATCCTGTTTATAAACAATTCTGGAGCCCAGTAAATTAATCAAGGACCATAATCATCGTTTATTTTTGCTCTTGAATTGATTTTGGATTGATTTTGCTTTGACTTTTCTCTGAACTCACCTCATAAGAAAATGAGTTAAGAAACTTTGAAAAGCTGCAAGCTTAAATGTATTTCCTTTTTTATTTTAGATTGTTGAACACTGGGCTTTGTTTTATCCCTTTAGAAATACCTTGATGAGGGATAACGGACAAATGTGAATTCTAAATAGCAGATCCAGTCCTGTATTCTGGGCTTACATTCCAGTCGGTTCCTGAAGTTTAGGGACAGACAAGACACTGCCCTTTCAGCTTCCTTGAGGTGGCTTTTAAAACAAGTTTTCCTTAGTGTCCCTGGATTGCTGGGTATCTAAATATTGCCATTTACAAAGCTGAAGTAATACGAAACTCCTAAAGTGTTTGCAGCAAATAAATAACCACCATAGTTTGCGTAATATGGATTTGAATGGTGTTCCTTTTACCCTTGAAAATCCAGCTACTCCCGTTTCGTGTCATTAAATTAGTTGCCAGAAAATTTCCTACCCTGAGTCGAGTATTGATTTGTGTGATTCGACTGCCCTCTAGTGTCCGTAAAGAGAATGACGTTGACGTTTATTTTTCTAAAAGAGTGTAGGTAAAATAATAATTTAAAGTTCTTTATACTCACGGCATTGAGTGATGATTTAGATAGTAATACAGAAAGTATCCCTATTAAATATACCAGTAATAGCAACTCTTCAAATATACGCTGAAGGACAAAATGGTTTCTGGATATTAAGTCATTACTTAATAAGTCAGTCATTCAGCTTACATTCATTTTGAAAACAAAAGCACAGTCAATTAATAAGAATAATGATAAGAATGATGGCATTTGTTAAGCGCTTACTATGTGCAAAGCACTGTTCTAAGCGCTGGGGGGGATACAATGTGATCAAGTTGTCCCACGTGGGGCTCACAGTCTTAATCCCCATTTTTACAGATGAGGTAACTGAGGCTCAGAGAAGTTAAGTGACTTGCCCAAGGTCACACAGCAGACTTGAGGCGGAGCCGGAATTCGAACCCATGACCTCTGACTCCAAAGTCTGGGCTCTTTCCACTGAGCCACGGTGCTTCGCAGATATCTTTGCAGTAGCTAGCATATTCTGGGAGAGTTAGGTAGGGTGAGCAATTCATTTTCACTTTAGACATAACGTTTAAAGGCTAGATACGGTTAAAAATAATCTGCCGGTTTATCTATCCTACTCATTAGTGTGGAAGAATACACTAGGATAATCTGGGACAGAGAGACTGACTCACCCAAAGCCATTCAGTAAATGAGTAGTGGGACCTGGATACCAGATATGAACCAAGAATCTTCAGTTTCAATTCCAGGAAGCAATTTGAGAGCAAATTTATCCTGGCCATTTTTCCGAGGCAAAAATCTCGGGATTTTTCCTGAGGCTGTGTGTTAGAAGGCTAGTGACAGGAAATTGTATGGCTTTGAGATTACTTCTTCATCCATTACCACTTCCATGCCACCATCCTTTAGTGCTAATGTCTATTGTTTTTTCTTCTAAGATTTACTATCTTCTAAGATGTACTATCTCTGTAATAGAGGAAGTCTTCTTAGTGAAAAGGTGCTGCTAGTAGGAAGGAGGGGGAGTGAGTAGAACACCCCATTGGAAGTTTCCTAGTTTTGGGGAAGACCCCAGTGATGTATTTTTTAGTGGCTTAGGTCTACCATTCCCCTCAAAATAAGATTAGAAATGCTGTAGGCATTAAGTACAATGTTTTTAAACTATGAAACACAGCATTCTGCTTTAGTTAGTCATTTATGGATCTTGTTGACTGCTGCAGGGTCCTATTTCTTCTTCTTTCCACAGCTGTGGGAACAGCAATGGTGGGGTGAGGTGGTTCAGGCCACTCTGTGTATTTTTTTTTCACCTCTCCAGGGCTTCTGTTCACCTTTGCGATCATTTATTTCAGGTGATCCAGGCCTAGCAAGCTACGGGAGAGAAGGACGAGATGGGGAGCGAGGTCCCCAGGGTGTGGCTGGGCTACCTGGAGTCCCTGGACCACCAGGCCCCGCGGGACCTCCAGGGTTTTGTGAGCCATCATCCTGCACAGTGCAAGCTGGCCAACGTGCCTTTAGCAAAGGGCCCGATCAGTGAAAGAGCCCTGCCAAATCACTGTCTGCACCGACAACTGACAGCTAAGATAACATGAAGGAGAAGTATCCCCATCCCCATGGCAACAGAGTGATCCACTCACTCTAATGTATTGTTATTACATTTTGCAAAAGTTGTCCTTGATAGTTATATTTTAATGTTGGTGCTTGCAAAATTATGCAACAAGACCTCAGCCTTTTTCTTGCAAAGGAAATGGCAGTTAACAAAACCAAATCTACTTTTAATAAAGATACACCCCACCATCACTCCATTCCACTGACTCACATATGGATGCTCTATATGGCCTTGTATCTTGGGCATCGATTCAATAAAAAAGAAATTATGTTTTTTATACCTCAAATTCGGTGGTTGTTTTTATGGTGTTTAAACTTGGCTATTGGATCATTGCGACTTCAACTGTATAGAAATTTACATTTATGGAAAAAACGTGATTTTGGCTAAATGGTACTGGAAGTCCCTTTAAATGTGCTCTTTGGTTTAGCATGGAAAAAAATGCCCATGTACAGTAGCTCCATTCAATTCCATACAGGTTTTATTGTCACATACATTTTTTTGTTTAATCTAATTGTGTCTGAAGTCTGTTGCATCTTGGGTCCCTCTGTGTAAATCAAAACAGCCAGGCAATAGGCCACTGTTAATGCTAATACCCAGAAATGCAAGTTTTCTAAGGTAGGTTATTTATTTTAAGTCTGAAGTAACATCTCTGGTTGTCAGAAAAAAAGATGAATTAATTTCTTAACATTTTGCATGTTTTTGTGTGAATGGTTGCATTCAAATGAATAGTCATTATCCATTAACTATAGTCAATTAGATTGCAAAAGATATTTTGGGCCCTTCTTGATTTGTTTCATTTCTAGAGGTGTATGTTTGAAGTTATTGGTGTTTCTCTATACTGTACAAATTTAAATTTTTGTTTTATGGAGTCTTTAATATTCCTGTGTCCTCTGTCAGGACTTAGAAATAAAATGATCCCTGTTTTTGTCTCATTTTATTTTGCTATTTCCTTACTTCTTAAAAGGAAAAGGTGGACTGAGTTTCTCAAGATTAAGATTAAACAAGGGCTCTCCAGCTGAGATGACTTGCTCCTTACTAAGGAGCAGAAAGACTGTAACTCTCTTTTCTCTTAGTTTGAGACAGGGAGCCAGACACATGTCTGTTTCCTGCTGCTGCTACCTCTTTGCTCTCCTCTTCACTTGCATCACCTTCCTTCCTCAACCATGAAGTGCCCACTGATACATTTTCCTCTGCATCCTTTGTCTCCTCCCTATCAATTAGCAACCTACCCCTTGGCATCCTTACTCCCCCAAACTAACTCGCTAACAAATCTCCTCCCTTTTCTTCTAACCCATCTCCTTCCTCTTCCCAGATCTAGGGAACATCTGGAAGACAGGTCATGATCTACCTCTCTAAGGACAAAGCGAACTCTATATGGGATGCTGGCTCTACCAGGCATGTTCTGCTTCCCAGGCTCCCGATGGTGGCCCCTTTTCAAAATAGAGAGAGAAGAGGGCAGGAGATTGGATCTCCAGACTCAGAGTACCAGCACCAAATGGCAACAAGCACTCCATTTCCAATAATCACTGAAGAGAACTGTGGGGGACAGGTTCCAAAAGTCAAAGTGCAGGGCATTAACCCTTACTTATCATTTCAGGTTTTCTGCTGGACCCTAGGACCTCTTGACTTTGCACTCGCCTTGTGTTTAGGGACACAAAGTGGTTACCCTCAGGGAACGGTGATCTCGTGCATGAATGTACTGCCTTGGACTGGGCAGGTGGGTTGTTGGTTTGAATCGTGGTTCTGAAGAGTCCTGAAGTTGTGGTGAATCCAGTACTGGAAGAGAAGCATGGAGAGTGTGAATGAGGAGGTGAGGTATGTGGGATTGGATGAGTGAACAGAGATGTAGTAGCAATGAGGCATGGTCAGAAGGAATGTGGTTTTTGCATTGTCACTGAGTATTTGTTGGGCCTTTATTAAGAACTGCAAGTACCTGTTTCTTTCTTTCATAGGAAGAAAAGGGTCCTGAAACCTTTCTCCTAGAAGCTTGCAGTTCAGTTAACCTCCACAATGGACAAGGGCAAAACAAAGTATGAGCTAAAATTAAATCACTAATAATAATAACGGCATTTATTAAGCGCTTACTATGTGCAAAGCACTGTTCCAAGAGCTGGGGAGGTTACAAGGTGATCAGGTTGTCCCACATGGGGCTCACAGTCTTCATCCCCATTTTACAGACGAGGGAACTGAGGCACAGAGAAGTGAAGTGACTTGCCCGAAGTCACACAGCTGACAAGTGGCGGAGCCAGGATTTGAACCCATGACCTCTGACTCCAAAGCCCGGGCTCTTTTCCACTGAGCCACGCTGCTTCTCTAAATGCTTCACTAGCATTTGAGTGCTTAGTATGGGCAGAGCCTCTGGGTGGAAGACACTATCTCTGCCCACAAGGAGCTAATAATCTAATGGGGGATACTTGCTCAGACAGGAGTCTAGTTGGGATGTAAGTGCCTTGCCCCTACTCCATCAGATTGCTGACCCATCGTTAATATCCTTTGTCTCCCCTCCAGCCCTTGCCTTGCACCAGGAAGGATACAGGGAACAGTAGTGTGTCTCTACACAATTCAGAATTTAGGGAAGGCTGTAACTGTGGTGTTACTGTGGCTGCTGGCTGTTTCTGTGGGACTCTGAGCCATGTGGAGCTCAGAAGTTAATTTTATGTATTGAGCATTTACTGTGTGCAGAGCACTGTACTAAGAGCTTGGGAGAGTACAATATAACAGAGTTGGCAGACATGCGTTCATTCAATCATATTGAGCATTTACAGTAGGCAAAGCATTGTATTAAGAGCTTGGGAAAGTATAATATAACAATAAATAGTGACTTTGCCCACAATGAGCTTACAGTCTGGAGTAGGGAAGACAGACATCAATACAAATAAAGTTACGTATATGTACAAAGTGCTTTGGGGCTGGGAGAGGGGAAAAGCAAAGGGATAAATAAAATTACGGATAAGTACATAAGTGCATTGGGGCTGGGATGTGCGGGGGAGAGCAAAGGGAACAAGTCAAATAATAATAATAGCATTTATTAAGTGCTTACTAAGTGCAAAGCACTATTCTAAGCGCTGGGAAGGTTACAAGGTGATCAGGTTGTCCTATGGGGGGCTCACAGTCTTAATCCCCATTTTACATATGAGGTAACTGAAGCACAGAGAAGTTAAGTGACTTGCCCAAAGTCACACAGCTGACAATTGGCAGAGCTGGGATTTGAACCCATGACCTCTGACTCCAAAGCCCGTGCTCTTTCCACTGAACCACGCTGCTTCTCTCAAAGAGCAGCGCATTAATCCACTTATTCATCATTTCTGGTTTCCTGCTGGACCCTAGGGCCTTTTGACTTTGCACTCGCCATTGTGTTTAGGGACAAGGCACTGTGTGGTTACCCTCAGGGAACTGGTGATCTCATGCATGAGTGTACTGCAAAGCTATGCAGAAGCCAGTGGGAGATGAAAAGTGGGGCTTAATCTGGGAAGGACTCCTGTGAAGACACAGGAGGCAATGTGTCTTCAATAAGGCTTTGAAGTGGGGGAGACTGGTTGTCGGATTAGGGGAGTGCTCTGCACACAGTAAGCGCTCAATAAATGCAATTGAATGAATGAATTAGAGGAGGAAGGACATTCCAGGGCAGAGGCAGGATGTAGATGAGCTTTTGTTTGATATGGAGGGGATGGGCAACCACTGGAGTTTTTTTGAGAGCAGAATGTTTTTCCCTCCCCACAATGAGCTTACAGTCTATAGGGAGAGACAGACATTAAAATAAATTAAAAAATTGCTGTTATGTACATAAATGTCATGGGGCTGGGAGGGGGGTAATATTCATGAAGGAAGCAAGACAGGATGGCGCAGAAAAGGAAAAGAGTGTTTAGGAATGGCCTCTTGAAGGAGATGTGCTGTCAATAAGGCTTTGAAGAGGGGGAGAGTAATTTGAAGAGGGAGGGCATTCCAGGCCAAAAGCAGGACATGGTTGAGAGGTCAGGGGCAAGATGGATGAGATCAAAATATAGTGAGTAGGTTGGCTTTAGAGAAGTGAACTGGATGTAAAGTGCGGACTGGATGTAAAAGAGTAGTGAGGTGAAGTAAGTAGAGAGGGGCAAGGTGATTGAGTGCTTTAAAGCTGATGGCAAGGAGTTTCTTTTTGATGGGGAGTTGGATGGGCAACTACTAGAAGTTCTTGAGGAGTGGGGAAACATGGACTGAAAATTTTTGTAGAAAAATGATCCGGGCAGCAGAGTGAGAAAATGTGGCAGGATTTAGCAAATGCTAAGGTTAATGCCAACTTGTGAGCTTTGGAAACAGGTAGGATAGAGGTGGTGATAACTGTAGATGCAAAGTTAGGTGGGGGAGCAGAGTTGGGAGAGAAGATTAGGGTGTCAGTTTTCAAAAATACTGATCTTAAGGTGATGGTGGAATACTGATATGGAGATGTCCCGGAATTCAGAAGAAATATGAGATTGCAGAAGGGAGGAGAAGCGGCTTTTATGTGCATATATACAGAAATCCAGTTGACTATGGGGTTTGGCCTATGCAGGAACTTTGTAAAGTATCTCCAGACTCCTGATGGAAACTCCCTGGAACACTGTACTGTGGAACCTGAGCCTGTGCAGTCTTCCTTCTCCCCTTCATTTCCTTTCTACTTGAGTTTGCTAACTCGCTGTGTTAAAAGTCCTCAAGGGCAGGGACTATGTGTAATAGTTCAATATCCCTGTGAGTACTGAGTGCATACTGAGTTTATAATCGTCTGTATTGATGTAGAATTGCTTTTTGCATTGGGTTTCTTATTCCCAGTTGGAAATATGCATGAAGGTGAATACTGTATGTTTTAATGTAACAAGTGACAAAATGCCTGGGCAAAATCTAAAGTATAACTTTTCTACTGAAAAGTAGCATGCGCTAGTGGGTCAAGTACAGGCCTCAAAGTCAGAAGGACCAGGGTTCTAATCCTGGCTCCACCACTTGTCTCCTGTATGACCCTGGGCAAGTCACTTAGCTTCTCTATGCCTCAGTAACCTTATATGTATAATGGGGATTGAAACTGTGATCCCTCTGGGGACTGTGACCAACTTAATCATCTTGTATCTACCCCGAACATAGTTTGGTGCCTGGCACATAGTAAGTGCTTAATAAATCCTACAGTTATCATTATTATCAGTATATTATTGGCCAAGAAGGCAAATAAATTAGAGAACACAGGCCACCATTAGACTTGCTTAATTCCATTAGACTTGCTTAATTCCATAAGAACACCCTCCCCTCCCCACAGCGGTTGTGTGTATTTGTACACATTTATTACCCTATTTATTTTATTAATGATGTGTATATACCTACAATTCTACTTATTTTGATGGTATTGACACCTGTCTACTTGTTCTGTGTTGCTGTCTGTCTCCCCCTTCTAGACTGTGAGCCTGTTGTTGGGTAGGGACTGTCTCTATATGTTGACTAATTGTACTTTCCAAGTGCTTAATACAGTGCCCTGCACACAGTAAGTGCTAAATTGAATGAATGAATGAAAGAATAGAGACATGGCACTGATCTATCAATTAATGGAATTTATTGAGCATGTACTATGTGCAGGACACTGTACTAAGCATTTAATAAAATTGGTTGACACATTTCCCATTAAAACACTTATACTCTAGGGAATTCATTAGCAATATAATAAATGCCAAGAAATTGTTATTTTTTCAGCAAGAAAATTTTATTTTAACTGTGCACATAATGAAATATAAAGAAAGAAAACCCAGGTAATATAATAAACATTTTTCTCCTATGCAAAGGAAGAATGGAAATTCATTTTAAAACCAAATGCTTTTCATTATGATTTTGATCATAAAGGGCTAAAAATTCCACAGCTGAAACAATATTGTCAAGGAATCCATTACATAGAAAAATAGAATGTATAACCAACACATTCAAAAGAGAAGGGGTACAATCTATTGCAAATTTCATTTGAGGAGAGTCTACAATTTCATGACAGTGCATTTAACAACTGAATGCAAAATAAAGCCTTGGTTCAAAAAGGGAACACTGTTAATGAGTAAATCTTTCATGTGCAGTAGGAAATTGTTGACTTGTGTATTTGTATCTAGAAAAAAGAGAAGCCAGAGCTACCCAGAATATGGTGTCACCAACAGATTCTCTTGTAAGTAGGAAACAGGCTAGTTGAGCCAGAAAGCTAAGCAAAGTCCTTCTTTGAAAGACATTTCAGACTTACTGATCTCTATTCCAAATGATTGATGAACTTGTTGACTTTCTGACTCATCAGCTCAATATCCGTACTCTATCTGGAAAATTAACTGCATTGTCCAGCAGTCCCTTGGTAAGAAAGGTCCTGAAAGAACTCCTCTACACTGTAAGCTCATTACCGGAAGGGAACATGTCTGCTAACTCTATTGTATTATACTTTCCCAAGTGCTTAATATATATACATACAGTGGTCCTCACATAGTAAGTCTTATTCAATACCATTGATTGATTGATGGAACATGGATTTTTTGGTAAATGAGGGCTCTGAATATTGTGTTCTATCTCAGTGCTGATGGAACTAGTATTCTGATACTGTTAACATAGAATAAAACTTGATTTTCCCCATTCCACCACGTACCCCTGCTTTCAGGGAGTAGATTTTGGTTTTGTCCCTCTACTACTGGGTGTTACCTTTACCAACAGCTGCTGGCTTTAGAGAATGGCAAAGGCCTGCTGGAGAGGAGAAATACAGAGTGACTCCCTTGGGATTACGGGAGACTACCTACCCAACCAAGTTGTGTACCCACCCTCTTCGCCCCCACAATGATTTACTTTATTTATGTACTCAGGGGAAGAGTCACAAACAGCTGTGCGACAGAACTCAAAGAGATCCTTTTGGTGTAAGGCAATTAGACAGTCTTCAAGATGATCAAGGTACAGAGGGAGAAATAAAAGTTGTGTCAAGCATTATGGCTGCAAGGGGCTTTGGAAAAGACCGTCAGTGATACACCAGCCTTCCAGCCACACAAAATTATCACCAGTAGTTGCATCATCTTTTTCTAACCCAAAAGATTATTATGTATGCCGTCTGTTGGAAAAAACTCCCTGTGCCATAACTGAATTTCATATGCTTAATTTATATAAGGAGAAACAGGGATTGTCTCAGCTCCTAATCCTGGCTCTGCCACTTGTCTGCTGTGTGACCTTGGGAAGGCCACTTAATTTCTCTGTGCCTCAGTTACCTCATCTGTAAAATGGTGATTAAGACTGTGAGCTCCACGTGGGACAACCTGATTACCTTGTATCTACCCCAGCATTTAGAACAGTGTATGGCGCTTAGTTAGTGCTTAACAAATACCATAATTATTATTATTGTTATTAATTAGCACTTCAAGAAGCAGCATGGCTCAGTGGAAAGAGCATGGGCTTTGGAGTCAGAGGTCGTGGGTTCAAATCCCGGCTCCGCCAATTGACAGCAGTGTGACTTTGGGCTATGTGACTTCACTTACCTTCACTGGGCCTCAGTTACCTCATCTGTAAAATGGGGATCAAGATTGTGAGCCCCCCATGGGACAACCTGATCATTTTGTAACCCCCGCCCCCCGTGCTTAGAACAGTGCTTTGCACATAGTAAGCACTTAATAAATGCCATCATTATTATTATTCAGAACTTTTTAATTGGCACTACTGTAGTCATATACAGGGCACTCTTTTTTCAGATCTCTCACTTAGGATGAGGATGGGTTTTTTTTCTATGTCTAGTTGGCTGCCTTGAAATTAAGAATATCAGTGGGGAAAAATAAATTTCTACTGCAGTAAAACCTTACATAAAGCTTTAAAGGACTATTTACAATATTTACCATATATATGACAAGTTCAAGTTTAAATTGCCACAAATACTTTATGCCTATATGAATTAAGGTATGTCAGTCCCTGAATTTAGTCTGCATAAAATTGCACTTTGCTGCATTAATTCAGGCTTTTTGAATTCAATGCATCAATGCATGCCAACTGGGTCATCTAGCTCATCTAGGTTAGCTTCGCCTTCTCTGCCAAACATTCTTAGTTTGATGAAGATCAAAGGGAGAAAAAAATTTTGGTGCTATATACCTTCTGCAAGGATGTTTTTAAACTCCATTTAAGTGCCTTATATCTACAAAGTCGAAAGATTGGCTTGCAGGCAGGCCTTTGCGAGCTAGGGGAGTTACAATCGGCACCCATCCATCTCCTGACTTTGGTGGCAACCATTCTGTTGGACCACATCAACTCTCACGGATATGTACGGAAGGCCTGTCTTTTCAGGCAACAAGTGGTGTAAATGGGTCCCTGGCGAATAACTACATAAAATTTACCTACTTAAGGGTCCAGACCTTATTGTTCCTGCTGTAGAAGTTTTTAACTCAGTTTCAGTGTGGGTCCTGGACAGTAACATTTTGAATAACAAGATTGCAGCTACTATCAGATCTTATAGACCTTGTACTCTGATATAAATTAAATATTCTGACAGTGTTGCTTCACTTTCCTGGTTGAAAGATATCTTCCACATTTAGAAATTAATTTTTCAACATAAATAGGATTAGAAAATAATATTGACTAAAATATTTTGAAGAAGAAAAGAAATCAAAACACACAATCTCCAGTCATTTGGTTCGATCAAGTGTTAAGATGAAATATACTTGAAAAATAATAAGAAAATAAGTTTTAAATTTTAGAAAGTCAATCAATCAATCAATGGTATAGAACACTGCACTAAGAGCTTGGGGAGAATTAATGGACACCTTCACTGCCCATAACAAGCTTACAGTCTAGAGAAAATGTCTCAATAATATTCCACTTAACATGAACACTACTGATCTGAACCTAAAAGTTATAGAACAAATGTAATAGGTATGAAGTATAGCAAGTACTGCCCATAAAGTTATAAATACAATGGCACAAATGTTATTTAAAAGTTACATACAATTATATGGCACAATAGATATTGAATTATTATATGTAGAGAGACAAAAAAAATCAGTACTTCATTAAAATACACTTTCTTATAGAATAATTCAAGAATTGTAACATAGCTCCAGCATATGCCTACTGTGTGACCATAAGCAGGTCTGTTCCTCAGTTTGCTATCAAATAAGGATAACCTAACCATTCTCCCTTCCTCTTAGACTGCATCTAATATGATTATCTTTTATCCACCCCAGCTCTTAGCTCATAGTAAGTGCTTAATAAATACGATCATTGTATATAAAATCTTCCACTGCATGTGCACCATTGAGTTAAAATTGCACATTAAATAATAAAACAAACCCCAATGTTTGTCTTGTTTCCTGAGGCATGCCTAGACAAATATACACTTTCCCATTTAGCAGCCGTATAGTTCAAGTGAACTTGAAGTACAATAGCAAAAAAAGAGAACAGACTAGTTTCAGCTCTTTTTAGGAGCCTCTTCTCTTCCCTAAGAAGTCAATGGAAATCCCATGTATAAAGGTAGTATATATGCATATGTACATATACACACAAACACGCACGCGCACACACACACACACACACACACACACACACACACAGAAAAGGGCAGAAACCTGAAACAAATGGTCTGTAACTCACAATGTTGACACAAATAGAAATGAATGTTAATCATAGTTAACTTGCTAAAGCATGTTGAAGGTTTCACTAAAATTACTTCAGCAAGTAGTCTCCTCAATAAATTCTCCATTTCACGATGGAAAGGAATAGATTTGAGCAATGGCAAGGCTTATTTTAACTATTGAAAGTAGTTATATATGGCTTCTATAAAAATATACATATTATAAAACTCTAAATGTAAAAGTTAAAACATTTTGAATTACAAGATTGCAGCTACTATCAGATCTCACAGACCTTGTACTCTGATATAAGTTAAATATTCTGACAGTGTTGCTTCACTTTCCTGGTTGAAAGATAATATCTTCCACATGTTAAATTAAATTGACAACATAAACAGGATTAGAAAATAATAATATTGACTAAAATATTTTGAAGAAGAAAACAAATCAAAACACAAAACCTCCAGTCTCTTGGTTTGATCAAGTGTTCCAAAGATGAAATATACTTGAAAAATAATAAAATAAGCTTTAATTTTAAAAGCACTAAAGTAGCTTCTAACATAGTTTGTAGACAATGAAATGTTTCATGCTTAATGTATCTGAGAGCCAGTTTAATCCCCTGAAACTAATCCAGCTGCTCTGAACACCATCATGTGGACAAAAGGAGGACCTGTCTGGGCTCTTAATAGGTTTTGCACTAAATAACTAATTTATGTAGAAACAAGTACAAATTCAGAAGATTATTGAACAAGCAAAATAGTAGTCAATAATTTTATACATTAAGCACCACTCTAAGAAATATTTGTAAGCTTCTTAGAGTATAACAAATGACTGTAGCATTTTTTTTAAACATTGAAATAAACTGTGCCACAAAATTCAGAAAACTTATTTTTTTATGGTTTAAACAGTAAATATGATACTGGGATAGAACATGGTAGAATTATTTAAATTATATTCTAAGTTCATTTCTACATAGGAGAAATTTGATTTACATGGAACAAACTGGTTATAAATAGCCTTGGTCAATAGTTACTTAGTGAATGAAACAGATAAACCATGAAACACTTCAGCCAGTGTAATGTGCCATAGCCATGGGAGTCTTTCATTCAAAATATTTAATAAGTAGCCATGAGAAAGATTCTGCAAGGCTATGAATTGGCTCATCATACCAGGTCCCAAATCTGACAAGATGAGCACCATGAGAAACTTAAATGAACATAAAGGAAGTGATGCCGAAATTTGGAGAAACTCATAGAATTGGAAAGCTAAATTGCTGTGGTCTACTTCTGCTTGTAATCACCAAAACTATCTCCTGCCTCTTAATTGCCTCATCGATGTATCCAAGGTCTAAAAAGGTATTTTATAGATTATACAATTATCCATCTGCAAGACTTTAAAGATGTATGGATCACTATATTCATATTGCTTTGCACATAGTAAGCGCTTAACAAATGCCATCATTATTATTATTATATTCAGGCATGCTGGCCTGAAAGGAGGTTCATATACTGCATGCTCAAGCTAGCCAAACAATCAATGCAGTGAAAAGTGGCAAACCATTGAGAAGGTTAAATATTAAGTTTCTGGAGAACCAAGAATCCCGTAAAGTGCTTTGTAACATGATCAAGGAAGCTCAATTATGGGAAATGTGAATGGACATTCTCAGAGACACTGCCCATCAAGCAGCTATCAAGTAAATAATTCTGTTTAAGACACAATTTGCTTCAAAGCAAGGAAAGCAACATCACCTTGCAAAGCACCTCCTCACTGTCACAAAATGGAGGCCCACAAAAACCTATGACTGCATGTATAACTAGAAGTGGAATGCCCAAACCAAAGCGATCTAGTGATAGGCTGACTGCCACCATACCAAGGACTTTTATTTATTACTAATGAAGCTCTCTAGTCCCATCCACACAACTATGGCATTGCTGAAGAAGGCAGATTGAACCATTCTCCTCATGGACTAAGAGGATATTTTCTATGGCTGAAAGGGCGCTACAGTAAACTTCTAAAATTCCTAGCACTTAGAACAGTGCTTGGCACATAGTGCTTAACAAATACCATCATTATTATTCTGTCTAGAGATAAATGTGAAGGTCAGACCTTAACTCTGACTTTGAATAGGCAATCTCACTAGTGAAATAAAAATAAAGCACCAAAATTGGATGGCTTGCCTGCAGAAGACTATAGGCAAGGAGAGAACGCAGTCTGCAGGTGGCTGCATAAAATTTTCCTTAATATGCAGGACATTGAAGAAATGCCCCATTCTTTCAGAGTTGCGACCACAATTACCATCTTCCCAATGAAAAGGAAGATAGTTGACTATGGAATCACCTGGGGTAACTCATTGCTGGCAAGAGTCTAGCCAGAGTCCTCCTGAATGGGCTACTAGAGAACAAAGTGGACAGGTACACAGGTACTGGACATCTATTGGCATTTCAGGTAAACCTCTCAAAGGTCACTTGAGAAAAGATCAGCCTATTTATCAGTGGTATTTATTAAGTGCTTACTGTGTGCAGAGCACAGAACTAAGCAATTGGGAGAGTACGATGCAACAGAGTTGGTAGAGGTGTTCCCTGCCTACAATGAGCTTACAGATTTTTCGTCGAGATACAGAAAGAAAGTACAAGCGGCAACCCCAGGACCTCCATAGTTTTCATATTTGACACCATGAATGAATGAAGACGAAGGCTATGGCAATTGCTCTGAAGATTTGGTTGCCCTAAGAAATTTACCACAGGTGCCAAGGCAGGGGAAGATGGGCTGGGCAGATTGCCCCTAGGGCAAGGCACAGAGCAGTCTCAGCCATCACATACCAGCATCCTAACAGCAACAGCAACCATCTCTAGGGTGAGGTAAGTGCAGTTTCGCAACAGAACTGAACCACTGACATACTTGCTTCTGCAGAGAAGCACTAATTATCTGACCCAACTTGGTGTTGGAGATTCCTGCAGCCTGGGCTGGGTCACCTGTGGGTTTGCACAGAAAGTAACTCTGTTTATGGGCACGCAGTGTTAGAAGGGAGGTATGGTAATGCACATCTCTTTCAGTCCCCAGTGAAAATTAAATGATTGGCTAATCTGGGACTATATAATATGTGAACCTGACTCTTCTCATTTGATTTTAAAACAAGAGGCTAAACATAAAATAAGTGCAGGGAACTTGTCCTGCAGCAGAAACCTCTCCATCCTTACCAGATCATCTTAGATATATGGCACCTATTCAATGGTTTTGCAAATTGCACCAGTAGTGCGTTTAGTGAATGATAAGAAGATGACAGGGCATGGTTGACTCTGTACACCTGGTTTAAGGTGTGATTCAAAAATCACTCCCATGCTGGGTTTGACTAGCACTATCTATCCCTAATGAACATTTCATCTTTACTACACTTCTGCCCCAAAACAGACTAAAATATCATCTTAAGATCAAAGTGCCTTTGGGGGCTTGAATGATCAATTTGTTCTAGGTACTTATGCCCTGTTATGGAAAACAAAACAAAAAAACACCTCATTTTAGGAAAAATGGTGTTTTCATTTTGCATTTCTTTTCCAAAAAGTAGATGAATAAAACAAGAACTGAATATATGAAAGTCAATCAGACATGAACTGAAATGAAAATGAAAGGCTTAAAAAGAACATTTGCAAATTGCCTTCCAAAATCATCTCTTTGTTTTGATGTAAGAAAACTAAAGTGGGTCAATAAAGAATGTAAAAACATCAAGTCAAGAAAACCATTAAATAAATCACAATGATCGTAATTGACAAAGATATCCACTAAAACAGTAAAATGCTAAAGTAATAAATTTAAATCTAGTAAAGACAAATGATAGGAAAATATATGAAAAATAATCTTCAAAAATATATAAAAAGTTCATTTTTATGACAAATTCAAGTAAAATAAAATTATAAAATAGTGCTAGGTAATTTACAAGCTTTCAGAATTGTAGTTCAACTAGCTAAAAGCCCAACATATACACATAGCACCAGATAAATTATCTATATACACCAGTTTGAATAAATTAGCATTCTGCTCTGGAAATTCATTTATGTAGATTCTATTTCTGTAATTGTTAAAACACAGCACCATATTTGGTATTATAATAGGAAATAAATGGAAGTTTAACATTTTATGTTAAAAAAAAGACTCAAAAACTCTTACATAGCATTTGGAATCACTTAGAGGTACAGTGTAAATCAACTCAAAACAGAATCTGTCTGTGGAAGCGTAGTCATGCAGATTACTTGACCAGCAATTCATCCAACTAAAATGAAAGCCACTTAGTTGTGGGGGCCTCCAGACAATACATGCTCCACTTTAGAAAATATGCCTTCCTCTTGGATGCTCCCTGCCTAGAACTTTTCCTTTCAAATGCAGAAAATTTAATTCCAGCCTCCATGGGTCTTCTGCAACTTGGCGGCCACCTAATAAATCTCTAATGAACAGACTGAAGCAAAGGTTTTATCCTCCTTTATGAAAAATTGGAAATGCTCGCTTTGCTGAGTGTAATGGATCAAGAGGCACATCTCAACTCCTCTGGCATGGAAGTGGATTGCTTCTGCCAGGTGAATGAGCCTCCTGTAAAGTTGTTGAGACTACGGCTGAACCCAATGGTAAAACCCAATCCAACCACCAAATTCAACTGACAGTTAATTCATATCTGTTAATAAACATCATTGATTAAGAATCAGATCATTATTCACATCTTTCAGTATTTTCTAACATCAACATGGCTCTGATTTTCCTTTGCCTGTCAGAAACGTATTTTTCCAGCAGGCTTGCTGCTTTAGTTACTTGTCTGCTATTAGAAAGAATGCTTAAGGATCAGCATTGGGTTTTCCTCTTGGCTATTAACTATCTACTTTAGTTTTTGATATTGTGCTGGTTTCTCACACTCCATGGGAGTCTTGACATTCCCTGGTGGTCTTGGAGAGTTTTTCAGGGAGTGAAGCAGTTTTATTATGCAAGTCATCTCTTTGGCAGCTCTTCTTTATGTCAAATGCTTCTTTGTTTAGTTGGCTTTTCTTTGACCTGGCCTCAGGGTTCTCTGGGCTTTTGAGGCAAGAGGTTTATGATGTCAATAAGCTCACGAGTTCATCTCAGTTAAAGGGGTTACATCCAGTTGACTTCATCACTATCGATAAACCTCTTTCTCAGAGAAAATCTCTTTCTATATTATAAACACAACATCAATTTTCTGATTGGTATATAGACCACAAGTTTGATTTGTGTAAAGAAAACTTTTGTGTGTCGAATTTCTTCACGCCCAACAGTTCAGCAGGTAAAATGGTGTGGATCCAGTTCTAGAAGAGCCAAGGATATGGAATAAACAAATCACTTCATTTCCTTCCATGGCAAATGTCTGGGCTAGGTGAATCCAATGAAATGTCAAGAGCAGGTGAAAGGGCCATTTTGAATCCAGTCTTCTATTTTCCCTTGTTTTCAGCAAGTTACCCCTTAGTACAGGTTTCTTCAGGAACCCTCACCTGTCAACAATTGGTATGCCTAAGTGGCAGGGCACCAAAGAGTAGTCCACAACCTTCAAAAATGGTTGAAGTATTCAGAAGGAACAGTACAGTTGCTGGCAGTTAAAGTAAATATTAGTAATGATCTTAAACTTAAAGGTATTGCATAATCTTAACCTTTAAAAACAAGACTGAATGAAATTTATGCTGCCAAAAGCAAAAATATGTAACTTCTTTAACCCACTGAGCTGTAAAATAGTAACTTCCTTCTGAAGATGATAGCTTGGGATGACCACATGAAAATCTGAATAGGCACCACAGAAGCGGTAAATAAAACCATGGAATGAACTCAGGGAAAGTGTCAGAATACTGACACTGCCATTACTGAAGTGAAAGGATTCAACTTCAAGGCTCAGCAAATTTTACACCATACCGCCTACAAGGGTGGAACCAAACGAAGTGTTATGAAGGTTCAACACATTCATTAAGAGGAAGGAGCTATAATCATGAAACAAATCATCTTCAAAAGTAGCTTATTTTCCACTCATGGGAGGTCGAGGATGAGACACAGGGTAGAAGCAATCTGCTGGGTTACACTTTCCGTAGTCTCCTGGGGGACCTTGAGGGCCGGGCAATCCTGGAGCACCTGATGTACCTAGAATACCAATGGGTAGTAAAACAAAGGAACTAAATTAGCTGAGAGCTTCAAACAACTTGCTGGATTTATTTCTAAAACGATACAGACCATTTAAGAAGGCTGAGGTGAAAAACAATGGCAAATGTCAGGCAGTGGTCTGGCGCTGAATGTAATCAAAAGAAAAAGATTTGATTTAGGCTCCATTACCTGAAGGGCCAGGATTCCCTGGGAGCCCAATTCCAGGTTCGCCCCTTTCTCCCTTCTGTCCTCTGTAACCTGCACAGGATACAATACAGAGACACACAAAAGGAATCAGAGCACCTTACTAGCAAGTGTATTCCACCACCAGAAAAACTTCAAATTACCAAAAGGAAAGGAGTCTCATTTCTTGGATGTGCATTCAGATAATCCTTTGCCAGTGAACAAGTTAATCCTACAGTCAGTCCATTGGCCCTTCGGGTTGAAGGCCTACATTGTGTCCTTGGTGTTTGCAGAGAGGTGAAGGGTATAGGCTTCCTCCGGTGACTTTTGGTGTTTTGAAATCATAAATGCTAGCTAAAGTGTTAGTACAGAGCTTTGAATTTTTTATTTTTGTTTAAATGCCATCTACTTCTTGGGTCAGCTCACACAGGCTCTGAAAATCTTCCTGTGAAATAAATCCCTTTTGGAAATCTTGAGCCTGGCAGTTGTTGGGGAAGGGGAAGGAAACATAAAGGGAAGGGTGTGAATTCAGGGCAGAAACTTCTTTATCTTGAGGTGACCCCACTTTGGCTCGAGCAGCCAGCAAGGACCTGAGTGATTTCTAGCGGCTCACCTGAGCACTGTCCCACCGGGACCTTCCTGTTTTCCTGGGGGGACAGCTCCTGCACCAACTCCAAGCTGAGTTCACCAGACAATTCATACTCAATTTCAGTGAAGCACAAAGATGATCATGGCACAATGAAGGAAAGAGTCTCATCTGCCACTGTGTGGGAATAGCTGGGGGCTTGATCACTCCTGACCTCAGCTATGGTGGAAGCACAGGTTGTTTTTTTTTGGAGGGACTGTTATGAGAAGCAGCATGGCCTAGTGGAAAGAGTATAGGCCTGGGAGTTGGAGCACCTGGGTTCTAATTCTGGCTCCACCAATTATTTGCTGGGTGACCTTGGGCAAGTAACTTAACTTGTCTGTATTCCAGTTTCCTCAACTGCAAAATGGGGATTAAATCCTACTTCCTCCTACTTAGACTGTGAGCTCCTATGGGACAGGGACTTTGACTACTGTGATAAACTTATATCTACCACAGCATTTAGAACAGTGCTTGACACATAGTAAGCTCTTAAAAAAACCATTAAAAAACTATTGGGAAGCAGTGTGGCCTACTAAAAAGAGCATGAACCTGTATATCAGAGGACCTAGGTTTAATTCCTGGCTCTGCCACTTGTCTGCTGTGAGACCTTGGATAAGTGACTGAACATCTCTTTGCCTCAGTTTCTTCAACTCTTAAATGGGAATGAAATACATTTTCTCTCTCCTACTTGAATTGTGAGCTCAATATGGGACAGGGACTGTATCCAACCTTATTAACTTGTATCCACCCCAGAACTTAGTACAGTGCTTGACACATAGTAAGCAATTCATTGCGGGCAGGGAACGTGACTGCTAACTCTGTTGTAATGTAATAATAATAATGATGATGATGATGGTATTTGTTAAGTGCTTACTATGTGCCGAACACTGTTCTAAGTGCTGGGGGAGATACAAGGTAATCAAGTTGTCCCTCGTGGAGCTCACAGTCTAAATCCCCATTATACAGATGAGGTTACTGAGGCATAGAGAAGTGAAATGACTTGCCCAAGGTCACACAGCTTACAAGTGGCAGAGTTGGGATTAGAACCCATGACCTCTGACTCCCAAGCCCGGGATCTTTTCACTGAGCCATGCTGTTTCTTAGTACAGTGCTCTGCAAATAGTAAGCACTCAGTAAATACCACTGATGAACAAATACCATTAAAAAACCCTAACTATTCATTAAACCTATTCTACAGATAGTAGGAGCACTGTGGGATGAGACAATATCATGATAATGGTAATTCTTGCCATGACTCCTTCTGACAGCTTGGTGGATGCCTTGCCTATCTTTGTTGGGCTGTGTATGGTGTGGTGTAGCAACCACTCTGTTTTTTTTTTTTTTTGAGGGGGATGGGGTGGGGGTTGTCATTGAATAATATAATCAAAGGAACCCAAACAAAACATTATTGTTTTTCCTTAGCTTCTCAAGGTAACAGCATGTTGCATTTCCACATATATGTGCATCCCACTCTGCTGGGCCAGGTACCAACCCCATGTCAAGGAGAACCTATTTTAAAATGAGTCAATGCTACAAAAGAAGAAGCTAGACACCCAAATAGTCCAAGGTTTGGGAGGAAGAGAGGGAGAAGACCATCACATATTTTTTGATATGCCATCAGATAGAATACATTTCTGTGCAACTTTTTGTGATTATGTTATTGCTCAGCCAGGGTTACACCACTGCACATGAAAACTAAAGAAGACCTTAATGTGGTATAGGATGAATCAGTCGTGGAAGATTCAGGAGCTAAAGGGAAGATCATAAAACTAGGAGACGATATCTTGAGCGGCTAACCTGGTGCTCTGAAATGATTCCCAGATGAAAGAAACATAGAGTTCTGGATTTGGTATTTCTGTTTAGCACAGACTTAGTAGTTTCTATTGTGAGAATACAGACTTAAATAAGGAAGCAAAAACTAAACGAAGGACCAAGTATGTGGTCAGTGGGCAATTTTAGGAAAGCATACACATGTGTGCAATTAACTTGACTCTGCGTTTTAAGAATGTCTGGAGTTCCTGGGTGAAAGGGAGGGAGGGCAGCAGGTTCATAAAAGAGTGATTTCAATTCTCTTTTCCCTTTCTCATTCAATCGTTGCTTGAAGCACCAAAACAGTAGCACACTCATGCAGTGACATAGAAAAGCTATCAAACAAGTTAGGATCACAGCAGAACAATGAGTTTGTTGTATATAAAACGTGTCGTGCACAACAGCCATGCCTTATGATGAGAGCCACTATACATAAAATTGTGAGATAACCCAGACCTCACTAAAAAAAGTTGAAATCCTTGCAAATTACCATTCGTTTTAGTATATGGTGTGATTCAGTAGTCCCAGCTAACTTTGAAGAACGTCAACACTGCTAGCCTTCTCTGAATCACCCTTCTCTTTTCCACTAAAATTTTAACGTTGATTTGACCATTCAAAGGGAAAGCACAATATTACCCAAAGAGCACTGCCCGTCAACAACCACACATTTATTCTTTGTTTCTATGAAAGCATAAACAAACTCAAAAGAAAGCAGTTTTACAATATAATGTTTTTATAGTATATCACAGCATGAAAATACTGAGGAAAAAGGTTGACCCACCAGTAAACATTTTGAAAAGCACATCAGATATGCATGTAGCAGAGACAGCCCTTGAATGGAAATAGGTGGTGCTCATACTGGTGAGTTTTATCACAGTACAGTACTGGTCTAGATTTTATAGAAAACTAAAGGCCAGGTTTTCCAGCATAGTAACTGTCCAAATGAAAAAATTTGCAAGATCCACTTGTGCCTAAAAGGTGTAAACATTTCAAGGTCTTTTACAGATGAAAGAAATGATTAGCCCCTCAGCCCACTGCACTTATGTACCTAATTTACTTATATTAATATCTGCCTTCCCCTCTAGTCTGTGAGATCCTTGTGGACACGGAAAGTTTCTACCAATTCTGTTACTTTGTATTCTAACAAGTGCTTAATATAGTGCTCTCTGCACACAGTGATTGATTTATAGCTGTGATTTATTTGGTTAAGGCCACCGGACAAGTTTTTTCCCCTACTATAATGTATCTTTAAAACTGGTTCAAGTCAGCCAGGGAGTCTATTTGATGGGCAGATGTAGTGTCTTGAGAGTTCTTATTCTTAAATCTTGAATTGGATATTTAAGGGTTTATGCCCAGAAAGAGCCAGTCAGCAGTAGCAGATTGCTTCAGTCACCTACTTTTCCTGGTCTCTCCCGCTGTGGTGGTAAGGAACTGTATTCTTTCTCAACCACTGCCCTGACAGCATGATTGCACCGTGGGACCTCTCTTGAGTCTCCTAAGATGGTAGAAAGGCCCAGAAAAAAGGGAAATGCTTGCTTGTTGGCCTTCCCTAGTTCCAGCAGCAGGCTCCTGCCTCAAGACACTGGGGTAAAGTGTTACCTCAGCCTGCACAGAGCTTAGTACTGGAATTGGATTTTCCTGGTATGGATCAAATGCATTCTTTTCCAGTGGAAAGACCAATGTTAAAAATAAATTCTGCCTGGTGTGTATGAAACAATACTATTGTATAACAAGTTCAAACCATTGGCCAAATCTACATCAAAATTTAAACATTTTCCAAAAGGTTATTCTAAAAAGGATTTTACTTGAAGATGTAAACAAGAAGGAAAACATTATGGATTGAAAAATGTTCAGCACCTTTTTGAAAAATTTTATGTTTGTTAAAATAAAAACCAGATTATACACATTAAATGAGGTATTAATTGTTCAGAAATGGGTTCCCTGATTAGACTTATGGAAAACTTTAGCTTATTACCTGAGCAAATATTAAAGAGCACAACTAAAATTTGAGGTATAAGGAATAGCTGATCAATTGAAAGCAGGGATTGTGCCTACAAACAGTATTGTACTTCCCCAAGTTCTCGGTACAGTGATCTGCACAAAGTAAGGGTTCAATTAATCCTACTGATTAGTTGAATTCCTATCAATGAATGGATAAATAGTAAATTGGTGAAGAGAAATTCAGTTTCAAATTAAGGATCTAATTGACTAAAAAATCTATAATGGCAATTCAGAGGGTTTAATGATTTTACTGTAATTTCTATACACCCATGGAAGCACAGAAGAGATGCACATGTTTATATTAACATATGAATATACGTACACTAAAATGTACATACATGAGGGAAAACAGAAATATGAAGACACCAAAAAATAAAATTAATGTTCCTGGCTTCCACAGGAACTAGTCATAGATGAAACTTCCTATTTGATTTGTTATGGCAGTCTTATGTTATAATGAAGCAACATGCCCAGTGGACAAAGAATGGGAATGGGAGTTAGAGGACCTGGGTTTTAATCTAATTTTATCTGATGTGTGATATTGGGTAAATCATTAAACTTCTCTGTGCTTCAGTTACTGTGTTCATACTGATTAGCTAGTATCTATCCCCATACTTAGTACAGTGTATGGCACATAGTGAGTGCTTAACAAATACCATTAAAAAAGTTGAATTGCAATATTTCTGCTCTTCTTCTAGAATTCTGAATTTAAAAATGACATCAAAACCCATCCTTGGATATCTGAGAGCAATAAGGGAGGAAATAATTTGATTCATGTGCTACAGTGTGCAGACACACAGACAAGAAGAGACTCCACAACATAGCAGTTGAAAGCTGACAGTTTAGGGTCATTGTTCTGCTGATAAACAGAGTTGTGCATTGGTTAGGGTCCCCATAGTTCACAGTGCTCCTTCAAATAGTTATCTTACTGCTTCCTTCTCTGGGACCATTGTGGCCTATTGGAGCAGAACTTCAAAAATGGAGCCAAATCCTGAGAATGATGAAGTCTGTGTAAAGAGACAATTATGTGGGGATCAATGCTGCTCACTGGTCTTCACTTATGCCTCCTGTGCAGATAGCCCCTGCTTATATGGAGAGAAATACTGCTTATGTACAAAAGGGTGATTGCTGAAGAATCACTTGAGGTCAGTGAATTGTATTAAATAAAATTAAACAAAAACACTCCTTCTGAAAATGTAAAAATTTGGATGTATTCTGACAGAAAAGGGAAACTGTTTTCTCTCCATACTACTGCCTTATGTATGTATGCCTTACGGCCATACAATTCTCTATATTTAGCCTCAAATATAGAAAGTTGGCTCTTTTCTTTGAGTCCCACACTGCACTGCAGGAGGTGCAGTTAAAATACATTGTTCAGGCAGGTGGCAGACAATGCAGAAACCACAGGAGAGTTTCCTCAGTGTACTTAGTGGAGCCTGAATGACTGAACCTCCGGAGGGACAGCTTCTAGAAAGTTTCTTGAAAATGTACTGAAATGAAAAATCAACCGCAAAGAACCAAAGGCAAAGTGCAAACAAGATCAGCTGAATGAGTAAGTATAATAGCCTGTCAGTCTTCGGTTGTGGGGGAGGGATGGAAGACATAGTAACTGGAATGGGATGTGTGGTTTTGTCCAGTGGATATCTGAGTGACAGAATGATGGTTCTGCCTATGCTTTGGACCTCACACTCTCAACTGATTCTCTCACTTCACGGTGCCAGATATAACTCATGCTGTGGAAAGAAGTGATTTTAAATTAGCAGATTTCCTTTTTTCTTTCTCCACCCTTAAAGAGGATGGGCAAACAGGAGATTTCATGATGTCCAGCCTACCTTATGCATTTGTTAATTAGAAATCATTGCCTGCAAATATTAGTGATCATCAATTAGGCACGATAAAGGTCATAGTTTAAATATTATTTTAAGAAAATTTTCCAAATTTTGGTGAGTCATTTTCTTGACACCATCAGTCAGCATCTATTGAATATTTAAGTGTGCACTCCTTTCTTCTGACTGTGTTAACATATTTTGGCATTCTAGCCAATTGAGACTAGAGATTATCAATGAGTTGGATTCATTCTGGACAATGACTCAGACAGCATATTGATATCCATTTTTCCACTCTGCACAGCAGAGGTCATTCTTTTTATATATGAGTTAATACTAATTCTATTTTTAAATGGTATTTGTAAAGTGCTTACTCTGTGCCAGGCACTGTTCTAAGTGCTGGGGTAGATACAAGGTAATCAGACACACTGATTAGATGCAGAAATTTCAGGAGAGTTCCTTGGTGTACTTAGTGAAGCCTGAATGAATGAACCTCCATCAGCTCAGGCACACTGGTGGCACACAGCTCTATTGGAAGTTGCCAGATAAAACTTTCACAATAGTTTGTGCAGTCTTAATTTTTAAGAAAGTGGAGAGGGCACCACCTGACTTCTTACATCAGAAAGACTCCTAAGCAACCCAGACGGAATCACCACCATTTTAAATTTTTTTCATCTTTACATGCGCTTTCTCTATGGCTTTAGGCAGGTTTATCAACATAACATGAGCATATGCTATTAGAAGCAGCACAGGCTTGGGAGTCAGAAGGAACTGGTTTCTGCCCAGCTCTGCCATTCGTTTGCTGTGTGACCTTGGACAAGTTGGTTAACTTCTCTGTGCCTCAATTATCTCATCTGTATAATGGGATTAAGACTGTGAGCCCCATGTGGGACATGCACTGTGTCCATCCTGATTACCTTGCATCTACCTGAGTGCTTAGAATAGTGCCTGGCACATAGAAAGAACTTCATAAATGCCATTAAAAAATAAAGTTAGTATTAACTCATATATAAAAGAAGACCTCTGCTGTACAGGCTGGTTTTTCACGTTAAAGATCTCATCTAGGGTTTCTGGATATCTTCCGAATTTTTGGAATTCTTCCTGCTATGGGTCTGCAACCACTAAAACCATACTGAAAGTGTAAGGAAGGGAGGTACAGATGTTGTTCTGAGAAATTAAATCCAAATCTATCCCCAAGACCTCAGAAGGGAGGTTAAAGTTTCAGTCTTTCCTTGAACGTCTTTTAGAAATTAGAACTAGGAATCCTTCTAATTTGAGTCAAATAGTCAAAACGGGATCTGTAATCCTCATTCCATCACAATCAGAAGTAAACTTCTTTGGCAAAGAGAATTGATTGTTGCTGGTGAATTAGTCCATGAAGTAGAAGCACCTCTGTATGCTGTTGCAGAGTTTATGTTTTCTTTTTTCAATACCCACTTACTGGAAATATTTAATTATAATTTACTATCAGCCAGGCACATTGCAGACTATTCACAGTTGGCTTTCTGACGATGTCACTCAAATGAGCAATTTATGGTGCTTCTAGTTGTAGCATGTGGAATATTCTGAGTCACCAGGCACTACTGTACATCTCTTGTCTGTTTCATTTTTTTTTCCCTTGTGATGGCATTCTTGACTGCTCTTCTTATTTGGAAATGATCTCCCTTTTCAAGCTTCGGCAATGGCTTGATCCTATCAGTATAAACAGCCCTTCTTCTTCTAGACCAATTTTCCAGATATCTTCAGCAGGGTTTTCATGATCTTCATTCCAGTCTGACTTACTCTGACTCCAGAGCAGACCAAACTAACAAAAGATAATAATTAAAATCTACCTCTTCAGCAATGTCCATTACTTTGTAATTCACTAATGATATATCCCCAGTTTATTTGAAACTTTTCTCAGTTTTCTTTCCTTAAATTCCTGATTTATCTGTTACTCCTTCCTTTCTAAAGGATCTCTGACAAACCTTGATCTGGCAAGATCAGTGTGCTAATGATCAGAAAGCCCCTTAAACTCCATTTACAATTAAGTAAGGCCGGGGTTGCACTACATGTCCAGTGCAAAGTGCAAGTTTCCAAAATTGACGAACTACAACTTTGGAAGAGCTGGACTAATGCCACTTTGTGATTATGTGAACAAACATGATGAAAGATGAAATACAAAAATGTGAAAAAAATTCAGAGTTCACTCACTCTCTCACCCCTTTGAACTTACTTGATGTTGCTCACCAAAAATATTTGGGGAATGAATCTTCTCTTTTTGAAGCAATTGATTTGCTGCTTCTATTATTCACCTCACCACAAATTAGTCCACATTGAAGAGAAGATGTTAGGGAGAGTACAGTGTAATTCAGTAATTTTTTTTGTAAAATGTAGTTAAGTGTCAATGATATTATCTCCTCAATCACCAACAAGGAAATGTGTTGTGGGGAGGAATAGTTCAAGTAGTAAAGGTAGCAATGGGCAAATGTTTAGAACCGCTATTTAATTTATCTTGAAATTTCCAGAGAAGTGACAGAAGTATTAGTGTTGGGCTGCTGTTTCACGCAATTCCAATAGTAGGTTATTTTGTGAAAAAAAAAATCTTCCATTATAAAGTATAATACATTGAAAATTAACTTAGCTTCATACTTTAGCACATCAAACCTCACCTCCTACCTGTTGCTTCATGAAAAAGGTTTTCTTTGACGCAGAGATAATGTTACAGATTGGAAAGCTCTTCATAGGGAGGTATAGGGAGCACATGAGAAGCAGACCACTTATTTTAGGGCTACACAGTATTTACTGCTTTGCATTTAATGTTTCCATACTGGAGTTATCTCTTTTTCAGAGATGCAAATAATTAGCACTGCAGTGCATATCAGGTGCTTGAAAAGTTAGTAAATAGACTTGAAGAATTATGAAACAGGCCTGACTAATATTAAAGGTTGAATCCTATCAGTCTTTTTCTTGAAAAAATATGGATAAAAATCACCATTTAGGGTGTCTCAAACTCTCCAGGAAATGGGGACAGTGATTATTTTTTGAAGGACATGGAATTCCATAGAAAAGTGAGAAGTAACTACAGATTATCATTATTAGCATTAAACAGGCTAAGATTAGCAAGCTACTTATCTGTCAGTATTTACATTTGGTAGGTCATATACACTGATTAGGAACTCTTATTACATTCAGAGCACACATTTAAAGTGCTATTGGTTAAGATATAGATCTAGTTTAGGAAAACACTAGTCAGGTCATAAAGATTTAACATTAATTATTAGAAAGCCACATATCATTTTCTTGGCCTTAACTATTATTAGCATGGTATGGCATCTAAGAGGCAAAAATCAGAATATAACCATTACACTGAAAAGCGCACCTTGAGGTCCAGGATTTCCCGGCGGTCCTGGCATTCCATCTTTGCCTGGTGGTCCAGGTTTTCCATGAGCAGCGAGCATTGCAGCTGGTAATTTCAGCTGGGATATGAACAAAGCCATTCTCTCTTCATTTATGAAAAACATTAAAAAGTAAGTCAATTTCAAACAAAATCTCCATCATGTCTAAAAACAAAGGCCACAGTTACAGGGACAAAGTGAATCATTCAATAAATGGAATATTCTGAGAACCTATTGAGTGCCAAGGACTGTATTTTATATTTAGGAGAAGGCAACTAAGTGAAGTGGAGTAGAGAGAGCATGGTCTTGTGGATAACAGCAGGAACCCGGGAGTCAGGAGGATCCGGCTTCTAAACTGGGCTCCACCACTTGCCTGTTGTGTGACCTCGGGCAAGTAACTTTAACTTCTCTGGGCCTGTTACCTCATCTGTAAAATGAGGATTAAGACTCTGAGCCCCATGTGGAACAGGGACTGTGTCCAACCTGATTAGCTTGTATCAACCCCAGCACTTAGAACAGTGTAAAGCACATTGTAGGTGCTTAACAAATACCATTGTTAAGAGTTATTATCAAGCTAATGACTTGGGCAAACAGATTTCCTATGATATAATGAGGGAATGATTTTGGATGAAGTTTTTTATAATTAATTGTGCATAAAGATCAAATTATTTAGATGGCAGCTCAACTTTCCCTTGACTTTCTAGTAGGATACACCTAAAGCCTGAGACTTCCCTAAGAAGTGCAGGGAGGCAGCCTGGTTTAATGAGCAAACACTAGTGAGAAAATACTATGCTAAAATTTTCCTGAAGCTCTGTTTGAACTGGAATAGTCAATATAATGCACAATACAGAAACACAGTTAAATCTTAATGGGAGATGAATGCTACTTCTGTTGCTGATGTCATGTTCTGCCCCAGGGAAGGCAGATAGATGTCTGTATGGACCAGGGAGATGTTTCCCCCAGTTCAAGAATAGCACAAAGATGTAACAAATGTTCTAGCGTGAGGTCTGCTCCAGGGGTGGGTGGCAGGGCACTTTTCTGGGCCTGATTTGGGAGAAGGTGGTGGACAGTCAATCCTGCAGATTGGCAGTCAGAATGGCTGCTGCTCTTCCCCTCTTCTGTCTACATTTCTTCAATGAAACATAAAGGCCTACAGTGGGGAAGAATCACTACCCCTAAATCACATTTCCATCCCTGAACTCTCTCCCTCTCTGCACTCTCACATTTCCTCTTGCCTTCAAGACATCTCTGCTTGGATGTCTTCCCTTCACCTCAAGCTTAACATGTCCAAAACAGAACTCCTAATCTTGCCACTCAAACCTTGTCCTCCCCATGACTTTCCCATCACTGTAGATGGCACCAACATCCTTCCTATCTCACAATCCTGTAACGTTGGCATTATCCTTAACTCCTCTTTCATTCAACCCACATACTCAATCCATCACTAGATCCTGTCGGTCCCACCTTCACAACATTGCTAAAATTCGCCCTTTCCTTTCCATCCAAACTGCTACTGTGTTAATACAATCAGTCATCCTATCCTGCCTGGATTACTGCATCAGCCTTCTCGCTGACCTCCCGGCTTCCTGTATTTCTCCACTCCAGTCCATACTTCACTCTGCTGCCTGGATCATTTCTCTACAAAAACGTTCAGGACATGCCACCCCACTCAAAAAACTCCAGTGGCTCCTCATCTATCTCTGCATCAAACAAAAACTTCTCATGATTGGCTTTAAAGCATTCCACCACTTTGACCCCTCCTACCTCACCTCCCTGCTCTCTTTCTACAACTCAGCCCACACACTTCGCTCCTTTAATGCTAACCTTCTCACTGTGTCTTGATCTCACCTGTCTTGCTGTCGATCCCTGGTCCATGTCCTGTCCCTAGCCTGGAACGCCCTCCCTCCTCAAATCCAACAGACAATTACTCTCCCCTCTTCAAAGCCTTATTGATGGCACACCTCCTCCAAGAGGTCTTCCCAGACTAGCCCCTCTTCCTCTTCTCCCACTCCCTTCTGTGTTGCCCTGACTTGCTTCCTTTTTTTTTTTAAGTGGTATTTGTAAAGTCAATTTGCTTGTATCCACCCCAGCACTTAACACAGTGTCTGGCACATAGTAAGTGCTTAACAAATACCGTAATTATCATTAAAGTGCTTACTATGTGCCAGGCACTGTTCTGAGCACTGGAGTAGATTCAAGGTAATCATGTTGGATACGGTCCCTGTCCCACATGGGGCTCATAGTCCTAATCCCCATTTTACAGATGAGGTAATAGAGGCACAGAGAAGTTAGGTTCATTCATTCATTCAATCATACTTATAATAATAATAGTAGTAGTATTTGTTAAGTGCTTACTATGTGCCAGACACTGTAGTAAGTGCTGGGGTGTATACAAGCAAATCGACTTGGACACAGCCTCTGTCCCACATGGGGCTCACAGTCTCAATCCCCATTTTACAAATGAGGTTAACTGAGGCACAGAGAAGTTAAGTGACTTGACCGAGGTTACACAGCAGACAAGTAGTGGAGCCAGGATTAGAACCGATGACCTTCTGACACCCAGGCCCATGGGAGAGTACAATACAACAATAAACACTTTTCCTACTCACAACAGGCTTACAGTCTAGAGCAGGGGAGACAGACATTAATATAAATAATTTACAGATGTGTACATAAGTGCTATGGAGCTGGGAAGGGGGATGAACAAAGAGAGCAAGTCATGGTGACACAAAAGGGGATGGGAGAAGAAAGGGGGGGCTTAGTAAGGGAAGGCCTCTTGCAGGAGATGAGCCTTGAAGCCGGGGGAGAGTAATTGTCTGTCAAATTTGAGGAGGAAGGGCATTCCAGGCCAGAGGCAGCATGTGCATGAGGGGTCAGTGGTGAGATAGATGAAATTGAGGCACAGTGAGAAGATTAGCATTAGAGGAGTGGGCTCGTTTGTAGTAGGAGAGTAGTGAGGTGGGGTAGGAGGGGTAGGAGAGTGCTTTAAAGCTAATAGTGAGAAGCTGTTGTTTGTTGTGGAGGTGGATGGGAAACCACTGGAGTTTTCTGAGGAGTGGAGAAACATGTACTGAATGGTTTTGTAATAATAATAATTAATAATTATGGTATTTGTTAAGTGCTTACTGTGTCCCAGGCACTGTACTAATCGCTGGCATGGATATAAGCAAATCGAGCCGGACACAGTCCCTGTCCCACTTGGGGCTCACAGTTTCGACTCCCATTTTACAGATGAGGTAACCGAGGCTCACAGAAGTTAAGTTCTTCTAGACTGTGAGCCCACTGTTGGGTAGGGACCGTCTCTATATGTTGCCAACTTGTACTTCCCAAGCGCTTAGTACAGTGCTCTGCACACAGTAAGCACTCAATAAATACGATTGATTGATTGATTGATTAAGTGACTTGCCCAGGGTCAGACAGCAGATAAGTGGTGGATCTGGGGTTAGAACCCATGACCTTCTGACTCCAGACCCATGCTCTAGCCACTGTGCCATGCTGCTTCATGGTACAGAAAAATGAACCAGGCAGCAGAGTGAAGTATGGACTGGAGTGGGGAGAGGCAGGAAGCTTGGAGATCAGAACGAAGACTGATACAGTAATCCAGGCGGGATAGGATGAGTGAATGCATTAACACAGTAGCAGTCTGAATGGAAAAGAAAGGGCGGAATTTAGTGATGTTGTGAAGATGGGACCCAAAGGATATAGTGATGGATTGAATGAATATGTGGATTAAATGAGAGAGTTAAGGATAACTCCAAGGTTATGGGCTTGTGAGACAGGAAGGATGGTGGTGCCTTCTACAGTAATGGGAAAGTCACGGGAAGGATAGTTTGAGTGGGAAAATAAGGAATTCTGTTTTGGAAATGTTAAACCTGAGGCGAGGTCACGCAGCAGACAAGTGGCAGACTCAGGATTAGAACCCAGGTCCTTTTCACTCGGCCTGTGCTCTATTCATTAGGCTGTTTCTCTTCAAATACAAAAGACAATTCATGTCTATATAATCATGTAACAACAAAGAGCACCTAATAAAGACATTATTCTAGATTATTTGCACACAAGTTATTAATCACTGAGCAATTAGTTATTATTTTGGTACATATCTGATCAACTATATTTATATTTTAGTAATGGGAAGGTTCAGTCTTAGAAAAAGACTGATCACGTTTGTTCATATACATTCAAATTCTCTGTATGGGACTCACGTTGTACTTCCTAAGCGCTTAGTATGGGTTATGCATTCAGCAGGGGTTTAATACTGTGGTATTGGTTAAGTGTTTACTCTGTGGCAAGCATTGTAATAAGTGCTGGGAGGAGATACAGGATAATCAGCTCAGAAACAGTCTACTACAACTTTTCTTTTTGTCCATACTCTAAGGGAACCCTTAGAACCTCAAGAACAATGTAAGACCTTGCAAAATAAAGTTGGATACTGGGAACCTCCATTGGTGATAGCATGTGAACATTGCTAGATTTTAACATGATTAACTAGATTTTTTTGATATAAGCAAAGTACCAATAAGCCAGTTCCACAACCCCTGCCACCACACACACACACACACACACACACACACGAAAAAATGTTTATCAATCCACAGTTTGGCTATATTTTAACTTTGGCTGTTTTTATTGCTTAATTCTATCATTATTTAGTAGATACTGCTAGACATTTCTTTTCAGCTTTCTGAATTTTTTCTATATACAAAATCATTGAATTCTGAATTTTTAGCAAAAGTTCCAATTGCCCAGGTGATCTGTTATTTGTAGTTTTGCATATAATGGTAATTATACATTCCAGTACCATGGCTTAATTATAGTACATCTGCTTCAAGACCCTTCAACACCTATTAACAAAAGTGTTTCTACTCCATCATGTGGGCCTGAATAGGCTTAATTTTAAAGTAATTGGCTTACAGTAATTTTTTTAATAGCCAAATCTTTCAATTAGTTATTAGTAGGTGTAAATCACCCACTTCTTTAAAGCACATTGAAATTTTTATTTAGCATGGCATATTATTCCTTATGAACCAAATCCAATTGCTATATCATTTAAAATAGATTTTTTATGCTCTAAATGAATTGTAAAAGTGTGTGTGCTCTTAATATGCATTTCTCTTGTTTTAGGATATCTGTATCAGTTAAATGAATTTGGCTGTGCTTCTTAATGAGGTAGCAAATTGAACAGCTCTCATGCAAGCTGACGGACAATGTTGCATTAAAATCATTGCGTAAAATGAAGCTGGTGCTTTGGATTTTTTAGATGATGAGAGCATCAAGCGCTAGTTCATCAAAGTTTAATATAGACAATATAATTATAATACACAGTTTTGTTAAAAGCTTGAATACTGCTACAAACCCTCATCACCTCCTACTTGGAATACTCTAACAGTTTGTTGATTGGTCTCACTTCATCAAGTTTCTTTCCTTAAATCTTCCCATTTCAGTTTATTCTTCACGTAGCTGCATGCATCATATTCTTAAAATGCCATTGGAATAAGATACTCCCTTCTTCCCAGAATGATTCTCTACTCCTTCTTGCATCAAACAAAACGTCCCCACCATTGGCTTCCAGCTCTCCACCAGGTATCTCTCATATTATTCTGTTTTCTTGTTTAATAAAAATTATATTATTTACTAAGCACTTACTAAGTGCTAGGCACTGTACTAAGCGCTGGGATGGATACAAGTAAATCAGGTTGGACACAGTCCCTGTCCTACAACGGGCTCACAGTCTCAATCCCCATTTTACAGATGAGGCAACTGAGGCATAGAGAAGTGAAGTGACTTGCCCAAGGTCACGCAGCAGACAAGTGGTGGAGTCAACATTAGAACCCATGACCTTCTGGCACCCAGGTCTATGCTCTATCCACTACACCATGCTGCTTCAGTAATAATAATTATGGTATTTGTTAAGTACTTACTATATGTCAAACACTGTTCTAAGCACTAGGGTAGATACAAGATCTCAGGTTGGACACAGTCCCTGTCCCAATAGAGATTACAGTGCTGGTAGAAGAGAGCAGGATTTAATCCCCATTTTACAGATAAGGAAACTGAGACATGGAAAAGTTAAGTAACTTGCCCAAGGGCACACAGCAGACAAGTGGCCAGAGCTAGAATTAGAACCCAGTCCTCTGACTCCCAAGCCCATACTCTTTCCACTAGGCAATGCTGTTTTTCTCACTCTTCCAAGCATACGTTCTAACTGTATTTCACTTATGACCATCCCAGTTTTGATCCATTGTTCACACCTTGCCCAGGTTCTGAACTCCTTGACCGCTCAAATCCACCCAACTGTTCTTCTCTACCTTCAAAGTCCTCCTAAAAAGTCATGCCTCCAAGAGATGCTCGCAACAATGGCCAAGTGCCACACCTTTGAATCTCCTACCTTCTTGATTTTGTCACTTAGCCATCATGTATACATTTCTTTATTTGTAATTCTGTTGTAATATGCTCTCCAAAGTACTTAGTACAGTCTGCTGCTCACAGTAAGAGCTCAACAAATACCACTGATTGATATTAAATTAATCCTTGTTTTTGTATTTACCATTTGTAGCTATGATATTACATATTTACCTCCTACATATTCGGTAATTGGATCTGTTGGTGTCCCTCATTATAGTATAAAGTCTTCATGGGGAAGAACCCAAAACTTTTCATTCTATTGTCTATTGACAAATGCCTCTTAAAGTTCCCTATACATAGTAAACACTCAGTAGATACTGTTGAGATGATAAAGGCAGTGTTATGGATGGAAACTCAAAATGTCATTTTCCCACTATTCAATCAATTTACAATTCAGAAAATATTCCTTAATCTGGCTGACCTTAGTACAGTGTGGGACACAAAGTAAGTGTTTAACAAATACCACATTTAACTGTTATCTACCACTTATACAAAGTAAGCCTATTTCCTTCTATTTTTGCTACCTCTGGAATGGAAAACATTTCATCAACTTCTCCTTGTGGTAACACCTGAGGTTATTTAGTCACTCGTAAATTTTGTCTTCTCAAGGATAAACTGTAAAACTTTGCAATAGAACCTATTTTACAACCTTATTGTTTTTTATGGTATTTGTTAACTGCTTATTATGAGTACTATGCTGGGGTAGATATAAGCTAATCAAGTAGGCCATCATCCATGTCCCACATAAAGCTCGTAGTATTAATCCCCATTTTACTGATAAGGTAACTGAGGCACAGAGAAGTGAAGTGACTTGTCCAAGCTCACACAACAGACAAGTGGTGTAGCCAGGATTAGTGCCAATGTCCTCCTGACTCCAAGGCCAGTGCTCGATCCATTACATCTACTACATAGCACTCTTAAAAATACAGAGTATTCTAAGGTCTGCCTATTTTCAGGAAGAAAAGGATTCATTTATGGCCCTGGGAAGTCACACCTTTTCATATATTCAGTCAATCAATCAATGAATCGATTGATGGTATTGAGTGCTTACCATGTACAGGGCTCTGTACTAAGTGCTTGGGAAAGTATAATACAATAGGTAGGTGCGATCTAAGCCAACAAGGAGTTTTCAGTCTGCAGGGGGAGCAGACATTAAAATAAATAATGGATAGGGAACATAGAGTGTAAGGATATATTTATGTACATTGTCGATACAGACAGGGAGGATAGATAGCGGAACTGAGGGCTTAGTCAGGCCTCTTGGAGGAGATGTAATTTTAGGAGGATTTTGAAGGACTGGGGAGTGGTGGACTTTGCAGTACTATAATATTACAGCATTGGGCTAACACTATTACCTTACAGTCGGGTTGTGAACTACTGTAATTGATTTTCAAGCCTATCTTTTGCTGCCATATTTCTTTCTACCTAATCTCATCCTCATGTTGAATTTTTGTAATTTGCTTTCTGTTCTTTTCCCTGTTTCAATTGTATCTGGCCTGTATTTGATAAAATCTATACCAATATGCTGTGCAGCCAGAGTGGCTGAACCCACTGGGGTCTCATTCGACATTCATGTTTCCGTATAAAACGTCAAGGCTGAATGGGAACAGTTCACCAAATATGCCTCAGTCAGTCAGTCAGTCAGTCAGTCAATCATATTTACTGAGCACTTACTATGTGCAGAGCACTTTACTACATCTGTAGGAGAGTACAGTATAACAATAAACAATAAATGAACGAGTCATCTACACGTGCTGCCTCAAATTCCTCAACACCAACGCTCTCCTCGACCCCCTCCAGTCTGGCTTCCATCCCTTACATTCCACGGAAACTGCCCTCTCAAAGAACACCAATGATCTCCTGCTTGCCAAATCCAACGGCTCATACTCTATCCTAATCCTCCTCGACCTCTCAGCTGCCTTCGACACTGTAGACCACCCACTTCTCCTCAACACACTATCCAAACTTGGCTTCACTGACTCTGTCCTCTCCTGGTTCTCCTCTTATCTCTCCAGTCGTTCATTCTCAGTCTCTTTTGCAGGCTCCCCCTCCCCCTCCCATCCCCTTACTGTTCCTCAAGGTTCAGTTCTTGGTCCCCTTCTGTTCTCGATCTACACTCACTCCTTTGGTGACCTCATTCGCTCCCATGGCTTCAACTATCACCTCTACGCTGATGACACCCAAATCTACATCTCTGCCCCTGCTCTCTCCCCCTCCCGCCAGGCTCATGTCTCCTCCTGCCTTCAGGACATCTCCATCTGGATGTCTGCCTGCCACCTAAAACTCAACATGTCCAAGACTGAACTCCTTGTCTTCCCTCCTAAGCCCTGCCCTCTCCCTGACTTTCCCATCACTGTTGATGGCACTACCATCCTTCCCGTCTCACAAACCCGCAACCTTGGTGTCATCCTCGACTCTGCTCTCTCGTTCACCTCTCACATCCAAGCTGTCACCAAAATCTGCCGGTCTCAGCTCCGCAACATTGCCAGGATCCGCCCTTTCCTCTCCATCCAAACCGCTACCCTGCTCGTTCAAGCTCTCATCCTATCCCGTCTGGACTACTGCATCAGCCTTCTCTCTGATCTCCCATCCTCGTGTCTCTCCCCACTTCAATCCATACTTCACGCCACTGCCCAGATTGTTTTTGTCCAGAAATGCTCTGGGCATGTTACTCCCCTCCTTAAAAATCTCCAGTGGCTACCAATCAACCTATGCATCAGGGAGAAACTCCTCACCCTGGGCTTTAAGGCTGTCCATCACCTCGCCCCCTCCTACCTCTCCTCCCTTCTCTCCTTCTCCAGCCCAGCCCACACCCTCCGCTCCTCTGCCGCTAATCTCCTCACTGTGCCTCGTTCTCGCCTGCCCCGCCGTCGACCCCCGGCCCATGTCATCCCCCTTGACTGGAATGCCCTCCCTCTGAACATCCACCAAGCTAGCTCTCTTCCTCCCCTCAAGGCCCTACTGAGAGCTCACCTCCTCCAGGAGGCCTTCCCAGACTGAGCCCCCTCCTTCTTCTCCCCCTCCTCCCCCTCTCCATACCCCCGCCTTACCTCTTTCCCTTCCCCACAGCACCTGTATATATGTATATATGTTTGCACGTATTTAGTACTCTATTTTACTTGTACATATTTATTCTATTTATTTTATTTTGTTAATATGTTTTGTTTTGTTCTCTGTCTCCCCCTTCTAGACTGTGAGCCCACTGTTGGGTAGGGACCATCTCTATATGTTGCCAACTTGTACTTCCCAAGTGCTTAGTACAGTGCTCTGCACACAGTAAGCGCTCAATAAATACGATTGATTGATTGAATAAACAGACACATTTCCTGCTTACAACAAGCTTAAGGCCTCAGACTAGGAATGTGGATGACATATTTTTTGTGACTTTGAATATATTTTCAGTGTGCCTAATTTAGTCTGCTAAACTGAAGTGATATTCAGGAAACAGTGAAATTGCTAGTATGAGGGAATCTGATAGAAATATAGCCAAAGCCCAGTTGTATCATTACATGAAAGAACCTGTTGTATGTGTCTAGGAGAGGCTGAGTAAACAAGCGGAGGAAGAATTGAAGCACTAGAACTATCCTAAACTGTAAACTCACTGTGGACAGGGAATGTGTCTAACGTCTCTGTTGTATGGTACTCTCTCAAGTGTTTAGTACAATGCTCTTCACACAGGATGAACTTAATAAATACCACTGATTGATTGAGTGGCCCGTTTCTCTTGGTACTTAAACCATTTTTTTTTCTCCCTCTGCTCTCCTCTCATTCTTGCCACCTAGCACCATCTTGATCATAAACTTGAGGCATCTCAGTCCCCCTATAATTTTCATCTCTGTAAAATGGGGATTAAAAATTGTGAGCCCCATGTGGGACAGGGATTGTGTCCAACCCGATTTGTTTCTATCCACCCCAGGGCTTAGAACAGTGCCTGGCACATTTAAAGTGCTTTACAGATACCCCAATAATTTGTCAACAACCAATTTTATTGTGTATTCACTGATTGTAGGTTGCTCAATCAGAAGCTATGTTGGCTTAGTTGGATCAAGGCCCATGTGTAGGGGGTATAGGCAGGGGCAGAGGGAGAGAGAGAATGAAAAAGAGAGAGAGAATGTGTTTGTATTTGTATATGTGCAGAGGTAGGCTTCGGACCTGTAAGACCCAGGTTAAATCATGCCCTATTCTTGGTGAAGGCACGTACTCTGAATTCAGTTCAATAGAAAACATAATGCTAATGCCTTATGTGTAATTAAAATAAATTTTTTTTAAAACAGATTTTGGATTTGTAGGATATGAGATTTAGGAAGAATATATTTGGCATATTTTCCTATTTAACCTGCTCTGTTAAGTCCTAGAATATTTCAATTTAACTCCCTATTAATTCCCCTGTCATATTTAACACATATTCAACACAATTTAATGCTCATTTGTTTGGTGGTTTGTGAATTCAGCCTGCCATTCATAACATTCACTCATCTTTGACTGTATCACAGAATACTTAAGGGAAAATCCTTCTTCAGCTTCAGCACAAAACCTTAAAAGCATCCCTTCAACTTCTTACAGATAAACTAGATTTAAGGTAAGCCCTATACTTGTTTATTGTTTGCATGAAATTATTTACTAACGTTGAATACTGTGTTACAGTAACTGAGTTGTTTGAAAGGATATACCAGGGAGTGGTCAAAATCTATTTTACCTAAATTACTATGGGAAAATTCACCTTGTTTACAATTATTCACTAAATGTTTGGTTTTTCAGAACCAATTCAGAAGCTTTTTCTTTTTAAAATGTATTGTTTTTGTTAGGAGGTTTGTAACAGATTGATCATGAAAGTTGTATGTGTTTTTTTTTTAAAAAAGTACAACTAGAAAAGCCTGGTTTTTCTAGAATTCAAATAACTCTGAATCCTCAGTCTGTGAGTGAAGCCAGTAGATTTAACAAGCCAGTATATTTAACAGTTATTAATAAAATTAAATAAAATATGACTTGGTAGAGAATAAAGGAAACCTATTTAGCAAATTATGTTCTAACCTTCAAAAATCCTGAGGACCTCCTGGTTGATATATTTTTTAATTTCTTCAAATGAAACTGCGTTAGCCTAAAGAAGAAAAAAACACAAGGTAGTGTTTTCCAAACAATGAAAAGAGCAGAGCAAGCTAGGCCTTCATTCATGCATTCATTAATTCAGTCTTATTTACTGAGCACTTACTGTGTGCAGATCACTTTACTAAGTGCTTGGGAGAGTACAATATAACAACAAACAGATTCATTTCCCGGCTATAATGAGCTTAAAGTCTAAAGGGGAAGATAAACATTAATATAAATAAATAAATAAATAAATAAATAAATAAATAAATTGCAGATATGTACACAGATGTGTATTCATTGGACTAGCAGACAGGCAGATAGAGTAGTAGATAAATTCGATCACTTGATTATTATTGTGGTATTTGTTATGGGCTTACTATGTGCCAACCACTGTACTAAACACTGGGATACATGCAGATTAATCCAGTAATATTATAATCCAGTACATAAATTCTGTGGGGCTGGGAATGGGGATGAATAAAGGAGCAAGGCCTGAGAGCCCATATCCTCCGCTCCTCTGCCGCTAACCTCCTCAATAAAGGAGCAAGGCCTGAGAGCCCATACCCTCCTCTCCTCTGCCGCTAACCTCCTCAATAAAGGAGCAAGGCCTGAGAGCCCATACCCTCCTCTCCTCTGCCGCTAACCTCCTCACTGTGCCTCGTTCTCGCCTGTCCCGCCGTCGACCCTCGGCCCACGTCCTCCCCCTGGCCTGGAATGCCCTCCCTCTGCACATCCGCCAAGCTAGCTCTCTTCCTCCCTTCAAAGCCCTACTGAGAGCTCACCTCCTCCAGGAAGCCTTCCCAGACTGAGCCCCCTTTTTCCTCTCCCCTTCCCATCCCCCCAGCCCTTCCTCCTTCCCCTCCCCACAGCACCTGCATATATGTTTGTACAGATTTATTACTCTATTTTACTTGTACATATTTACTATTCTATTTATTTTGTTAATGATGTGCATCTACTTTACTTCTATTTATTCTGATGACTTGACACCTGTCCACATGTTTTGTTTTGTTGTCTGTCTCCCCCTTCTAGACTGTGAGCCTGTTGTTGGGTAGGGACTGTTTCTATATGTTGCCAACTTGTACATCCCAAGTGCTTAGTACAGTGCTCTGCATACAGTAAGTGCTCAATAATGAATGAATGAATGAATGAGAGTTCATCCTCTCCAGCCACTGAAAAGATAAGTTATATCAGTGGATCATGTTCTTTGCAATAAATTACATAAAACATAAATATTTTATGCTGTTGATTAAGTGATAAAATGAAACTTAGGTGTTTAACCACAGTAACTATCTATTGGAAGAATACTATAGTGTTATGAATGCTACTGTTATTATATGAGGAGAATTGCTTTCACATGGCAGGTGCCAGTGAAAATAAGTTTCAGTTTCTGAATTTACTATGCTTAACCATTGCTTCCATTACATCTATACGACTCTCAGAAATGTTCATATAAGGGACAAGATAGAGTCCATTAAATGCTTAAAAAGCACATTACAAATGAAAAAATCCAAAGTTCAAATAGGGATTTTTTGGAAGAAAACATTAAGTATTTTGATCAATTAGAGTGTGAATTTGTTTAATTCACAGAGTAAGTTGACTGAAAAAGTTACACACTCCATAAATGATTACTAACCATGTGCTGCAGTAACAAAATATTTTTCGGTTTAGCAATTAACTGACCGCATATGCAGTCTGAGACTGGGGAGAAAGATGGCAATGTCTCTTGGAAAGCATAAAATGGTGTATGTTCAATTGATCACCAACAATTACATTTATGAATTCAGTATCCAGGCAAGTGTGCTACTGCCAATGTCACTAGTGGTGAAGGTGATTCATTCATTCATTCAATTGTATTTATTGAGCACTTACTGTGTGCAGCGCACTGTACTAAGCGCTTGGGCAGTACAAGTTGGCAACATATAGAGACGGTCCCTACCAACAGCGGGCTCACAGCCTAGAAGGGGGAGACAGACAACAAAACAAAACATATTAACAAAATAAAATAGAATAAATATGTACAAATAAAATAAATAGAGTAATAAATACATACAAACATATATACATATATACAGGTGCTGTGGGGAGGAGAAGGAGATAAGGTGGGGGGATGGGGAGGGGGGAGAGGAAGGAGGAGGCTCAGTCTGGGAAGGCCTCCTGGAGGAGGTGAGCTCTCAGTAGGGCTTTGAGGGGAGGAAGAGAGCTAGCTTGGCAGATGTGTGGAGGGAGGGCATTCCAGGATGGGGGATGATGTGGGCTGGGGGTCGATGGTGGGACAGGCGAGAACGAGGCACAGTGAGGAGATTAGTGGCAGAGAAGTGGAGGGGGCGGGCTGGGCTGTAGAAGGAGAGAAGGGAGATGAGGTAGGAGGGGGTGAGGTGATGGACAGCCTTGAAGCCCAAGGGTGAGGAGTTTTTGCCTGATGCGTAGGTTGAATGGTAGCCACTGGAGATTTTTGAGGAGGGGAGTAACATGCCCAGAGCGTTTCTGCACAAAGATGATGCTTTCTATCTTGGCAAGGGGTGTAGTATGTTATGCTATTCGGCTATCCCCATTATCAAACTTGTCTACCTGGTGGAGGAAAACAGATACTAGATATGTGTATAGTGTAAATATAAGTTTATCTTTATGGAACTGTTTCTACTTGTGATGAATGTTCTCTTTACACTGCTCTGGATCATCTCAGGAACAATTCCATCTCTCAGCTCTCATCCTTTGCCCTCCTAGAGGACAGCTTTCCCCAAGAACTAGCAGTCCGAGCTGGGTGCTCTCAGCAACTAAGATGAGACTCAGTTGAGAACAGAAATGACCTCAGGTAACTAGAGTGGCTTTACTTCAAATCCTAAAACTCTCTGTGACCACTTTATCAAATCCATTATTCTGAGGCTAAAAAAATGGATCCTGGTTCTAGGCACACATGCCTTAAGTGTAATGCTAGCCTTTTGTGTGAGTATTGGTCTAATTTATTGCCAGGAGAATTCTTACCGGGATTCCTGGTATCCCTGGAGAACCTGGAGGCCCTTGGTAGCCGGGAGATCCTTTGGATCCTGGTGGTCCAATGGGTCCTATGACCCCCTTTGCTCCAGAAAGACCAGGCTTTCCTCTTTCACCCTGTGGACCTCTGTCTCCTGGAATTCCTGGATCACCCTATTTAAAGAAAATAAATAAGCCTTTATTACCACACATCATATGCATTTCAATGCTTGACCAAGGTTGCTGCAGTAGTTAAAGTAGCATGGCTCAGTGGAAAGAGCCCAGGCTTGGGAGTCAGAAGTCATGGGTTCTAATCCCGGCTCCGCCACATGTCTGCTGTGTGACTTTGGGCAAGTCACTTAACTTCTCTGAGCCTCAGTCACCTCATCTGTAAAATAGGGATTAAGACTGTGAGCCCCACGTGGGACAACCTAATCACCTTGTATCCCCCCCCCCCCCAACGCTTAGAACAGTGCTTCACACATAGTGAGTGCTTAACAAATGCCATTCTTCTTGTTCTTCTTCTTCTTATTATTATTATTAAATGAGATGAGAAGATCTTGCTTCTCATGTGTTGAGGGTATCATTCTGGAATTTTGGTGCTTTTGAGCCTGTCTACTTGTTTTGTTTTGTTGTCTGTCTCCCCACTTCTAGACTGTGAGCCCGTTGCTGGGCAGGGATTGTCTCTGTTGCTGAATTGTATTTTCCAAGTCCTTAGTACAGTGCTCTGCACAGAGTAAGTGCTCAATAAATATGATCTAATGAATTAATGAATTTCATCATCTTTCCAGTCCTACAGCCAGAAGTGAATTCATTTATTTGAACTGGCCCTCTTCATGATCCTTTTCTGCAGTCTTTCAGCTATGATGTGTGCAAGCATGTATTTTCAAGCATGTATTTTCATGTATGTATATATACAAGCATGTATTTTCATGTATGTGTATGTCTTTCTCTGAAATTATGAGTTTTTTAATCCACTATTAATACTTAAAAGCAAAGGCTTACTTTGATATTAAGGTACTGAAAGCCATATAACAAGTCCCGCCATAGCTTCTTCTCCCAAGGGAATTCCTTTCTCCACAAACCCAGACCTTTAAATTCCAGGAAGCTGAGGACGATTCTAAATTATTTCACAGTTTTTGAACTTTGCTCTCTTAATCAATTGATCAATTAAACTGAATTTACTGAGCATTTACTGTGTGCAGGACACTGTACTAAGCACTTGGGAAAGTAGAGAACCCTCCTACAAGGTACAAACAGGAAAAAAAAATGGAAACACCTCCCTTTAGGAAAAATACTTAAATTGTATGTTACTTAAATTAGTGTGACACAAGTAGGTCCAGCAATCCTAGCCACACATGGGCAAACATTGATATGGGGGCATTGTCGCTCACATGCACACACAGCTGTAGCCAAAGTGTGTAAGAAAGACACAGTGGAAAAAAAATAATAGAAAGGGTGCGACAGTCAGAGAAATAATGTGTGGTTACATAGAATAGCTTTTCTTTTGAAACATCAGATTTTATAGATGTTCTTAAATCCAGAATCAATTTGGACTCGGGAACAATATAGCATGTGATAAAAATTGTTCAACCACCCCAAGACTTGGAAATGTGATACAAAAAAAATTACAATAGAGATTGGATGCATTACCATTCATTCTTAGAAGGCTTAGAGTGAAATACCTTCTCATGGTGTGGAAAAAAGAATCCACAAAATTCACTAAAATGGAACTGTCACATTCACTATGGAAGATGAATAATGAAAAGTTTAGGAAATGCTTATTTTAACTTGGAGGTTTATTGGAATGCAACATTACCATGCTGGGAGCCCTTATGGAAAAGGGACTATGTCAGACCTACCCCAGTGCTTGATATAGTATTTGACATATAACACTGCTTAACAAATACTATCATTATATTATTGTTATTATTATTATCATTATTATTATTAATAATAATAATTATATGCCAGAAATAATGATATTAAAATAGACACAATCAATAGTAATTTAAAAAGCAATAATGAATAAAACTAAGAAAAATAAAGAATTGGAAAAAAACTACTTGCACACCTGTACATATCTGAAGGGGTTCATTTGGCTAATATAGACTGATTTGTTTCAAACACAAATAGCAATGATCATTTACACCTACCCGCTCTCCTTTAGGGCCTCTGTCTCCAGTTTTTCCCATAATGCCCTGTAAAATAAATAAAACCTTCCTTAGTCCACTTGACTATGCTAGCATGGGTATTCTGAGAAAATGCAATAATTTTTTATTTCAAATTTCCTACCTGAGGACCTGGCAATCCACCCTTTCCATTTATTCCCTAAAAAGAGATTGTAATTCTTAGAATAAAAGAAAATGAAGGCTTAAAAGGTCACAATCAACATTATTTGAGACTATGCTTCTTAATCTCCAAATAATATTCTCTAGTTCTGAGGTCTCAATAATCACATCAGTTCTCTTTAATCAATCAATCGTATTTATTGAGCGCTTACTGTGTGCAGAGCACTGTACTAAGCGCTTGGGAAGTACAAGTTGGCAACATATAGAGACAGTCCCTACCCAATGAGTATATGCTATTCCACAAATGAATGCTCCACACAGGGAACAGGCACTATAGTGTGTGCTAGGGTCCCCACCTTATTATTTTATTTGGTGCAGTATAACAGTCAATAAACACTGTCCTTTTAAATTCTAGAAAAACTTTACAGATGGACAATGTACGTTTGCAGCACTGTACAAAGGAAAACAAAGCACTTTGGTTCAACTAAGAGACTTAATGTCCTGATGGCACATGTGTCTTTGAGCTTTGTTTAGAAGAGGAGAGATCAAGGTGAGGAAAATGATTTTTTTTTTTGCCAGCAGGCAATTGCATGGTTATGCTCTCCTGAAAAGCCTAAGAGACCTGAATTGTTCCAGAATGGATTCGATGAGGGTGGAATTGCAGACAACTACATGTTTTCCCTGCTGTAAATTACACTAAAACCTGTCACTGTTGATAAGCCAACCAAAGCCTCCCAACCTCTCTGATATACCCTGAGAATTGTCGAGCATTTTAAATAAGAATGTGCTAACCAAGGGGATAAGTCTCACAGAATTTATTGCATTCGTAACACAAAACAAACTGATTTTAAAAGTGTTGAAAACAATGAATCTAGTGCAAAATATTAATTTTGTTATTTGATAATGAATCTATCAATCATATTTATTGAAAGTTTATTGCTTGCAGAGCACAGTACTAAGTGCTTGGAAGAGTACAATGCAACAGAGTTGGCTAACATTCTCTGACCACAAGAAGCTTCCACTCTAGTGTCTAGATAACCAAAACAAGGAACTCATATACAATACAATGGTGGCTTCTGCATGTCACAGTTACTTGAAAAATATTTCTTAATAACATGATCATACTCAGGAAAACCACCTGGAACTTGGCAAGGGCTTAGTAATATTATAAATTCATAAAGTTATGTAAAATGTTATTTACTTCAGAAATTTGCAGAGATGACACTAGGGGAATGTGACTCCAAAAATGGATTCTGTTTTCCCACCCCAATCCAAGATTAAGATTAATCACACTAGGCACAAAACTGAATGAGAAGCAGCATGGACTAGTGGAAAGAGCATGGACCTGGGACTCCAAGACTCTTGGTTATAATTCTAGCTCTGCCATTTGTCTGCTGTGTAATCTTGGGCAATTCACTTAACTTCTCTGTGCCTCTGTTGTCTCATCTGTAATCTGGGGACTAAAATTGTGAACCCCATATGGGACATGGACTGCGTCCAATCTGATGATCATGTAACTACCCCAGCACTGGCACATAGTAAGCACGTAACAAACATCATTAAAAAACCCCAAAATAACAAAACTGATTTTTCCATTGAAAAATTGTCCTCAAAATCACATGGGTCCTGTGAGTTCTAGAGCAGGGCCCTATATCAGTAATAATAAGAAAAATGATGATAGTACTTGTTAAACACTTGCTTTGTGCCAAGCACTATTCTAAGTGCTGAGATACGTACAAATAAATCATGTTGGACACAGCCCCTGCTTCACCTGGGCCTCATAGTCCAAGTAGGAGAGAATAGAAGGCCCAGAGAAATTGAGTGACTTGCCCAAGGTTACACAACATTGGAACAACAAATAATTTGCACCAATGATTTTCAATAAGTAAGGCAGAATTCAGGACAGTGAAAAATGCTAGTAGATTGTCTTAGATTGTGGCCATTAAGATATATATTAGATATATCTTAATATATATCTACAGGAAAGGGACTTGGTGATGTGGCAAACCATTTCTCTTCCAACATCTAAGTTTGTGTTAGACTCAAGATTGGCACTCTAGGTTAGGTGTTACTTATGTTTGACTAGCTCTTTGCACTCCATATTCTGGTGGGAACTCAACTGGTAATAATAATAATAATGATGCTATTTGTTAAATGCTTACTATGTGCAAAGCACTGTTCTAAGTGTTGGAGAAGTTACAAGGTCTAAGCACCGGGGAGGTTACAAGGTGATCAGGTTGTTCCACGGGGAGCTCACAGTTTTAATCCCCATTTTACAGATGAGGTCACTGAGGCACAGAGAAGTTAAGTGACTTGTCCAAAGTCACACAGCTGATAGTTGGTAGAGTCGGGATTTGAACTCATGACCTCTGACTCCAAAGCCCATGCTCTTTCCACTGAGCCACACTGCTTCTCTGGTAGGTATGAGAGTGTTGCTCCTGGTCCTATGAGTCTCCACCTGCCATCATTACATTTCATAAAGCATTTTCTACATGTTTTTTCACATTACCTTAGGTTATGTTGGGTCATCCATTCAGGATTGACTCAGGAGAGAAAATCTTTTCGTTCCTGAATTTCTTTCTTTTAACTCACTTATCAAAGTCTTGATTCTCTTTAGGGGAAGGAGTCATAAATCACTTTTTTCAACCACAACAAATTTGCACCCTGAAAAGTAGGTGGTGAATTACTTACTGGCCTTCCTGCTGGTCCTTCTGGTCCAGGAAATCCTATGTCTCCAACAGGTCCTCTCTCACCCTTCAAAACAAATACACGTACACGCGCGCGCACACACACACACTACATTAGGTATTTTATAAAACATACTGTAAATATAACAAATCAGACTTCAAATAGGGACTTACTGGCTCTCCTGGCATTCCTGGGGGGCCAGGAGCTCCAGGCTTCCCCTGTCAAAAGAAACCAATATTACAAGCCATGTCTTGAACTTTCCAAATTCCAGTTGTTCTTAAATGAAATGTCTGTTTCCCTCTAGACTAAAAGCTCCTTGTGGGCAGGGATCATGTCTACTAACTCTGTCATATTGCATATTTCCAAGCTCTTAGTATAGGCCTGTGCTCCTGGTGTTCAATACAGAAGCAGCATGGCTCAGTGGAAAGAGCATGCGCTTTGGAGTCAGAGGTCATGGGTTCGAATCCCAGCTCTGCCAGTTGTCAGCTGTGTGACTTTGGACAAGTCACTTAACTTCTCTGTGCCTCACTTCCCTCATCTGTACGATGGGGATTAAGACTGTGAGCCCCCTGTGGGACAACCTGATCACCTTGTAACCTCCCCAGCACTTAGAACAGTGCTTTGCACATTGTAAGCACTTAATAAATGCCATTATTATTATTATTAATACAATTAATTGATTGATCGACTGGTAATTTGGTTTAGTATACAAGACTCCAATGACTACTGGTGGGTGATGCTGTTCAAATCAACAATCACTGAGATTGATCAGCACGAAACCTGCTTCTCCTTCTGGCTCTGTCACTAAATGCCTAGGGCCGTTTTTATCTGTGCAAAAAAAGAAGGTAGACTGGAAATTCATGTCTCATTTTCCAAGCACAGAGCTGCTGAAAATCAACAAAGCCCAGCTGGTGACTCCATATCAGTTGAAATAAAGTGGGACAGGAGGGCACCACTAATGCTGGCCTGCCCAAAAGGCACAGAGAGCAGTTACAGCACTTTTTGCAAGCCTAAATCAGTGTAGCACAATCTGGCCAGAGCCTGGGGTTGTTGGCTTAATCAGACTAAAGCTTGCTGAGCCAGGAGAATTCATCCCAGCTGAACTACATCATTCAAAAATAATAGCCGATGTCAGGCCCAGATCTCTTTAAATTATCTTTATAAATCACCGATCTCCTGAGCAAATGGGAGTACAAGTCCCAGGTTACGACATAGTCTCAGTCCCAGCTGAAAACTAGAAGTCAGTTGCTGAGGCTAGACCTGAATGGCATAATGCCATCAAAAAGGGAGTAGGTCTCTGAGGTAAAGCAACACTTGGAAAGAGAAACAAGAAAGCAAAAAATAAAACAGCACCAGGACCTGAAAACATTAAGCACCACAAGACAACAGGGGCAACATTGTTGTGTGCCCAATGTGGACAGGACTGTAGATACTGCAATGGCCTTTTTGGCCAAACACACACTCATGTGTGAACTTCACCATCAGTGGTACCCTCTTCTAACACGAAAATATATTTCAAGCATTTTTCAAACAATTGTAAAAAATTAAAAGTCCCAGAAACCCTAGTACCACAGAGTGTGTGACTTTCCTTAGCTCTTATTCTCAATGATCCTCTTCCCATCCAGTGATGTATTGTTTGGGGTTTGGGTAAAGTGTCTTTTATTCCTCTTGCCTAGCCCTAACTAAGCCCTTGAATTGGGGTTGGTCTTAATAATAACAATAATAATAATTACAGATTATTATTATTATTATCATGCAATTTAAGTGCATACTATGTGCTACGCATTGAACAAAGCACTGGGGTGGATACAAGCAAATCTCGTTGGACACAGTCCCTGTCCCACGTGGGGCTCACAGTCTCAATCCCCATTTTACAGATTAGGTAACTGAGGAACAGAGAAGTTAAGTGGCATGCCCAAGTTCAGAGTGGTGGAGTAGGTATTGGAACCCATGACCTTCTGACTTTCAGGTCAGAGTACTTTCAACTATACAATACTGTTTAATGTGGGTATGATTCTAACAGAGAAATTCCTACTGAACAATAGAACTCATAAAGTTTCACCTTTCACCTCTAAATAAAATGATTAGGAATTTCTAGGTATTGTACAGAGGTTGCAAATGTATGGGGTAGTGAGCTTCAGAGAATGCAGACAAAGCATAGTTCTCGTTCATTCATTCAATCGTATTTATTGAGCGCTTACTGTGTGCAGAGTACTGCACACACAGTTCGGTCTTTAATCACAGGGTCTGAATGGCTCACTGGAATACCAAAAAATCCCAGTGTTCATACCTATTGGCCCACGTCTAGATGGCTTGTGCCAGCGTTGCCTGCAGAAGGCTCCAAGCTGCTCCTTATCTGCTTGGAATTCAGAGCAAGCAAGGAAACGTTCACTACAAAGTGTTCATGTCAAGGTTACCCAGTAATGATTTCTGAGCCAGCCTGGTCCTGCTTACTGCTCTTTTGTTTTTTCTGTTGTGGGGTCCACCTTCAGTTCAGTCTCGCTGGGTACAAAGCACTAGTTTAGTTGTTCACTCTCTTCCCAAATACTACCAGGGATTATTTTATTCAGTGGTAGCTGTGGCAGAGGAAAGAATGAGCAGATGGGGAAGGCAGGAGGTGCCTAGGTAGGTTCCTGATGGATGTAGAAGATTAATACTCTGTGAAAGTATTCCTGACCAAGCATGCCAACTTTTCATTTCAGTGTAAGAGTGAACTTGCAGTGATATTTTGAGAGAGTCAGGCAGGTGGGAGCAGGGCTTAGAGGGGGCAAAGGAGGGAGAGAAGAGGGAAGGGGGGGAAATAGAGGGATGAGAAGAAGGAGGGGAAAGGGGAAAAAGAAAGAAGGGAATGTAAAGGAACCAAAGGTTCCAAAGGAGGAATACCTCCTGTTCCGCCACCTGCCTGGTCCTCATGGGGTACCAGAGACTAATGGGAGTGAGCAGGGTGCAAGGTGGTCCTACAGGGCAGAACAGCAGCTTCCCTGATAGCTCCCATACGCCCCTGCTCCAGTCCAGTGAACAAGTGGCAGCAGTGTGAGCCCTCCACCGCTCCCTTTAGTCCTGAACTCTGGGGCACACTGTTGGGAATGAGACGGCCCCACCTCAAGCCACTGAGTTGCCAGCAGCCTCTGCTCTGGCCTGGTAAGACCTCAATTTTTAGAATTCTGGGAAGACCAATGTCATGATTGCAGAAATAACTTCTGGGATTGCCAATCTGAGCCACAAGGAGCCTGAACCCCTGCCATTACAATTGAATTTATCATGATCCTTGTCCTTTATAATTTTGGTTCACCTTTCCTTATGTGTCTGTTGTTAACTACCTCCCCTCACTTACTCTTAGATTATGAGTCCCTTGGGCTCCAGGGATCTCCTCTGGGTACTTCCTTCCCAGTGCCTAAGTGACTTGTACATGGTAGAGACTTAATAAACACTAGTACTATTATTTGTTTCTGATTTCATGATTTTCAATGTAATCTTGTCCTGCATTCTTACATGAAAGGATTGAAGGGTTAATTTATGAGACAGTACTAAACCAATTAAGTGAGGCTAAGGGAAATACCTGGTGGGTTACAACTTTCTAGGAATAATAAGGCACCAGAGCAAGGTATAATTTGGAAGGAGGCCATTTCAATTGAGGTTATCTTTCTTTGATTTTCATAGGGGATTTTAGAGTGTGAATTAGAGGGGGAATCTGTGGCAAACCTCCCCTAGCAGTGTGGTTTAGTGGAAAGAGCACGGGGTTGGGAGTCAGAGGTCATGAGTTCTAATCCCAGCTTCACCACTCGTCAGCTGTTTGACTTTGGGCAAGTCACTTAACTTCTCTGTGCCTCAGTTACCTCATCTGTAAAATGGGGATTAAGACTGTGAGCCCCATGTGGGACCATCTGATTACCTTGTATCTACCCTGGAGCTTGGAACAGTGCTTGGCACATAGTAAGCGCTCAACAAATACCACTATTATTATTATCTACTCTGGCTCCAGACTATTCCCATTTTCCCTGAACACCCCTCCAGGCTGAGGTGTTTCCGTCCATCTCGGACTGATGGAGAATGGGGCAACACAATCGTGGCTGAAGTGATAGCAGGTCCAGTTGCATTGTGTTGCTTTGATGTGTGTGTGTTTGTGTATGTGAATAAAAACACAACATACATATATATCAACATTCCAGCAAGCTGCTACACCACGACACCCATTTTCCAAATCCTCCAAGACAGGAGAAGGAACTGAAACACATCCAGATTCAACTGGACAAACTCTTTTAAAGGTGAGCAATGAGAAGTGGAACCAGATAATGGAAGAGTTTACTTAGAATGATTCTGCAGGAAGATGAGCAACAGTCTTGAGGTGGTAGAGGGATGGAATAGCTTTCTGTATTCCTTTCTTTGGAAATGCCCATGGAGTACATACCCAGGAGGCAATCATGTCAGTCCTGTCAGAGATTTCCAGCACATCAAAGACGCATTGTCTTCTCCTCTATTACATTTACAGTAAGGTAACGTTCTCCCACATGAAATATATTTCTTAAAACAATGAACTCACAGGTATTCCAGCTATTCCGGGAGAACCAGCTGGGCCTTGATCTCCCTGAAGAAAAGGAAAATATTCAGACTGTAATCCTTCAACTACCTAATTTCAGCCGGGCTTTAACAAACACAGATACAAAGCTAGTGAAAGAAATTTAAATAACAACCAAACTTTGTTTAAGCTTAGTGACACCGGTTTGGGCTGGAAGGAGAAAATATCTTCAAGCAAAAATGCATCATCAACCAGAAAGGATAACTGATTTTCTACTTCTTTTCTAAAGTAGTAGATTGTGAGCCTCACCAAGGGGCATGAACTATATTTAAGTCAGACCATTGTATTCTCTCTCGAGGCTTAATACAGTGCTCTGCACACAGTATGTCAATAAAGTAAGTAGTAAATAAATACTACTAGTACTAAAGTAGTAAGAAACAATTTATTTTTAATCACTTTTCACTGAGTAATATGAAGAATTTGCAAGCATACTGTCAGAATTACTTTCAAACACAGTGGTCCTTTAAAAGGTTTTACCTCATTCTCAAAAATATTTAAGGCGTCTAAAATCTTTCTACAGTAGTAGTACAGGTATTAATATTCAGTATTTCCCAGTGTTGACAGAGTTGCTGATTTCCTTCCAGGTAGATGGTAGGTGCCATTTAAATCTTGGAATGAAATTTGAATCAGAAATCAGCAAATGCTTTATATGGCTGAGGGGGGTGGCGGGCATGAAATGTGTCTATTGTTGTATTGTACTCTCCATGTGCTTAGTACAGTGCTCTGCACACAGGAAGTGCTCAACAAATATGATTGAATGAATGAAAGGCAGAGAAAGTGAGGAGGGGCAGGGTGTGGTGTTACTGCTGTCCACGGCTGTACTCTCAGCCTGACCCTTCTACTAGGTACCAGACAGTTGCTTGCTTTCAAATTAAATGACTACAACTCCTTTTTGATGTGATAACCCCCACGTTGCTGTCTCGGTGCCTCTTACCATTAGGAATAAGGTAGAGGATGTGTCAGGAAGAACTGGGCCAGTGGTAAGGGCCCACTTGCCTGGGAAGCCCGGGAAACCAGAGGTAATAATAATAATAATTATGGTACTTGTTAAGCATTTACTATATGCCAAGCACTGTTCTAAGCACCATGCTGAGTGGCACAGATTTGAGGGAGGTATTGGGGAGGAGAACTGGTGTGGGTACTGGAAGCAACAGGGGATTTGAACAGAGCAACCTGGTTGAAACTCCTGCCATCATGAATGGGCTGTTCAGAAGTTCATGGGCCCCCTTTCTCAAGAATGATGTCTGCCCAGGTCTCTCCCTCCTGATGAAGCAGAGGCTGGATAAAGCAGGAACTGCAAAACTGTTCAGAACATTGAGAAACTTGCTGCTCCTTGCACTGGGTGTGGGATGGGGAGCAGAATGGGTTCACTCAATATTTATTATTTTTTGCCGGGTTACTTTTTCCTTCCAAGACTGCAAGCAGGACTGCCTTCAAGTTATATGCTAACAAGTGCCTAGTACAGTGCTATGAGCCAACCTGCTACTCAGAAAATATTAGTAGTAACTAAATGAAAATGAGACATTTGACTTGGTAAATATTTTGTGGAGATTTAGACACCATTTTAGCCATATGCCAATGGGATCTACATTACAGTTCGACCAAAAATACAACCTTGATCACCCCTAACCATGCGAGAGCAACCTTCATGTCCATCCCTTTCCCGCCATGACTGAAGATAGAATACTGGTCTGGATGAAGTATTTTCTGTCAGGTATTCCTTATTCTACATAAAAGCTTTAGATTTCAGGTATTCCTTATTCTACATAAAACCTTTAGATTCCCCCAGGTCCAAGTATCATCAGCATCACTTTCATCCTTTTCTAATAAAGGTCCGTATCCTGAAAATAAAGATGTGCAAAGCATTTTAGCAAGGTTCTTACTCTGGAACTATGCTCACTGGTCGAAGAAAGATATAAAGAAACCCTGGTTTCTTACTGGTCAAAGCAGGATAGAAAGAAGCCCTGGTTTCCAATCCTATTGATCCTACATACCTTTCCTCCTGGGAATCCTTCTAGTCCAGGCAGTCCCATTGGGCCAGGTTCTCCCTTTAAGAAAAAAAAAAATTCAGAACTCAAGGAGCAGCCATTGGGTTGAAAAGGAAATAGATGTTAGTGTAAACCAAGCTTCAATTTGAAATTGAACACACCATGGCACCTCCTTTTTCACATGTGTTTTTTTAAAAATGGTATTTATTAAGCACATACTATGTGGCAGGCACTATACTAAGCACTGGGGTAGATACAAGCTAATTAGATTGGACACAGTCCATGTCCCACATGGGGCTCACAGTCTTAATCCCCATTTTACACTGAGGCAACTGAGGTATAGGTACAACTGAGATGAGGCAACTGAGGTACAGAGAAGTTAAGTTATTGGCCCAAGGTAACACAGCAAAAAAGTGGTGGAGCCAGAATTAGAACCCAGGTCCTTCTGACTCCCTGGACTTTGCTCTATCCACTAGTTCATACTGCTTCTATAATTTGATTTTTTAATCATTTGAGAAAAAAATCTATTCCCAGGAGTGATGTGCGTTTATTTTCAATATATTGTTTCCATTTGATCAAGACATCAAGGCAAAGACTGCCAACACAGCTGACCGGTCAGGTTAATCCCAGATCAGTTTTAGTCAATCAATCAATCAATTTTATTTACTGAGTGCTTACTGTGTGCAGAGCACTACAAAGTGCTTGGGAGAGTACAACACAACAATATAACAGGCACATTCCCTGCCCATGCTGAACTTACAGTCTAGAGGAGGAGACAGACATTAAAATGAGGAGGTGATCTGTACTCACAGCCTCCATGGGGGCTTTCAACTAGGGAAACATCTGTAGCTGCTAAATTAGTGTAGAAAATTATCTCCATTTTTGAGAAAAGATGTAGAGGGCTGTCTCAAAAAAATGGTCTAACCTCCTTGGCTATATTGAGGGGGGATATGTAGACGGTGGGTGCCTGCTTATTAACAAAACTTGAGGCAAAATGTTTCTAGGAACTTTTAAAGCTAAGACTCCAGGTGATGGTCATCTGTATATTCTTGCAAGATAAATTCAGGAGATTCCTGTACCATGAATATATTTTACATGAGATAGAATACAGGCTAGTCTTGCAGACCCAGAAATGGAGCCTTTAGAAAAGCAGCGTTTATTTCTAGTGGTGAGAACTGCTTACAGTGGATGAAATATAGTCATAAAAGGCAAAGTATTTCTTTAGAACTTTTCAGTTAAAAGTAAAGTTACATTAGACTTTTGAGACTTTCCTGGATCATTTAAAGATAATTAGATGCATCAAATTTTTCTAAACTGGATTGTACTAGCAGTAAATTATCAGTGACTATGTGAATGCAAGTCTAGTTTCAGTTTACACTGAAAGAATTATAAAAATATAGATTACTACTAAGCACATCTCCAAGAAGCCTTCCCAAACTAAGCCCTCATTTCCTTTTCTCCAACTCTCTTCTGTGTCACTCTTGCACTTTGATTTGTACCCTTTATTCACTCCTCCCTCAGCCCCAAAGGACTTATGTATAATTTATGTATGATAAATAAATTATTTATTTATTTATTTTACTGTAGTTCTCCCTGTCTCGATGGATAGCTTACTGTGGGCAGGGAGCATGTCTAGCGATTCTGTTATTTTATACTTTCCTAAGCACTTAGTAAAGTGCTCTGAATACAGTAAGCACTTAATAAATATGACTGATTCTCATTAAGGGACTTTTAATAAGTAGTAACATGATTTAGTAATTGTTTCTACTTCTGGATCCTGAAAAAATGATTTTTAAATATCCATGTTGACCCAGTACCTCAAAAAAAATATGATGAATTCATATCATGGTTATCTCTTCCTTTACAAGACTATATAAAGTCTGTGTTTATAAATATGTAATCATATCACAAAACAGGCAAGAGGTGGAAGCAGAATTAGAATCCAGGTCCTCTGTTTCTCAATTCCATGCTCTTTCCATTATGTGAAACTGCTCCTCTCCCCCTTCAATCAATCAATCAATTGTATTTGTTGAGCACTTACTGTGTGCACAGCACTGTACTAAGCGCTTGGGAAGTACAAGATGGCAACTTATAGAGACAGTCCCTACCCAACAGTGGGCTCAAATCTCAGTTTTGCTCAGGGTTTCCAAGATGTAGTGGTCACTGTTCTAGTATTGGTAGGAATCTATCAATCCTACTTATTGAGCAATTACTGTGTGTAGAGTACTGTACAAAGTACATGGGACAGGACAATATAACACAGTTGGTAGACACATTTCCTGCCCTCAGTGAGCTCACAGGCTGGATGGGGAGACAGACATTTACTGAGCACCCAGTGAATGCAATGCAATGTAGTATGCACTTGGGAAGTTCAAAACAACAAGGTGATACGTTCCTTACTGGGGAGAAAAATATAAAAATATACATTAGAGTGATTTGATGTAGGTTCTCTGGTTAATTTTCCATATGTTAACGTTTTCTTTCTCTACCACCCTCTCGCCTTGAGATCTCAAAATTTTTTCATTTTCTCTTCTGTTGGGATAACTTTTAGATTCTGTTGATGAAATATAATCTGTTTTAGCTGGCCTCCTCTCCCAGCACCCCACTTCATCCTGGCCCTCCTCAGCTCACTGCCATCCAATCTCTGCCTGCCACCTTGTACCAGCATCTGTCACCTCATTCCCATCAACACCCCCTCCAACCCCTCCACCCACTCAATCAATCAATCAATCAATCGTATTTATTGAGCGCGTACTATGTGCAGAGCACTGTACTAAGCGCTTGGGAAGTACAAATTGGCAACACATAGAGACAGTCCCTACCCAACAGTGGGCTCACAGTCTAAAAGGGGGAGACAGAGAACAGAACCAAACATACCAACAAAATTAAATAAATAGGATAGAAATGTACAAGTAAAATAAATAAATAAATAAATAGAGTAATAAATATGTACAACCATATATACATATATACAGGTGCTGTGGGGAAGGGAAGGAGGTAAGATGGGGGGATGGAGAGGTGGACGAGGGGGAGAGGAAGGAAGGGGCTCAGTCTGGGAAGGCCTCCTGGAGGAGGTGAGCTCTCAGCAGGGCCTTGAAGGGAGGAAGAGAGCTAGCTTGGCGGAGGGGCAGAGGGAGGGCATTCCAGGCCCGGGGGATGATGTGGGCCGGGGGTCGACGGCGGGACAGGCGAGAACGAGGTACAGTGAGGAGATTAGCGGTGGAGGAGCGGAGGTTGCGGGCTGGGCAGTAGAAGGAGAGAAGGGAGGTGAGGTAGGAGGGGGCGAGGTGATGGACAGCCTTGAAGCCCAGGGTGAGGAGTTTCTGCCTGATGCGCAGATTGATTGGTAGCCACTGGAGATTTTTGAGGAGGGGAGTAATATGCCCAGAGCGTTTCTGGACAAAGATAATCCGGGCAGCAGCATGAAGTATGGATTGAAGTGGAGAGAGACACGAAGATGGGAGATCAGAGAGAAGGCTGGTGCAGTAGTCCAGACGGGATAGGATGAGAGCTTGAATGAGCAGGGTAGCAGTTTGGATGGAGAGGAAAGGGCGGACCTTGGCAATGTTGCGGAGCTGAGACCGGCAGGTTTTGGTGACGGCTTGGATGTGAGGGGTGAATGAGAGAGCAGAGTCGAGGATGACACCAAGGTTGCGGGCTTGTGAGACAGGAAGGATGGTAGTGCCGTCAACAGAGATGGGAAATCTGTCACTCATCCCACTGTGCCCTTCCCCTGCCCTCAACTCACAGCCTCAACCGAATAGAGCCTGTGGAATCCCCACTATAGCATGGGAAATCGTCCCTTCATCCTTGTCTTATTCCTGACCCATTTACTTGTCCTCTTCATCACTCAAACCCAACTCTCCCCAAACAACACTGTCTCTCTTGGTAAATATTTCTCAAGCGGGCCTCAAATTCTCTCTCTCCCCAAGACTAATGAAGAAAGGGGGAGGAGTTGGCTTCTTTTTTGTCCCAAAATATTGCTACTGAACAATCCCATCACCCCTATCCCTCTCTTCTCCTCCTTTAGAGGAGCAACAAGGCCTAGTGGAAAGAGCACAGACCTGGGAATCAGAGGACCTGGGTACTAATCCTGACTCTGCCAGCTGCAAGCTTTGTAACCTTGGAAAAGTTACTTAACTTCTCTGTGCTTCAGTTTTCTCATCTGTAAAATGGGAATTCAATTAACCTATTCTCCCTTCTACCTAGACTAAGAGCCCCATACAGGGACTGTGTTCCACCTAATTAACTCATATCTATCCCAGGGTATAAAACAGTTTTTTGCACATAGTAAGCATAATAACGATAATAATAATAAATGGGATCCAGGAACAGCCAACAAGAAGTCCACCAGCATTGAATTCACTATCAGTTACTCTGGAAATTAAGATGATCCAAAGAAGTGATTAAGCAAACTAAGTCATATCAAAATGGAAAGAGGTAATTGGCAGAAGGCCAGTTAGGAGATGAGGTTAAAATAGATTAATACAGGAGGAAAGATTTAATATATCAAGAGAGAATCAATTATATTTTTAAATGAAGGAGTGACATGATTGGTGGTGGAAAAGGCAAGTTTTAATTTGGGTTTGAGAAATTGGGAAGACAGTGGTACAGGACCCCTGAGGTGGAAAAATGTCCTCCATTTATATAAATGTCTTCCATATTATATATGGAGACTGACTCATCAAGGGAAAATGCAGACTTACATGCCAGCCTGATTTTTAATGAGAAAGAAGTGATAATATAAATTAAACTATGCATATACTATATTATGTATGCATATATTTATATAGTGGGAACTGTGCAAATGAAAAAGTCCCCATTGGAATACTAGATTTCAGATGTGACTCTGTGATTTTGTTTTTTTCTGGCTAAAAAGTATTCAGGTCTGTTGCATCTGCTGAGAGTTTCACTAAATTGGACTATAATGAAAACTTTATGAATATATTTTACTTAATGATGGAACTTGATCAGTAAGGCTAATTTTCTCCTAATACATAGCTAAAGGCACATAAATGAGAAATGCCCAGTTGGAACACATGCTTGAAGAGGGCATAACAGAAAAATGCCAAATAATTTGTGCAATCCGTTGAATTTGGGAGAGTTCCCGTAGTGAAGCTATACAGTAGAGAGACACATTGAGCCTTATTTTCTTCTTGGCCTATTATGGGGTATATTCATTACATGCTGAGTTAAACTCTTCATATGAAAGTTCTAAATGAGAAGGTTGCTTTAGCACACTAATTCAGTTTCTGGGTGACTAGTGCAAAATGGCTATAAAGCAAATCTCCATAGCCACTTTTTTATACTAGAAATCCTGCTTTTTTAAGTCTCGAGGAAATAAGGTATGTAGCTTTGAACAAGTCCAATGCCGATAAGGATTACTATCTTGAAAGGGAAAAATTCAATAAAATATCAAGTGAATGAAAAAGTTCCAATAAAAGAAAATATCAGTCATTACTAATATTCAAAAAACTGTATTTATTGAGCACTTTCAGCACACAGTAAGTGCCCAATAAAAATGATTGATTGACTGATTGAAACATTTTCTAACTTTGGCTTCACTGACACTGTCTTCAGGTTCTCCTATCCATCTGGCTTTTCCTTCTTAATCACTTTCATGTTCTCCTTTGTCTTCCAACCTCTAACTGTGTGAGTCCTTCTCAGTTCCAGGTTCCCTTCTATTTTTCCTATATACCCACTCCCTTGGGGAAGTCATTCACCCCCACAGCTTCAACTACCATCTCTAGGTGGATGATTCCCCATAATCTCAGATCATCACTCTCATTCAACCCAAATAATAATAATAATGATAATTATGGTATTTATTAAGCACTTACCATGTGCCAAGCACTATTCTAAGTGCTGGAATAGCTATAAACTAATCAGATTTGGCACAGTACCTGTCCCACATGGGGCTCACAGTCTTAATCCCCATTTTACAGATGAGGTAATTGAGGAACAGAGAAGTTAAGTGATTTACCCAAGGTCATACAGCAGGCAAGTATTCTACTTATCACCAAGTCCTGTTGATTCAACCTTCACAACATCCCTAAAATCTGCCCTTCTGTCTCCAGTCATATTGTTGCTATACTGAGCCCATCTTCTTTTGTTTGTTTTTATGGTATTTGTTTAGCACTTACCAGGTGCTGGGGTAGATACAAGCTAATCAGGTTGGGTTTAGACCATTTCCCACATGGGGATCACTCTCTTAATCCCCATTTTACAGATGAAGGTAAAGAGGCACAGAGAAGTTTAGTTACTTGCCCAAGTTCACACAGCAGACAAATGGTAGAGTCTGGATTAGAACCCAGGCCCTTCTGACTCCCAGCACCATGCTGCTTCTCATCATCAATCGCATTTATTGAGCGCTGTGTGCAGAGCACTGTACTAAGCACTTGATTACTTGCCTTGACTACTGCATTATATTCCTCACTGACCTCTTCGTATCCTATATGTCCCACTTCAGTCCTTACGTCACTCGGCTGCCTTGATCGCTTTTAACAAAACGTGTTCTGTCCCCATCTCCCCACTCCTCAAGAACCTCCAGTGGTTGTCCAACCACCTCTGTGTCAAACCAAAACTCCTTACCATCAGCTTTAATGCACTCAATTTGCTCATTTCCAATCTTACATTGTTGATCTTCTACTGCAACCCAGCCTGCGCACTTATGCCAATTTATGCACTGTACCTTGATTTCGCTTATCTCACTTTCACCTCTTGCCCACATCCTCCCTCAAGACTGGAATTTTCTCCCGATTCATATTAATGACAGACCACCACCCTTCCCACCTCAAAGCTTGACTAAAAATTACATTTCCTCCAATAGGCCTTCTCCTACTAATCCCTGATTTCCTCTACTCCCTCTTGAGTGTCACCTATGCACGTTGGATCTGTACCATATACTTATATGGTACTTATAATTGATATTCACCCCACTACCAGCTCCACAGCACTTACGTACAAATTCATAATTTATTTTAATGTCTGTCTCTCACTCTAGACTGTAAGCTACTTGTGTCCAAGCTATTTGTGTACTAGTTCAGTGCTCTGTATACAAACACCCCCACTATATACCATGGGTCGATTGACTGATCAGGCAACATGTCTGATAACTCTGTTGTACTATACTCTCCCAAGTGCTTAGTACAGTGTTTCGCATGTAGTAAGTGCTCAATAAATACCACTGATTGATTTCTGTTCCACATATGTAACAGTGTTGTCATTTTTACCAGAAACGTTCTGGGCTGAACGAGCTGTAAGGAAAAGATTGGAGGCAGTTTGTTTCCTCTCTATAACCACTAAGGCCGTAATGTCACTGACAGCCTCAAAGTGAGAGTAAGAGTCACCATGAAAATTCACTAATCATCTCTGTAACTCATTATAATGAGCAATAAATCTTATCTGAGAACGTGAGCAAAAAAACTTATTCCTCCATAAAAATGGATCTCCCCTGGAAAGTCTCAGGATTTAGACTGTTTTCATGACATTGGGAAGTTACAATTACAATTACAGTTACAGTTACTGTAACTGTAAGTTACAGTTACAGTTGCTGGTCATTCTTAGGCAGTTCAGTTCCCTTTAATTCCCTATATAGTTCCAGCAGAGTCATAGATTACATGTTTAAAATGAGCTAAGATACTAAAATACACTTACCACTGAACCTGGATCACCTTTTGGGCCCTATAAGAAAAACACATAGAAAGATTGTTTGAAAACAATGGAAAACAAAAAAGCTTAGATTACATTAAAATCTGAAATAAGAATAGCACTGTGGGGACTTGAACTTGGTATATGCAGAAGTGATTTTCAACTTTTCAGAAATTCATGAGCAAGCAGTTCTTTTTTCCTGGAAAAACTAATTCTGGAATGTTGATGTCTGGGTTGGAAGCTGGCTGTGAGCCTAGGAACCAGGGGAGGAAAAGGAGAGAGGTATAATTCTTACCAAATCTAATGGACTCTATTCTATCCCTATTCTCCTTCGACCTCTCAGATGTCTATGACACTGTGGACTACTCACTCCCGTCTCCTGGAAATCCTACCTAATCTTGATTTTTCTCCTCTAGTTCCCCTCTTAGCTTTTGATTTGATCTTTTTCCTGTCTCCTTTTCTCCTTCAATGTTTTGTTCTGGGTTCTGTTCTCTTCTCAGTTTACACTCTCTCACCTGGGGAGTTCATCTGCTATCTTGGCTTTGATAACCACCTTAATGCAGATGACACCCAAACCTACCTTGTTAGCCCGGACCTCACTACTTCTCTGCAATCTCATGTTTCCTCCTGCCCCCAGGACCTCTCTACGTGGATTCCCACCAGCACCCCAGGTTTAACATGTCCAAAACTGAATTTCCCATCACTCTTTACAAATCCTCATATCCACATAACTTGCACATCACAGTTATCACCACCATCCTCCGTGTCTGTCATATTCTTAACTCTGAACTTTCTTTCAACACCCATATTCATTCTATCATCAAATCCTACTGGGCATTTTTCCGGGATCCACCTTTTTCTCACCATCCAAATGGCAACTATGTTGGTCCAGGCATTTGTCATATTCTGGATTGACTACTACATCAGCCACCTCAGAAATCTTCCTCTCTCTAGTCCATACTTCTCTGTTGTTTTTAATTCTCCCAAACACTTAGTACAGTGGTCTGCACAAAGCAAGCATTCAATAAATTGACTTTGCTTCTGGACATTTTTCTAAAATGACTTTTTTTTTTTTTTTTTTTTTTTACACACATCTCCCTAACTCAGAAACCTCAAGTGGTTAATACATTTTTCTCTATATCAGGTGTAAAATCCTGATCATTGGTTTTAAGGCAGTCGATTAGCTCTCTTCTCCCATACATATCCTTCCTACTGCCCCATTACATCACAGCTCATTCTTTCAAGTTCATTCATTCATTTATTGAATCATATTTATTGAGTGCTTACTGTGTGCACACACTAAGCACTTGGGAGAGTACAATACAACAACAGACCAATTCCCTGCCCACAGTGAGCTTAAAGTCTAGCATTAATCTTCTTACTCTGCCTCTTTCTTGTCTCAACTACTAATGACTTCCTTCTTACACTATTTTGACTGGAACTCCTTCCCCATCCTTATTAAAAATCCACAATTTTCCCTTTATGCAATCATATCTCTTTCTAGACTGTGAGCCCACTGTTGGATAGGGACCATCTCTATATGTTGCCAACTTGTAGTTCCCAAGTGCTTAGTACAGTGTTCTGCACACAGTAAGTGCTCAATAAATACGATTGAATGAATCTCTTCCAGGAGGCCTTCCCTGATTAATTCCTATCATTATTATTATTGGAATATTTGTTGAATAGCATGGCTTAGTGGAAAGAGCCCGGGCTTGGCAGTCAGAGGTCATGGGTTCTAATCCTGGCTCTGCCACCTGTCAGCTGTGTGACTTTGGGCAAGTCACTTAACTTCTCTGGGCCTCAGTTACCTCATCTGTAAAATGGGGATTAAGACTGTGAGCCCCACGTAGGACAACCTGATCCCCCTGTACCCTCCCCAGTGCTTAGAACAGTGCTTAGTACTATGTACTTTGCACATAGTAAGTGCTTAACAAATGCCATTATTATTATTGAGCATTTGCTATTTCTCAGGCACTGTTCTAAGTTATCTAAAATACAAGAAAATCTGTTTAGGCATGGTCCCTGTCCCACATGGAACTCACAGCAGTCAAAGTAGGAGGGAGAACAGGCATTGAATCCCCATTTTACAGATGAGGAAACTGAGGTTCATAGGTGCTAAGGATTTGCCCAAGGTCATACGACCAGCAAGTGGTGGAGTTGGGATTAAAACTCAAATCCACTGACTTCCAGTCCTGTGCTCCTTCTACTAGGCCATGCTGCTCCTCCATTTTATAACCCTACTTAGTAGTCCCCAACTTCAGTACCACGTTCACTCCACCTAAGAATTTATGTACATATTTTATATATCCTATTAGTTTCTAACTGCAACTTACTGTTTGTCTCTCCTGCTAGATGGTAAAGTTCTTGAAAGCAGTACTATGTGTACTAATTTCTACTGTACTTCTATTGTACTTGTACTGGTATTTCTATTGTATTCTATTGTTTCCAAGCTTTAGGATTATCCTCTGCAGACAGTAGATGCTCAATAAATACTATTGATAGATTGATAAGAGTCTTCAGTGATTGTCATCTTGGACCTTAGGACTCTGAATAGCTGTTTAGTAGTGAAAGCTGTAGGGAAACTTTAAAAATCCTCTCTTTGCTCTGCTTTCCTAGCCTGATGTTTGTTTCCCTATTGTTTCAGTTGACAGTTTCTGAACCCCTATTGTGTGTTTTCACCTAAAGTCAATGGGGAGAATGTTCTGTTGTTATAAGGTACTTAGGGCAAGGGATAGAGAGTGGTGGAGAAACATAAATTGGGTAGGAATTTTAAGCAGGACTTTGGTTCACCACAGAAAGCGTACCATGGCAGAAGCAGCATGGCTTAGTGGAAAGAGCCTGGGCTTGGGGGTCAGAGATCGTGGGTTCAAATCCTGGCTCTGCCACTTGTCAGCTATGTGACTTTGGGCAAGTCACATAACTTCTCTGTGCCTCAGTTACCTCTTCTGTAAAATGGGGACTAAAACTGTGGGCCCCACGTGGGACAACCTGATTACCTTGTATCTACCCCAGCACTTGGAACAGTGCTTGGCAAATAGTAAGCACTTAACAAATACCATTATTATTGTGGCATTTGGGGATATGTGGCTGGGCCGGAGTGAGGCTGAGAGTGGCAATGTGGCCACTGGAGCAGGCCCTGCTCTTCTGTCCCTTTGGATGCTCTCATTCTCCACCTCCCTTCAGTACAATGTTGACTGTACCAGACCGTGCTTCCAAAGACAGGGACTCGCTGCCAACTCAGACTGATTTCCTTCTCTGGGGATCCAACTAGTGTAGAGAAGACTGGGAAAGTCTCCCAATATATTGTTTGCAAGTTTGGGAAGCACAGCTGTGCACAGAGAGAACTTCTGTCCCACCACTGATTCTCTAAAAGAGGCAGATGCTTTCTTCGAAGTGGGAAGAGGACTCTGCTCTCTTCCACAGGGCCAAGGATGTTTTGCTCCTCCTCTCCCCTGGCTCCACAAGTAAAAAAATAGGCTTAATGCAGAGTAAAATGTTTCATTATTGTCCATTTAAGTTCATTCATTCCCTGGGGAGAGGATATACATGTGTGTATGCTGAGGTCCCTTTCCCTTTTGTCTTTCGTGAATGCAGATTCAATTGAATACAGCAAATACTTACGGAAGGACCAGGAGGACCAGGGGAGATAGCAGCGCCAACACCTCCCTTTGAGGAAAAGGAAAGAAATTCAATTTACAACACTGCATTTTGTCCTTTGACAAATAATCCAAATGTTTATGAAAATAAATACCTGGAGCTTGTATAAGCTGCTCATTCCTGTCCCTTCACTGAGAGGTACACCCTTGAAATGAAAGAAATACTCAGAAGTTGTTTAGAAGGCAACATCACCTCTATTTCTCTAAACAAGTGATCCAATGTTCTGCCATTCTGTATTCTTGACTTTTAAAATTAATGTTAAAAGAATTTTAAGAACTAAACAAGGTTATAAATAAAAGCAATAGCAATATGTTTCTATTTTTATCTTTTGAAAAGTGAATGAAGCAAAGTGAAAACCAAACTTGAGAGCATTTGAGCTACACCTGGGGCATCAAGGTATTATCACTATTGAATGGAATCCATGCTCGACAGATGACACATTTATAAATTCAAAGGAAAAAAAATTGATTAAATTTCAGCAGCTGAATTGTAAATTTATGTTGGTTGTTTACATCCTTCTGAACTCTGAAGCACAAAATGTATGGGCTAAATACAAAAGCACTGATGAAGCTAAGAATGGTTACAATTTTGGCAATTGAAGGAATTCATTTTTCTTTTCACAATCCATTCATTATATATAATTGTTGTGTGTAGCCATAATTAATGTTACTTCCTGTGTAGCTGTTTCCATAAAAATGTATTCCTAAGAAAAGTGGGGATCAGAAACTTGGTGAATTAAGCTGATGCAAAACACATGTGGTCCCAAATTACTTGAATTACCAATAATTTTGAGACTCTAGGGTAAAGTCCCGTATCTTATGAAATAGAAATTTTTATCATATAGGAAGAAATATCCAGCTGTGGGTAAAAATAAAAACCTTTGGGAATTTTATTTCTCTTCTTGTGTAATTCAGACAAAATGTTCAAATCAGGGCTCCCTTTTTGACAAATGTTTCATTCTTACATGCCAAAAATGCAAAAATAATTTAATATTCCCGGTTATTCCTACTATGCTGCTATTTTTGGAACTGCAACATACACTGTATTGTGAGGTGCTGTTTAAATGAAAATCAGATCTTGAAATTTGTTGAGCAAAGAGGGATGATTCAAAATTCAAATCAGAGCTCTACATAGAGGCCCATTTTGGCACAAAATTCCCATTTATATATTTCCTAACAGCTCATGTACTTTCTTCAGAAACGATATTCACATTCTCAAGAAATGTTGGCCAGACAACTGATCTTGAGAAAAATTTTCAAACTTAATGATGGTGATAGAAATAATAGTATTCGAGAATTGTTTCAAAGATAGGTAAACTTTAACTTTCGATCTTTCCAAAATGTAATGGTGGTCTTAAATACCTGACTAAATTTCTTGCTATGTGAAAATCAAGAGATTTAGTCTAGGGTATATATAATCTCAGTCCACAGTTATTGGACTTCTCACAATCTCAGTTATTGTCTTCAACAGAAAAAGCTAGTTAGTTCATCCATTATTCACACATGAAAGTTTATGTACTAACTCTGTGTCCACTGATTCATAAACTGAAGTTATTTCCATTGCTCCTGACCACACAAATTGTACAGTGCTAAATGTTTCAAGAATGACTCACTGGGGGTCCAGGTGGTCCAGGTTTCCCAGGGGCACCCTCACTGCCCTGAAATAAAGGCATTACGGAAATATTGTGAACAGAAAATTAGATTTAGGCAGCATTCGTATCATTTTATGACTAGGAAAATGACTTCACAAATCCATTCCCAATCCCTTTTTTGTTCCAGTGCTTCTAATGATGTTGTCCAACACTTGCCAACTTCCTGCCATTTTGGTGACCATGGTCTAGGAGATGGGGATTTGTCAAGAATGTAGATCTTCAAGACTGAAACTGGAGAACCGATGCTTGGGACCCCACCCTCAGCCCCACAGCATTTATGGACATACCTATAAACTGCTCATTTATATTAATGTCTGCCTCTCCTTTTAGACTGTAAGCTCACTATGGTCAGGGAACACGTCTACCAACTCTTTTGTATTGTACTTTCCCAAGCTGTTAGTATCCTGCTCTGCACACAGTAAGCACTCAATAAATATGATTGACTGATTGATTGGTTGATTGATGTTATGAGGAATCAGATATAGAGAGGCTTTATTTTTAAAGTCCTTGCTCCATTTATCTTTTTCTAACCTAGATGTTTGCTTCTTTCCCATTGTAGAGTGTTGACATTTCAGTGTTTCTGAAGAGGTACCAAACTCTATTGCTATGGATTTCTATGGAAAATATCTGTGATTGCTTCAAACAAAATTCAGTTTATTTTAATACAAAATTCAATTGTCTCCATTGAATAATAATTATAAAACATTTTGGGGAAATTTCTTTTCCAAAAAAAAAAAAAACTGCTCTTGAAAAATTAAAGCATGATATTTAAAGTTCCCCAGTAGTAAGGATCATGATGCTTTGTTTAATGAAGAATATAATCTGTTGAATAAAAATGAGCACTTATAAAACAGTATTGTGTGTTTTCTTGTCCATGGGAGTCCTGGGGATATCTGAGAGAATTAATTAATGATGGTATTTTTTAAGTGCTTACTATGAGCAAAGCACTGTTCTAAGTACTGGGGAGGTTACAAGGTGATCAGGTTGTCCTACGGGGGGCTCACAGTTTTAATCCCCATTTTATAGCTGAGGTAACTGAGGCACAGAGAAGTTAAGTGACTTGCCCAAAGTCATACAGCTGACAGTTGGTGGAGCTGGGATTTGAACCCATGACCTCTGACTCCAAAGCCTGTGCTCTTTCCACTGAGCCATGCTGAGAGAAAGCTGGATGCAGAAGAAAGGAGAGGGAGGGAAGAAGCAGAGGGAGGAATGCACATTTTCTTGTCTCTAAAGCTCTTCACTATTCCCCTAAACATGAATTTTATCTTATTATCAAGCTTCATGAGAAGCGAGGTTCCTGTCACTTTGCTAAGCCCACCTCTCCAGGCTACTCAGTTTCCAGCCTGGACTGGACCCTAGCAATTTCAAGATATACAGCCTCTAGATAACCCTATGACCCTCCACTACTGGGTTTATTGGATTGGCCCAACTTGGGACTGTTTTGCTGGGTACAGCCAGGAGGTCAGTCTGTCAGTCAATTGTATTTACTGAGCACTTACTGTGTGCAAGCACTGAACTAAGTACTTGGAAGAATACAACAATATAACAGACACATTCCCTGCCCACAACAAGCTTATAGTCTAGAGGGGGAGTCAGACATTAATATAAATGAATAAATTACAGATATGTACATAAATGCTGGAAGGCAGGGATGAACAATAATAATAATAATGATGGTATTTGTTAAGCACTTATTATGTGCCAAGCTCTGTTCTAAGCGTTGGGGTAGATACAAGGTAAACAGGTTTTCCCATGTGAAACTCACAGTCTCAATCCCCATTTTACAGATGAGGTAACTGAGGCACAGAGAAATTAAGTGACTTGCCCAAAGTCACACAGCTGACAAGTGGCCGAGCCAGTATTAGAACCCATGAACTCTGATCTTCCAAGCCCATGATCTTTCCACTAAGCCATGCTGCTTCCTTGAATAAAAGGAGCAAGTCAGGGCGATGCAGAAGGGAGTCAGAGAAGAGGAAAGGAGAGGTTAATCAGGGAAGCAATTATGTACATATCTGAAATGTATTCATTTATATTAATGTCTGACTCTCCCCTCTAGACTGTACGCTCGTTGTGGGCAGGGAATGTGTGTTATATTGTATTCTCCCAAGTGCTTAGTTCAGTGCTCTGCACATAGTAAGTGCTCAGTAAATATGCTTTCAATAAGGCTTTAAAATGGGGGAGAGTAATTGTCTGTTAGATATGAGGAAGGATAGTGGCAGGATATGGGCAAGGGGTTGGTAGAGAGACAGATGGGATCAAGGAACAGTGAGAAGGTCAGCATTAGAGGACTGAAGTGTGTGGGCTGGGTTGTAGTAGGAGAGTAAAAGAAGTGAGGTAGAAGGGACAAGGTAATTGAGTACTTTTTAAAGCCAATGGTGAGGAGTTTTAGTTTGATGTGGAGGTGGATGGGGAACCACTGGAGTTTCTTCAGGAATGGGGAAGCATGGCCTGAACATTTTTGAAGAAAAATGATCCAGGCAGCAGAGTGAAGTATGGACTGGACTGGGGAGAGACAGGAGGCAAGGAGGTCAGTAAGGAGGCCTGTTACAGTAATTAAGGTGAGATAGGATAATAATAATAATGGTATTTGTTAAGAGCTTACTATGTGCCAAGCACTGTTTTAAGCACCGGACACTGTTCTAAGCACTGGATAAGTGATTTGATTAATGTGGTAGCAGTTGGATGGAGAGGAAAGGGTGGATTTTGGTGATGCTGTGAAGGTAGAACCAACAGAAGGTGGGAGAAGCCCACATAAACTAGAGTTGTAGAATGGAGGAACATGGAAGAAACAGGAAGAGAAGGAACTGAAATGGAATAGAGATCAGAGAGAGGAGGAAAAATGAGGAGGGCAGTAATAATTATAATTATAATAACAATTGTGGTATTTTTTAAGCACTTACTATGTGCCAGGTACTGTTTTAAGTGATGGGGTAGATACAAGATAATTAGGTTGGACACAGTCCATGTCACACAGAGGGCTCACAGTCTTATTCCCATTTTACAGATGAGGGCACTGAGGCATAGAGAAGTGAAGTGACTTGCCCGAGGTCATATGGCAGAGCTGGGATTAGAACCCAGGTCTGTCTGACTCCCAGTCCCATGCTCTATTCACTAGGCCATGCCAGGCAGATGAGAAAAGGAAGAAGGGGTAGAAAGAAGAGGATGGCCAGATAGGGCACAGGGACAGGGAGAGATAAGAGAAAAGAGATATGAAAAAGCAATAATGGGAAAGAGGACAAAGTGCGAGGAAGAGAATAAGAGAATCAGAAAGAGCGACAAATGAAAGAAGAACAGGTTAAAAGAAAGGAAAAAGAAGAAGTGAGAGAAGTAGAACAGATAAAGAGATGAGGTCAAGGCAGGGAGGGAGATGGAGAGAAATTAAAGGAATAGTAGAGGAATCAGGAGAGAGTAAAGAACAGACTGGCATGAGGGGAAAGGGACTAAGAGGGATAGAAAGATGAGAAGACCTTCTACAGCCCAGGCCACACCTTCCACTCCTCTGTCGCTAACCTCCTCACTGTACCTCGTTCTCGCCTGTCCCGCCGTCAACCCCCGGCCCACCTCCTTCCTCTGGCCTGGAATGCCTTCCCTCCACACATCCACTAAGCTAGCTCTCTTCCTCCCTTCAAAGACCTACTGAGAGCTCACTTCCTCCAGGAGGCCTTCCCAGACTGAGCCCCCTTTTGCCTCTCCTCCTCCCCATACCCCCTCTTCTGCCCTACCTCCTTCCCCTCCCCACAGAACTTGTATATATTTGTACAGATTTATTACTTTATTTTACTTGTACATATTTATTATTCTATTTATTTTGTTAATGATGTGCATATAGCTTTAATTCTATTTGTTCTGATGATTTTGACACCTGTCTACATGTTTTGTTTTGCCTCCCCCTTCTAGACTGTGAGCCCACTGTTGGATAGGGACTGTCTCTATATGTTGCCAATTTGTACTTCCCAAGTGCTTAGTACAGTGCTCTGCACACAGTAAGCACTCAATAAATACGATTGAATGAATGAATGAAAGAAAGAGAAGATGAGAGGCAAGCACAAAGAGGGGCTCAGCAGTATTTCAGAGGAAAGACAGGACAATTATGTGGACAATGACTAGTGAAAATGAAGAGCGGTACCAGGAGATGAAAAAAGCAGAGAAAATGGGACACAGGAGCAGAGGGAAGCAAGGGGTAGAGAGCGGCACAGGAGGAGTGGCAGGGAGGAACATTAAAGACAGGAAAAGAATAAGGGGAAATATTAAAGATAGAACTATGTTGCTTAGCTAATTGGGTGAAGATTAGGTATTAAATTACCAGATGGTCACCAACCAGTCAATCAGTGGCATTTATTGAAGGCTTCTACATGGAGAACACTAAGCACTTAGTAAAGTGCTCTGCACACAGTAAGCGCTCAATAAATACTATTGAATGACTGAACACTCTATTAAGCATCTGGGAGAGTACACTACAATATAGTTGATAGCCAAGTTCCCTAACCTCAAGAGGTATCCAGACATTAAAATAAATTATAGGTAGAGCAAAAGGCAGAGTATCAGTACATCTGCACATCTGTGGGGTTGCATTTGGGGTGAATATCGAAGTGCATAAGGAATACAGACCCAGTTACATAGATGATGCAGAAGGAAGGGTAACTAGGAGAAGTGAGGGCTTATTCAGGGAAGGTCTTTTGGAGGACATCTGATGGGGAAGCAGCAGGGCCTAGTGGAAAGTGCACGGGCTTGGGAGACAGAAGACAAGAGTTCTAATCCAGGATCTGCCACAAGTATTCTGTGTGACCTTGGGCAAGTTACTTAACTTCTCTGTGCCTCAGTTACCTTATCTGGAAAATAGGGATTAGGACTGTGTCCAACCCAATTTTCTTGTATCCACCCCAGTGTTTAGTACAGTGCCTGGCACATAGTAAGTGCTCAACAAATACTATAATTATTATTCTTCGTACTATTATTTTAGGATGGGTTTGAAGGTAGGGAGAGAGGTGGTCAGTTGGATATGAAAGGAGAGGACTTCCAGGCCAGAGGATGGACACAGGCAAGGGGTTAGTGGTGAGATAGAGGAGATCAAGGTACAGGGAGTAGATTGGCATTAGAGGAGTGAAGTTTATGGACAGGGTTGCAATAGGAGGTCAGTGAAGTAAGGTAGGTGGGGGCAAGGGGATTGTGTGCTTTGAAGTTGATGGTAAGGTGTTTCTCTTGGCTGCTAAGGTGGATGGGCAACCACTGAAGGTTCTCGAGGAGTGGGGAGATCTGGATTGAACAATTCTGTAGAAAAATGATTCGGGAAACAGAGTAAAGTATGGACTCAAGTGAGGAGAGATAGGAGGCAGGGAGATATGAAAATAGGCTGATATAGTAGTCAAGATAGGGTATCATAAGTTCTTGAACCAGCATAGTAGAATTTTGGATACAGAGAAAGGGGTGGATTCTGCAGATTGCATGAAGGTAATACAGACAAGACATGATGATAGACTGAATTTCAGATTAATGAGTAAAGAAAATTGCCAAGATAATGGGTTTATAAGATAAAATGGGGGTATTTTATACAGTGATGGGAAAGTCTGAGGATGGACAGGGTTGGGTAGGAAAATGAGGAGTTCTGTTTTGGACATGTTAAATTTGACATTTGGCTGGACATCTAAGTAGAAATTTCCTGAAGATAGGAGGAAATGCGGAACTGTGAGAATGAGAGTAGGGGCTGGAGAGGTAGACTTGGGAATCATCTGCATAGATATGGTATTTGAAGCCATGGGAGCAAGAACAAATGTATTCACTAGGGGAATGGGTGTAGATGGAGAACAGAAGGAGACCTGGAACTGAGCCTTGAGAGACTCCCACAGTTAGGATTTGGGGGGGGCAGAGAAAGAGCCAGTGGTAGACACCAAGGAGTGACTAGAGATATAGGAGAAGCCAAGATTAGATAAAGATTAGATCAAGATTAGATAAAGTTTCCAGGAGAAGAGGGTTGTCCATAGATTCAAAGGCAGCTGAGAGGTCAAAGAGGTTTAGGATAGAAATAGAGGCCATTGGCTTTGGCAAAAAGGTCATTGGTGACCTTAGATAGGGTCTAAGAAGCAGCATGGCTCAGTGGAAAAGAGCACGGGTTTTGGAGTCAGAGGTCATGGGTCAAAATCCTGGCTCCACCAATTGTCAGCTGTGTGACTCTGGGCAAGTCACTTAACTTCTCTGTGCCTCAGTGGTCTCATCTATAAAATGGGGATTAAGACTGTGAGCCCCCCATGGGACAACCCGATCACCTTGTAACTTCCCCAGCACTTAGAACAGTGCTTTCCACATAGTAAATGCTTAATAAATGTCATTATTATTGTTATTGTTATTATAAGGCAGTTTCTGAGGAATGGAAGGTGCAGAAACCAGGCTGAAGGGGGTCAACTTCTCAAAGAGGTTGGAAAGAAATGATGGGAGGGAGATGAGGTTATAACTGGAGGGTGTTTTGAGGTCAAGGGAGGGTTATTATGAGAGGGGATATATAGGTACCCTTAAAAGCCACTGAAGAGTGAGTGGTTGAAGATGAAGGTCAGGGAGAGAAGAAGGGAGGGGCCAAATGTTTAAATAAAGGGCAATGGAATGGGGTCAGAAACACAGGTGGAGAAGGTAGACTTTAAGAGGCAGAAATCTCCTTAGAAAAACTGCTGGTAAGGATCAGAGAGTGGAAACGTGAACAGGAATAGTTTCAATTTATTTGATGAAATAGATGGTATGGTCCTAGGGGAAAGAGGTGAGTAAAACAGGCAGATGGAGTTTGAAGAGGGAGTTAAAAGTCTGAAACTGCTGGTGTAGGCAATGGAAATGGGATTTAAAGAGGATGAAAAAGTACTGTGGCCAGGTGGAGCAGAGGACAGAGCCATAAAAGGTGAAGATGAAATTGATTTCACCAGCAAATTCTGAAGCTTGAGCTGAAGGGCAGAGGAGGTGATCCAGGGCTGCAGGTTGGTGGTATGGGATTGATAGAGAGTCAGAGGAGCTAGGGGGTTCATTCATTCATTCATTCATTTATTGAGCACTTATTGTGTGCAGAGCACTGTACTAAGCTCTTGGGAAATACAAGTTGGTAACATATAGAGACGGTCCCTACCCAACAGCGGGCTCACAGTCTAGAGTTCAATAGGGAGGGTAGAGTTGAAGGTACGGATTTGTGCAACAAAAGTAGTGGGGACCAAATGGGGCATTGGGAGTTTGGAAAATTGGAGGGAGTTGAGAGACTGTACATCTCTGGGGAATAGGACAGTTTTACTAGAAGGTGATATTGTGGGAGAGAAGCATGTGAGGAGGTGATAAAAGTGCAATAAATAAGGAATCATCTGCACTGAATCAGAAACTTTCTGTCCATCTGATTCAGTAGTGATTTTGTCGGCTAGGAGATTTGGTTTCCAGAAACTTGGTCAAGATCTGTGGCAACTATCCTTACAAAAAAGGGCTATGAAACATGCCATGTGAATCAATCACTCATATTTATTGAGTGCTTAGCACTGTACTAAGTGCTTGGGAGAGTATGATATCACAATATAACAGAGTTGGTAGACACATTCCATGCTCACAATGAGCTTACAGTCCACCTCTGTTTCTTGTCCTCCCTGTGAAGAGCACAAAAATATCTTACCTGCTTTGCTAAACTGAGAGCAACCGTAACCTCTGTTCTCTGCTAATTGATGATGGCAAAATGTCCATGAATCAGTTGACAAGTTAATTGAATATTGCAAGGAAATATCTGGCACACCATTCAAAATAAACACCTAGTTTTCATCTTGGTTTCTGTCCCAAAGCTCATCTAAGTGTAGAAATCCAATTAACCTCAAAGGGTAATCCAGGCTAGAATGAACTCCACAGGACAGAATAAAATAAAAAGGGGCTCCCTTGTGACTCTACCAAGCAAATTCACTAATACTATCTAGAATCAGCAGGTTGCCTCCTGTGACTTTCAGAGAATGTTCTTGCTATCTATCGCTCTCCTGCCTTGTCTCCAGTCATGTACGATACTGCAAATGCTTTATGCTCCTTTCCTCTGATAGTAGTAAGAAATGTTTGGTACCTTATCACCTTTTTCTCCAGCTGGGCCTGGGTGTCCAGTCCTTCCAAACGATCCCTGTAAAATGAAAGTTTCACTTCTTTTGCAAATGAACAATAAAATGGCATCACAATTTGGTTTTTAAAACATAGACATTTTGAAGGTCACTGTCCTAATAAAGTCACTCCTAGTCTATTCTGCCTGATGTGATAGGAAGTAGCTGCTTCCGACTGATAAGTCTTTTGAAGGGTGAAACTTACACTTGGGGCTGCTTTTTCACTTTGGCCAACTAAATACAGTGACCTTAACTAAAACTTTTTTGAAATGGTTAAGAATTTAGCTTATCTGTTAAATGGCAATTTACATAGTATTACTATTCTATAAAAGGGGACTATTTTTGAAAGCCATCAACTTTTTTAATATTTCAAGAAATTTAAGAATAATAAGCATTTTTAATGATACAACCTGCATCTTATAAATGGGAAAATATGTAATTTCATCCTTTCTGGAGGGCTCGAGAAGCTAGATGTGTTTTCCTTGCTTTCATATCTAATTTTTTTCCATTCAGGTTCAATATTATAAAGAGTCAGACTTTGGTGAATCCAGTGTTTTAGAAATACATTCTCCCAGCTAAATCAACTCAATCATTATTAAAGTATATTCAAAATAATTACTTTTAACCTTGCGGCATTCACCAAGTACGTAGTCAAACACATATAATGAGGAATGATACTGACTCTAGAGTCAACGAATAGTGGTCTATATAGAGATCCTTGAGGCCAACAACTACGACACAGTAATTGTTCGATTTACACTAACAAAATCAGTGCCATTTAGTTTTATCTTGAGGCAAATCAGCAAATGGAGACATTTAGAAATCTTCTGGATTGGGGCATGGGTCATACCACATACTTACAGAAGGTCCAGTAGGGCCTGGGACTCCTGGGGGGCCTGGAATTCCTTGGAGACCCTGGAAGGGAGTAATAATTCCCCATAAAATATTGCATACATGCAGATAGGCGAAACATACTAATGCTAATGTAGTGGCTTAAAATAAAGTGTTTTTATTTCAGAGGGATTTTTGTTATACTGATAAAAACTGGTTATTCCCACAATTGTCAACTCCCAGAATTCATTTACCTACTTTCACCTTTTAGAGAAAAAAAAGCACTATTCTCTTCAGACACACGGCAATTTTGTCCTAGGAAGTCCACCTATCTGCCTACACAGAATAAGGAAATTTATGTGTATCTCCATTACCACAAGATTTTGGTGCACTGTTTTTCCCCTGCTCCATTTAATCTCTACATTCCTTTTTTTCCCCCCGAACCTCTCACTTCCCCTGGCATAAGCTCTCTTGGGCAGCCCTAATCTTTTTCTCATCTGCTCATCCCCAACCAGCCTCTCTCCCTGCTGTTTCCAGTCTGCCTCATCCCACTGATCCCCGGACCCACCTTTGATCTCATGTTTCCAATCTGCCCAGAGCCCTGATTTCTGGCCCAACATGACCTCTGATTACTGATGCCTCACCACCAGCCTGTCCTATCCTGTCTGTTTGGCAGCTGTGGCCTCCTGTCCCTGACCTACAACCTCATTTCTCGCCCCTTACAACTTTTCACCCAGGTTCCCTCAGTCTGGCTTACCTGCTCTCTCACTCAGGATGATCTGGACTCGTTCATGGTTTTCTCTAAGATTTTTCTCTTGTACTTGTCTATTCCTCATTTGTCCTCCCTTTTCCCCCTGCAGTTGGCTTTCTGTATTCTAGGTCAGCTGTAACTGTGCCACACATGCATAGTGCATATCGGGTCAGAATTCTCACTGCTACTAGTGGCATGGGACTTTTATGGGCAAACTTTTTTTTTTTTTTTTTTACACACTGAATACAATGTATAACTAAATTAGTACATGTTTTTCTCACATTAAAACACCTCAGTCTGATGAGCTCTGCTACCTAGTTATAGGTCACGTTTTATAATAGCTAATGACACCACTTCAGAATTGAATAGCTAAGTTTTATTTCTTTTCATGGTTGATTCCACATACTCCTTAGAAAGCAGTGGCAAGGGTAGTTATGGAAATTTAATCTCTTGACCACTGGAATGCCATTTTTTTCTAAGATATCGATGCATATAAAGGAAGATACGTATTTATATTCTCAAACAGAAAAATCAAATTTCAGTTAGCTATTCTCCATGAAACATGCTACAAGAATGTTCACAGACCTTTTATGGTCTAATCTTTCCAATTTAACAACATATTGTACTAAAGGCTATTATTCCTAGTATCAACTCAAACAATGGCTCAATTATTGTAAAAGATGATGTTTTTTGGCCAAAGGGTTATAAATATTAAAAATTGCTTCTTCTCCAAGTTCTCATATTGAAATGATCTATCTGTATATGGATAATATCTATATGTATATGTATATCTATATATCTTTATATATGTATCCCTACTTTCATTCAGAGTCCTTTTCAAAACTGGCTCATTTGAGAGGTGAGTCTTCACTCTGTCTAATTTATATGCCTGGGGCTCATTAACCTTTGATGACTACATTAAACTTTAAAATAAACTGCAGGCTATGAATAAAAAAAATACAACCTCAGCAGTCTTTCTTTGAACAAGCTGCATTTTGCAGTGAAGACAGGAGTTACTGCAGATGCATAAAGGGCAATAAGATAATTTTAAGAGACAAGTTGGTCATTGAGAAAGACTAAACAGAAGGGCATACAGTACCAAGCCATGTACAAATTTAAAGCTACTGCATGTCTTTCTGGGATCCTTAGGGTAAGGTTCCTTCACTACTTCAGGAATTCCAACTTTCAATTTTTTTTAGTAATTATGATTTTAATATTTGTTCTCCAATATTACAATTGATGGCCAATAACTTTTTCCATTTTTTCTAATTGTATTATTTTATAATTCTGATCTTGTATTCACTTTGTGTTTTGAAAACACTGGCCTTCCATTTTCTTTCCAATGAGAGATCTCTGAGTTGCCAATTCTCTACTTACTAGTACCTTCTTCCTTACATGTGGTTCCACTGCATTTTTCAATACAATAGAAGGCTAATAATCATGGACGAAGCAACACGTCTCATTTTATTAACAGGAAGGCTATTCCATGTAATATCATCCCATTACAAGAAATCTTACCCAGAAAAAATGAGATATGAGTAAGGGACCACATTAGTAGCACCACTGGAACAGAAGGGCATTTGCAATTTCATGGAAACCAGAGTGTTCAAGAATTATATGTAACTCTCTTTTATGGCCTGCTTTAAAAAATAACCCCAGTAGAGCACAAAGTAAGGACAGCTTTGGGGATTTTATTCCAAATGGTCTAACCAATGCATATCATGAATGCTGTCTTTCCCTGGGGCCCAGAAGCACACCCCTTGGAGCTTCCTACAGCTAAGCTGCCTAAGTGAGTCCAGAATACCTCTATATTCTTTCTAGTTTCATGCACTGTACAAGGCAACGGACTACTTATGACATAAATGAAAGATAAAGCCTTTGCCTTGCAAATCTTAAGGTGTAATGGGGGGAGACAATCAGGAAATGCCAACCTTAGTACAGTGTTCGGCTCTTCATTCACTCAATCGTATTTAATAATAATAATGATGACATTTGTTAAGCGCTTACTATGTGCAAAGCACTGTTCTAAGTGCTGGGGAGGATACAAGGTGATCAGGTATTTATTGAGTGCTTACTGTATGCAGAGCACTGTACTAAGCGCTTGGGAAGTACAAGTTGGCAACATATAGAGTCGATCCCTACCCAACAATGGGCTCACAGTCTAGTAGGGGGAGACAGATACAAGACAAAACATGGAGGTAGGTGTCAAAACCATCAGAAGTGCTTAGTAAATGCTTAGAGAAGCAACGTGGCTCAGTGGAAAGAGCACGGTCTTTGGAGTCAGAGGTCATGGGTTCAAATCCTGGCTCCACCAATTGTCAGCTGTGTGACTTTGGGCAAGTCACTTAACTTCTCTGTGCCTCAGTTCCCTCGTCTGTAAAATGGGGATTAATACTGTGAGCCTCATGTGGGACAACCTGATCACCTTGTAACCTCCCCAGCGCTTAGAACAGTGCTTTTCACATAGTAAGTGCTTAATAAATGCCCTTATTATTATTATTATTATTATTTAGTAAGTGCTTGGTAAGTGCTTAACAAATGTCAATATTATTTCATTAATATTATTGTTGTTAGGTAAAAGAGTAAAGCACAGATGCAAATGATAAAAACAAATGAAAGCAACAAATAGAGAAATGAGGAATAAACAAAACCATATTCAAACAAATGCAAAAATAATTGATGGGGAGATGTAACTGGGGAGGTTGGGACTAATCTTCTCCTCCTTATTAACATTCTTCACCTTTCAGAAAGTCAGGACAGGTAGGATACATTTCAGAAACTGCTTCAATAACAAAAATACATGATAGCAACGGGAGTAGTTAATAACATAAAATCCTGCTGAAGTATAAGTGCAAAACAACTGAAACTAGATAACAGCTGTTTTTTTATTATTCTGGCTTCTTCAATTAACAGCAAGGTTAGCACTTGCCAGATGGTTTGCTTAGTTTCATTAAGAATTATTAGCACTACAACTGCTCAAAGAAACAACAATTCATCATTCTAATTAACTTTCCAAAGTGTTAATGTAAACTAGACTGAGAAAGAATTATAATCTAAAAGAAATAGTGGCCCAGGTTGACCTTGAATCAGCAATTTTTTCCAAGTTTCAGTTTCTCTAATTTCTGGCTAGGTGTGATCAATTCATTGAAAACTGCAGGTGCCTTTAGAGATATGTTTTTCTTCCATTAAATTCAGTCATCATCCAGGAGTAAACATACTGGGAGGGACACTGTTATTTCTGTGTTCCATGGAGGGCTTTCACAGATTATCAGTGTTTCAAAAGGGTTATATAGAAATAACAACAGAAAATAGCATCATTATTGAAATAAGAATCATTTTACCTCATCCCCTTTCTCTCCAGGCATCCCAGGAAATCCTCGCTCACCTTTGATGCCCTACAAAGATACCAAAACAAAACAAAAAAAAACCTCTTTTTCACGGCACGTCGTAAACTCTGCTGATAGGAAACTTAGGACTGGAAGCTTTGACTGTGTCTGTCACAACTCAAAGGGCAAAGGCTATAAAGGAATCAAAAGACAACGTTGGCAGTGGCCAAAATATTTACCAGTAATACACACTTTCCTACTGGTTTCCATGTTTGCAATGCTTTGGGTGCTCTTGGGAAAGGAAAGAAAGTTAGAAACATTCATTTACCTTTGGTCCTTCTCTGCCAGGGATTCCTGGAGCACCTCGTGGCCCCATGTCACCCTGAAAGATAGATGGGTAACAAGGATGAAGGTAGCTAAGGTTTAAAACATGGCAGGTATTTCTGTAAACACTTAGAAGTGCAAACCTTACCTTCCTTGCTTCAGAATCATACTGGCCAGGCTGACCAGTTATGTCTTCTTCTCCTTTCACACTTTTAAATCCTGGGACACCATGTGGGCAGCTGCTGCACACATTCTATTGGGAATAGAGAAGGAATTGTGGGAAGAGCTTGGGCTAGGGAGTCAGAGGTCGTGGGTTCTACTTCCAGCTCTGCCACTTGTCAGCTCTGTGACTTTGGGCAAGCCACTAAACTTATCTGTGCCTCAGTTACCTCATCTGTAAAATGGGGATTAAGTCTGTGAGCCCCATGTGGGACAGCCTGATTAGCTTGTACCCCCCCCAGTGCTTAGAACAGTCCTTGGCACATAGTAATCACTTAACAAATACCATAATTATTATAAAGCCCTGGTGATTGGAAGACTAGTGATGGCCACAATGTCCAAAGTTGGTTAGAGATTGAATATTGATAGGCAGTGTACACAGTGCATCTATGGAAAGAAAACAAGATATGAAGATCTGAGTTTGGGGTCAGTCTTTATGAAGGACACCTGGATGTGAAAATGATTGAGGTTTCTTCCATGAACATTAGTTTGCCCATTTTAGAAGGGAAAAAATAAGAACACCTCTTTTTACAGGTTAAAAAATTTACAAAGTTCTGGACAAATACTAATACACACACACACACACAAATTAATGCTTTAATTTGAGTCAAAGTTAACTCTGAACTCCTTTTAACTCATTTATCAGAAAAGTGACTGTGAATTATTAGTGTGTGTCAAACTTGTTTCCTACCTCAGTTTTAAAAACATAGCTCGTTTAACGTTTTTGCCTTTCATGCATGACCTTCTTATGTTGAATAGTATCCCAAATAAAGGAGTTCAGAGTTCACTAAAAAATGGTTGAAAACAGTGGCGGCATCTATTTTGACAGACAAGTATATTATTAGAGGGCTAAGATTTTATGGCAAATCCAAGATCTGATGGAAAAATGAAAGAACATTACCTTTCCAATGACTTCAAAATAATTTTTAATTTATTTTGTCTATGAGGAGCTAGAGTTTAACAGTTGGAGCTCACAAGTCAAATACAAGTCTTATAGCACTGACAGGGAAAAAACTTTCTCCTGACAAATGAAACGTTTGACTTCTACAATTTTAAGGAACGGTGGAGACAGAATATCTAAGCCCCCAACTTCAAAACTTACATTATGTATGAATACTGTTACTTATTTTTAAAAAATATTAAAAGTTTGCATTTGAACTGAAGAAAGAAGAAACCTTTGAAATATATAACTATTCTGAACTTACTACCTTTTCTGTTTCATTATTTAGATATGGGCACAGTACATAAAATGGATCAGTTTTACAACTGACTGCTGTTTGCCGATTCATATACTATTGAATTTGCCTTTTGGGTCCCTGGAGATTTAATCTTTTAAAGTGATTGATAACTATACCAGGTGTTCATTTCCAAGGGCTTTGTCCTGTTTTTGTAAATAAAAGCACACTGTAAGGAATAATGCCATACTTGGTATTTGCAAAGTGCTTTACATCATCTTTGCTAGCTAGCCCTCATGACAGTACGGTGAAATAGAAGGACATTAGCCCTCCTTTCAAGGTTGGTAATGAAAGCAATGGTGGGTAAGGCCAACAGCATTACAAGGGCGATGCTTTAAGCTCAGAGTCTATGTCTTCATGAGGCAAAGATAACCAAATGCATGGTGTCATTTATTCCAAGACACTTTAAACTCACTCCATGTGAGTTTAAATTTAATGAAGTGAAGGAGTAGAAACACAGGCAAACCTGATTAAATGGGTCAAAACAGGAACATTCTGATAGCACGAAGATATAGGCCTGTAGCTTAAAAACAGTGGAAAATTCAGCGATTTATTTGGAAAAGAAGGAATGGAACAGGAGCTAGCTCAACATTTATGGGAAACTGTTCTTCTAGAGGAGGCAAATAATCTCTTTATGGGTGTAAATGATATTTTCTTCCTGTGGGTTAAATTGGACTCACTGAAGGTTTGAAGAGAAAAGAGAATGGGCACTACATAGAAGGATGGAGGGGAGTATATATACCAGTAAATACTACTAAGAATATTGTTTGTTAACTGATAATTAAATGTTAAAGTACTGCATTAACTGCTGGATACATTAAGCTATTCAGGTCAAACACTGTCTCTGTACCAAAAACCTCTGATAATCTAAGAGGTAGGAAGAAGCAGATGATATCCCCATTTTATAGAAGAGTAACCTGAGGCACAGAGAGGTAAAATGACTTGCTCAAGGTCACCTAGCAAGCCTTTGGCAGAGCTGGAACTAGAATACTCAGACCCCATGCTCCTTTCCTCAAGGTCTTGCTGCATTTACCTTTACCTTTAACAGTCTTTGGTTTTAGTTACACATCAGGCTGATACGTGCAAATGAATTTGATTTCTAATAAAAGTGCTCTGTTTTCATTAGAAAAAGTTAAAAAATTATTTTTAGGAAACAATTGTTACCTTCAATAAAGCTCCAATGTCCCCTAAGAGAGGAAGTGCAATCTGAAGTAAAAAATGAAAAGGATTTAAAAAAAAGATAAGAATTTTGAACCTTTTGCCAAATGTTCCCTCCCTGAGCCAAATGGACAGTGCCAAGTTTACAGATTTGGTATTCTAGTCATTCTAAATGGCTCACATTTCATATGATCACTTCACATTTCCTTATCTTCTCTCCCAAACCCTGTCCTCTCCCAAATTTTCCCATCACTACAGAAGGCACAACCATCCTTCCCACCTCATAAACCCATAACCTGGCATCATCCGTGACTCTGCTCTCTCATTCAACCCACATATCCAATCCATCTCCAATTCCTGTCAGTCTCATCTTCACAACATCGTTAAAACCCATCCTTTCCTCTCCATCCAAACTGCCGCCACTTTAGTACAATCACTCATCCTATGCTGCCTAGATTACTGCATCAGCCTCCTTTTCTGACCTGCCAAGCTCCTGCCTCTCCTCACTCCAGCCCATACTTTGCTACACTGCCCAGATAATCTTTCTATAGAAACATTCAGGGCATGTGACTCCCCCTCCTCAAAAATCTCCAGTGGTTGCCTAACCACCTCCATATCAAGCAAAAACTCCTCATTATTGGCTTTAAAGCTCTCCATAACCTTGCCCTCTCCTACCTCACCTTGCTTATCTCCTTCCACAACCCAATCTGCATGCTTCACTCCCCCGGATGCTAACCTTCTCTCTGTGTCTTGATCTAGCCTGTCTTGCTGCTGACCTCAGCCCATGCCCTGCCTCTGGTCTGGAACACCCTCCCTCCTCAAATCTGCCAGATAATTACTCTCCCCCTCTTCAAAGCCTTACTGAAAGCACATTTCCTCCAAGGGGCTTTCCCAGACTAACCCCCACTTTTCCTCATCTCCCACTCCCTTCCCTTTTACCCTGACTTGCTCACTTTGCTCTTCCCCCCCCCCCACTCCCCCACAACACTTATGTATATATCTGTAATTTTATTTATTTTTATTGATGTCTGTTTATTTGTATTGTCTCCCCCCTGCCTTGTAAGCCTTCAAGAAGCTTCCAGTCTAATGAAGAGCTTGAAGTTTATAGCAGTATTTACTAAAAATCTGACATTCTTGTTTCATTAATAGAATAGGTCAATACTTGCTATAAAATTATCCATCTACCCACAAACATTCATTTGGAAAATACCATTTATTTCATGACAAGCACGAAAAAGTGACAAAAGTCTATAATTCAGGTTGCTAATTATTGCTGCAGTTTAACATCAGCGAACAATATCCTTTAAAAAAAGTCTCAAATCATCAATCGTATTTATTGAGCGCTTACTGTGTGCAGAGCATAACCTCAAATGAAACCTCAAATAAAATTACTCCTCTAAATGAGACATTATATGCCAAGGCATGGCCTGGGGCAAACTTCTACAGTTAAATTATAACTGCCAGAAAATAATCATTTATCACAAAAGAGCCGACAGTCTCAACTTTCAGTATAACATAAATAAAATCACCAGGCTGTCACGGGAATAGTCTAATTCATTTGGATAGTGAAACCTGCCCCATAGGTTGATTGGCTTCTATATGCACAGCCAAGCATTTAAATTGTGTAAATCACACACTTAGTCTGTATACATACCGGCTCACCCGGGGGACCTGGAAGCCCTGGCTTGCCTTCTCTCCCTGGAGCTCCCTGAAAATAGGAAGAAACACATTTTAATATCCTCTGGTCAACATAGGGGCTGGTTAAAATTCTATGATATTCAGGGAGGTAACTTACATCGGCACCTGGGAGGCCTGCTATTCCTGGTAACCCAGGGAGACCCCTCGGGCCCTGCAGGGAAGAGATTGGTTTTCATGAGAATAGATTTCCTGAAATTACTTTACACTAAGCATGTTGAATTTACCATGTCAAATGATTTTCCAAGTGGCCTACCTGAATGCCCGGTTCTCCAGAGGGACCCGCGGAGCCCTGCAAATCACAGTGCAATGAATTGGCTTAGCTGAAGTACCGAAAGCTGTGCCTAGGTGCAGTTGAAGTTTTGCAAAGTTTACAAAGACACTTATCTGTCTTAGTTATTCCAATCACTCGTGAAAATCCTGAAGGACTTGTACATAACTTGTTGCTTCTGGGATTAATCCTGTATGTATATATTGAACCGTTAACTTTGTTTTAGGACCCTGTGTTTGTCCTTGTTTTCCCTATTAGATGGTAAGCAGCCTAAGGGCGGGGCTACAAATAGTTCTTGTACAATGCCTAGGATCAACAAGTCAATAATAGTTGAAGACTACTGTGTGCTGAGTGCTGCACTAAGTGCTTAGGAGAAGAAGCAGTGTGGCTCAATGGAAGGAGTCCGGGCTTTGGAGTCAGAAGTCATGCGTTCGAATCCCTGCTCCACCAATTGTCAGCCATGTGACTTTGGGGAAGTCACTTAACTTCTCTGGGCCTCAGTTATCTCATCTGTAAAATGGGGATTAAGACTGTGAGCCCCCTGTGGGACAACCTTATCACCTTGTAACCTCCCCTGCACTTAGAACAGTGCTTTGCACATAGTAAGCACTTAATAAATGCATTTACTGAGTTAGAAGATTCAATCCTACCCCCAAGGAGTTACCATCTAGCATGGTGTTCAATATTCTGTGCACAGTAGGTGTTAGTTAAATTATTTTGATGATGAACTGGATACTTTAGGAAACAGAGGACTTTATTACAGTGCCTATTGTACGAAAAACTGAAAAATCAAATATACACTGAGCATCTACTGGGTGCATAGCAGTCTATTAAGTGTGTGACAGAGTTAGGGTTGATGTCTACCATGTAGAAAATAGCTCTTTAAATCAGATAATCTAAGAAGACAAGTAATGCATCCTGCTTTCAATCCCTTCCAGGGAGCTTTCTGCAGTCTTCGGAGGCCCATTCAGTGCTGCTTCAGAACCAGAATGGTAACAACTCTGCTGGGTGTGAAGCAGGTTGGCAGCACTTTGTGAATGAATGGTTCAGATTCCATCCCAACATAGTCTACATTTTGCCAGCCAGTTTTCTTCCCAGCACTCGAGCAAATTAGGCTGAGTCAATATGGACTGTGATTTCCTGGCATGTTTTGGTGTGGCTGGTGTGGCTGGAGTATATCAAAGAGAATCAGAATGGCCACAGGCATAGAGACTAAGGGAATTATGGTACATAATAATAATAATAATAATGGCATTTACTAAGCGCTTACTATGTGCAAAGCACTGTTCTAAGCACTGGGGAGGTTACAAGGTGATCAGGTTGTCCCACGGGGGGCTCACAGTCTTCATCCTCATTTTACAGATGAGGTAACTGAGGCACAGAGAAGTTAAGTGACTTACCCAAAGTCACACAGCTGACAATTGGCGGAGCTGGGACTTGAACTCATAACCTCTGACTCCAAAGCCCATGCTTTTTCCACTGAGCCATGCTGCTTCTCTGGCACTGGAACTGGACTTAGGCAATGGAAATTGAAAGCTGCCTCCTTCTTGTCTGACATCAAAGGAACATCACAATCCTGGTGTAGCCCTGAGCCCCCTCTTCTCTTTTAGGGTCCTCAGGACACCAAAAAAGCTATAGCTCCCTTATCCCTTGATCTAATCCTTGAGGAGAAATTCCCCACCTTCAGCAGAAGCCAAAGACAACAACGCCCCAGGAGGGTGGCACCAAACAGAGACTGAGGCTGGACTCCCTGTGGTGGAGGAAGGGGGAGAAATTTCATACTCCCCTTTCCTCTGGGCCCCGACCCCACCTGCCATCCCCAACACCCTAACAAGAAGATTGTAGAGTTGCCGAGGAAAGGCAGAAGTGCTCGCTGGGTGAAGGTATGTCTGATGGGGTGCTAAGCATTCTGAGAAGCAGCATGGCCTAGTGGATAGAGCATTGCCCTGGAAGTCAGAAGAAACTGGGTTCTAATCTTTGCTCTGCCACTTGTCAGCTGAGTTACCTCGGGCAAGTCACTTAACTTCAAGCCTCAGCTAACTCATCTGTAAAGTGGGGATTAAGACTGTAAGCCCCATGTGGGATAGGACTGTGTCCAACCTGATTAGTTTGTATTTACCCAGTGCTTAACACATAAGCAGTTAACATATACCATCATTTTTTTTTTTTTTTGAGACTCTAGTTCTCCCTGGGAGCAGGGATTGTGTCTACTAACTAACCTTACTGTATTGTACTCTCCCAAGTGCTTGGTGCAGTATTCTGCATACAGGAAGTGCTCAATCAATACCATTGACTGATTGATTGATTGATGAAGGCTTGACTTGAGGAAGACGGAGAGAACTATTTTTTTTCAATTTTTCCCTATAGATTTTTCTTTTCTGTATAATCTTTGGTTTTGTGTTTCTGTTTGATTTTATTTTTTAAATGCTAACTTAAAATGGGTTATATTAACCAGGAAAAAAGTCTCTCTACCCTACATACAGGCCATAGGTGTGGGATCATAGTACCAGCTCTACTGTACTCTCCCAAGCACTGAGGACAATGATCTTCACACAATAAGAGCTCAATCAATACCACTGATTGATTAATTGAGTAGCCACATTCTATAATTATATTTTTGGTAATGACACAGCAGGAGTGGCTGCAGAAAGCAGTTCCACATTCTGGTTCAGGGCCACAGATTACACCTATTTTACAGTGTGTACTATTGAATACATGAAGACTCAGTGAGGGAGTGTGGATGGCTCAGGGCTCACCATTACTTCAACAGAAACTCAAACACACTTTCTGCTGGAGGTAGGGTATACTTCTCTTCCTGTACAACCACAAACCGAAGTGTGAGTACTATTAAAGTAAGGGAGCCATTTAGCATCTCCCTAAGAGTCTGGTCAGCCTTTCTGCCCCCTTACAAGAGTGATAGAACCTAGAAATAATGTCCTATTCCATTTTTTGCATACAGATTGTCTGCCCTGCAGTGACAGCCACTTGCCCAGATGAGGTACCAGTGTTACCTGTGAGTTCAAAGACGACATTCGGTGAGGTTGGGTGAATGTTGTCTGTGTATGGGAGCGTTTCTGTGTGTGGATGAATCTTTTAATGTGCGAGCATCACTGAGCAAACTATTTCCCTGACACCTGATTGGGAAGGTAAAAGGAAGGCAAGTAAATAAGAGAAGTGGTGAGAGTTAGTAAAGGGAAAGCTAAAAAAAAGAATAAAGACTAATAGATTCAGAGATCAGAATAACATCTCTCAGAATAACATCTCTATACTAGTGCTTAGAACAGTGCTTGAGACCTATACCATATAAATATAAATTATAAATAAATAATAAAAATGTCTGCCCCTCTAATCTGTAAGCTCATTGTACACAGGGAACATGTCTATCATGTCTATTGTATTGTACTCTCCCAATTGCTTAGTAGTGCTCTGCACAAAGTAAGCCCTCGATAAATACCATTGATTGACTGGTTGGTGAGGAACATGTAAGTTGTTTAGCATGAAAAGAAAGACAATCGGCAGCTGTAAGATTCTATGTGTGACAGGGACTGGGTCCAACCTGAATATTTTGTTTCCATCCCAGCGCTTACTACAGGGCTTGGAATATAGTAAGCACTTAACAAGTACCATAATATCAAAGCTATCTCCTCAACAGGTGAATATTAATCAACAGTCAGAAAGCTCCTCCTGCAGGGTCCAGGCTGCATTCAATGTACTTTTTACACAAATTAGAAAAGTAATGAGAACCATTTCAGATACTGTCACTTACGGGTCTTCCAGGAATTCCTACACCTGGTGGCCCTATGTCTCCAGGAAATCCATGTACCCCTGGCAGCCCTCTTTCACCCTGTGAATGAAAGAGGGTAACATATTTTGAGGGGGAGGGACTCTGCTGTCATCTTCAATAAACTACATTCCAACAAACAGATGATAAGCTGTCATACCTTCGGCCCCCTTGGACCTGGGGTTCCAGGAACACCATCCAAACCCTAAAAAATGAAGATTGCAGGTGAGGAAGGTTGTTTGGACACAGTCATCTCCTGGCTTTCCTCCAACCTCTCTGCCTTTCCTCTTAGTCTCTTCTGCCAGCTATTTCTCTGCCTCTTACTCCTTGGTTGTTGGCAACCCCCAAGGCTCATGTCTGGGTTCCCTTCTCTTCTCAATCTCCACTTCCTTTCTTGGGAATGCTCACTCTCCCCCCACAGCTTTAATTACCACCTCTATGAGGATGATTCTAAAATCTACCTCACCTGCCCTGACCTCTCTTCTCCTCAGCAATACTGCATTTCCTCTTGCCTCCAGAATATCTCTAGCTAATGTTTCACTGGCTCCTCAAGTTGAATAGTCCAAACCTAAATCTCTCTCATCTTCCTTCTCAAATCCTCTCCTCCATCTAACTTACTTACATCTGACAACACAACCATCCTCCTCTAGACTGTATGCTTGTTGAGGGCAGGGAATATGTCTAGTCATTATTCTACTGTACTCTCCCAAGTGCTTAGTACAGTGCTCTGCACACAGTAAGCACTCAATAAATATGATTAAATAAATGAATGAATCCCTTTCTTACAAGCTGATAACCTTGGCATTATCCTTGACATTTCCCTCTCTTTCAAACCCTAGTTGTCTGCCACTAAATCCCTTTGTCACTAATTCACATCGATTCTTCTTCCAAAATGTTTACTAAATCTGCCCTTTTCTCTTCAACCAAATTGCCTATGCGTTGGTTCATGTATTGTCATATCATTATTCATCCACCTTTTTGTTGACTTTCTTGCTTCCTTTCTCTCCCTTCTCCAATCCAGACTTCGCTCTGCTACTCGGATCATTTCTCTAATACATCATTCCATGCACTCCACCTTATTCCTCAAAAACCTGTAATAGTTGTCCCTTCCTGTCTGCATCAAGCAGAAACTTTGGTTCATCAGCTTTGAAGCACTCTTTCAACTCTCTTCCTCCCATTTATCTCCTTTCTTCTTTCAATATACCTCAGTTTGACAACTCATTTCTCCAAGGCAACCTAGTCACTGTCCCTCATTTTCATCTTTCCCACCACTGACCTCTTGCTCACACATTTTCTCCTGCCTGGAACACTTTCCCCCTTCTAATATGGCAGACCACTGCTTTAATCACCTTCCAAGCCCATCTGAATTCAAACCTTCTCCAGGAGGCCTCCCCGATTATTTTCCCATCCTATATCCCATCCAAATGTCATTTTAACATTTACATGTAATATGCACTTGGGCATTCCTCACCCCACACTAAAGGCACACAATTTATATACATGGATTTATAATGTTTATTTCACTACATATGATTTATTTTAGTGTCTTCTCTCCTGGTAGATAATAAAATCCTTGATGAAAAGGATTGTGTCTACTACTACTAATAATAATGATGTTATTTGTTAAGCTCTTACTATGTGCCAAGCACTGTTCTAAGCACTGGGATAGATACAAGGTTATCAGGTTGTCCCACTTGGGGCTCACAGTCTTAATCCCCATCTTACAAGTGAGGTAACTGAGGCACAGAGAAGTTAAGTGACTTGCCCAAAGTCATACACCTGACAATCCTCTCCCTGACTTTCCCATCACTGTAGACAGCACTACCATCCTTCCCGTCTCACAAGCCCGCAACCTTGGTGCCATCCTTGACTCTACCCTCTCGTTCACCTCACACATCCAATTCGTCACCAAAACCTGCCAGTCTCACCTCCACAACATCACCAAGATCTGCCCTTTCCTCTCCATCCAAACGACTACCTTGCTGGTTCAATCTCTCATCCTATCTCAAATGTTTTACTGCATCAGCCTCCTTTCTGATCTCCCATCCTCCTGTCTCTCCCTGCTTCAGTCTATACTTCACTCTGCTCCCTGGATTATCTTTGTACAGAAACGCTCTGGGCATGTCACTCCCCTCCTCAAAAATCTCCAGTGGTTTCCTATCAACCTTCGAATCAAGCAAAAATTCCTCACTCTTAGCTTCAAGGCTCTCCATAACCTCGCCCCCTCCTACCTCATCTCCCTTCTCTCCTCCTACAGCCCAGCCCACACACTCTGCTCCTCTGCCACTAACCTCCTCACTGTGCCTCGTTCTCGCCTGTCCCGCCATCGACCCCTGGCCCACATCCTACCTCTGGCCTGGAATGCCCTCCTTCCACACATCCACCAAACTAGCTCTCTTCCTTCCTTCAAAGCCCTACTGAGGGCTCACCTCCTCCTGAAGGCCTTCCCAGGCTGAGCCCCCTCTTTTTTCTCTCCTCCTCCTTCTCCCCTCATCATCCCCCCCCGCCCTACCCCCTTCCCCTCCCCACAGCACTTGTATATATTTGTACATATTTATTACTCTATTTTATTAATGATGTGCATATAGCTATAATTCTATTTATTCTGATGGCATTGACACCTGTCTACTTGTTTTTTGTTGTCTTTCTCCCCCTTCTAGACAGTGAGCCCATTGTTGGGTAGGGACCGTCTCTATATGTTGCCGATTTGTAGTTCCCAAGCACTTAGTACAGTGCTCTGCACACAGTAAGCACTCAATATATATGATTGAATGAAAGTGATGGAGCCTGGATTAGAACTCACGACCTCTGACTCCCAAGTATGTGCTCTTTCCACTAAGCCACTAAGCCACACTGCTTCTCCTAATTCTACTAATTACATGTTACTCTCCCAAGTGTTTAGTATAGTGATCTACACAGTATGTTTGCAATAAATGATTAATTGAAGAATTCCTGAATGTCATTACCCCAATTTACATCCTAATTGTGAATACCCTTGCTCACTGAGTCTTTAAAATGGCCAAAATAGCTCATAAAAATTTGAATGGTCTTTAGGTTTCCCCTGGGCAATTCTTTTAGACAGAATATATTTTTATCTTTTTAAAATACATTTGTTTTTGCATATTATGAGTTCTCCAATTAAAATGGTTCATAAAGCTGTTTCATTTTTAAAGCTATCAAAAATTCAGCTAAGGAAATGCATTTTCCCTTGCTTCCTCTTCTGTACATCCTTTACACTGGACATTTACCACTTTATTTTTTAAAATGAAGCATGTCCTTTACTGGTGCTGACTACAGTCTGCATTGGTATTGTACATATTGCAAAGATGGACTATCTTGTGGAAAAAGGCCCATTCTGAACAAGTGTCTATACATTCTCCGACTCCGTAAACCACTCTTCAAAGTTAACTGAGGCCTGAACCCCAATTTTTCCCATCCCCATCCCCTTGTAAGGCCAACCATATGCATTTCTGCTGATTTCCCTTCAGAAATGCTACCCAGGTTAGCATCTTTGAAATGGTCAGCTAGAGAGAGTTTCTTATCCATGTCCCTATAAGTTCTATGTTCCCCAAAAAAACCTTCAAAAAAGTGGCACCAAACCGATGCATGGTAAAAGACTGAAGAAATGGTTGGCATTTTACTTTAAATGTCTGTCTGTCCAACTAGGCTTGGGGATCATGTGTACCAACCCTATGTTTGAATTATATTCTCCCAACCACTTAGTACAGTGTTCTGCATGCGGTGAGTGCTCAACAAATTTCACTGGTTGACGGACTGGTACTTACTGGATCACCTGGCAGGCTTATCCCTGGAGGACCTGCCTCACCTTTGGGACCAGGGTGTCCAGGTGGGCCACTAATTCCCCCAGAATCGCCCTGTTGAAAAAAGAAAAGGATCATTTAATTTTTAAGCAGCTTTATATTGTACTCTCTCAGATGCTTAGTATGGTTCTCTGCACACAGTAAGCACTCAGAGCTTTGCACACAGTAAGTGCTCAATAAATACAATTGAAAGAATGAATATGATTGATTGATTATGAGAAAGATAAAGCAGGGTACATTGCGTTAGAAATCAAATCTATACCTCACAGACTTCCTACTACATCCCACGACTTTGACCTCACACTTTTAACACCAACCTACTAACTGTACATCGATCTCATCTGTCTTGCTGCCGACTTCTCTCCTATGTCCTGCCCTGGCCTGGAACTCCCTTCTTCATGTCTGACAGATAATCACACTCCCCACCTTCAAAGCATGGCTCAATGGAAAGAGCACGGGCTGCGGAGTCAGAGGTCATGGGTTCAAATCCTGACTCTGCCAATTGTCAGCTGTGTGACTTTGGGCAAGTCACTTCACTTCTCTGTGCCTCAGTTACCACATCTGTAAAATGGGGATTAAGACTGTGAACCCCCCGTGGGACAACCTGATCGCCTTGTAACCTCTCCAGTGCTTAGAACAGTACTTTGCACATAGTAAGTGCTTAATAAATGCCATTATTATTATCATTATTATCTCTTCCAAGAAGCCTTCTCTGACTAAGCTCATATTCCCCTATTCCCTCTCCCTTCTATGTCACCCTGGCTTTTGCTTTTGTACCCTTGTACCCTCCCTCAGTCACAGAGCACATACATATGTGTGTGTGCATATATATATGTATATATATGTATATATACATGCATACCTATAATGTTTTTAGTGTCTGTCTCGTCCTCTAGACTACAAGCTTGTTGTATTCAGGGAACAAGTCTACCCATTCTGTTATACTGTACTCTCCCAAGTTCCTGTTACAGGGTTCTGTACACAGTAAGAGCTCAAAAAATACAAATCAACTGATTGATCAATTTTAGACCAATCAATAACAGATATATTTTAATCCACAATAAATGTCATACCAAGTGCATCAATAAATGCATGTCTGCATTTTATTAAAGGTAGGTATAAAATATGGCATATTTATGTTAGTAAACTGCTTTTAAATCATTTTAGCTCCTTTTCTCCCACTGAATCCCAGACTGATTGACTGACATTAATATAATAATAATAATAATAATAATAATAATAATAATAATGGCATTTATTAAGTGCTTACTATATGCAAAGCACTGTTCTAAGTGCTGGGGAGGTTACAAGATGATCAGGTTGTCCCATGGAGGGCTCACAGTCTTAATCCCCATTTTACAGATGAGGTAACTGAGGCACAGAGAAGTTAAGTGACTTGCCCAAAGTCACACAGCTGACAATTGGCGGAGTCAGGATTTGAACCCATGACCTCTGACTCAAAAGCCCGTGCTCTTTTCACTAAGCCATGCTGCTTCCCTAATATAATATTCCCACTTAAAGATTAAAAAGATCCTTCCAAGAAGATCCAACAGCCATGGAGAAGTCAGAAGAGAAATAAAATTTCAGGCCTTTAAATCTCCAATCTGTTTGGCTGACTGCCATTTTCCATTTCTATGTTGGACATATCTCGAAAATAATATTTATATTCAGGGTTAACAAGTTTTCATTTTGAGCATAGGGATTTGGGCCTTTGAAGGGAGCGGGGCTTTCATGGGTTGGGGACTTGAAAGGCTCTCAGTTGACTCTGGGGTGAGAAAAGTCCAATATACAGCCTTGAAACTCAACAGGAAACTTAAAAAAAAAAAATCCCCAGCACAGAGCTAGAGGCCAGAGTAAGAAAGAGGACTGGGAGGACAAGGAGGGAAAAAATGAGGATAAAGGGGAGAAAGGAAAATAGAGGGAAGAAGAAAAAAGAGGAAAAAGGGGAGAAGAGATGAAAGGAGAGGAGGGGGGCAGAGAGGGGCCCAGGGTCCTATTTGTGGATCACACAGAGATGGCCTCTTGATTCTTCTTTATGAATTAAGAATACATTATATGAATCCAAGTTTAAACCATACCTTTTCTCCTTTAATTCCTGGTCTTCCTGGAATACCATGCTCTCCGGGCAATCCCTTTGAAAATACCCCCAAAGAAAACATTTATTACAGCATCTTTTGTTATGCACCATTCTACTTGATTTTTAATTGCCAGGAGTTCAGCATTGGCATTACAGAAATGTTACACTGGACTTCATCCAAGAGATCAGTTACATCAGAGCCAGGGATGGTGCTTATAGGTTTGTTCGAGATGATTTTGCTAAGGAGCTGATAGCCTGCTACTATTTGAATTGGCTACTTCTTGTCCTTCCTCTCTGCCTTCCTTCTGAGTCCCTCTTCCATCTACAAGTTCTTCCTTTTCCTCACTTTTCCCTGGTCTCATACTTCTCTCATGCTGTTATTTTCATGCTTAGAAATTGTCCATTGTTTAAAAGTTCTTTGTCTAGTACTTCAAGCTCTTCCAAAGAAATACATTACAAAAGCCAGTATATGAACCTGCTTATGAAAATATGAGTGGGCCCATGATGTGATAGGAAAGCTATCGGATGTGTTCCAGTTTTAGGAGTTACAGGTGAACAGAATGTAAGATGAAAATGCAAATCAATAAGAATAAACCACATGAGCTGACTGTCTAAGGTTTGGGATCTAATCCCAATTCCCTGGAATGATCACAGTTCTGAATACTAGTCTGGCATTTTAGCTGATAATTTTTAAGTAAAGAGAATGCTTAGTGTACCATTTATGTCAGATGGATATAGGAGATACATGCATATTTGGTCAAAAGGAAACTGGGACCCTCACTACAGTTCTCTCTTTAAGTCCAGTGACAAAATCAGGTCACAGGATTTATCCTTTCACAATTGTTTCTGCTCTTTCTCCTTAGTTCACAAAGATCTAAAATAAAAGTTGGCTGAATGATATTCCAAAGACTGTTTTAATGATCTAATGATATTCAAAAGAGAGTCACTCTATAAAACCCAGGCTGATGTTAGCCAGTGGTTGTCACTGAAGGATGTTGGACACACAAGCAATAATGTTTGGGAAAATAAATGATCGCAAATGCAATGTGTTAGTAGCAGGGTGACCTAATGCAAAGAACTCAGGCCTGGGGGTTGGAAGATCTGGGTTCTAATCTTGGCTCTTCCATTTAGATGCTGCGTGACCTTGGGCAAGTCACTTCTCTGTGTCTCAGTTCCTTCATCTGCAAAATGGGGATTCAATACCTGTTCTCCCTCCTATTCAAACTGTGAGCTCCATGTGGGACCTAATTATCATATATCTACCCTAACGCTTAGTGCAGTACTTGGCACCTAGTAAGCATTTAACAAATATCACAGTTATTAGTTGGAGTTTGCACTCTTATTCTGCCAGTTCCCTTAACCGCTTTTTGTCTTCCTCTAGTAAATAAGCGACTCATGCTTACGACATCTCCTTGAGGTCCTCTGGGTCCCTCAGATCCGGGAGGGCCTTGCTGACCCTATAGGGAGAAAATATCAAGAACTGTTAAAATACTGAATCTAGAACCTAGGCCGAGCATAAACTCTTGAATTCAGTGTGAACTCCAGGGACCAGTCCCCTAAATTTTTGCTTGCCTTGGAGATTGACCTGAATATGACTGCCCCCGAATGGGTCCTTGCTCCACACTGTACTTACTGGGGATGATTTAGACCAGTTTCCATTTAAAGGTTATATTCTCCCAAGTATGTGATGCTCAGATAACTTGCATTTCACACAAATGGGCAGTGTTACATGTTAATCTCTCCCTCTGCGGTCTCAGAACAGCTGCCATCAGCTGGGGACACTTCTGCAGAGTGTTCCTAAACTTGGACTTCAAGAATCTGGAGGCTGAACATTTTATGTTGAGGGCACACGTTTCTGGAATTCCCCTCTCCTGCCGAGGGACTCTGGCTATAATGGCAGGGCCACCTGGTTAGGCTCGACTACCTTTACTGGTTCTCAAGTTATCACAAGTATATTTTTTAAAATGACTGCCCCTGCACTCTAAAGCAAAAAGACAAATACATTTGGCACTTTGGGAAGTGTATTTAGTTTTTCAGACCACAAGGGACACTGAATGAATGTGGACACAGTGTGAAATGAATTATCCATTACCCATGTATCTTTTTAGCAACATTTGCTTACCCGGCTAAGAGGTTAAATGATCACATTTACCTTAAAATATGACGGACATCTGTGAACTTAATACATCACAGTTATGCATGTTCAGTAAATTCAGCAAAGTACTGTAAGGTCTCCTAAGAGTTAATGCTTCTCCAGCACTTCCCCAGTTACTTTCAGCACTGGGAGATTACACTTCACTGTGGATAACATTTTGCATTTGGCTATAAGTGGAGCGAACGCCATTCTAAACTATGTCAGCCTATGGTGGGCTTTGAATAAAAAAATATAAAAAGCTGCTTCAGTAGAATTGAACACACCTGAAGTCCTGGGCTTCCCACAGATCCAGGTGGACCAGGGTCCCCAGGTTCACCCTAAACACATTATGGGGAGAAAAATTGAATGATTAATGATATTTAAATTGTTTCAGATTTAAATAGTCAAAACAGTTTAATTTTCAGTTTCACTGAACTAACAATTGAATCTCAAAGAATCAAATACCAGTGTCAAATAGTTACCTTCATTCCTTGAGATCCTTCTATCCCAATTTCTCCCTGAAAAAAAAAAGATTTGCATCACAATTTCATTTAGGCAGGAGCCCATGAAATTCCATTACATGACATTCAGCAGGGTACATAATATGAAATTATGGAAATTGGAAGGCCTCAAGTGATTTACATAATTTCAGACTTCTCTTTTTAAACTGAACATATGCTCTCTACTTGTAGTGACAAGTGTCACCATCTAATAACATTTCAGTTCCAGGTGTGAGACCCAATGCACAGCTGACATCATTTAGATGATGTCATTTGCCAGTTGACTTCATGGTCACTGCAAAAGCAGTCCAGTGAAAGATTATCCTGTGTTACATTTATTTTTATTTACTGTGACTCCCTCTCTTGAAACTATTGAGCAGATGCCATGTCAGGTGTAGAAATGTAAACCTCCCTCTTGCTTTAGTGAGATGTAGCCTGCCTAATCCCAAATCTCACTCAAAAAGCTATTCTCCTCTTCTCTATCCCTTCCCCACCCCTCAAAACATACTTTAATCCATGGAGTCTAAAATACACGTCAAACCCTCCCAGCTCTCTCCTTGTAACTTCCAACTGCCAGCTCAGGTTTCTCCTGAACTTTTTGACCCTTCTTCCCATGGTAGGGTGGGCACCTTGAGTTCCCCTCCTCTGATTTCAGGTAATCAGCTGTCTCCCTTGGCTCTGATTACCTCATGGCTCTCTCATCTTCGAAAATTAAAAACAAGTGGAGACGATACTTAATATATTTATTGTCCCTACTGGAAACTTACCATTGAGAACCTAAACATCTAGTCTTCCCCACCATATTCTCTTTCTGAGTGGTAAACTCTGCAGGAGTGCAGTTCTGAGTAATTTAAACTCTTCACCCATGAGAATTTTTAACCCCACATTCTCTCTCCATTGCTGTCAGAATTACAACTCACCAATAATTCCCCTTGATGACCCAGAGGCTTACAACAGCTGCACTAAGAAACATTGTGTAATAGGATATGGACAGACATGGCTTACACCAATATTTTATTTATTTTTTCTCAAAGTTTTCTCTGATAAATATTTAGAGTTGAAAATTTTTTTCTATTAAATGACAACGCCAAAAAATAGTTGAAGACCAAAGTTAAAGTGTGCAATAATAAATAAGGATTAAAGTTCACAACAGGAAAAAATAATTTGAAACCCAGAATTCCTCTTCTCTCACTTCCTTCTGCATCGTCCATGCACTTGCACCCTTTATTCATCCCACCCCTCAGCCCCCCAGCCATTATGCCCATATCTGTAGTATGCACACATATGCACCGTATGCTCATATTATGCACATATCACATATCCTTCTAGATTGTGAGCCTGTTGTTGGGTAGGGACCGTCTCTATATGTTGCCAACATGTACTTCCCAAGTGCTTAGTACAGTTCTCTGCACACAGTTAGCGCTCAATAAATACAACTGAATGAATGAATCTGTAATTTATTTTTTCTGTGAGGGTCTGTCCGCCCTCTAGACTGCTTGCTACCTGTGAGCAGGAAATGTGTCTACCAATTCTGTTGGGTGGTACTCTCCCAAGTGCTTAGTAAAGTACTCTGCACACAGTAAGCTCCTCAATAAATATAACTGATTGATTGCTGTTGCACCTACTTGGTTTCAAATTTATTAGCATCCCAAGTAATCACTCCTTAAATCTAAGAAAAAAGTTATCAAAGTGAGCAGTAAAAACTAGTCAGTGATGCAGGATTTACTTACTGTATCTCCTTTTTCTCCTTTTACAAATGGTTCTGCCTATTAAAAATGCATAGCAAATTATACTATTTAAAGATGTTTGGTAGGTTTACTTTTAGAAATCAACTAAGCCTTCACTTTACGTGCATTTTAGACTGGCCACTATAGATAGAGTTTCAAAGCAGCATAGTAAAATTTGTGAATCTTCTTCTGGATCCCCTTATGCTGACTAGTAGGCAGAGGAAGACAACAAATGAGTACATTTGACTTACCCAACTCTCAACCACACAGACCCAACTTACTTCCCCATCCCAAGAACTATCCCCAAATGACAATGGGCTCTATTCACTTGCATGTCCTAAGGCAGGGATTGGTAACCGTTTTATAATAATAATAATGATGGCATTTGTTAAGCGCATAGTATGTGCCAACCACTGTTCAAAGCGCTGGGGGAGATACAAGGTAATCAGGTTGTCCCACGTGGGGCTCACAGTCTTAATCCCCATTTTACAGGTGAGCTAACTGAGGCACAGAGAAGTTAAGTGACTTGCTCAAAGTCACACAGCTAAGTGACAGAGCTTCACTTTTCTGTGCCCCAGTTTCCTTATCTGTAAAAAATGAGGGTTAAGGCTGTGAGCCCCATGTGAGACAGGGACTATATCCAACTTGATTAGCTTGTATCTACCCCAGCACTTAAAACAGTGCCTAGCACATGGTAAGTGCTTAAAGAAACACCATTAAGAAACAAACTGAAAACTAATGTCCTGTGTGACCTTGGACTTGCACTTGGATCTGTGACCCTTGGATTTGATATTTGCCTCACCCTCAACCCCACAGCCCTTATGCACATATCTTTAAATTTTGTGTAAATTATTTAATGTCTGTCTCTCCTTCTAGACTGTAAACTTGCTGTGGACAGGGGACATGTCTGCTAACTCTATTATACTGTACTCTCCCAAGCACTTAGTACACTGCTCTATACATAGTCAGTGCTAGTCCATTGATTGACTGGACAAGTAACTAAAATTCTCTGGGCCTCAGAAATGGGGATAAAATTAATCTGTGATCCATGTATGGCTATGGGGACTGAGTCCCAACTGATGAACTTGTTCTACCCCAGCATTTGCACAAAATAAATGCTTCTAATAAATTCTATAATGAATAAATTAAATGGGAGAGGGAGATGAAAAGGAGAAAGTAGAGAAGAAAAGGGAGGGGCAGATGGTGGATTTATTTATCCATTATTTAAATAATGGATTTATTACTCTATTTATTTATTTATTTATTTTACTTGTACATATCTATCCTATTTATTTTATTTTGTTAGTATGTTTGGTTTTGTTCTCTGTCTCCTCCTTTTAGACTGTGAGCCCACTGTTGGGTAGGGACTGTCTCTAGATGTTGCCAATTTGTACTTCCCAAGCACTTAGTACAGTGCTCTGCACATAGTAAGCGCTCAATAAATACGATTGATGATGATGATGATGATGATGGTGAGAAAGCCATACCAAAGGTTAATATCTTTCTTGTCCCCTTCTCTTGCTCCTGGATCTTGCTCCAGGAGTGTGGGAGGGTGGTGCCCACACAGCTGGACATAGGCATCAGAGGTGCAGCCTCTTAAGAGGGCTGAGGTGGTATGATGGGGATAGGGCCTGGGGTGAAACACACTGCTGAATAATAAGATTTTTTTTCATTAGTATTTTGTGAATTATCATTTCTTACCTTTCCACCTTTAGCACTGTGTATGCCAATGTCTCCTTGCTCACCCTATTAAAGAATGACACAAAATGAATTATGTGTAGCTTCCCTAAATTCTGCCCAAACTGAAATATTTGCCAAGTATAATAATAATGATAATAATAATGGTATTTGTTAAGAACTTACTATGTGCCAGATACTGTACTAAATGCTGGGGTGCATAAAAGCAAATTGAGTTGGACACAGTCCCTGTCCTATCTGGGTCTCACAGTCTCAATACCCATTTTACAGATGATGTAACTGAGTCCCAGAGAAGTGAAGTGATTTGCCCAAGGTCATACCGCAGTCAAGTAGTGGAGCTGGGATTAGAACCCATGACCTTCTGATCTCAGACCCATGCTCTATCCATTATGCTTACTTTTCATGACTTGCTGGTTTGGTCACTTATTTATATGGTTCTATTTGAATATGATCTTTTTCAAATAAAAAACAAAAACAAATGAACAAAAGCAAACAACAATAACAGAAAAACCCATAATCACTATAATATTATCTAAGTGGGTAAAGTTTATGGTTCTAGGAAATACCAAGAAAGTGTATCTCACTGACTAAACAATTCTCTAAGTACAGTAATATCTTTTTCCAGTTTTTTAGATGAGAAAGTCCTTACTTTGAGAAATACATAATATAATATATATATATGTATATATATTTATATTATATATATAGAATTGGAATTTATTCAACATGTGTATACATATATTTGTATATATCTCCAGTACACACACACACACACACACACACACATACAAATATATCTTATTTTAAAAAATGGTACTTGTTAATCACTTACTATGTTCTAGACACTGTACTAGGCATTGGAGTAGATATAAGATAATCAAGTTTGACACAGTCCTGCTCCACATGAGACACACAGTCTATGTTATAGATGATGTTACTGAGGCACAGATAAATTAAGACACTTGCCCAAGGTCACCCAGCAGACAAATGGTAGTGCCAGCATTAGAATCCAAGTCTTCTAACTCCCAGACCCAAGTCTTTCCACTAGACCACACTGCAATATCAACACGACACACAGTCTTACATGTATGGAATGCATATCTGCAATTCTGTATATATATATATATATATATCTTATGTAATATGTATGAACGTATGTAGAAATATTTAATTTCTGGTCAATCAATCATAGGCCCTGTGCAGAGCACAGTAATAAGTATTTGGGAGAGTACTATAGGGTAAACAGATATCTGCTCTCTAGCTTTCAGTCTAGCCGATCAATTTCTGAAACTATGAAAGAAATGGAGTCAATCAAGGATTGTGTAGTAAAAATTTTCTGTATTGCTTAGTTTACTAGTTTTTCTTTTCCGCTCTTAAGCCCTGAAAGACTTAGTTTCTGCTTTCATCCTTTTATTTTCCAGTTTCCGTCACTCATTCTCAACCTCAAAAAAGTGAAGAGCAATATATGAAAAAGGAAACATTAATTTATCTTTTAGAGTGTGGCGTGTTGTCAAGTGATTTGTTGGACTTGATGAACGTGCCAAACTAGGGCACGTTTCATACAACGTGGAGACTAGGGAGTGGCTAAATTATCAAGGCAAGCTCTGTATAAGGATATGAATTTTCAGTGTTTTACAGTGAAAATCACTTTTTGGTAATTTATCATTTTTCTATCCAATAACCTAAAATTAATCAACAGACATAATTCCTAGAGAAATATTTTTTAAACTAGCAATAAAAACATAACCATTTGAAGGAAACAGAAGCTATCTAGAATATGAACTGAGATATATTATGCAACCAACAGATCTCATGATCTCAAAATGGCACACTAAAAATTATTAAGAATCTAGCTTCAGAAGTACTTCCATTATTTTTCAGGAAGGTTGTAGCCATTAATGCGAATCCATTTAAGCTCCTCAAACTTGGCAGACATGAGGTTATCTCACTGTAAGATCTCACTCCAGACTGTAAGCTCATTGTAAACAGGAAACGTGTCTACTAACCCTGTTGTACTGCACTCTCCCAAGCCCTTAGTCTGCACTCTCCTAAGCCTCAATACTGTCCTCTGCACATAGTAAGTGATCAATAAATTCAATTGATTGACTGATATCTATTCATTCATTCATCCATTCAATTGAATGAATGAATAAATGAATGAATGAATGCACAAGTGGAGGAGTGGATTTTGAGAAGTGGCAGGAGATCTCCTCTAGAGATACAGCCGGGAAGGATTGGAAAGTTGAAGAGGGGGCTGGAAGGGGAAGTGCCTGAGTAGGGGCAGGAGCGATTTTAGGGAGCTCAGCTCACACCTGGTGGTGTCAATTTTCTTAATAAAGTAGGTGGCCAGCTCAATGGGTGCAAGGAATGGGTGAGGCAGGGGGATAGGGGCCCTGAGGATTGGAGTTAAATGTCTAGAACAACTGGTGAGGGTGATAGGCTTGGGTGTCAATAATTACGGAGAAATAATTTAGCTAGGCAGAGAGAGGGCACAGTTGAAGCATGCAACGATAAACTTGAAGTAGACGAAATCAGCCTGATACTTAGATTTCTGCCAGCAGCTCTCTAAGACTCGTGCATAAGAGTGAAGGAGGCAGACTGTGCAGGTGATCCAGGGCTGTGGGTTAGTGGTATGAGATTGATGAAGGGAGTGAGTAAATTGAGGTCATTAGAGAGTTGGTGTTGGGATCATCAGTTTGGTCATCAAGGGAAGGTAGTTTGGTGTGAGAAGTGGTACCACTGTCAGGTCTCCAACTGGACCATCTGAACCTGCTTGTCAGATCATTACTCTGTCTTTTTTCACTCCTTATGATGAAAAGATCACTATTCAACAGGAAACAAGTGTTCTTTTCTTTTTCCTTCAAAATTATCAGCATTTTAAAAACACAACTGGTGACTGTAAGCTCCTTGAGGACAAGAGCTATGCTCTTTACTTTCATTTTACTCTCTCAAGAACAGAATATTATAAAGAAACAGTATGGGCTAGTGGATAGAGCACAGGCCTGGGAGTCAGAAGGTCATGGGTTCTAATCCTAGCTCTGCTGCTTGTCTGCTATATGACCTTGGACAAGTCACTCAACTTCTTTGAGCCTCAGTTAATCTCATCTGTAAAATGGGGATTAAGACTGTGAGTCCCACGTGGGACCGGGACTATATCCAACCCGATACAGTTCTTTCTTTCCACTAGGCCACATAGCTGCCTGTTAAAAACTGTATGGTGACTTCCAGTTGCTGCACACCTGAAACAATTGACCATCTATTAACTCTCCACCCAACTGGCCTCACTTAGCTCCTGCTCCACCTGTGATTGTGCTTTCCATTTGGCTAAAATAACCTTCTTCTCTGACCCCTCTATGGTTGCTGCTTCCATAGCATAATATCCTCCATGCATTTCATTCTCAGTCTCCTTCACGGGCTCCTCCCCCATATCCCATCCCCTTACTGTAGGGGTTCCTCAAGGGTCAGTTCTTGGTCTCCTTCTGTTCTCTATCTATACTCACTCCCTTGGTGAACTCATTTGCTCCCATGGCTTCAACTATCATCTCTGCGCTGTTGACACCCAAATCTACATCTCCACCCCTTTTCTCCCTCCCTCCCTCCCGGCTCGTATCTCCTCCTGCCTTCAGGACATCTCTGTCTGGATGTCTGCCAGACTGTGTTCCTTCCCTTCCCTCCCAAACCCTGTCCTCTCCCTGACTTTCCCGTCACTGTAGACGGCACTTCCCTTCTTCCCGTCTCACAAGCCTGCAACCTTGGTGTGATCCTTGACTCCACTCTCTCATTCACCCCACACATCCAATCCATCACCAAAACTGCCCTTTCCTCTCCATCCAAACTGCTACATTTCTGGTTCAATCTCTCATTCTATCTCGACTGGATTACTGCATCAGCCTCCTTTCTGATCTCCCATCCTCCTGTCTCTCCCCGCTTCAGTCCATATTTCACTCTGCTGCCTGGATTATCTTTGTATAGAAACACTTTGGGCATGGCACTCCCCTCCTCAAAAAATCTCCAGTGGTTGTCTATTAACCCTCAAATCAAGCAAAAACTCCTCATTCTTGGCTTCAAGGCTCTTCATCACCTCATCCCCTACTACCTCACCTCCCTTCTCTCCTTCTACAGCCCAGTCCGCACCCTCCGCTCCTCTGTCACTAACCTCCTCACTGTGCCATGTTCTTGCCCGTCCTGCCATCGACCCCTGGCCCACATCCTGCCTCTGTCCTGGAATGCCCTTCCTCCACACATCCACCAAACTAGCTTTCTTCCTCCCTTCAAAGCCCTACTGAGAGCTCACCTCCTCCAGAAGACCTTCCCAGACTGAGCCCCCCTTTTTCCTCTTCTCTTCCTCCTCCCCTCCTCATCGTCCCCCTGCCCTACCACCTTCCCCTCCCCACAGCACTTGTATATATTTGTAAATATTTATTACTCTATTTTATTAATGATATGTATATAGCCATAATTCTATTTATTCTCATGGTATTGACACCCGTCTACTTATTTTGTTTTGTTGTCTGTCTCCCCCTTCTAGACTGTGAGCCAGTTGTTGGGTAGGGACCGTCTCTATATGTTGCCAATTTATACTTCCCAATTGCTTAGTACAGTGCTCTGCACACAGTAAGTGCTCATGAATGAATGATTTGCTTGTATGCTCCCCAGCGTTTGTACAGTGCCTGGCATATGGTAAGCACTTAAGAAATACCACAATTATTAATTGTTATTATTCCATACAGTAAGTGCTCAATAAATCCTATTATTATGATGATTTTTGTTAAGCGCTTACTATGTGTCAAACACTGTTCTAAGTACTGTTCTAAGTAAATTAATCAGGTAGGACACAGTCCCTGTGGAAAGAGCCTGGGCTTTGGAGCCAGAGGTCATGGGTTCTAATCCTAGTTCCACCACTTGTCAGCTGTGTGACTTTGGGCAAGTTACTTAACTTCTCTGTGCCTCAGTTTCCTCATCTGGAAAATGGAGATTAAGACTGTGAGCCCCCATTGGACAACCTGATCACCTTGTAACCTCCCCAGCACTTAGAACAGTGCTTTGCACATAGTAATAATGATAATAATAATAATGATGATGGCATTTATTAAGCGCTTACCATGTGTAAAGCACTGTTCTAAGCACTGGGGAGGTTACAAGGTGATCAGGTTGTCCCATGGGGGACTCATAGTCTTAATCCCCATTTTACAGATGAGGGAACTGAGGCACAGAGAAGTGAAGTGACTTGCCCAAAGTCACACAGCTGACAATTGGCAGAGTCAGGATTTGAACCCATGACCTTAGACTCCAAAGCCGGGGATCTTTCCACTGAGCCACGCTGCTTCTCTGAGCCACACTGCTGCTCAAGTAAGCACTTAACAAATGCCATTATTATTATTTCTCAAGAAAATCAAGCAACACCAATTTCCCTGATTCATTTTCATGAATGTCAAAAGTGTCTCCCTTGCAGGAACTTCATTTTCAATGGTCTGTCTACACAAAGCATAAAGTGTAGAAAATTGGACTCCCTGTTGTTTTCCATTTCTATGGAGGTTCTTATTTTCACAATATTTTCTGGGGTGTGAGGCAATATCTTCGCATGGAATTGCTACCCTTAGGGAGTGACGGAACATTTCCAGGATTCATGACAAATATAGTATGCATCAAATGCATCAAATGTGAATGAAAGCACATGAACATGATGTACTACTAGATACTTATAAACTTACACATCTCTGTGCACAAATATATATTGTCACATTAGCTAGAGAAGGAAATGCAATGATTTAAGATCCTGAATTTAAGATCACTGAAGTTTCACAATTATTCAGCAGGGAAAAACTTACTGGTTCAAAAATCAAACCAGTGATGCTCAAGTTCACGCAATCAAGTTTAGGAGTTATTCAAACTAAGGCAATAAAAGCTTGTTTTTAGTTGAGTTTTAAACTGGCATTATAGCAGCCAACAATTGAATTAAATGTAACATTTCTTTCCATTTTTTTTTGTTTAAACAGGTCAATCACCCAGTTAGTAAATACAAAGACTTTTGTAATATTGAGAGTATATAGAATATAGAAAAATCTTGGGTCTTGACCCACAGTGATATGGCCAGAATTTTGTAACGTGCAAATTCAAGGAACATCAAGCTTTTAATTACAACTCGTGACCTGTCTTCATCCATCATGGTCTAACTATCTCCCCTTAATTTGTTCTCTTCACTAGAGCCAACTTCTACTCAGCAGTCTTCACTGAGGAATAATTTTGGCTGCTAATCCCGAAGTTGCTGCAGAAGCAGCAGGCAGGTTCAGGCTCATGCATTCAGCAGGACAGTTAATTTCCTCTGACTGAACTCATTACCAGCACATTGCAACATCCACTGAGATATAAAGATGTAACCAAACAAAAATTATTAAGATTTTTGTTCAGCTTTGGGATACCATTTACCACAGTTCGTTTTGTGCTGTGACTTTATTTTCACACAGGTAGTCCCTAAATAGAAGTAAAACAAAACCGTTTATTTTCATTTCATTAAGTTTCTTTTTCGAAAAGAGGAGCAAATACTTTATAGATACTAGAGGCAAAATGATTCAGAAAATTTTTTCTACTTTAACTCATTCCATGTTGATGTCATACTTACACTCACCTAATGTCCTAGGTTCCATGTGCTGCTCCCTACAATAAACTTAGTACAAGCGCTTAGTACAGTGCTCTGCACACAGTAAGCACTCAATAAATATGATTGAAAAAATAAACTACTTTGTGCTTCTGCTTATTAGAATAGAAATTCATTTTAATTTGTGTTTTGTCATGTTAAGATCTTCTGTGTGGCCTGGCTGGGTATTAGACAGAAAATGGATGAGATGGTACAGCCCTCAGAAGAGTTTGTGGAACATCCTGGGGCTCTTCAGGGGGCCTTGGAACATCTTGGAACATGAACCCTGAGGATACTGTTTTGCCCTAGCACTTGGATTTTTACCCTTTAAGCACTCCAGCTTCATCCCCACAGCACTTATATACACACCAAAATATATTTTATTGTTGGTGTCTCTCTCTAGACTGTAAGCGTCATGTGGCATGGACCCTGACTTCCAACTCGGTTGGCTTGTATTCTCCCAAGCACTTAGTACAATGCCTTGCACATAGTAAGTGCTCAATAAATATCATCGATTGATTGGTGATAAGCTAGGAAGACAAGGAAGTAAGATAGGCCTGGAATATTTGCCAAATATTTGTACAGTGCTCTGCACACAGTAAGTGCTCAATAAATACGATTGATGATGATTTGCCACCAGGACTCTGATGGCCATGGGAACCTCCTGGCCCTGGGGCAATCTTCATCCAGACATGGTAGAAGTGAAAGCCCATCCAGCATGGGAGCACCGGTAAGCAAATGATACCTTTACAAAATTCGAAATACTGGGGAAGTTGTGGTGCTTTCCCACCAAACACTGGGACAGTACAGTGCCCAGATCCTGCCACATTAAAGCAAATAGTTGTCTTTCATATTAGAAGGCATGACTGACAGTGAATTTCACCTATGGCATGGGTGGGCTTGAAGACCACCCGGCTGATGGTCAAAGAGCCCTATGTTCTGGTTGGGAATTTATGGGGCCAGGCCAAGCCATAACCAAGCTGAACCACTCAGCTGAACTGGTAAAATGCCTGCACTTTCCTGCTGCCCTGCCTGGACTTCAACATCAAGAAGGGTGTGGAGAGGACTCGAAGCAGCAGCATCATCAATCATCATCATCAATCGTATTTATTGAGCGCTTACTATGTGCAGAGCACTGTACTAAGCGCTTGGGAAGTACAAATTGGCAACCTATAGAGACAGTCCCTACCCAACAGTGGGCTCACAGTCTAAAAGGGGGAGACAGAGAACAAAACCAAACATACCAACAAAATAAAATAAATAGGATAGATATGTACAAGTAAAATAAATAAATAAATAAATAGAGTAATAAATATGTACAACCATATGTACATATATACAGGTGCTGTGGGGAAGGGAAGGAGGTAAGATGGGGGGATGGAGAGGGGGACGAGGGGGAGAGGAAGGAAGGGGCTCAGTCTGGAAAGGCTTCCTGGAGGAGGTGAGCTCTCAGCAGGGCCTTGAAAGGAGGAAGAGAGCTAGCTTGGTGGATGGGCAGAGGGAGGGCATTCCAGGCCCGGGGGATGACGTGGGCTGGGGGTCGATGGCGGGACAGGCGAGAACGAGGTACGGTGAGGAGATTAGCGGCGGAGGAGCGGAGGGTGCGGGCTGGGCAGTAGAAGGAGAGAAGGGAGGTGAGGTAGGAGGGGGCGAGGTGATGGAGAACCTTGAAGCCCAGGGTGAGGAGTTTCTGCCTGATGCGCAGATTGATTGGTAGCCATTGGAGGTTTTTGAGGAGGGGAGTAAAAGGACCCAGAATAGGAATATCCCTTTTATGCTCGAGTCAGACGAGCTGAGGGCAGTGTTCACAGGCCCCAGAAATCTGGGTTTTTCTGGGTCCTACAGACCCTCTCCCCCAGTCAGTCTGGGGGTGCAGGCTTAGCCTATTCAATTAGGTCTGGAGTCACTTCAAGAGGTCTTTCATGGCAGAACTAGTTCTGGAGGGGTGGCAACCTCCCTTACGGGTGTACCTCTAGGTTCTGAACTGTTTAGCAGAAGATTCTGGAAGAGCTTGATTTCATACTGGTGAAGCAGCGTGGATTAGAGGAAAGAGCACAGGCTTGGGAGTCAAAGGTCATGGGTTCTAATCCCAGCTCTGCCACAGATCAGCTGTGTGACTTTGGGCAAGTCACTTAACTTCTCTGTGCCTCAGTTATCTCATCTGTACAATTGGAATTAAGACTGTGAGCCCCACGTGGGACAACTTAATTACCTCGTATCTACCCCGGCACTTAGAAAAGTGCTTGGTACATAGTCAGCGCTTAACAAATGCCATCATTATTATTATTTTAGAGAAGCAGCGTGAGTCAGTGGAAAAAGCCCGGGCTTGGGAGTCAGAGGCCATGGGTTCAAATCCCGGCTCTGCCACTTGTTAGCTGTGTGACTTTGGGCAAGTCACTTAACTTCTCTGGGCCTCAGTGACCTCATCTGTAAAATGGGGATTAAGACTGTGAGACCCACGTGGGACAACCTGATCACCTTGTACCCTCCCCAGCACTTAGAACAGTGCTTTGCACATAGTAAGCACTTAAATGCCATTATTATTATTATTATTATTATTATACTGTTTGTCTCCAATGGATTCTTCCCCATGGCTTTTAAAACATGCTCTTGTTTTCCCTATTCCAAAAAAAAGCCTTCTCTTTGACCCCTTGGCTTCTTTCAGTTATCACCCAATCTCCCTCATCCCATTCCTCTCCCAACTCCGTAAGCGAATTGTCTACACCTACAATCTCAAGTTCCTCTCCTCCAATTCTCTCCTTTACTCCCTCCAATCTGGCTTCTGTCCCATTGGCACCTCAAAAGCTGCTCTCTCAAAGGTCCCTGATGGTCAACATCACTAAAATCCACCCTTTCTTCTCCATCCAAACTGCTACCACATTAATCCATCACTTATCTCACCATAATTACTGTATCAGCCTCCTTGTTGACTTCCCTGACTCCTGTCTCTATCCACTCCAGTCCATATTTCATTCTGCTGCCCTAACATATTTCTACAAAACTGGTCATTCCATGTTTCCCCACTCCTCAAGGACTTTCAGTAATTGCCCATCCACCTCCACATCAAACAGAAACTCACTACAGACCTTAAAGCATTCAATCACTTTGCCCTCTCCTACCTTACTTTGCAGTTTTCATAGTATAATTCAGCTCTTTAATGCCAACCTACTCACTGTACCTCAATCTAATCTATTTTGAGGGCTATCTCATCTAGTCCACTCACCTTTATCCTGCCTCTGGCCTGGAATGTCCTCTTCTTCATATCCCGCAGACTATAACACTCCCTACCTTCAAAGCCTTATTAGAAGCACATCTCATTCAAGATTCCCTCCCTAAGTCCTCATTTCCTCTTCTTCTACTCCCTTCTGCATGGTTCTTGCACTTGGATTTGCACACTTTATTCACCCTTTCCTTAGCCCGACAGCCCTCATGTACATATCCAAAATTTATTTATTTATATTAATGTCTATCCCTCCAGAGGGTAAGCTCGCTGAGGGAAGGGAATGTGTCTACCAACTTTCATATTGTACTCTCCCAAGCGCTTAGTGCTCTGTGCTAAAGAAATGTGATTTATTGATTGATTGATCTGGGCCATCTATCCCTCTTGCTGGACCTGGAAACTGGCAATTTGGCTTGCATGTTTCCCAGACTGGAGGCCTCAGTCAGGGACTACAAGAGCAACCTGTTATGCACTCTGCACAAGGTATTTCAGCTATTCCTGAGGCTGCTGAATTTTTTAACACTCTATAAAATAGGGCACCAACTTCATTAAACAAAAGATACCTATGGTGCTTGTCTCTGAAGTAACATGGCCCATCAGAGATGCAAGAAATTGCCCCTCAGGCTTCCTTGGTCAACTCAGTTCTAGAGAACAGGAACATCTGCCCCTTGATGGGGGTGGTGACCCCTTCCTGGTAGCCACCCAGATTCCAGGTGCCAACTCAAAACACACCTGGTCCTAGTTGCTTCTCTAGCAGATTCATTCATTCATTCAATCGTATTTATTGAGCGCTTACTGTGTGTACAGATGTAATGTCATTCCCAGATTTTGCCAGAAATTTCCCACTCAGTTTGGACCTTGGTGCCTTACTCTCTAAATAGTGTGATGAGGGTCTTATTTTGGGATTGTCTAGATACAAGGTGGGTTGATTTATTAGTTTTTTAATGTTAATTGCTAAGAGCTTACTATGTGCCAATCACTATTCTAAGCACTGGGTTAGATACTGGACCCCCTTCTGTCCCCCCAGCCCCTTCCCCACCCCCTGATCCTTTCCCCAACCGCTCCAGAGTGAGGAACCGCAGGCATGCCAGTAACAATGGCAGCAACAACTAGAATAATGGTGGTATCTGTTCGATGCTTACGATGCGCTGAACATGGTGAGGTGCGGCAGTGGGGGAGACGCAAGGGAATTGGGGAAGATGCAGCCCCTTGTCTCGTGTGGGGCTTCCAGTCTAAGTGAGAAAGCAGTGTGGCCTAATGGGTAGAGTCAGAGAGCCTGGCTTCCCACCTCTGCCAACTGCTTGCTCTGTGACCTTGGGTAAGTCACTTCACTTCTCTGGACCCTTGTTCTCCCTCCTGGTTAGGCTGTGAGCCCGCTGTTGGGTAGGGACCGTCTCTATATGTTGCCAACTTGTACTTCCCAAGCGCTTAGTACAGTGCTCTGCACACAGTAAGTGCTCAATAAATACGGTTGAATGAATAGATACAAGATTACCAGATTAGATATAGCCTCTGTCCCACATAAGGCTCCTAGTTGAGGTAGGAGGGAGTAGGATTTAATCTCCATTGTACAGATGAGGAAACTGCAGCACAGAGACGTTAAATGACTTGTCCAAGGTCACACAAAAGACAGGTGGTAAAGCTGTGATTGGAACCCAGATCCTCTGAGTCCCAGGTCTGCACTCTTTCCACTAGGCCATGCTCCTTCCCATGATTTTTTTATTTTAATTTTGACTCCTCAGGAGGATAAGGCAAAGCCACCCAAAGTAAATAAGGGGCCTTCTTGTTCAGAATTAAAATACAAGCTAAAGCTTGGAAGCAGCGTGGCTCAGTGGAAAGAGCCCGGGCTTTGGAGTCAGAGGTCATGGGTTCAAATCCCGGATCCGCCAACTGTCAGCTGTGTGACTTTGGGCGAGTCACTTCACTTCTCTGTGCCTCAGTTACTTCATCTGTAAAATGGGGATGAAGACTGTGAGCCCCCTGTGGGACAACCTGATCACCTTGTAAATTCCCCAGCGCTTAGAACAGTGCTTTGCACACAGTAAGCGCTTAATAAATGCTATTAAAAAAAAAAGCTAAAGGAAGGTGCACCTCTTCCAAGAGGCCTTCCCGTACTAAGCCCTGTTTTCTCCAGTTTTCCCTCTGTTCTGCATCACCTTGATTAGCTCCCTTTGCTCTTACCCCTCTACCCCCACCCCATGGCACTATATAGCACCCCATAGCACAGAATCTATAATTCTACTTATTTATATTGATGCTTGTTTACTTGTTTTGATGTCTGTCTTCTCCCAACTACCCGTCTAGACTATAAGCCTGTTGTGGGCAGAGACTGTCTGTCTTTATTGCTGTATTGTACTTTCCAAGTGCTTACTACAGTGCTCTGCACACATTAAGCACTCATTAAATAATAATAATAATAATGATAGCATTTATTAAGCGCTTACTATATGCAAAGCACTGTTCAAAGCGCTGGGGAGATTACAAGGTGATCAGGTTGTCCCACGGGGGGTTCACAGTCTTCATCCCCATTTTACAGATGAGGTAACTGAGGCCCAGAGAAGTTAAGTGACTTGCCCAAAGTCACACAGCTGGCAATTGGTGAAGCGGGATTCGAACCCATGACCTCTGACTCCAAAGTCCGTGCTCTTTCCAATGAGCCATGCTGCTTCTCTGCTAACAGAAAAGTTAACAGTTAACATAAATACCACTGAATGACTGACTGAATGAATATTAAACCTGGTGACTCTGAAAACGATCCTGTCCTACTTCCATAGATTCTAATTCTTCCACTCAGGGGATCTGGAAAAGATGAGCTTTTTGGGTAAAGTCCCATCTCTTCAACAATACATGGATATTAAAACGACTCTACAGTTTACAACCTTGAAGGGAAAAATGGGTTATTTTGCAGACGTGTTTTGTGGGTCAACAATTTGGAGAAAAAAATGTTAGAATTGGTTGCTGGGAGGCACCATCTCAAGCCTGAGATGGATTCTCTGTAAAATCTATCAAAAGTGGTGATGAAAGATAACATGACTTGGAATTTTCAATATGGATCATTAAAAAAAAAAACAGAGTTTGCCTTGATAACAGTGTCTTTTTCAGTTAGAAGGTTATGGAAGGTCGTTGGCCTGACGGCTTTAGAGGCTGACGGAGCTTGTCAAATTTTTATTAAAATTACCAGAGCTGAAGCCAATAAAGAGAAGCCTGCCAATTTGAAAGCAGATTCTCCTTGAGGGGGGAAATATGGTTTGTTATTATTGCTTATTTAGAAACAGTCTTGCAGAGAAGTAGCAGCTGCATTTTCTTTCATGTTTGTTTTTAAGGAGTGAAAAAATCTCCATATCCACATCCCTATTTCCCTAAGGCACACAAGTCAACTCATTCTCATCCCTTTCTATGTTTTTCTTCAGCCATTCTCCCACCTCTTTCCCTTCTGCTCCTTCTCTTTGCTAAGTATAGGTTTGAGCTATGAGCTTAGCATTTGAGAATTTCTGTGCAGAGTGAGGTAAAAAAATTTTAAAAAATCATTCAGCTCCTGTACCTGATTGATATGTTTTTTCACCTCTACTTTTAATCTGTGCCACAGGAATTAATATGGTGTAGAAACAGATGCATTCCCAAAGGGATTTGGGCACTGGCTGTTATGGTCTCTAGGTGATATTGCAAATGAGATAGTCTCAACTTTGACACCTTCAACATTGGCAAATTACTCCTGAGACACAAACAGTGGAGCATCCAAAGTTCTACCTAGCCCTCATCATAAAAAGACTTTCAAACCATTATCACACCTGACAAATTCCTGACAAAAAGCGTGTTAAAAGATGAAATCCTTACCTGATTGTAATATCCAGTAAGAGTATTTAGTGTTCCTTATTACCTGCTAGGTTGTATAGTTTTGTAAGTGACCATTCCTGGAATTTTACATCATTTTGGGACACCATTTCTATTCAATTCTATTTTCTAGGTCATCACTGGATTCTACAAGAAAAAAAGGCTCCCAATCCTTGAAGTAAAAATTACTTCATTACAGATTTTGCTTTTTGTCAGAAGATGGTGTCCTTAAAACACACAGTCAGTCCCCTCTGTAATATGCTGGTTCACCAAATAAAAATCACCAGGGAAAAACAAGCAAAAAAGCATCAAGGGCAAATCACTGGAAAGATCAACAATTTTTAATTTCATGTTGACTAAGCAATTAACTAGATAAGTGGCTAGGGGACACTGCATTTCTGTTCCCAGTCTTTAAAACAAATCTCAGAACAATTTGGACACAGGGAGCGAGTTTGCTAATAAACATGAATTTCTGTTATTATGATCAATGTCTTAATGGGTGAAAAAGAGGGGACCTTGGTTGTCAGGGCCCAAAGCAGTCACATGCCTGACAACACCAGAATAAAATGAAGTTCCACAACCACCTTTTTGTGCCTTATCTCTTTACTGTTTGGGAAAGCATATAATACAAAGGAATATCAATTAATCAAGACATCAAGATCACAACCCTGCATGAACCAAAAAGGCCTGGCCTTTCTGGACTTTTGAAAATGATTAAACTTAGTCATCATTATCCACAGTATTTACTGAGCAAAGTAGCTTACTGATGGCTGAGTGAGCTTATGCTTTGATAGGGAAAACAATCTACTAATTAATCAATCAGAGGTACTTATTGAGTATTTACTGTGTGCAGAGCACTGAATTTAACCTAGTAGTATGAAAATGTAATTATCTAGGAGAAACTGTCATAAATAAAAATCACAAACCCAAAGGGGAGAAAAGTAGATATGGCCCTATAAGATAGACAAATTTTAGGAAACAGTGGCTTTTTAGAAGGACTTTTAAGAAGAAAAGGGGTATGTGATCTGGGGAAACAGAATGGAGATGATAGTCCAGCTGGAGGGAATGACCTGAATGAACAACGGGATGGAGACAGGAGAATGAAGTGCAGGAAATAATTAGGAGATTACTTGGGAAAAGAAGGTAGTGCTAGCTGGAGTAAAGTAGGACAAGAGGATAGCTAGAGATTAGGACCGAGCTGTTGCAGACTTTAGAGCCAAGAGTGATGACATTTCATATTACACAAAATAACCATAAACTTTTAGAGACCTAACACAAAAAGAAAGCATGAAGAGCAGAGGAAACCAGGAGGGACAAAGTCAGAAAGGATTTTGAGGAGATGGTGGTCAACTGTGTCAAAACTAGCAAAGGGATAAATGAGGATTTTAGTGGAGCATTATAATTAGATCTGTCAAACCTGGCAGATGTCAATACATCATCATATTTTCTTACCAACAGCTTTAAAGAATTCACTCTCCTTGCCCACTCCTACCTTACTACTGTGATTTCTACTACAACCCAGACCACCTGCCTACTTCGCCCCTCTAATGCCAAACCATTCAGTGTACCATGATCTCACTTATCTTGCTGCTGGCCCTTTGCAGACATCCTGGCTCTGGCCTGAAACTCCCTCTGCCTTCAAATCCAACAGGTGATCACCATCTGCATCTTCAAGGCCTTATTAAAGGCACATCTCCTTCAAGAGGCCTTCCCTGACTAAACCCTCATTTCCTCTTATCCCTCTCCTTTATGCATCACCCTTGCATTTGGATTTGCATTTTTTATTCACCACCCGCTGCAGCCCCACAACACTTATGCACATGTCTGTAATATATTTATTTATTTTAATAGCTATCTTCCCTACTAGGCTGTAAATACGTTGTGGTCAGTGTCGGTAAGCATTTCTGTCTTATTGTACCCTCCCAAGCACTTAGTTCAGTGTTCAGTGCAGGATAAGTGCTCAATAAATACAATTGACTGATAAAATGTAATTATTTTGAAATTGTCCTTATATGGTCCAGGAGTAGATAAAACTATGGCATGTCCTTGTCCATGAGATGCTTGGGGAAAACTGATTTTCCACCAAAAGGGTAGAAAAATGAAGGCTCAGGGCAGTAAACTCTGGGAATTTTCTTATCACGACGGCCTAAATAGGCTCTTTTCTCTCCAACCTCACTTTGGTAATGGGTGTGAAAAAGTCAGAAATATGGGAATGCCTGCTAGGCTATACCATCATATCAGTAATGAAAGTTTCTGACCAGAGAATCTTCTTGAGAATTTTTTATTTGCTTATGCACAGAACACTGTGCTTAAGCCCATAGGAGAGTACAGTAGAATTAATAAACAAGATTCTTCCCTTCAAGGAACTTACAATCTAGTGGGAGAGAAAGACTTTATAGTAAACTGCAGGTAGGAGAAAGAAAAAAAAAGGGAATATGTATGTATATATATATATATATATATACCACAAAATTAGTGTTTAGTCCTTTCTTTTTTTTTCAGTTGTAATTGTTAAGTACCTACTGTTTGCCAGACACTGAACTAAGCATTGGGATAGATACAAGGTAATCAGGTTGGACATAGTCCATGTCCCACATGGGGTTTACAGTCTTAATCCCCATTTTACAGATAAGGTAACTGAGACACAGAGAAGTTAAGTGACCTGGCCAAGGTCACACAGCAGACAAGTGGCACTGCTGGGATTAGAGCCTAGGTCACTTGAATTTCCAGGCCTATGCTGTAGGCCATGGTGTTTCTCAATTTAGATTAAATTCTACTCCCTGTTACTTGGACTGTGAGCCCCATGTGAAACAAGGATTGGTCCAACCTGATGATCTTGTATCTACTCCAATGCTTAGTACGGTGCTTGACACATAATAACCACTAAATAAATACCATAACGATTAGAGGAGTTGTAGTTGGAGCTATAACTCAAGGGAGTGAGTGTAAAATGAGAAGAGGACCCACCCACATTGAAAAAGGGGGAGGCAGGGAAGAGCCAGAGAAAGGGACCAAGAAGAATCAATCAGAGATAACAGAATCCAGGACAGAGTTGTGTCAATAAAATTTGGGCTTGCCCCCCAGTACCTGAAAATAGCTGGCTAGTAAGAGTAGCAAAGACTGTAAACTAGATTGTAATATCATTGTGGGCAGGGAATGTGTCTGTTTATTGTTGTGTTGTACTTTCCCAAGTATTTACTACAGTGCTGTGCGGACAGTAAGTACTCAATAAATACAATCGAATGAATACATGAATCAGTTCTGGTCAAAATGAAGGAAGGAAAGAGTTAAATCGTGAACTATCCAACTAGAATTAAAATAATGTCACATGATTCTGTCCTTACAAAAGCTCTTTTACCCAAGAGGAAAGTGAGGGAAAAGATACAGGTAGTCACTATCAGTATTTTTCTAAAAAATATAAAAACTGAGTGCAGCAAATTTAATGCCATAATTCTACAAAGAAAACTCTAAAAAATAAGATACTTCAGGAAACACTGAAAAATTTTAAGGTATAATGTGATGGTTGCTGTATTCACTGGCTTGCACAGGTGACATCTCTGATAGCCTTGGCAATTTAATGCGTGCTAATATAATGAAAGATGCTGCTTGTGGACTGGATGTGACAGAAGATCTTTGTAATAACGATAGTTCTGTACCGTGGAACTAGAAGTAGGGGACATAAAGATGTAGTGATGGATGCACAGAAGCAGTTTGATATAACTTCTGAGAAAATAATAGCTCTCACGAGTAATGGAACTTCAACTATGATTGGAAAGATAAATGATGCTGTTACTTCCCTGAAATAAAAACAGAACTAATGCCGGAAAAGGATTCTCATGGCATTATATATCTTTCCTACTGCTTTTCCACCGACTGGCTTTGTTTGAGGCATTCTAGGTTAGTAAATGAGATAATGAGCCAAATTAGTAGACGAGATTTAGGTTGTGGCAGAGAGCCTCCATTTTTGGAGATAACTCATGCTGGGCCATGAGTAAGAAGCCCAACATCTTTCCAACACTTTATCCTCTTAATCTATGCAGTATTGCTGAAACAGAAGCACAAAGTGCCTCATTTTAACCTTTCTCCTTCTTCAGCTTAGTGTTTTCCCAAGACTAACATCAAATAGCAAATTTAGGCCTTCTCTATCTAACCCATCTCATTCTTTGACATCGCCACCTGACCTCTTCAATCCCATAATTCCTGCTATAAACCAGATATCTCTACTGGAATGGACCTATACCATCTATAATCAGAAACGTTTAGAAGGTAACAATGATTAATGATGGTATTTGTTAAGCATTTACTATATGTCAAGCACTATTCTAAGAGGTGGGCTAGATACAAGCTGATCAGGTTGGACACAGTCCTTGTCCCATGTGGGACTCACAGTCTTAATCCCCATTTTACAGATGAGATATCTGAGGCACAGAGAAGTTTAGTGATTTGCCCAATTTCACACAGCAGACAAGTGGTAGAGCTGAGATTAGAACCCATGACCTTCTAACTCCCAGGCTTATGCTGTATCCACTAGGCCAAAAGAATGGTTCATTAACTTCTCATGTCCTTTTTCCCTTCAATTTTCCCTTACCACTGGTTGCATAAATTTGTGCTAGCCCTCCAAATGTTTGATCTGGCGGTCATCTTTGACCTAATCCAACCTTGGCTTCACAGACTCTGTCCTCTCCTGGTTCTCCTCTTATCTCTCCAGCCGTTCATTCTCAGTCTCTTTTGTGGGCTCCTTCTCCGCCTCCCATCCCCTTACTGTAGGGGTTCCTCAAGGGTCAGTTCTTGGTCCCCTTCTGTTTTCTATCTACACCTACTCCCTTGGTCAACTCATTTGCTCCCACAACTTCAACTATCACCTCTACACTGATGACACCCAAATCATCTCTGCCCCTGCTCTCCCTCCCTTCAGGCTCGTGTCTCCTCCTGCCTTCAAGACGTATCCATCTGGATGTCTGCCCGCCATCTAAAACTCAACATGTCCAAGACTGAACTCCTTATCTTCCCTCCCAAACCCTGTCCTCTCCCTGACTTTCCCATCACTGTTGACGGCACTACCATCCTTCCCGTCTCACAAGCCCGCAACCTTGGTCTCATCCTCGACTGCTCTTTCGTTCACCCCTCACATCCAATCCATCACCAAAAACTACCGGTCTCACCTCCGCAACATCGCCAAGAACCGCCCTTTCCTCTCCATCCAATCCGCTACCCTGCTGGTTCAATCTTTCATCCTATCCCTACTGGATTACTGCATCAGCTTCCTCTCTGATCTCCCATTCTCCTGCCTCTCCCCACTTCAATCTATACTTCATGCTGCTTCCCGGATCATCTTTGTGCAGAAACGCTCTGGGCATGTTACTCTCCTCCTCAAAAATCTCCAGTGGCTACCAGTCAACCTACACATCAAGCAAAAACTCCTCACTCTTGGCTTCAAGGCTCTCCATCACCTCGCCTCCTCCTACCTCACCTCCCTTCGTTCCTTCTACAGCCCAGTCCGCACCCTCAGCTTCTCTGCCACTAACATCCTCACTGTGCCTCATTCTCACCTGTCCCGCCGTCGACCCCTGGCCCACATCCTCCCCCTGGCCAGGAATGCCCTCCCTCCGCACATCCACCAAGCTAGCTCTCTTCCTCCCTTCAAAGCCCTACTGAGAGCTCACCCCCTCCAGGAGGGCTTCCCAGACTGAGCCCCCTCCTTTCTCTCCCACTCCCCATCCCCCCCCGCCCTACCTCCTTCCCCTCCCCACTGCACCTGTATATATGTTTGTATAGATTTATTACTGTATTTATTTTACTTATACATATTTACTAGTCTATTTATTTTATTTTGTTAATATATTATGTTTTGTTGTCTGTCTCCCCCTTCTAGACTGTGAACCCGTTGTTGGGTAGGGACTGTCTCTATATGTTGCCAACTTGTACTTCCCAAGCGCTTAGTACAGTGCTCTGCGCACAGTAAGTGCTCAATAAATACAACTGAATGGATGAATGAATGATTCTACCTTAGAAGTCTCTCTGTCTCTCTCTTCTTATATTGATAGCTGAGTGGCAGGTTTAACCACTTGAATTACTACAACAGAATTCTTAACAGTCTCCTTAGTTCCAGTCTCTTCTCTCTTGCACAAATTTATCAGTCAAGCATATTTTTGAGCTTTTACTGTATGCAGAGCACTGTACTAAGCACTTGGGAGAGTAAAAATGAGCAAAAATCATCTTTATGTCATCATCTTTGTGTCAGTTAGATGGCGTAGTGGATAGAGCAAGACAGAGAGACAGAAGGTCATGGGTTCTAATCCCAGCTCCATCTGTGATCTTGGGCAAGTCAGGGCCTCAGTTACCTCATCTGTAAAATGGGAATTGAGACTGTGAGGAAATGTAAAACAGGGACTGTGTCCAATCCAATTTGCTTGTATCTACTTCAGAGCTTAGTAAAGTGCCAGGCACATAGTAAGCATTTAACAAATACCATAATTATTTAATTATTACTATTATTATTAAGGCATTTAAGAAGCATTTACTATGTTTCGAACACTGCACTAAGCAGTGGAGTAGATGAAAACAAATAGACCAGACACAGTCCCTGTCCCAAAAAGAACCCAAAATCTACCTTGGAAAAATCGAAGAACTACAACAGTGCAAACAGAAACAAACAACAGAACCAACAAACCAAGATAACAATATCAAGACAAGTGAATAACCAGTTCTTGCAAAGGGATGACCTCAGACTTCCCACTGTTTCAAGCTAATAGTTCTTAGTTTACAAGCCACAGCAGCTTTCCAGTGTTCTATATGTTGCAAAGTAGGGAATGGAATACTCAGTTAGATTGCCCCCATTGTACCTCAACCTCACTAATCTCCTACTACAGCCCATGCAGGGCTAAGGCCTTACTATGTTCCAAGCACTGTACTAAGCACTAGTTTAGACACAAGCTACGTGGAGCTTACAATATAAGTAGGAGGAAGAACAGATATTAATCCTCATTTTTCAGATGAGAAAATTGAGGCATAGAGGAGCTAAGTAACTTGCTCAAGGTCAAACAGCATTCCATTAGTCCACGTTGCTTCTCTATCAGTGAAAATAGAGGATTATCATTGAGAAATCCTTACATATTCTACCTCTATGACCTCCTTAGTGGGAGGGGAATTTGTTACCACACTTTTCTGCAAACTATCTGAATCAACTTCAGGTCTGCAGTGCAAAGTCACCTCAGCCAGGTACCAAGTCTGGAGCAATTCTTGTTGGCAGTGTCAAAGACATAGCCTAAATTCAAATGACTTAGCTCTAGCATGTAATCTTTATCCACATTCCAAGAGGTCATTTCAGAGTCACCAGTACTGTTTCTATTTTATGACCCAGTACAAAGCCTTGCTGGAAAGGATCCAAGATGTCATTTCTTTCCAAGTTTAGCAAGAGCTGTCTGGCTAATAGGCCATCAATCATCTTTGCAGGAAGGAGAAGTTAAGGGCTGGTGGTAATTGACAAAGATACTGGCATCAGAAAATATTACTGCACATTCCAGAGCACTTGACAGGTCACTTCCTCTGAAAGAAGCATTTACTGACTGTCAGGTGCTTGCCTTGGGTCAGTGTAGGCTAGGACTGAGATTCATGTGGCATACCTTGGCTAGCTCTTTAAAAATTCTGCAAGGAAAACTAGCTTGAGGCTTACAGAATAGATAAGAAATTTGGTCACCACCAGGCAAACCTTAGCACATCATTTGAAGATGGTCGTGAAACCCCAGATGGAAATTTCAGAAAGGCAGTGTGAGATGTTGGAATAGGTATCTCTAAACTTTTTTCCAGTCACTTCTGCTATATCTCACCTCCACCAAAAAAACACCAGAGAAGTCTATCCTAGTACAAACAAAATGGTATTAAATCTCAAAAGTTTTGTTAATTCAAAAGTAGGTATTTATAAGAGAGCTGCACATAGTAATGCTTAGTAAATATTGATGAGATGGGGGAAGGCAGGTGAGCAGAAAAAAGGAATGAGTACCAGTGATTATGTGGTGGGGGTGAAAGAAAAAATATTTTTGTCTTAAGAAGCAGTGTTTCTACCACCACCAAACAGTTATTTAGAGCTTTGCAGTTTGGGGGCCATTCTTGAATTTACCTCATGATAACCACTGGACTACAGGGAAGGAGAATAGATACGTTAAGGAGGTCATTGTTAGCAGAAAATGAAGAGAAACAATTTCTAGATGAGAATCTAAAGAATAATAAAAGAAATGAAAGTACAATTGGGAGACAATTATTTCTGAAGCTGAAGAGGGAAAAGGGGAGGTGGCTATTAAGATAACAGAGATATTGAGGAGAGCAGAGATGTTTTAGACAGGGTGAAAAGAAACAATGAGGCTAGCATCCCTCTTGGTCAGGTGGCTGGAAACCTTAATGAGTGGTAGAGGAATCTCTAAGGTAGAGAGAGTGAAGTAAAGTTAGTGGTGGTCCAGAAACAGGTGTGCTAGCATATTGGGCCACAGAATTTTTGCATACAAAACCCTTTTATGGGCCAAGTGCACTCAGTCAAGTGCTGATGCTGCACCATCACAACAGAGATCAGCAAGTGATTGCCAGCTGTCTTCAGGATTCCTGTTGGGACTCCCCTCATTTTACAGACAATTCTTTCCAAGTTTTCCTCTTATCTCTGGGCAATCTTTCTCCACCTCTTCTTCTATCAGTCCCTCAGTAGTATTTACTGGGCACTTACTATATGCACAGCACATTATTAATTGCCTTGGAAAGTACAATATAATAAAGTTGGTAGATGCTATCCCTGCCTGCAAGGAGCTTAAAGTCCTCTATGCCTCAGTCCTTAACCAAAAGTGTCCCTCAAGCTTCTGTTCTGGTCCTCTTCGCTTCTCTTGGAGAATCACTGCTCCCAAAGTTTTAACTACCACCTCTAAGCAGATGCCTTCCAAATGGGCCTCACTAGCCCAGACCTCTGTCTTTCTCTGCCCTCTGACATCTTCACCAGCCTCTAGTACAGCTCAACATAGATGTCCTGCCACCACTACAAGCTTAATTTTTCCAAAGCCAAACTCATCTTCCGTTTCAAATCTTCTCCTTCTCCTAACTTTCCATCACAGTTGACAATACTACTGCCCTCCCAATCACTGAAGGCTGAAATCTTAGCCTTCACTCCCCCCTCATATTGACAACTTGTCACTTGTCAAACCTCAAATTGGGCTCTAATTCCAGCTCTGTCACTTGTCTACTGTGTGACCTTGGTCGAGTCACTTAGGATCTTCGTACCTTAGTTTCTCCATCTATAAAATGAGGTTCTTGTTCTTCTTCCTACTTAGACTGTAAGCCCCATGTAGGACAGGGACTGTATCCAACATGGTTGTCTTTATCTACCCCAGTGTTTACTACAGTGCCTGCACATAGTAAATGTTTAACAAATGCCGCAATTATTATGATATTTGCTGTTGCAAGTCCTGTCGGGTTTTCTTCCACCACATTTCCAGGATCTGCTTCTTCCTTTCCATTTCACCAAGCACTCATAACGTGCTGAATTGACTACTGTATCAACCTCCTTGCAGACCTCCATATCTCCGGGCTCTCTTCTCTCCAGTTCATACTCTATTCCAATACCTGGATCATTTTTCTAAAACATTTTTTCTTGCACATCTCCCACTCTTTGAAAACCACTAATAGTGGTACATTCCTCTGCATGTAGAGTAGAAATTTATGACCACTGACTTCAAGACACTCTATCAGCTTTCTTCCCCTATTTGACCTTGCTCAATCAATCAATCATCTTTGTTGAGCACTCACTGTGTACAAAACACTGTATTAAGCACTTGGGAAAGTACAGTATAACAGAGTTGGTAGACATGTTCCTTACCTACAATGAGCTTACAGTCTAGAGGATGAGCTTTGATCCTCTTAAACTTTCCCATAGCTCATATGCACAACATGGTGTTATAGAGCACAGGCCTTGGGAGTCAGAAGGTCATGGGTCCTAATCCCGACTCCACCACTTGTCTGCTGTGTGACCCTAGGCAAGTTACTTCTCTGGGCCTCACTTACCTCATCTGTAAAATGGGGATTGAGACTTTGAGCACCACTTGGGACAGGGACTTTATGCAACCTGATTTGCTTGTACTCAACCCAGCACTTAGTACAGTGCCTGGCACATGGTAAGCACTTCAATACTATCATCATCATTATTATTATATACTTCATATATATTATATGCATTAAGCTGTTGTGGCCAGAGAACATGTCTCCCAAGTGCTTAGTATAGTGCTCTCCACACAGTAAGCACTCATCATCATCATCATCAATCGTATTTATTGAGCACTTACTGTGTGCAGAGCACTGTACTAAGCGCTTGGGAAGTACACTCAATAAATATGATTTATTGATTGGCTGATTCTTGAGTGAACATATTCACTGAGCCTCCCTCCTGCTTGGAACTCCCTCCCCTTTTGCATCTGGCAGACCTCTGCCCTCACCATCTTCAAGGCTCTTTGGAAATCACATTATTCCAGGAATCCTTGCTGATTAATGGCTCATCTCCCCACTCTTTTTCCATTCCCTACTACCATTTTGTCACTTCCACATCACCTCCCATCACAGTCCCATCATTGCACTTACATAGGTATCTTTATTTTCTTTTCCATCACCTTATTGGTAATTTATTTTGGTGTTTGTCTTTCTGGCTAGACTGATGCCAGATCATGTCTACTAACTTTATCGTAGTCTCCCAAGTACATAATACGGGACCATCTATTATTAATACTATTAACTCAATTGATTCCAGACAGCTAGCCATGCCTTTGATAAATTATCTATCCTAATTTCTCTAAAGTTATTAATTTTGGACTTTTTTTCCTGTCACACCCTTTTTGAGCCTGTGGACATTTTAGCTACACAACTTCCTGGGGTAACAAATTCTAGATGCTTACCAGCTGTTAGTGTTTGACTCAGTGGAGGGAAAACTTGACTGAACACTGGGAATTACCATTTAAAAGTGATGCGATAAGGGATCCATTTTTGGGTAGGAGTTGAGAAGTTCCTCAAATATTTTTCCCAGTTAAAATAGTTCTTTCACTCTCTTGACTGTAACTTTATGGCAGGCCTGTGGTTACGGGGCCACATGACATTTTCCTGCAAGCAGCTCTCTTTCCTGCATTCACTCTTATCTGTGTGATGCTCCAAAAACAACTAGAGTTTACTAGACTCTCTGGCCAAGAAATTCCTCACATCTCTGGTTCAGAAGCTGAGAGGCAGTGAGATTAGCAGTTGAAGGATTGGAGCACAGGAAGCTGCTGCCTCTTGAATGAGAATTTTGCACATCTGCCATTTTGGACATTTTTCAAACTTGCTCCTTTGGGCATACAGTAAAGTGCTCTCTTCAACTAAGCTTGAAGGTTTTTGGCCTGCACATTGAGCTGTGTAATTGAGAGAATTCAAGCATAGGCAATTTACAGTTGTATAAATAAGTCCAATACTGAATATGCAACCTGATTATTTTCCAAAATTTTAGAGATCCTGGTTTCACATGTCAGTTTTGAATGGGACTGGGGGGACAGTGTTAGAGAAAATGCCTTTGCCATATTAATCCTTTTTCAAATGGATTTTCTAAATTATGCAACATAATCGTTTCGGTCTAACAGTTGAATCGTCCAATCAGAAAAGATGGGCTTATTGGAAAGCTTCCTATCATCTCAGAGTCCCAGGAAGCTAATCAATATAGTCAGCAGTAAACATGCTGTATTAACGAACCAGCAATTATGAGTAAATTTCAATGATCTTCATGGTATGAAGGCCCCCGATTTTTTTAATGCTCCCTATCTTCCTACCCATCCATAAAAATGCTCCAGACATCCTTTCCTTGCAAAAAGAAAAATCATTTGTCAGCTTCCTGCAATATAAAAAACAGCAGGGATTTTTAGAGTACTTTGCCATACCACAGAGGCAGTATTATTGACCTGACTGAGGCTGATAAAAGCCACAGGAGCCTGAAAACTAGCAAAGATGGGGATATGTGTAACAAATTATTTCTATCTAGTGGCAGACAAAAAGACCACCTCCAACAAAATGAACAGAAAAACCAACTGTTTCTAGACTCTCTTGTGTGAGCTAGGAGCATTCCAATATGGTCTCAAACGCATAAATTCTTCAGGCCCCATGAAGACCGCTTCCACTTATCATTGCTTTGATTTTCTGTTTACTGTAATTAACTGATAACATTCATTCACTTTCAAAATGTTGGTAGACTGAAAATATTTCCTTAGGCTGAGGAAATGAGATTTTCCAAGCAAACTGCTGCCTACTTAAGATAACAAGGTTGGTGGCACTGACATACATATTGAATTATTAGAGACTAGAGGTGCACAGAATTATTCGATGAGCATTAGTGTTCAAATAGTCAGTGAGAATTCTGACCCTACATTTTGGCAAATTCCAGAGGGGGAAAATGAGTTAGAAGTGAACACAATCACATAGGGCATCTGCATTAAGCTGTAAATAGTGAAGTTTTTTCTTTACCTCCAATTCTAGGAGACATCTGAGAATCAACCAACTGATCACAAAGAGATAGATTTTAGGTGAGAGTTTCTTTTCATTCATTCATTCATTCATTCATTCAATCGTTTTATTTATTGCTTAATGTGTGCAGAGCACCATACTATGCGCTTGACAGCGCATCTACGATTGGGCTCCAGACAGAGTTTAATGTGAATGTTAAGCAACTAGTTAGGAATTAAAGGTCAAAGATAAATTTACCAAATATACCATTCTGGGAAACATTAATCTTTTCAACTTTCTACAGGCATACCACTCACGATGCCTTTATAAAACCACAGGTGCTTCAAAATGGCAAGAGATCATAAACAACATGGTCCTAGAGTACAAATCAGTCCATCTTTAATCATATCAATTCTCCTGATCAATTCCAAGAGGGCTAAGTTAGAGATGCTGTTGGCTCAGGATGAGGTGACAAAGAGTGTGGCCTCCAGGAATTGCAATGGGACTCTCCAACCATTCCCTCATGACTCTATCGGACCTTTGCATCCCCGGACCACATACCAAGCTGTCTGGGTAGGCAGGGAGGTAGGTGCCCCACAGACTTAACCAAAGAAGCCCTACCAGGCTCAGGGTTGTGCCAGGAAGTGAGACGTTAACAATCCACCCTTGAATTCTTCAGGATCAAGAGGAGCCTCTTCAGGTTCCAGGGATGGGTGTTATCTGGGCATTCAACAAGATGAGGATAACAAGGAAGAGGTGCCCGTGCCACCCAAAAAGCGATGGAAGTGAAGCCATTAGTCTCATCCTCAACTAGTCTTACAGTGAGGTCTTTGTAGGCAGGGAATATGTTTGTCTACTCTCCCAAGTGCTTAGTACGGTGCTCTCACATACAGTAAACACTCAGTCAATACCACTGATGGTTTGATCAATTGGAGAGGTGCATGATTTGGTAGGTTACATTAAATTCAATTTAATTGAAGACAAGGCGGTGAGCTGGATGTAGGAGAAGAGAAAGGATAAGTAAAATCAATATATCATATTTATTGAGTACATACTATGTGCAGAGCACTGTATTGAGCATTTAGGAGAGTACAATATAGCAGAGTTTGTAGATACATTCACTGCCAAAAACAGTTGCTGGGAAGCCTTGAAGCTAAGGGTTAGGCATTTCATTTTGTGCAAGAAAAACTGGCTAGTCATTGGAGGTTAGAGGAATGATGTCTTTTGAAGAAGCAGCTTGGCCAGCGGAAAGAGCACGGCATGAGAATCCGAGGACTCGGGTTCTAATTCTGGCTCCATCACTGATCTGCTGTTTCACCTTCAGCATGTCAATTAATTCTTTCTGCCTGAGTTACCTCATTGGTAAAATGAGGATTAAGACCATGAACCCCATGTGGGCCAGAGATTGTGTCCAACCGGAATTACCTTTTACCCCAGCGCCTAGCACATAATAAGCATTTAAGAAATACCATTTTTTTTTTAAAAAAAAGTCAGTTCAAAAGACTGGACAGCACAGAGGCTCATGGCAGGGATTATAGGAGACTATTACAGTAATTCAGCCAGCAGGTAATAAGAGTGTAAAGCAGGGTGGTGAGATGATTAATTTCATGTTAATATGTTCTTGATCTAAGATAGTCATATTTTAATGATAAGATAACATTATTATTCCACTAACACAACTAAACAAATAGTTTTCCCTTGCAGCCTGCCATTGTAGTATCCTATCATCAGATAATAGTATTCATTAAGTGCTCACTCTGTATCAAGCACTGTACTAATCTCTTGTGAGAGTACGATAGAGCTGGCAGACACCACCCCTACCTGCATGGTGCTTAAAACCTAGTGGGTTTAATGGAAAGTGGCTATTGAGGTTCTGTGCTTTTACAGAAAATGAGGAAACCAAAACTTTTAGGCTTGAGATGTCTAAATTAAAGGTAGAAAGTGAATTTTGGTGCAGTCTCTGATCATTTCTTCCATGGCGTTTATTAGTAGGAAACAATGTCGAGTCCTATGGCCTTGTTCAATGCTCTCGGCCTGTACCCATGAACTCTGAAGTAGTGCTGGGGCTCAGTCCAGGTTCTAGGGTTCCACAGCTGTCTGTAAGTCTTCTCTAAGCCCAGGTTTAAGGGACCAGGGGAGCTCCTGGGCTTCCTATCAATTCTGTTTGAGGACTTGGAGGTTGAGGCAGTCTCGACGATGGCTGATTAAGTGGTTTCAGCACTAGTCGTTCGTTTGCCTCAATCCTAGCCCACATCTATTTGGCAATTATGTGACTTTTTGAAATTAGACAGGGTTTGAGATGGAGGCCACGGTCATCCAGAGCTTGGCTGTGACTCCCAGATCCGCAGCTGGTCAGCAGACTGGCCTCAGAAAGAAACTGGAATTCCCTCCCTTTGCCCATCCGCCAAGCTAGCTCTCTTCCTCCCTTCAAGACCCTACTGAGAGCTCACCTCCAGGAGGCCTTTCCAGACTGAGCCCCGTTCTTCCTCTGCCCCTTGTCCCCCTCTCCCTCCCCCCCATCTTACCTCCTTCCCTTCCCCACAGCACCTGTATATATGTATATATGTGTGTACATATTTATTGCTCTATTTATTTTACTTGTACATATCTATTCTATTTATTTTATTTTGTTAGTATGTTTGGTTTTGTTCTCTGTCTCCCCCTTTTAGACTGTGAGCCCACTGTTGGGTAGGGACTGTCTCTATATGTTGCCAACTTGTACTTCCCAAGCGCTTAGTACAGTGCTCTGCACACAGTAAGCACTCAATAAAAATGATTGATTGATTGATTGATTGATAGCACCCGGGAGCACCAAATTACCATGCTACTGTTAAGACTTTTGCACGCAATCTCTGTTCATAGACTTATTTTGACAATATTTTATTTAGTTCTTCCAGCTGCTCAATTACTATTTTTTTAAAAACCAAAAAGTGATCTTCCAGAGTAAAGTAAAAGCTAAAGGGGAGTAAGGATATATAGAACTAAATATATATATATAGATATAGATATATAGAATATATATATATATATTGAAAAGCAGCATGGCCAAGCGAATACAGCATGGGCCTGGGAGTAAGAAGGAGTTGGGTTCTAATCCCAGCTTTGCCCTTGTCTGCTGTGTGACTTTGAGCAAGTCACTTCACTTCTCTGTGACTCAGTTACCTCATTTGCCAAAGGATGATTCAGACTGTGAGCTCAACATGGGGCATGGACAGTGTCCAAACTGATTTGCATGTATCAATCCCAGTGCTTAGTATACTTAGCTTGGCACATAGCATTTAAGAAAACCCACAATTATTGTTAACTAATTCAGAGAATATAAGGGTTTTATCCTAAATGGCATATTTTCTAAAGTTTAAAAAGAATTGGCTTCTCTCACGAGTAAGCTCTTAATATACTGACATTGCAATAGCCTCACAGATTTGTGCAATAAATATGCATGTAAAATCAAATAAGCACTCTCACTTCAAGCAGATGGGGAAAAACTGCCTACAAGAAAAATAACCCTATTTTAAACATAAATACATTCGATAAATGTATCAAAAGTGAAAAGGGACTGTGAAAGGTAAGTGGATTTATGCTGAAATCTCAAATACTGGAATGTTTTTCTCCATTAGCTGTGACCTAGAAATGACTGTGGGGATTGTCATTTCTCTTCAAAAGGGGAGAAAAAGCCCGCTTTGGAAACAGAAGAGGGAGCTGCTGCACTACATAACTTTCGTGGTTCAGTGTTTTCCACATTGCTATGCACTGAAATGCATCATCAGAGTATACAGCACAGCTACTGTTTTGCAGTGTTAGGAGATGTAAAAGCAATACTAATAAAGTAACATCAAGAATACAGCACCTTGTATGCTCCTTTTGGACAAAGGACGTGTATGCCAACTTTTATATTGTTATATCAGTAAACTGCTCTGCACATAGAAAAGTCTCAGGAAATACGATTGATTGAAAAATGAATACAGGCATACCTCAGGTTACAGCCACTCCATGACACATACAGCCACTACTGTCTTACACCTCAACATCTCAATGTACCACCACAGTTATCAGAATAAGCTTCTTCTTTTCCTGCCTTCTGCAAACATTTATAAGCAGACTACAACTCATTTAGTTAAAATCTAAAAGTGCTTGTAAGTCTATGGGAAAATGTTGCCTCGACATAGCCATTTAAGATACTTCCTCATGTTCGAGGACAAATGGCTGATTCATGGAGTACCCCTGTAATGTAATAATAATTATGGTATTTGTTAAGTGCTTATTATGTATCAAGCACTGTTCTAAGCGCTGGGGTGGATACAAGGTAATCAGATTGTACCACGCAGGACTCACAGTCTTAATCCTCATTTTACAGATGAGGTAACTGAGGCACAGAGAAGTTAAGTGGCTTGTCCAATTTCACACAGCAGGCAAGTGGCGGAGGTGTTATTAGAACCCATGTCCTTTGACTCCCAAAGCCTTGCTCTTTCCAGTGAGCCTGCTGCTTCTGTATATTGAATGCATATTTCAAAATTACACACTGTTTAAATAAACCTTTGTACAGCAATGAGCCAAAGGGAAAAGAGACTGTATAATAGGTGAGTCGGCATGAACGTATCTTTTAAAGATTCAATTAAATTATCTTACTCTGATTTTTTCTTTTATTTTCAGCTGGCTTCCTGTGTTCATCACAGGTATCTGACAACTGGTTGTTTAGGGAGAATAAATTGAAGTTTCCGAGGATTAACAAGTAAGTCCATGTCACCTTAAGCCAAGTTTTTGTTTCTACTGGGCAGGCTTTTAAGTTAACTAGAAATTCAATATGCAGGCAAGACTGATACACTGGAAACAGTATTGTAAGCTTACAGTTTAGAGGGGAAGTGTTTTGTTTTTTTCCAATTAACTTTGTTGTAGTTTTGTAATGATTTTGTTGCAATAAAAAGAGGTTGTGTTTGATTAAATATTGTATTACTGTAGAGGTTATTTCACTGAAAAGTATTATTGTAGGTCAGAGGACTATATTTTCACTTTTGTTTAACTGTTTATGATTGATCATAAAATGCTATTTGTATTAAATGGGTTGTACAGAATAAACAATTATGAGAACAATAATTAATATGAAATGAAACAAGTACATAGAGATGATTCAGTTAACAATTTCATTCATAAGATTTTTTAATTAAATACTTTGGGCCTGTAATAGTTTTCTTCTAGGAAGTATCATTTCAAGAAGAGTAAAAAAAGAGTAATTCCCTGGGGCTAATCAGAGCTCTGTAATTGGGGACTGTTATAAAAGGGGCCTCTAGAAAATGTTCCAGGCTCAGAAATGACTTTCTGGGACTGGTCTTTTGTAAAAAGAATATTTACTATATAGGATGACTATACATTTTTTTTTTAAGAAAATCACACACGAAAAAATGCCCAGTGAATTTAGCTTCAGAAAAATGGAGGCAGAAATAATAATAATAATTATGGCATTTGTTAAGCACTTACTAGGCACATGAACATGCCAGGCACTGTACTAAGTGCTAAGAGGATACAAGCAAATTGGTTTAGACACAGTCCCTGTCTTGCACAGTCTTAATCCTCATTTTACAGATGAGGTAACTGAAGCACAGAGAAGTGAAATGAGTGAAATGACTTTCCCAAGGCCACACAACAGAAAAGTGGTGGAGCCTGGATTAGTAGAACCTTCTTTCTCCCAGGCCTGTGCTCTACCCACTAGACCATGCTGCTTCAGAAAAAGATACAGCTTCTTTGATTAGGCAATTATTTCAACTTTTTTTAAAAATGGTATTTGTTAAGCACTTACTCTGTGCCAAGCACTGTACTAAGAGCTGTGGTAGATACAACTAATCTGATGGGACACAGTCACTGTCCCTCACAGTCATAATTTCTCATAGGGCTCACAGTCAGATGAAGTAACAGAGACACAGAGAAGTAAAGTGTCTTGAAGTCATACAGCAGATAAAGTGGTAGAACCAAGATAGAACCCAGCTCCTTCTGACTTTCAGGCCCTAGTGCTCAGGGACTGTCTCTTTATGTTGCCAACTTGTACTTCCCAAGCGCTTAGTACAGTGCTCTGCACACAGTAAGCGCTCAATAAATACGATTGATGATTCCATCCACTAGGCCATGCTGCTTCTCGGCTGTCTCCACCACAACTAGAGAATGATCTCTCTTTCCACCACAGTCAGATGTGGTATTTGTTAAACACTTCCTATGTGTCAAATACTGTACTAATTGGGGTAGATACAAGATAATCAGGTCGGACAGTCCCTGTCCCATATGGAGGTTCCAATCTCCGGGGGAGGGAGAAGGTATTTAATCTTGGAGGTTCCAATCTCCGGGGGAGGGAGAAGGTATTTAATCTCCATTTTACAGATGAGGTAACTAACACAGAGAAGTGGCTTCCTGGAGGTCACAGAGCAGGCAGGTGATGAGACCAGAATTAAAAACCTGCTTGTCCCGACTCTCAAGTCTGTACTTTTTCTACTCTTCTCAATTAATAATGACCATTTAGGTTACAGTATTTGTAATGAGGCCTGGGCCAGTGGAACGGCACTCCCTTGGTGAACTCATTCGCTCCCACGGCTTCAACTAGCATCTCTACGCGCATGACACCCAAATCTACTCTCTATTTATTTATTACTCTATTTATTTATTTATTTATTTTACTTGTACATATCTATCCTATTTATTTTATTTTGTTAGTATGTTTGGTTTTGTTCTCTGTCTCCCCCTTTTAGACTGTGAGCCCACTGTTGGGTAGGGACTGTCTCTATATGTTGCCAATTTGTACTTCCCAAGCGCTTAGTACAGTGCTCTGCACATAGTAAGCGCTCAATAAATACGACTGATGATGATGATGATCTACATCTCTGCACACAGTAAGCGCTCAATAAATACAATTGAATGAATCAATGAATGAAAGTAAGGAGGTAGTGAATTCAAGGGTCTTCATCTCTGTCTCATTTTTGCTAGCTAGACTGAGGAAGTTCCTTCAGCTCCTTCCACACAGTTAATCCACAACTGTGGACTAATATGCTCAGACCCTTGAAATCTTGTGTGTTAATAGTATTTTGTGAGTCTAAAGAAATGTAGGTACTTATTTAAAACTTGTATAATGAATTATGTAAGCATTTGGATAAGGGTCCACCTTATTTATTGAACATTTTCTCTGTGCAGAGCATTGTACTAAGTGCTAAGGAAAATAAAATACAACAGAATTGGTAAGACATGATCCCTGCTCTCAAGGAGTTTACAATCTAGATGGTCACAGTCTTCTAAGAAGTACTTTATTTATGCTATGTTCCTCAATTCTTTAGATTTTCTAAATCTTTTTATCAAAAAACTGAAAATAATTTTCCTTTCAGGGTGGATATTTCTGCTTCAACAAATTCTATGTTACATTAGCTTAAAAGACACAGATATTAAATTATTTTTCATTATCAAGATGTTTATTTGGGCAATGATTCAGTGTTTCAGATCCTTGTCTGGGTTTAAATGTTTGAATAATGTAGTTAAAGAAAATTCCCACATTTCTGACCAAAGCATAAACCTCTATTTTGCACAGTACAAATCATTTCATATAATTATGCATTTCTTAATCTTTTAAATTCTGCAGTAAACTCATTTGATCTAGGGTTAATTATCCATTCCAGAATTGGATGTAATCCTCTCCCCGGTTCAGACAGTTGGCAAGCTCTCTGTACAGACCTTCATTACTCAGATTCCTCCTCTGAGACCATAATTATCCTATATTACATACAGGATCATATATTTGGTAAACTTGCATGAATGCCCAATGACAATAGTTAGCAAGCATTAGTTGTCTTCCCCTAAACTACTAAACAAGTCCTGGAAATATCCATTCTTTTTTTTTTTTCTACCAAAAAAATTGGAATGAGAACTAAGGGAACCATTTTTTTTTCCCAATGCTATGTCAGTTCCTGCTGGTAAATTTGGACCACTTCAGCAATAATACCAGCAGGACTTTTTTTGTTGCTATCAGGATTTCACTACTCCAAAATCGGAGAGTCATAAGATCACAAATGTTCAACAAACGCCACAAATCCACAAGAAGCAACCTAATGTAAAGGCTGGGACAACGTAAGTGTAGGGAAGAGATTTTCGAAAGGGCTGTTGTGCTTCTCCGCACACCAAACAGCTGTTCAGAACCTTCTTGTCTTCTTTCCCAACCCCGAGTCCCATTGAGGAATTGTACTTTAAGCAATGGTCTCCCCACAAAACTTGCCTCAGTCCTGTGGGTGAAAAGTTTCTGGATCCATTTTTGAAGAACAAAAGCATGTGTGCCACTCAATATCTTAAATAATAGTAATAATAAATGGTATAAGAAACAGTACTTACTATGTGCCAAGCACTCTATAAAATGGAGGGGTAGATACAATCAAATCATATCCAGTCATTGTCCACATGGGGTTCATAATATCAAGTGGAGGGAAAACAAGTATTTATTCCCCATTTTACACATGAGGAATCTGAGGCCTGGAGAAGTTATGTGACTTGCCAACTGTACACAACAGGCAAGTGGAAAGGCCGGCATTAGCACTCAAGTCTCTTAAAGTGTAAATGTGCATTTCTGGTGCCTATCATATTACTCAGGAGAAGCAAATAGGCACTGGGCAAAAAAGAACCTTTTGATAGTAAAGGGGAAAATATGTTCACATGGATTCTTTGTTGGAGTTTAAAATAGCAGTGCTGTACAATGAATTTTGACCACTTCCCTACCAGATATTTCCTGGAGTCAGGGGTCTTTCTTTGCTTACTCACTGGAGGGCCGGGAGGTCCTGGTTTCCCCGGTAGACCTGTTTTGCCCCGTCTTCCCTTTAAACAAAAAGAGAAAACAGAATTTATCAGCATTATTTCTCTGATCTGCTTTGAAATACAGCAAAACATTGAAGAGCACAATTAATTAGCAGGCATATTAACAAAAAAAGATCAGAATCTTTACACTTCTAAATAACCCTGTATTACTGATTAAACCATCAATTAGTTCTAACAGTCTTAGGACAGTTCTAAATAATCATACTAAACAATACATTTACATTACTTGATATTTTAATGGGCAGTTTTTTTGTGGTATTTCCTTGAACAAAGACATATTGATAAGGTAATAACACAAAACAAACCCTGTATCATCCAGATGACCTACTAAATTGTGGATTAGATAAAGTTCTGTGGTTTGAGATTCAATACTGGCTGAAGTGCTACTGCAAGCCCTATAATAATATTTATAGGTTGCATGCAGTTCATTTAACATGTCTGATTTCTCTAGACTGACTTCTGGTGTGTCACTAGTGGGCTGATATGCAGGCACCTTGTTTATTGATCCTCATTACTTCTCATTTGTCACCTGTTCATTTTCACAACTAGCTAAAACTTCATTTCAAGAGCAAACCAGAAGAGTGTGCTACTACCTTTTGGCAGACAGACACCTAAAGTTATTTTCTCAGAAAATCAAATGATCTTATGAAGTCCACCGATGGAGTAGAAATATTTGCGTGTGAATTCCTTTATTAGATCACTATTTGCCCACCCTTCAAAGCCCTACTGAGAGCTCACCTCCTCCAGGAGGCCTTCCCAGACTGAGCCCCTTCCTTCCTCTCCCCTCCTCCCCCTCCCCATTCCCCCCGCCTTACCTCCGTCCCCTCCCCACAGAATCTGTATATATGTTTGTACGTATTTATTACTCTATTTATTTTATTTGTACATATTTATTCTACTTATTTTATTTTGTTAATATGTTTTGTTTTGTTCTATCTCTCCCCCTTCTAGACTGTGAGCCCACTGTTGGGTAGGGACCGTCTCTATATGTTGCCAACTTGTACTTCCCAAGCGCTTAGTACAGTGCTCTGCACACAGTAAGCACTCAATAAATACGATTGAATGAATGAATGAATGAATGAATCTGTGGCATCTCACAAATGATGAGGTCTGGGCTGTAATGCGAGTGAAATCGGTTCAGTGACTCATTAGCACTTATTGCAGAATGTTTTAACATAATGTGATCAGCACAATCATTTGGAAACATTCACTAGGCCTATCATAATGTACGTTGTGATTATGCCTTGACCAAAGCTTCACTGAAGTCATATAAACTCAAATCTATTAAATCTATATTTGGTTTTTATTCTTTAAAGCCTAAGCCCTGAGGTAAGGAAGAAGAAAAGCAAATAGTAAGAGTGGGATTCTAGAGTAAATTGTAAGTAAAGGACTACTAATAGCTGCTATGGAGAAAATGCACATTGTGTTTAACTGGGAGAGAGAGAGCTTGGGGTTCCGGGTTGTGGGTTAGGACTTCATTGTTATGATTAAATCTTCATGCAACTGTGAATTATGGTTGATTTTTGATATTTTGGGAAACAGCAAAATTTGTGTTTCATGTGCTTTCCATTCATAGATTGTCAGCCACTCGAGGATGGAGTCTGTGTCTAATGGCCAGCTATATACTCTTTCTTAGTGCTTAGTATAGGACTCTGTACATAGTAAACAGTTAATAAATACTGCTACTCCTTTGAATTTAAGTATAATAATCTGATGGGTTAACGTGTGAATAAGTTTTAAAATTACTACATATTTTTCCCCAAAAAATGCATTATGGTGTCTGGGAAGTGCAGAGTTTTCTAAAACTCAATATATTGACTCTTTTAGTAAACAAGATGCAATAACTATTGATGAAACTAATCATGCTAAAATTTTGATTCAAAGAATAACGTTGAATAATTAATTCCAAAAACACAAAAGTGAAGCCAAATCGGTTACTGTATCTTCACACAAGCAACTGATGAATTTGTTTTCAGTTAAAATCCAAGATTCAGTTTTTCTTTGCATTTCTTTGCAAATTATTTTCTTTGCAATTTTTGCACTCCTGTAACTGCCAGATAGATGAAAGCAATCTGGGAGAAAAGGTGAAAAAGAGCAAATCACGAGAGTAAAAAGCCTAGACTATCCATTATCAAAATTAAACTCAGAATATAGTTTTTAAGTTACCAATCACTACATAATTTAATAGAACAGTGGATAATAATGCGAACACAAATATTTGTATGGCCAGAATGCAACTCTAGACTATTGCTGAATTTACACAATCACCTGTCAGCCTTATAAATCACAGTCATCCATGGAGAGGAATTATGCATTCAAAGAGTGTAATCAAGAATATCGATATCATCAGCATTTACCGATTGCCTATTATGTGCCAGGTATTGTAGTAAATGCTATGGAGAGTGTGGTCCTCGCCTTAAGGATCCCATCATCTAATTTAGCAGCGAGACAAGCATGTATTGTTTGTCTACAATGAGAACATGAGCTAAAACAGAGATTTAACTGATGATAATAAAATATCATTTTTGATTTTTAGAAGTGAAAGCCTGCTATTAAAACATTTAAGGGCCAAATATTTTTGGAATTTCTGCGCGAGACTGATTGAATGTGCAATTTTGCCCATTTATTTTAAATGCACTCAGTAACTGCCCAATAAATATCGTTGATTGATTGACATGAAGCATACAGTTTGAAATTCCAAAATTGAGTCTTTAAATGGATTGCACATCACAAAAAATCTATTTTATTCTATTCTGAATTGGATTACATCATATTCAATTAATTGACTTTCATGACTATTGTCTCAAAATGGTTGAATAATAATAATGATAATGGTAATTATGGTATTTGTTAGGTACTTACTGTAGTTCTAAGCTTTGGAAGATATAAAAATTAATCAGGTCAGACACAATTTCTGTCCCCTGTGGGGAAATGGAGGCACAGGGAAATTAAGTAACTTGCCCAAGGTCACACAGAAAACAAGCGACAGAGCTGGGATTAGACCTCTGTGCTCTCCTCCACGAGGCTGTGCTGCTTCTTGAGTCAATCAATCAATCAAATCATCATTATCAATTATCAAGGGTACTTACTGAGCACTTACTGTGTTGTATTTATTTAGTGCCTGTGTGCATAGCACTGTACTGATCATTTGGGAGAGCACAATACAACAGAATTTGTAGACATGTTCCCTGAATAACAACCTTTTTTCTCAGTGAAGAAACTTATAGATTAGTTCACCGTGTTTTGCAATAGGCTGATATGACCTGCCAAACATATTTTTATAATTTTGGGTAGCACTGGAAAGCCTAACATTCTTTCATTTTTCCATACCATAATAGTCATGAAAGGCCTCTCATTCTCCAGTAGAGTATTTAATAACAATCTGAACATTTAGCTCATAACTGACAGAGAAGCTTTGATTTTGGACTTGGAGAGGCTCACCCGCTATAATTATAATCTATAATAATGATGATGATGGTATTTGTTAACCGCTTTCTATGTGCCAAACACTGTTCTAAGCGCTGGAGTAGATACAAGGTAATCAGGTTCTCCCACGTGGGGTTCATAGTCTTAATCCCCATTTTACAGATGAGGTAACAGGCAGAAGATAAGTGACTTGCCCAAAGTCACACAGCTGACAAGTGGCAGAGCCGGAATTAGAACCCACAACCTCTGACTCCAAAGCCTGTGTTATTTCCACTAAGCAATGCTGCAGTTCAACTCTTTCAGACCACTACTTACCTACCTTCCTGTTAGAGGATCTATAGGGTAATGAGAGTAGACTGAATCTTGAGAGGAAGATGTAGACTATCAGCATTTTCTGATTTATAAGAAAATCAATCAACTAATGATAATTATTGAGTGTTTACTATTTGCAGAGCACTGTATTAAGCTCTTGCGAGAGTAAAGTACAAGAGAGCTGGCAGACATGTTCCTTGCCCACAATGAGCTTGCAGTCCAGATGGGATGCTTCTATTAACATAGAAATATAATATTACTATACTGTATACTACTATATAGTAGTATATCCTACTATCCTAAAAATACCCCCACCTCCCTCTGTCTCTCTACACACACACACACACACACACACACACATACACATACACACACATTTGTTGTACTTAAGATTGATGATGACAGTGAACCTTAACAGTGCATAAGTCTCACTCATTCTGTTCATGTGTAAAGATCATCTTTGGCATGTGGAGTTTGCTATTTGCAATGCCTAGCACTGGTTTCAATTCTTCATTTTTGTATCTTGACCTTCAGGAAATCTCTGCTCAAGAATAGCCATCTTTGCCCTGATTGGCATATCTCAACTGCTCTGCCAGCTGCCGTTGTCTCCTGTTAGTCCACTGCTGTGCCATATAGTTTGTAATTGTGTAACACTGTATCTTTAAGACTTTTTTGTAGTACTACCAGTCTTCAGTTATCCAACTTCGCTCACCACACAATGCTGCTTAAATATCCTGCTGTCATGCACTGTCTTCACATGTACTAGAATAAGTGTTATTCAGAAGACGGTTCACTGGCTGCACTCTAGGACCTTATTGGTGATTCTACCTTTTATTTGGCTTTTACAATGACTTTCAAGATGCTGTTGAACCTGCTAGAGAAAGTGAGTGCTATATCGGTCTGGGGTCTAGATTGCACAGCTGTATAGAAGTTGGGCACTATTACAGCTTTAAAAAACTTTTAGTTGGGACTGAGGTTAGATATCATGCTATTGTGCCATCACACTCTTGTCAGTCTACTAAAGGACTTTCTTGATTCTATTTTTTTCTTTTCTTCATGCTGCAGGGAAGCAGCATGGCTCAGTGGAAAGAGCACGGGCTTTGGAGTCACAGGTCATGGGTTCAAATCCCAGCTCCGCCAATTGCCAGCTGTGTGAATTTGGGCAAGTCACTTAACTTCTCTGTGCCTCAAAGACTGTGAGCCCCACATGGGACAACCTGATCACCTTGTATCCTCCCCAGTGCTTAGAACAGTGCTTTCCAAATAGTAAGCGCTTAATAAATGCTATCATTATTATTCTACTTCGTCTATCAATGCCTCAGGCTGTTGTTGCCCAAGAAGCAGAACCAGTAATGAGTAGCACTGTGTTGCCAAAGAAAATAATAATAATAATAATAATGGCATTTGTTAAGCGCTTACTATGTGCAGAGCACTGTTCTAAGTGCTGGGGGTGGATACAAGGTGATCAAGTTGCCCCACATGGGGCTCACAGTCTTAATCCCCATTTTACAGATGAGGTAACTGAGGCTCAGAGAAGTTAAGTGACTTGCCCAAGGTCACACAGCAGACATGTGGCAGAGCCGGAATTCGAACCCATGACCTCCGAAGCCCGTGCTCTTCTCCACTGAGCCACACTGCTCCTCTAAAATCTTCTAAGAGTGATAGGATTTAACTATTGGACACCTCCATTATCACCTGCCTTGTACTAACTGTTGTATGCAGTACTTAATCATCTGTGTACTTTCTGTTGTGAGTATGCCCAGAGTCAAGAGTAACCAAACACCCAAAATTTAGTGAATAGGAACTGAATTTTAACACATTCCAATCATCAATATTTCCCCAAATTCACTTCAATCTATATAATAGTCGAAAAATGCAGGTCATCAAAGAAGAAACCTTTTACATATACCCCCTTTCCAAAAGGGTCAGGAATTTCCCCCAACCTAAAAAACAGTTGGGATGAGGTGTTGTAGCTATTGAAGCAGCCTCATGTTTTCAAGTCTGTGAGGCAATAAGAGTTCCTCAGCTTGTAGGAGGAAAGGGCTTTAGAGGTTTGTCCCAATTATGGTGCAGAATTTTTAGGATCCTAGTGAATTTCTCAGGACAGCCAAATTTGCTTAAACTCTAGGTTTGCCAGAACCCAGGTCTGATTGGTCTGGGTATTCCTTGCACTCTTCCTGTACCTGACATGTAGCAAGGTTTTTTGTTTGTTCATTCCAATTCTGGATGTATGCGATAAACTATGTTCCTCAGGACACAATCCAGAAAGACTCCTGTCTGGAACTAGCTTCTATTTGAGGTCAGTAAGATGCCATAGAAGTTTCCTCTAACAGTTAAACTTTGTAAGATGGTGATGCAGTTCGTATCTGAAATCCTCTAGTATTTATTATTATTATTATTATTATTATTATTATTATTATTACTATTAATAATAATAATGGTGGTATTTGTTAAGCACTTACTATGTGCCAAACACTTTCTTCTGCATATGTTGTACAGCTGTCTAAGCAGGGTATCCCTTCCTTGTTTGTAGCTACTTGCAAACAGTTCAACATAGCCCAGAGCTTTACCGTATGTCATTGCTCTCTGTCCTCAAAATTTGGAATGAAGACGTATCTTCTTCATACCTTGAAAGATACTCAATGCTTCATAGATTTTCATACTCATTCATAGAAGATATGCATGGTCACCATATTTCTGAAATAATTTTTGCCATCTCCATGGGATTCATTCCTTGTCTTCGAGAATGGAACTGAAGTGGATTTGAACCCATGACCTCTGACTCCAAAGCCTGAGCTCTTTCCACTGAGCCACGCTGCTTCTCTATTTGTACATATTTCTCTATTTCTTTTATTAATGATATGTATATAGCCATAATTCTATTTATTCTGATGGTATTGACACCTGTCTACTTGTTTGGTTTTGTTGTCTGTCTCCCCCTTCTAGACTGTGAGCCCGTTGTTGGGTAGGGACCGTCTCCATAAATTACCAATTTGTTCTTCCCAATCGCTTAGTACAGTGCTCTGCACACAGTAAGCGCTCAATAAATACGATTGATTGATTGATTGATTGAACAGGGCCATATTAGACTGGTGAGTAGGACCATTCTTGAAATGGGGACCAGGAAATATTATAATGGCATTTGAGTGCTTGAGTGTAGCCCTCTGTACTAAGTAAGGCCTTGGTACAACAGAAGCAGATGATAAATTAAGCATTCAAGGTGCTTAAAACCTGCTTAAGAAACAGACCTACAGAATTATTTACTAATAGTGGAAGTAACTGCAAGAACAATAATCAGAGAGGAGTACAACGTGTCTGTGACAATGTGTTGTACTCTTCCAAGCACTTAGTACAGTGCTCTGAAAATAGTAAGGACTCAATATATACAATTGACTGATAGAATGAATATGTGAGACTGAAATATTAGAAGGATGGAATCACTGCTGAAAGCGATTCACCTATAGGTGTATGTTGTCTGGAAGGCAGAATGGCCTAATGGAAATAGCACAGGCCTAGGAGTCAGGGGACCTGGGTTTTAATCCTGGCTCCATGCTTGGTCAAGTCACTTAACTCCTCTGTGCCACAGTTTCTTTCCTCATCTGCAAAATGAAGATTCAATACCTGTTCTCCCTCCCATTTAAACGAGTCCCATGCGAGACAGGGACTGTGTCATCATCAATCGTATTTATTGAGCGCTTACTATGTGCAGAGCTTACTATGTGTCGATTTAATTATGCTATATTTGCCCAGGCACTTGGTAAAGTGCTTGGTACAGAGTAAGCACTTAACAAATACCTCAATTATTACAAAACACATTACCAGACATTGATTTACCTAGAGGTATATGTGGGCTAGGAGGCAGCCTAGTGGCTAGAGCATGGCCCTGGAGGTCAGAAGGACCCAGGTTCTAATCCCGGCTCTGCCACATGTCCACTGTGTGATCTTGGGCAAGTCACTTCACTTCTCTATGCCTCAATTACCTTATCTGTTAAAATGGGAATTAATATTGTGAGCCCCAAGTGGGCCATGGACTGAGTCCAGGCTGATTATGAGAGAAGCAGCGTGGCTCAGTGGAAAGAGCCTGCACTTGGGAGTCAGAGGTCACGGGTTCTAATTCCGGGTCCACCGCTTGTCAACTGTGTGCCCTTGGGCAAGTCACTTGACTTCTCTGTGCCTCAGTTACCTCACTGTAAAATGGGGATTAAGACTTGTGAGCCCCAGGTGGGACAGCTTGAAAATCTTGTATCCTCCCCAGCGTTTAGAACAGTGCCATATAGTAAGCACTTAATAAATGCCATTTTGATTATTATTGTTATTATCTTGCATCTTCCCCAACACTTAGTACGGTGTCTGGCATGTTGTAAGTACTTAACAAGCAACAAAAAGGGACAATTTTTATTATTAACAATACTATTAATAATAATAATAATGAAAACTGTTCTCTGTTGTGTTCAGCACCTAGTACTCTTTTTGTTTTGCCTCAGTATCATTATTTCTTCCAAACTTCTGATCAAGAAAAAAAGCTAATCCTTTCTTGACTGGTCTGTTGCTGCAGTTGCCACACAGTTTTCAGCTGAGATGCAACACCACCTGAGGCTTTGTTTCACTACATTCTTAAGTTTCACTCTGCTTTCTCTTGTTTTTGGTTTTCCATTCAGTTCACCACATCACAGTTTTGAGTATCTTACTGTAGCACATTTTGTTCATATGTGTTGCTCAGTGAAGCTGTGTTGAGGTGATTAGACCTACAGGCTAGGGGATTGACTTACTTCTGGGTATTCTGTGCTTGTAATTCCCACCTCCCTGATTACACTGCACCATAGCTACCTTTAGCACTTAAGCTTAAGATGGGGCTCTGCTTCTTGCAAATTTGGAAGATCTTACACAAGCAACTGCCTAATTACAAATTTTAGTAGTACACCGTATGGACACTCCAAACCGGCAGTGTATCAGTTGTAAAAACCTCTTTTGAAATCCTGGTTGTGACAGTAGGAAAACTAAATGTGTGTTTTTAATGTTTCTAATGCTAGATCTAGGTTTAAGATTCAATAACAAATTCATGTGACTTGGTTTTCACATGCAATGTGAAAGGTTGAAAGTTAGCCAAGCCAAAACTAGTGTTTCTTAGTAGTAAAGTGTTTTGTCCGAGTCAATTGTACAATTTCCTCTGCTTTGCACTTCACCTTGCCTGTACAGACATAGCCATGGTGCTCCACTCCTAAAGGAGTGGAATAGGTTACTTAAATGTCATCTTAGACATCTCAACAGTAAAAATAACCTGTTCTTCACTGGATGACTTGCAGTATAATAGAATGTCTATCTTAACTTAGACACTTGATCTGTAAGGACTTGATACACTAAAAGCATTAAGAAGCGAAGAATTCAAATAATGGCCTCCTGTCCGATAAGTTATTTCACTTTAAAAAAGAATGATATACATTCCAAAATGATAAAATGTAAACTGATACACCTATTCCTTTTTAGTTACTGCATCGAACTAATGTGGATGACTATTCAAATACTTTCCTATTCCTGTGTATGTAATTAGGAGGACGCTTACACATCATTCATTCTAAACAAGGTATCAAGGAAGTGTCAGAGGAAATAAGAGAGCTTTGATTGGCATGCACAACTGTGAATGAGGTGTTAATTACACAGGAAAACATTATAGAATATCTTGGAAGTTTTAATTTCCTTTTTTGCAAGATGAGCGGAACAAAGAGTCCCTTAGGATATCAATGCTATATGGAAGTAGAATATATAGTTTTACTCAGAAACATGTGAGTTCCAGTGTCTTTACACTACCCAAATTATGTAATTTCAGTTAATCTCACTAATTCAGACAAAAGAAGTGGGAAGGAAATCTCATCTAAACTGATGAAAAGTGTGAATTTTCAAATAAAGGTCTCCTTATCATCCATTAGAATTAGATTTTTAAAAATCCCAGTGGTTGGCAAAATCATGGTTGAAAAGATAAAAAAATATTCTGGGGAAAATTGAATTAGGATGCCTGTAGCTTTGGTTTCTGTGATTAAATTCTGAAAAGGATTGTATTTATGAAAAATAAGCAGTGAACAGTGACATATAGGAGATACGCTGCTTAAAAATAACTTCTACTCACCTTTGATTCTGTTAATTTGTTAGAACAAAGTAGAAATTACTAAATAAAAACTAGAATAACTTCATTATTCAAATTAATCACTCTGCCCTGCTCTTTGCAAATTGCTTTTTCACTTTTCACTTGCAGGCCATGATTAAGAGCAAAAATGAAGAAAAGAAAACAGAATAAATTAGGACACTGAATCCTAATGGGATGGAGCACAATGTGATATTGAGTGTGAGGTTTCTAGAAGGTGTGCATGATTCCAACAGTGAGGAGGAATGCAGTTAATTTGAAGAGGCAGTGGCAGGCTGATGAGTGGCAAGGGAAAACTCATTCTTCAAAATGGTATTTAAGGATCAATCAATCAATAGTATATATGGAGTGCCTATATGCAGAAAACTATACTAAGTGTTCAGGAAGAGCAGAAGAAATGATCCCTGTTCTCAACCAGTTTAGTCTAAAAAAACAGACTGTGAACTTCTGAATTTCTCTGAACTTTGTTTTATTGTACTCTCCCAAGCACTTAGTAAAGTGCTTTCCACACAATAAGTGCTTATTAAATGTCACTGACAGATCAATTATTTGGCAAAGTAATCAGTATTGCTTAGTGGTAAGAGGATATGCCAGAGAATCAGGATACCTTCTAATCTGCACTCTGCCACTTGCCTGCTGTGTGACCATGGGTGACTTCACTTCTTTGTGCCTCAGTTTCTTCATCTGTAAAATTAGGATTCAATACCTGTTCACCACCCTTAGACTGTGAGCCCCATATGGGACTGTGTTTAATCTGATTCTGTTGCACCTACCCCAGTGCCTTGTACTTTGCTTGGCACATAGTAGGAGCTTAATAAATGCCGCTTTAGTTACTCAGCACTTAGAATAATGCTTGGCTCATTGTAAGCACTTAACAAATACCATCATTATTATCATTATTATTATTATTACTATTGCCATTATAAAACAGAATGAAGAGGAGATTGCAAAGATCGATATGTAGATGAATGAGTGCTTAAATAGTAGAATGATCAGAAGTGCTTTGGGTAGTTAGGAGTGGAGGTGATGCAAAAGTGCTGAGGTAGTAGTTGGAGGGAAATGATCCAAGAAGAAGAAATTATCCTTGGGGAAGGCCTTCCTAATGGAGTTGGTGACTTCAGAAGGGCCTTGAAGATGGGGAGATCTGTGATCTGGTACATTTGAAGGGGAAAGGAGTTGCAGGAAGGAGGAAGGACATGAAAGGGAGAGATGAGATAAGAATGAGGCACAGTGAGTGCCTTATTCAGAGTGGGAGCTGGGGTGTAGTCAATCAGTCAGTCAGTCGCATTTATTGAGAACTTCATTAAGAACTTACTGTGTGCAGAGCAGTGTACTTAGAACTTGGGAGAGTACAATAACAATCCGCTTAGAACAGTGCTTTGCACATAGTAAGTGCTTAACAAATACCAAAATTATTATTATTATTATTATTAATAAACAGACACATTCCCTGCCCACAACAAGATTGTAGTCTAGATGTGGACAAGCGGTTGGCAGTGAGATAGACAAGATCAAGGTACAGTCAGAAGATTAGCATTAGAAAAGTGAGGTGTATGGGCTGGGTTGTATTAGGAGAGTAGCAAGGTGAGATAGGAGGGGGCAAGGTGACTGAGTGTTTTAAAGCCAATGGTGAGGAATTTCTGTTTGATATGAAGATGGATAGGAGACAAGGCCTGGCTATGAGGCCACTTCACAGATGAGGTAACTGAGGCACAGAGAAGTGAAGTGACTTGCCCAAGGTCTCAGAGGAGAGAAATGGTGGAGCTGGAATTCGAAACCAGGTCCTTTTGACTCCCAGGCCTGTGCTCTATCTATTAGGCAACACTGCTCCTCTGCTTCAGTTCTCTGCTGCTTCAGTTTTCCCTCTATGCAACTGATTCCCAAATCTGTTTCATCAGTTCTGACTTTCACTTACCTTATACTTTCACATTTCCTTCTGCCTCCAAGACGTTGTCACAAGGGTGAGCAACCAACAGCTTAGACTCAAAATGGTGGGAAATTAAGCTCCTCCTCATCCCTCCTTCCTGAATTTACCATTATGGTCAACACCTCCATTATTTTCCATACCTAAGAAATGTCTAACCTTGATATTATATTTGACTTCCCTTTCTTTCTCTCCGTCTTTAAATCCTGCTGGCTTTTCATCCACAAAAGTTTCTGGATCCAAACCCTTGCTCAGTCCCAGCTGGACTACTGACTGCTCCAAATACCCTACTGATCTCCTTGCCTCCAACCTCTTCCTCTTTCACTGTACCCCTCCTTCAGGCAGGAAGATAAAAGTGGAATGGTACCAGGCATCGATAACATCAAACTCGACACCATCACGGGAGACAGCTTTTGTGTGTACACAATATGGTAGGAACTATGGTTCTTTATTGATCTTTTCAACCACACTCATGGATGCTTTTCACCATCAGTGGTGTCTTCTTCAAATATGAAGGACAATAATTTAGGTATTCAGAATGCATCACTTCTCCCTTCGAAAGCCTTCAATGACCATACAATTCTCATTGCCTCAGACAAAGATTTAGGATTACTGGTTTTATGTTTCTCCAAAGCAGGATGCCTCAACAGCAGAGGTGACCTACTTGATTGTATTTAACTTGTTTCCCAACTGTCACCTTTCTCTTCTCTATATTACAGACCATACCTCCCAAGACTGCGAAAATCCTGGGGTTGGGGCTACATCTATCAAACAGTTTCCGACACTGCTTAGTTTAACAGACAAGGTAATCCATCTTGGTATTTTGATTCCTGAATCAGATGATTCATTCAACTTATCTTTTTTAAAAGTTATGCCAGGTGATAACGTTCTTCATGTTCAAAAGTGATGAGAAGCACAGAGCACAGCCTGGAAGTCAGAGGACATGGATTCTAATCCCAGCTCTGCCACTTGCCTGCTGGGTGACCTTGGGTAAGTCGCTTAACTTCTCTTGTACCTTATATTTAAAATGAGGGAATTCAATACTTCTTCTCTCTTCCCATTAGACTGTGAGCTTCAGTGTGGGACAGGGACAGGATAATCATTTTGTTTCTATACAAGCCCGTAATACAATGCTTGGCACATAGAAATCACTTAAATACCACCATCACCATTAGTTTAAAAAAATAGAGCTATACAAATAGTTGGAACAAAATACAATCAGTCAGGAAACGCAACCAATGGGGTCTGGCCAACTACATATTCCCAGCAGGCCACTCTGCATCCTACTAGGCATCACAGAAAATAAGAACCCGGTGCAGCCTTAACTGTTGGCAGTTATCTGTGATGGCATTGATTGATTAATCAATGGTATTTACTAAGTGCTTACTGTGTGCTAAGCATTGCACTAAGCACTTGAAAGAGTACAATGCAACAGAGTTGGTAGATGTAGTCTCTGCCTGTAAGGAGCTTATATTTGATTATGAGTTTTCTATTTGGACTCTAGTTCTATTAAAATGTTGAACTGGGAATATATTCTCATTGCTGTAATGTTCTATTTGTTTAAGTGGAAAAAAAACCCTAATCCTTGGAGAAAGCAATTTTCCAAGAAAATCTATGAACACTTCTACTCATTTCTAAATATGCTTTAAGTTCTCGTTCGATCAGTGACCGAGTGAAAAACTATACTAAATATATAGCGTTGAAAATCTTGTCTGCAGCATTTTGAGACTCGTAAAGTTTTCCTAGAGAAAGGTGGAGCAGATGTTAAGCTTCCTCTACCTTTCTCACCAGAGGGGCACATTCTAGGCCCATTTCAAAGATTGCCCTGATGAATGGCCGCCCAGCTCAGAGGGAAATGTAGGCACTCTGGTCAAAGTGGCCGCTGCAACAAGCTTTCTATGTAGAGTTGTCTTCTCTAATCGAAGATACCTCTATAGGTGGTGAAATTCACCTATGGATGCACTTGTGGCTGAACAGGTCGATGTGCTTTATCAGTCCCGATAATAACAATGATAATAATAATAATAATAATAATAGTTGAGTTATTTGTTAAGTGTTTAAAATGTGCCAAGCACTGTACTAAGTGCTGCGGTAGATAAAAGGTGATTGAGTTGGACACAGTCCCTGTCCCACATGGGGCTCCCAGTCTCAATTCCAATTTTACAGATGAGGTAACTGAGGCACAGAAAAGTGAAATGATTTGTTTAAAGTCACACAACAGGGAAGTGGTGGAGGCAAAGTTAGAACCCTGATCCCAGGCCCAGTCTCTAACCACTAGGCCATGCTGCTTCTCTTGTGTGCACATAAACACCAATAATCACTGTGCTTTTATGTTTGTTGTTCGCAGTGCCTGGTGGTGTTTTCACTTTTGCCTTCTTTTCTCATGATCCTAACGAAGTTTCTCTTGAAAAGAGTGCCTCCTTTCTTGACTGCAGGGCACAATGCTGGTCTATATGCAGCAACTCTTTTTCAATATGGGATTGCTTGTACCAAGTTTTCTGTGGCACTACTTAATGCTAAATATACAAGTAAACAATTGTGACTATTCAAGTGAACTTTAAAGCGTACTCAAGGCAGAGAGGAGTCATTAGCTAGGCGCAAGATTCTGAATTCTAAACTTACTGTGGTTACTGTAGTATAATTATTTTCCTTATTTATTCATTCATTCGATCGTATTTATTGAGCACTTACTGTGTGCAGAGCACTGTACTAAGTGCTAAGCACTGTAGTAAACATTAGAATTCTCCTTTATCTAAACAGTCCTAGCGTCTCATGTAGTTCTGAACTTTTATTATTATTAAAAATAATGATATTAACAATAATTATTGTGGTATATGTCAAGCATTGTACTAAGAGCTGGGATAGGTACAAGATAACCAGGTCCCACATGGGACTCACAGTCTTAGTAGTAGGGAGAACAGGTTTTGAATCCCCATTTTGAGGATGAGGAGACTAAACAAAGATAAATTAAGTGACTTGTCCAAGGTCACACAGCAGGTAAGCAGTAGAGCCAGGATGAGAACTCAGATGTTCTGACTCCAAGACGCGTGCTCTTTCTGCTTCTCTTAAGAAGTGGTGATTATCCTCATTGTTCAAGGATTATTGCATAGCAGGGACACAATCCAGTTAAATTGAATTCTCATTTTTAGCCTTTGTCTTCCAGATGACTAGTCTCCCTATCAGTAGGAAAGCTATTCTTTTCTTTGTGAAATAAAGCACATATTCTATTTGTAAATTGAGCAAATCCAGAATCTGCGATTCTCTAAATGGAATTTTCAGTGATCTGATATCATAAGTCCATCTCCCTCAGGACTCACTATTCAGTCAATGGGAGCCCCAAATTTAAGAGAGGCTTGATTTATAGATGAAAAGTATAGACAAAAAGACTGTCTTCCAGTTTGGGATCAGCAGTTCAAATAAAACTGAAGGAAGATTTTTGAATGAGATGCAGAAGTTGGGAATTGGTTCAGAACTTTTATTCACTATTGCCAACAAAGAGTGCATAAAACACCCTCTCATTTTTTTCCTCATACCATTTCTGGGAATCTGGGCATTACATGCATTTACCATTCCTGTATTCTAGTTTCTAACTTGAGGTAGTCAAGTCAAATGACATACTGCTTATTAATTACACCTACTAATTTGATCAGTTAGGCTTTAAATTTCAAGTAGCCACTCGCTCTATAGGGAACGGTTCCTGTTTTCAGGATGTGAAGACATATGCTTCAGACAGTGCTAATTAGACATTTCACTTGAAAATTCATCCTGTCACATTTCAGGAACACCTCTTTCCTCTTTGTTCAGTACAAGATAATTATATTATTAATTTCCTTTTGTAGCTTGTAAGATTCCTGCACAATACGGCTTGTTAGTTCATCAGTTTGTTTACCCTCTAGCAATAAGAAATTATGGTATAGTTATATTTTATGGAAAAATACATTAAACTCAGTGTTAAATTGATTGGAACATGTTATATATTTGGGCATGTTATTGGGATGCTCAACAATAGTGAAATCAAGACAAATAGTTCGATAATTCAGAAATATTTAAACAGCAAAACACTGAAAATACAATTTGACCCATGTAAGTACAACACAATGGCTTCTGGTAAAGCACGCTCCAATCTCAACCGTTGGGATAACCAAAATACTATACCTGGCAATTGAATCAACGTTTAATCACTGCTGGCACTTGTTTGAATCTCTGGGATTGTTTGGTCATATCTGGTGGCGGCTTTAGCCATATAACCTGCCTATAGAACAGTCCTTCCCATGCTGCTTGTTGATAAATATGAACACTTTTGAAATGTTTTAAGTGACTTAAAAATTGGAGAAGATTTAGGCATAAAATGAATACCATTTTTGGGGGGTTTGATCCCTCCCCACAAGGAACTTACAGTCTAGCGGCAAGCCTACTAGGTAGAAATCAAGAGAGGGTGCTCTCCTCGAGCAAAAGTTTTGGGAAAGCCAGGGAGCAAGGAGGCAGAATCAAAAGCAGTTCGCTCCAAAATGGACAAACAGACAAACAGAGCAAGGATCTAGCCTTCCCTATAAGCAATATGGGGAGATGTGTCAATCCTGCATTCAAAAGGAGGAAGGAGATGTGAAATCTGATGAGAATCTGAAAGAGAGTTCTGCCAGAGTCTTATTCTATAATATTCTAATTAGACAGTGCTTTCCAAAATGCTAAGAACAGTTCTGCACACAGTAAGTGCTCAATAAATACAGTTAATTGATCGATTGAGATTTTATACCACAAACTAAGATTTGAATTAGAAATCCCCAAAGTAGATCACTGTCATTTACTGCTGCGAATGGGAGTAAGTCAGGCTCTCCACTTCAGGAAGGCCTAGTCATTCAATCAATCATATATATTGGGCAGTTACTATGTTCAGAGCACTACTAAGTGCTTGGAAGAGTACAGTACAACAAGAGTTGATGGAAACGTTCCCTTCCCACTTTAGCTGCTGATGATAAGAGCACAGGCCTGGGAGCCAGGAGACTCAGTTTGTAGATCTGTTCCTAATTTCAGTGCAGTTTCTATGATGTTGCTGCAGAGCTTAATATTCAGCTGTTTTGGTGGTTTGGCAGCCACCTTTTGAAGTAAAGTGCATATTCAATGCTCTAATATCGTAATTATTATAACTGTATAAATGTAGTTTCTCTACTTCGCAATTTCCTTGCCAGAGTTCAACTGAACCTCTTACTGGATGGTGTGAAATCTCACAGGTCTCACCTAAGACTGGCTGCAAGCCAGCATAGTTTAACTGTAAAGTGGAAAATTCCACTTTGCGGAATTTGTGTTTGTGTGTTTGTGTTGGGAAGAACCTTAAATCTTCCTTTATATTTGGCTAGCATTTTACCTTGCAGTTTCCATTATATCCTGTGGTTTTTCGCTGTGCTATAGAAATATAGCAGAAAACAAGAAAATCAATTCCAGAATTGTCCAGAATTGCCTTACTATATGTTGAGTCAATTTCAAATCCGATGTATGTGAATGAATTTATAACACAATTCAGAAAAGGCTTAAGTTGGTGCTTAATGGTTCCAGAAGACTTAACAGAAAGCACTTATTAGGAAGTTTAAAAGTACCTTGGAATGGAAGCAATATCTCTCAAACCCTAAGATACGACTATGGGAGAACTGTTATTTTCTATTACACTTATGTCCAAAACAGAACTCCTCATCTTTCCACACAAACCTTGTCCTTCTCCTGACTTTTCCATTACTGTAGACAGCACCACCATCCTCTTTCTCACAAGCCTGAAACCTTGGCATTGCCTTTGACTCCTCTCTCTCATTCATTCATTCATTCAATCATATTTATTGAGCACTTACTGTGTGCAGAGCACCGTACTAAGCACTTGGGAAGTACAAGTTGGCAACATATAGAGACGGTCCCTACCCAATAACGGGCTCACAGTCTAGAAGGGGAAGACAGACAACAAATACTAGATGCCTGTACTGTTATAAGCACTGGGGTAGATACAAGATACTTGGGTTGGACACCGTCCATGTCCCATAGAGTCTTAATCCCCATTTTACAGATAAGGCAATTAAGGCACAGATGAGTTAACTGATTCACCCAAGGTCACACAGCAGATAAGTGGTGGAGCCGGAATTAGAACCCATGACCTTCTGACTCCCATGCCTGTGCTATATCCACTAGGCCATGCTGCTTCTTGCTTGTTTTTAAGAAAGAAATCCGCCTACATTTAATTAGATTTGAAATTGAGTAGCAAGGTATAAAGGAGAATATGGAGATGGAGTATGAGGGGTATAATCGAGTACTTTAAGAATCTTTAAAGTACTTTAAGTACTTTAAGTACTTTAAGAATCTTAAAATGAAATTAAAGTGAAAATGTCATCCTACTAAAGGCATTTAGGAATTCACCTTTGTCATCTCACAGTTGATCTGACTTGGGTAACTTTAAGAAACTCTCTTATGAATATTTACACAAGAGCCTGTTGTTGGGTAGGGACTGTCTCTATATCAATCAATCAATCAATCGTATTTATTGAGCGCTTACTTTGTGCAGAGCACTGTACTGAGTGCTTGGGAAGTACAAGTTGGCAACATATAGAGACGGTCTCTACCCAACAGTGGGCTCACAGTCTAGAAGGGGGAGACTTTCCAAGTGCTTAGTGCAGTGCTCTGCAAACAGTAAGTGCTCAATAAATATGATTGAATGAATGACAAATAAGAAATTAAATAATGTGCCATTTTTCATTATAAAATTAATATAACTTTCAGAATCAGTAGGGCTTATACTATTTCTTTCTTGCAAGTGCTCTGCACATAGTAAGTGCTCAATAAATATGATTGAATGGATTTCTTTCGTAGTTTGAAAGGATTATGGAAATGAAAATCGCCACTTCATCCAAAGTATTAGATAAAAGTTACCATTACCAAGAAATACTGGTCCATGATATGGCACTATTTATTTTAGGAAACAGCCTCTTTCAATTTTTTTTTCTTTTTGAAAGGATGTTTAATGAATATCTTTCAGCTATTTCATGCCATTTAAGAAAATGACCATTTAAACACATGGACACTAACAGAAACCCACAATAAGCGAAGATCAGAAGTCGAATTCTGTGTCTTGTTGTCTGATACCTCAGGGTGAAGATGAATACAATGGCTCTGGAACCATGTGGGCAGTCCAGGGGAGCCCCTGGGTGGGTTCACTGGGTTGGGGGGCACCGTTTCACTACTGCAAGGTGTCATTATCTTACATCACTTACTCCCTCAACAGAACATAATGATGTCATATGGATGTCTGTGTACGCATGCTGCAAAAAATGGTGACACCACATGAGTATGCAGCATTATGCTGTGATATCATACAAAATGGAATCAAATATTCCCCTGGCTCAGCAAAATCAATATCTGAAGCCCAGCCCAACGCAACCTGTGGTTGAGCAGAGTTCTGCTTCCCAGTGACTCTGTGCTTTGCCAGTGACTTTCCAGTCTTGGGAAAAGTCTGAAGATTTAAACCCACACTTCATCCTCTGCTGTATGGCAAAAAATTAATTAGTATGGCAAAAAAATTCATTATTTGTTTGAGTCCAAAAGCTGGGTCCAATCTGGAAATTTTTGTACACAGTGATAGTGCTGCTACATATGAGCCACTGTAACCTCGGTTTGGTTATCTAGTGAAAACTACTGTCAGGAGGAAACTAATGCCAGGGCAAATGTTCCAAGAAAAAATGCAACTGTAGATACTACATCTGCACCCCCTTTATCTTATTATCTTTCCTTTCTTTTGTTCCTTTTTGGTGGAATGTCATTGGATTTTATAGTCTGTCGACGCCTTAACTGTATTTCCAAATAATCCTCTGTCAATCTTTTTCCTTGTTTATAGAATGAGATGACAACAAGTATACTTGAACACCACAAAACAGATGTTTCATTTTACTGATTCTTTACCATTGTTACACACCCTAAGTATTGTTACATTTAATTTTCTAAGAAACAATTAGCACTATAATAAGTAACTGAATTCTTCCAACTGTGCTCCTTTGTTAGCTAGAAGACATTATATTCTTACATCTTAACAAGCAGTAAACAGGTCAAATTATATACGCCAAATAAACAACTCTGTTCTATACAACCATGAATCTGAGATGCAAAATAACTTTTATTATTTGATATTTGTTAAGGGATTACTGTGTGTCAGGCACTGTTCTAAGCTCTGGGGAAGATATATGAGTTAATCAGGTTGGACACAGTTCCCATCCCACATGGGGCTCATAGTCTAAGTAGGTGGGGAGAACAGGCATTGAATACCATTTTACAGATGAGGCAACTGAGGCACACAGCAGCCAAAGGCAAGATACCTGTGTTGTACTTTTGAATAAGGACTGTGTGACTCTTGAAACTTTGACTATTGGGCATATTTTCAGATGGATGACACTTTTGACCAACACCCTTGAAACTTACGTGATAAAAATGACTCAGATAAAAGAGCAACCTGCAGCTAAGCATGAAACACACTGACAATCCTGTGAAGTTCTTTGTGGGTCTGACTGAACAGATGTCTACAGGTGCCTCCAAACTGCAGATTAAGTTTAAGAACATATATGCCAACATTGAAGAAATGCGGGGTGCACTCTGTTTGGGCTTTCTTCTCATGTTTTGGCTAGACAGGTATTAGGGAAGGTACTTCCAAGAACATGTAATTATCTAGAATCACTGTCAAAAGAAAGGGTTGCGTGCCTGCACATAATATTGGCCTCATCAAGGACATGATCCCTGAATTATAGAAGAACTTATCTGGTTCCAGTATGTTTTTCCAAACTTTGTTCTTTGGCATGTTAATGAAGCATGTTAATAAACTTCTAACTTCTAACCACACTATTGTCATGCAAATAGCACCCCCTTCACATCACTGTGCAGAGAACTATACTAACCTCTTGAGAGAGTTCATTCATTCATTCAGCCATATTTATTGAGCACTTACTGTGTGCGAAGTACTAAAGCATATAGGAGAGTACAATATAACACTAAATACATATTCCCTGCTTCCCTGCCTGCAACGAGCCAGTTTAATACAAGAGAGCTAGTGGGCATGATCTTGGCCCTCAAGGAACCTACAAACTGGTTAGAGAGACAGATGTTAAAATAAATTACCAATGGGGAAGCACAGAATATAAGAATATATACATAATTGCTGTGGGACTGGAAATGGAGTGAGTAATACAGTGCTTAAGGGGTAGAGAACTAAGTGTATAGATGACACAGATGGTAGAGCAAATAAGGTTGTTGTGGGCAGGGAATGTACCTGTTTATTGTGGTTATTTTACTCTCCCTAGTGCTTAGTACATTGCTCTACATACAGTAAGCACTCAATGATTACGATTGAATGAATGAAGATAGGGAAATGAGAGGTTATAATCTCTTTATAGTCCCATTGATGGACTAGTCCCTTAGATGGCTCTATTCTCATCACAAGTAAGAAAAGCCATATCTCTTCAATATCCACTTTCCATCACTGAGGAGGTGGAAATACTGTGAAGAATAGACAACTTGTCTATGCAGGAGGAATTTGGAAGGAGTCACCACTGTAATTAAAATCATGGAAAATGGTAAACCTTCCAGAGCTAATGACAGGGAGGAAATATACTGAGCAGCTATTTGCACAGAATTTTCATCATCATACGAACACTGAGGAAATATCACTGGACGTCTAAAACTTCACCATCATAACCACCTTCCAAAATGTGAAGAAGCTGACTGTGACGGCTTTTATACTTTTTGTACCACTGCACTGAAGGCAAGGTACTGGAGTCTTTCTTTAGTAAATATTAATGGATACCATTAGTCCCATACCTGGAGAAGTAGAATTTAGTTTCAAACCAAAGGATGTGATATTAATTGTACATAAGATACAAGAAAAAAAACATTGGATACAATTAATACATACGGGCTTGGAAGAAAACAAAGTTTTGGTTTCGAAGGAAATGATCACAATCCTAAGGGTATTCTATAATGCCAGGTACTAGGTGCTAGAATTAAAGACAAATATCTGACATTGTCCACTGGCAATGGAATAAAGTAGGATTGGATAATAGGATTAGGAACCATGCCTGCAGATGCACTTAGAGGACAAGCATTAGAAATATTTCTAGACCTCCAAAAAACTTTTCCGGCTCAGTTAGCTTCAGGCATCCTTGGAAGACCTTGAATCAATCATTAACTGAATCAGATTATTCACATACATAAGGCATGCAAATGATTACATAAAACAAGTGAAGTGCTATGATTAATAGGAAATCTAAAGAAGATTGAGTTTATATAACATCTCCTCATACAGATCCTTCTATCTATCTAAAAGCTTTCATTGGTCATATACTACTAATTCAGAATTAGCTCAATGTCTAATGTTGTAAAGATAAAACAAAGAACAATATGGGTTCAGGAAAGCCAGGAGACTGACAATGTCACACCAATGTGAAATCAAGCCTCAAACCAAACTGAAGATTTGCAAAAGATTGTACCCTTGATCTAGGCATATGAGAAATCCTAAATCTACTGTGGATGTATTCTTGAGCAGTTTTACCAACCTCAAGTACATGTCATAATTAGTTTCAAGGTACTAGAGGAAAATAAATGAAACCAGGACACCCAAGGAGCTGATTTAGGGTGAACTGAAGTTCAGGAGACTGTTGGTTTCCACTTGGTCTTTTTTAACCTCTTCCAGACCTAAGAATAAAACTTCATAAATAGCCAAGTACTAGTACAAAGGGCACTTTACATGACAATAATGATGATATTTATAAAGTGCTTACTATGTGCCAAGCACTGTGGTAAAAACAAGATCATCTGGTTTAGAAATAACTCCTGTCCCACATGAGGATTGCAGTCAAAATGGGAGGGAAAATAAGTGTTTTATGCCATATTAAAAGTGAAGAATCTGAGGCACAGAGAGAAGTTTAGTGACTTACCCATAGTCATCACACAACATGCAAATAGTGGAGCCAAGACTAAATCCTAGGTCTTCTTATTCTCACATGCCATGGAAGCAGCCCCTTTTCAAAATTACCTGCACTGCTTTTTCCATTGGCTTATACAGATTTATAATCTTCCCGAAGTGGCTCTCCTACCCTTTAGAAGTAGCATTCCCAGCCTATACTCTGATTTGCTAGTGATATGCACTCATCCTGTCAAAATGTCTGAAACATTCTTTCACTACACATGCCTTCTCAACCTGTAGAACACTGACATTTGGTTCTGAAATGCTGTTCTTCTATCTAGTTCCTTACTGCTCATTTTGGAACTATTGTAGTCGTACTTTTTATTTTGTTTCCTCATATTCAACCCACATAGTCAAACTGTCACTGAATCCTGTCTAATCTTCACGCAATCATTGAAATCCATTCTTTCCTCTCCATCCAAACTCCTACCATGTCAATCCAAGCATTTATCCTATCCCACCGTGATTACTGCATCACCTTGCTGACCTCCCTGTCTGTCTCACCCTGCTCCAGGCCACACTTCACTTTGCTGCCCGGATTATTTTCTACAAAAATAGTCAGTCCTTATTTCCACATTCTTCAAGAACCTTTAGTGGTTACCCATCCACCGCTGCATTACAATTGGCTTTAAAGAACCAATTGTTACCTTGTGCCCTTTTACATTACCTCACTGATTTCCTACTACAACTCATCCTGCATACTTTGCTACTCTAATGCCAACCTACTCACTGTACTTCCACCTCATCTATCTCACCACCGACCCCTCATCCATGTCCTGCCTCTGGCCTGGAATGCCCCCCACCCCCCCGTTCATATCTGACAGATGATCACCCTCCCCACCTTCAAAGCCTTATTAAAAGCACATCTCCTAGAGGTCTTCTCCAACTAAACCCTCATTTCCTCTTCTCCCACTCCCTTCTGTATCACCCTTGCACCTGGATTTGCACATTTTATTCACCCCTCCCTCAACCCCACAGCATTTATGCAAATAGCCATAATTTACTTGTTTATATTAACGTCTGTTTCCCTCTCTAAACTGTAAGCTTATTGTGGGCAGGGAATGTGTCTACCACTTCTGTTAGACAGTACTATCCCGAGCTCTGTACATGGTTCTTTGTCTTGTCTTATGCTGTTTAGTCATCTCCAACCCATAGCAACTCCATGGACACATCTGTCCCAGAACGCCCCACCTCCATCTGCAATCATTTTGGTAGTGTATCCATAGAATTTTCTTGGTAAAGTGGTTTACCATTGTCTTCTTCCATGCAGTAAACTTGAGTCTCTGCCCTCGACTTTCTCCCATGCTGCTGCTGCCCAGCACAGGTGAGTTTTGATTTGTAGCAGATTGTCTCCCACTCGACAGCCACCGCCCAAGCTTGGAATGGCATGGGTATGCCTCTGCTTGACTCTCCCCCCCGTAGCAGAGACTGGTAGAGTCCTGGAAACTCTCCAGGTACAATCCTGGGAAGGGCTGCACACAGTAAGTGCTCAATAAATACCACTGATTGATATAAGCAGCTCCTCTTCCCAACTTATGAGCCCCTATGGGTAAGGGGACATGTGAGATTGTGAACTCCTATGGGTGAAGGACCACGTCTTATCTCTCTAAATTGTGTTTTTTTTTCTAGGCATTAAATACAGTGCCACATACACAGTGGGCACTTAATAAAAACTATGGAATGAATGAATGCTTTTGTTAGAATGTATCTGTAGTGTTAAGGAATGTTCTTCCAACACCGAATCTGTTTGGACACATTTCAGTGTAGTGCCAGAAGAAACAGCAAACAGCGGTCATGGGCATGGAATGAGTATTACAAAACAGTACTCCTTAACATGGATTCTGAAAGAACACAACTCCTGCATTAAAGGCCAACTGGTGCTCTGAATTACTGAGATTAAATCTAGCCTTAAAGGTCAACTTTGAGATTTTGACAAGCAAGTTGTCAACATAAGAAAGACATAAAAGTAAAAGAGGTTAAAAGGCATGAGAGGGAATCTCCCAGAAGGCGAGAATGGAGATCAGTCTTATAACCAAATGTAAAAGTAAGCACAATGAACAATGGTGCGTTAACAGGGGATGATTCATAATTGTAGAACAAATCTTTACTTATTTAACACTGTGATATGTCTTGAATTGCTTCAACGAAGAATAATAGTTTAGTAATTCTTAATGTAGCAGTACATATCAATCAATCAGTGGTATTTGTTGATGCTTACTCTGTGCCACTCTACTAGGTGCTTGGGAGAGTCTAATATGAGTTGATAGACAGTTGAGTTGTGAGAACCTGCCCATAAGCTTCTTACAGTCTAGACAGAGAAACAAACTTTAAAATAATTTATTAATAGGGGAAGTGACAGAGTACATGGATATGTTCCTAAGTGTTGTGGGATGGGGCAAGGTTGAATAACAAGTGCTTCAGGGGTACAGTGTATAATGCAGAAGGGAAGGTGAACAGTAGAAATGAAGGTCAGAGAAGGGAAGAAGTGATTTTAGTAGGGTTCTGAAAGTGGGGAGAGAGATGCTCTCTGGATATGATGGAGGAGGGAATCCCAGGCCAGAGGGAGAACGTGTACAAGGTGTTAGTGATGACACAGATGAGACTGAGGTAGAGTGAATTATTTTAACATTAGATGAGTGAAATTCATGGCTTCGGCTGTAGATCAGTAAGGTAAGGTAGGAAAGAATGAGATGATGGGACACCTTAAAGCTGATGGTAAAGGGTTTCTCTACATGGTGGAAGTGAATGGGTAGCCAATGGAGGTTTTTGAGGTGTAGCAAATAGTGGACTCAATTTTATTTTTTAAAAAATGATCCAGTCATTAGGGTGAAGTATGGGCTGGGGTGGGGAGACACAGGAGGTCAGAGAGCAGGCTGAGGCAGAATAAGTGCATCAATCAATGTGGCAGCCACTTGGATGAGAGGAAAAGGCAGATTTTAGCAACATTGTGAAAGTAGAACCAACAAGATATGGTGACAGAATGACAATATGGCTTAACTGAGAGAAATGAGTTTAAGATAACACCAAAGCTACAGACATGAGGCAGGGCAGAAGGTGGTGGTGTCTACAGAAATGGGAAACTCACGGAGAGGATAGGGTTTTGGTGGGAAAATGAGAAATTCTGATTTGGACATGTTAAGTTTGAAGCGTCAGTAGGATATTCAAGTAGAGATGTCGTGACGACAGGAGGACATGTGAGTGTGAAGAGAAGGGGAGAGTTTTTTTAGTAGTTGCTTTTAGTATTCATGAAGTGCTTACTATGTGTCAGACACTGTACTAAGCATTGGGGTAGATAAACGTTTGTCAGGTTTGACAGTTCCCATCCCGCATGGGGCTCGCAGTTTTAATCCCCATTTTACAGATGAGGTAACTGACACACAGAGAACTGGATTGACTTGCCTAAGATGACACAGCAGGTGTGGCACAGCCGAGATTGAAACCCAGGTCCTTCTGACTCACAGGCCTCTGAGTGGATAGAGATCCACTATGCCATGCTGCTTCTCTAGGCCATGCTGCTTCCCCTTGTTGGGGCTGGAAAGGTAGATTTGGAAATCATTTGTGCAGAGAAGGTAGTTAAACTCTTTGGAGTGAATGAGTACTGCAAGGGAGTTAGTGTAGATGCAAACTACATGGGAACCCATAATTGGGCTTTGTGGTACTCTCAAAGTTAGGGACTGGGAGAAAGAGGAGGAGCCACCAAAAAGGCTGAGCAGAAGTGGCTAACAAGTTAGGAAGAGAATCAGGAGAGAAGTGTTAATAAAGCTGAGGTTAGATAATGTTTCCAAAAGAAGAGGGCAGTCCAAAGTGTTGAAGGCAGTAAAGAGACTGAGGAGGATTAGGATAGAATGGAGGCCATTGGATTTGACAAGCAGGAAGTCATTGGTGACCACAGGGCAGTTTCTGTGGAGTGAAAGGCAGAAGCCAGATTGCAGAGGTCAAAGGAGAATTTTTGGAAGAGAGGAAGTGGAGGCAGTGGGTGCAAACAGCTCACTCAAGGAGTATAATAATAATAATAATGATGGTATTTGTTAAGCACTTACTATGTGCAAAGCACTGTTCTAAGCGCTGGGGGGATACAAGGCGATCACGTTGTCCCACGTGGGGCTCACAATCTTAATCCCCATTTTACAGATGAGGTAACTGAGGCACAGAGAAGTTAAGTGACTTGCCCAAAGTCACACAGCTGACAATTGGCAGAGCCGGGATTTGAACCCATGACCTCTGACTCCAAAGCCCATGCTCTTTCCACTGAGCCACGCTGCTTCTTTGAGCCACGCTGCTTCTTGTATGAGTCATACTCATAGTTGAGTATGAACAGGAATGGTAGGATAGAGATAGGGCGATAGCTGGCAGATACCACGGAGTCAAGGAAGAGGGTTTTTTGGGCAAGGGGTACACGAGCATGTTTGAAAGCAGTGGGGAAGGAGCCAAGTGGAAAGTGAGAAGTTGAAGATGGCAGTCAGAGAGGGAAGGAAGGAGGGGGCTTTAATAAAGTGTTTTAATAAGGCAAGAGGGGATGGAGTCAGAGGTACAAGTGGAGGTGGTAGATTTTGAGAGGAGGTTGAAAGTCTCCTCTTGAGATACTCCTGGGAAGAAGGGGAAAGTCAAGGAGGATACACAAGGAATGTCATATTTTTGCAAATGTCTTGAAACAGATACTAATTTAAAATTTGTAACTCTTTGGAAAAACACATTCCATGATACAGCTGTTTTCAAGGACGGCCTCACGGCTGTACCCAAATATGAATGCACACCAGTTCCCAGAAGACACTAGGATAATTTTACAATTAACTTTAAGTGTACTTAAAAGCATATAAACTTAGGGAAACACAAAATCAATAACTAGATTGAATAACCAAAATGAGTTAAGTAGTTGCATTAACTCTGGCAGCATTCCTCATGCTAGACAATTTTCCCTTTCTTTTTCCTCAATTTGCAGCTCCTTTTCTGATTTACTGCAAACTGTGGTTATCTGGAGCTATGCCAGTGCTTTGGCACATAGCAAGCTCTTAAAACATATACACATACATAATTATTATTTGAAATCTGAAATACCAGAAGCTGCAAGAAAGGGGGAATTAGCCTAATAACACAGATATTGGAAAATGTGCTTGAAATAATTTGATAAAGAATAACAATGATCCTCAGAAGTTCTACATCATCATCTAGTTCCAGGAACAAGAGTTTAATAATGTTTTACTTCTCCTTCTATCCATACTTTGAACGGCCCATAAATTGGGTTGCTGTAGGAGGAGTACTTTCAGCTCATGTCAATCAATCAGTTGTATTAATTGAGCACTCACTGTGTGCAGGGCACTGTACTAAGCACTTAAGAGAGTACAATACAGCAATATCTGTCAGATATGAAAAGGGAGGGTGTTCCAGGCCAGAGGCAGGATGTGGGCAAAAGGCCGGTGGAAAGATAGGAGGGATTGAGGTACAGTGAGTACGTTGGCATTTAAAGAGCGAAGTTTGCAGTCTGCATTGAAGTAGGAGAGTAGTGAAGTGAGGTAGGAGAGGGCAAGGTGATTGAGTGCTTTAAAGGTGAAGGTTAGGAATTTATTTTTAATGTGGATGTAGATGGGCAACCACTGGAAGTTCTTGAGAAGAAGGGAAACATGGACCGAACATTTTTGTAGAAAAATGATCTGGGCAGCAGAGTCAAGTATGGACTAGAGCGGGTGAGACAGGAGGCAGGGAGGTCAGCAAGGAAGCTGGTACAATAGTCAAGGTGGGATGGGATAAGTGTTTGAATTAATATGGTAGCAGATTGGGTGGCAAGGAAAGGATGGATTTTGGCAATGTTGTGAAGGCTGAACCAACAGGATTTAGTGATAGAATATGTTCCCATCTTTCCCATCAGTATCTCCAGAGGAGATCTCCTGCCTCCTCTCAAATGCCACCCCTCCCCATGTGCATTGGACCCCATTCCTTCACACCTCATAAAAACTCTTGCACCCCCCTCCCTCCTTTCCTCCCTAACAGCCATCTTCAACAATTCACTCTCTAATGGCTTCTTCACCACTGCCTTTAAACAACCTCCATGTCTGCCCCATTCTAAAAATCCCCTCGATCCCACAGTTCCTTCCAGTTATTGCCCCATCTCCCTTCTACTATTCCTCTCCAAATTCCTGTCTTAAATTCCTCTCCTCCAATTCTCTCCTGGAACTCCTCCAGTGTGCCTTGCATCACCTTCACTCCACTGAAACCGGTCCCCTTCTATTCTCCATCTACACTCATTGCCTTGGAGAACTCATTAGCTCCAGCGATTTCAACTACCATGTCTATGCAGATCATACCCAAATCTACATCTCCTCCCCTGATTTCTCTCCCTCTCTCCAGGCTCACATCTCCTCCTGCCTTCAAGACATCCCTACCTGGATGTCCTCCAGTCACCTCAAACTTAACGTGTCCAAAACACAGTTCCTTATCTTTCCATCCGAACCCTGTCCTCTTGCGGACTTTCCCGTCACTGTAGATGGCACCACCATCCTTCCCGTTTCACAAGCCTGTAACCTTGGCATTATCCTTGACTCCTCTCTCTCATTCAACCCACATATTCAATCCATCACCAAATCCTGTTGGTCCCACCTTCACAACATTGCTAAACTCCACCCTTTCCTCTCCATCCAAACTGCTACAAAATTAATACAATCACTCATCCTATCCCACCTAGACTACTGCTTCAGCCTCCTTTCTGACCTCCCAACCTCCTGTCTCTTCCCTCTCCAGCCCATACTTCACTTTGCCGCCCAGATTATCTTTCTACAGAAATGTTCAGGGCATGTCACCCCCTCCTCCTCAAAAATCTCCTTTGTAGCAAACAAAAACTCACCAATGGCTTTAAAGCTCTCCAACACCTTGCCCCCTCCTACCTCACCTAGCTTCTCTCTTTCTACAACCCAGCCCGCACACTTAGCTCCTCTGGTGCAAATCTGCCAGACAGTTCTCCCCAGTTCAAAGTCTTACTGAAGGCACATCAACTCCAAGAGGTCTTCCCAGACTAAGCCCCACTTTTCCTCATTTCCCACTCCCTCCTGCATTGCCCCGACTTGCTCCCTTTGATCTCCCCATCCCAGCCCCACAGCACTTATGTATATATCTGTAATTTTATTTATTTATAGTGATGTCTGTTTATTTGTATTGTTGTCTTTCTCTCCCGTCCATCTAGACTGTGAGTTCACGGTGGGCAGGGATTGTCACTCTGTATTGTTGTATTGTAATAATAATAATAATGATGGGTATTTATTAAGCACTTACTATGTGCCAAGAACTGTTCTAAGCTCCAGGGTAGATACAAGGTAATTAGGTTTTCCCACATGGGGCTCACAGTCTTAATCCCATTTTGGCACATGAGGTAACTGAGGCCCAGAGAAGAGAAGTGCCTTGCCCAAAGTCACCCAGCAGACGAGTAGCGGAGCCAGCATTAGAACCCACATCATCATCATCATCATCAATCGTATTTATTGAGCGCTTACTATGTGCAGAGCACTGTACTAAGTGCTTGGGAAGTACAAATTCCCAATTTGTACCACATCTTCTTACTCCAAAGCTGCTTCTCCCAAGCACTTAGTACAGTGCTCTGCTTAATAAATTATGTGCTTAATAAATATGATTGAATGAATGAATGATTGAAAGAGTGAGAGGAGTCAAGGATAATGCCAAGGTTCCAGGTGTGTGAGGTACAGAGTACAGTAGTGCTTTCTACAGTGGTGGGAAAGTCAGGCAGAGGACTGACAAGATGCTTCCTTGCTACTATGCCACAGAAAACAAATTGATCTCTTCCAAACATCTGTTCTACATGACGATCAATAAATATATTCACAAGGTGCTTACTGTGTAGTGCACTGTACTAAGTGCTTGGGAGAGTACAACATAGCAGTTGGTAGACACATTCCCTGCCCATAATGGGATTACAGTCTAAAGGGGGATACAGGCATTAATACATATAAAATAATTAAGATATGTATATAAGTGCTGTGGGGGTGAGGGAAGGGTAAATAAGAGGTGTGAATCTAAGTATGGGGGAAGAAGAAGGGAGAGCGAGAAGAGGAAATGAGGACTTAGGGGTGGCTAATACATGAAATCATATATTTACCAACATCCTTCCGAACTTGATCATTGATTATTTTGATTTTGATAGTGCTTTCAAGAGATTGCTAGAACATGGTTGAGAACATTGCTTAGGTCCACTGATGCCACAGGAGAATAGTGATAATGCTATTATGATGATACTCAATGGTCATCATGCTATAATCAGGAAGAAGCAGAGTGGCATTGTGGATAGAGCATGGGACTGAGAATCAGAAGATCATGGGTTTTGATCCCTGTTCCACCACTTGTCTGCTGTCTGACCTTGTGCAATCACTTCATTTCTCTGTGCCTCAGTTAACTCATCTGTAAAATGGGATTGAGACTGTGATGTCCACATGGGACAGGGACATTGTCCAACTCAATTTGCTTGTATTCACCCTAGAGCTTAGTACAGTGCCTGGCACATAGCATTCAACAAATAACATCATTATTATTATTACTCATATTCGTTAAAACCTGCTGGAATGTTAGCATGATGTTTGGAAAGAAGGCAAAGAAGTATTATTTCTCTAAATGATCGACTACTGCTACCACATTAATCCAAACACTTATGATGATTATGATGATGGTATTTGTTAAGCTCCTTTTCTTCCTGGACTATTGCATCAGCCTCCTTGCTGACGTTCCTATTTCTTCTCTCTCCCCACTCTAGTCCATGCTTCATTCTGCTGCCCTGATCTTTTTTCTACAAAAATGTTCAGTCCGAGTTTCTCCACTCCTCAAGAACCTCCAATGGTTGCCTGTCCACCTCCGCATCAAAAGAAGTTCCTTAAAATTGGCTTTGAAGAACTCAATCACCTTGGCCCATCCTATCTACTTCCCTGATTTCCTACTATAACCCAGCCTGAAAGCTTCATTCCTTTAGAGCCAACCCACTCACTGTGTCTCCATCTCATCTATATCACTGCCAACTTCTCGTCCAAGTCCTGCCTCTGGCCTGGAATGTCCTCCCTCTTCATATTTGACAGATTATCACTTTCCCCATCTCCAAAGCTTTACTGAAGGCTCATCTCCTCCGAGGCCCTCATTTCTTCTCCCATTCCCTTCTGGGTTGCCCTCATACTTAGATTTGCACCCTTTCCTCAGGCCCACAGTACTTATGTACCTAATGTCTGTCTCCCCCTCTAGACTGTAAGCTCATTGAGGGCAGGGATTGTATCTAACAATTTTGTTATATTGTACTCTCCCAGTAAGCACTCAATAAATACTACTGATTGATTGATTGAATAGCTGTTATTTTGAAACTCTGTCTTTTTCCCATCAGGCTACAATCAATGCCATTTGCTTCTGCTTATTAGAACCCTTGGTCTATGTTGTCTTAATTAGGTTTACATCACAGCAGTCGGGGGCTAGGAGCAATAGGAAGCATGAGTGTTCACCCCTATTCTTCCCACAGCCACTGGCTAAGGCAAGAGAAGGTGAACATCACCAGGTCTTCTCTACTTCAAGCAGACTGTGGCTACAAGATGTAGGCCTCATCTTGGAGCTCGTCATTTTGCCTCCATTATGCTGTCATAACATCATGCCTATATGAAGAAGGGTTGGAAGTCCCCAGTATACCTGGGGAAGTTTACTCAAGATTAAAAGGCATCCATCAATCAAATAGTCGTACTTGAAGTCCTGAACTCAGAGGGCTGAACATTTTCAAAGCTGCCACAGGTCCAGCGTGCCTCATCAAAAAGCCCCAAATTCCATGAGTAGAGACACTGATATTGACGGGGGCTCTGGAACCTCTCAAATGGCCTCTAGTCCCCGAAACTGAGACACAGTTGTTCCAATTGTCCTAAAGTTTGACACTCCTAATCCAGATCAAGGCTTTTAAGCCACTTCAAACAGCCTTGGAAAAGCACTCTGATAGAAAGCAAAAATCAATTTCTCTATTCCAGATTGATGAAAGTATGCAATCAAGTGAATGGCTGCCTGAAGGGATAGAAAAGGATTTACACGGGAATGTAGCAGAGAGAAAATATGAGCAATATGTATGAAATTAATTCCCTAGAGGGGAAACAGCTGAAGGATTTGGGAACTCAGAAGGTCAAAATCACACTGGGATGTCAGTCATCAGTTTGCTGGCCTCGGTCAGTCTAGCATATTGATATCTCTCTGGGGATAAACATCTGTTAGCAGTAATAGATACATAATTTAAAACTGGACTACATTTGCAAAGAGCTCATGTAAGTATAAATCATGGACATAATGGCCATAATCATGGGAAATAACCACAAATAGGCATTACATTTAATGACTGCATTTAAAAAGTACTAAAATCTACTGAAATTCTCCCATGTGAGTATTTGTGAATAGATTCTCCCATGTGAGTATTTGTGAATAGACTAATGATCTGGCCTTTTAAAACTCTACATATTAGGAAATGGAAAGTCTTCTATGGCTCTATTTTTCCTCTGAACTGTAAACTCATTGTGGGCAAGAAACATGTCCACCAACTCTGTTTTACTGTATCATGGTGCTTATTACTGTGCTCTTTCCTCAGTAAGTGCTCAGCAAATACCATTGACTGAATGATTTTATTTCCTCAACTTGAGAGCTGTTAAAAAGGACCTTAAATAAGCAAATACGTAGTACCCAAAGTCTTTCAGACTCAAGGATCTGATTCAACAGAGAAAACATTATTAAAGCCGTGTGTGTGTGTGTGTGTGTGTGTGTGTGTGCATGCGCACGCATGTGTGAATCCTTTATTGGAAAATGATTCTATTGTCCAACTGATCCTATTTGGAATGACAAGTTTAACGGTGGAAAAGAGGGCAAGTCACAACTTCCTTGTACCTCAGTTTTCCTCATCTGTGAAAATGGAAATTATGTACCTGTTCAACCCCTTGTACTGTGAGACCTATGAGGGACAGAGACTGAGTCCAATCTACGTACATATTACATACTGCAGCGCTTAGAATATTGCTTACCATATTTTAAGTGCTAAAAAGTATTATAATTTTGCTTATTATTATTGTTATTAAGGCACGATCACAGGCAAGCTAATGACTGCCTCATTAGAGTGAAGTTCCTAGAAGGTAGGATCTCTTTTTCCTATTGCATATTTCTGAAGTGATCCCATAGGAAGAGCTCAATAAATACACCTGATGATTAAGAAGCCTTTATGGTTTGGCTCTGCAAACAATAATCCATTACAATCTATATACATGCAGTTTTCTACATGTGGCTCTTTGATAAGCCTATTTGGAGTGTTTGAGGCAATTTAAGAGCAATTTAACTTGTCATTTAGGGTGATTGCTATGTTCTAAATAGGCCTGCTCAAGTACTGCTGCTGCTATTTTTTCTTAATGATAGAAAGACCTGGTTGTCCATTTACACAGGGCCTTTGCTTAGGCTAAAATAGAGGATATACTATAAATAGCAGAACTTTTGTGTAGTTATTTTTCTGGTAATATGATTATGTCCCTTCCCTTCAAGGCCCTACTGAGAGCTCACCTCCTCCAGGAGGCCTTCCCAGACTGAGCCCTTTCCTTCCTCTCCCCCTCGTCCCCCTCTCCATCCCCCCATCTTACCTCCTTCCCTTCCCCACAGCACCTGTATATATGTATATATGTTTGTACATATTTATTACTCTATTTATTTATTTATTTTACTTGTACATATCTATTCTATTTATTTTATTTTGTTAGTATGTTTGGTTTTGTTCTCTGTATCCCCCTTTTAGACTGTGAGCCCACTGTTGGGTAGGGACTGTCTCTATATGTTGCCAATTTGTACTTCCCAAGCGCTTAGTACAGTGCTCTGCACATAGTAAGCGCTCAATAAATACGATTGATGATGATGATGATGATGATGTCCTCGACAAATATAATGGATTCTACTCCATCCCAATCTTCCTTGATCTTTCAGCAGCTTTTGACACTGGGAAGCATCTCTTCTCCTGGACATATGATCAAATCTTGGTGTAGCTGACACTGTCCTTTCCTGGTTATTCTGCTATTTCTCTGGATGTTTCTCCTTGGTCTTTTTTGAGGGCACCTCTTCTGCCTCCCACCCCCTAACTCTGGAAGTCCCCAAAGGCTCAGTTTTGGGTCCGTTTCTATTCTCCGTGTATACCTAAACTGTGAGCCCACTGTTGGGTAGGGACTGTCTCTATATGTTGCCAACTTGTACTTCCCAAGCGCTTAGTACAGTGCTCTGCACACAGTAAGCGCTCAATAAATACGATTGATTGATTGATACCTATTCCCTTGGATAACTCACCTACTTCATAACTTCAACTACCATCTCTACATGGATGATTCCTAACTCTACCTATCCAGCTCTGACCTCTGTCCTTCTCTGCAATCTTACATGTCCTCTTGCATTCAAGACACCAATACTTGGATATCCCACTGTCACCTCAGACTTAACATGCCCAAAACAGAAATCCACCCATGACTTTCCTATCACTGTTGACACCACGACAATCCACCCTGTCTCATAAGCCTGTAACTCTAGAATTATCTTCGACTCATATCTCTCCTTAAATTTGAATATTCAGTCTGTCACCAAATTATGTCAGGTCTACCTTCCAAACACCTTTATAATTCACCCCTTTTCTCTCCATCAAAGTGCTACTATGTTGGTTGAACCACTTTTCTTATCCCATTTTTACTACTACATCAGTCTATTTTTAATCAATCTAGGCCATACTAGTCCAATATAGTCACTCTGCTTCCCGTATAATTTTTCTAAAAATTCATTCTGCACATCTCTACATGCCTCAAAAATCTCCCATCCATGTCCACATCAAGCAGAAACTTCTCACCAGTGGTTTTAAGGCACTCAATCAACTCTTTCCCTCATACTTATCTCCACTTCTTTCCAGTTACAACCAAGCCCACACATATCACCCCTCTAACAGCAACCTACTTGCTGTAGCTTGATTTCAACCCTCTTTCCAATGAACTCTTTCTCATGCCCTCCCTCTTGCATGTAACTCCCTCATACTTCATTTCTGACAGACTATTACACTAACCATATTTAAAGTCTATTAAAGTCACATATGCTCCTGAATGTCTTCCTTAATTTATCATCTACTCACTCTATTATCCTTCCCGGCTGTATCACCTATGCTCTTAAATTCACATCCCCTAAGCCCATCTGTACAACACTTATGTGCATAGTCTTATACTCTGTTGCCTCCCTCTACTTCTAATTTATTTTAATTTCTGTCTTCCTGCTAGAAAGTAAGATCCTTCAGGGCAGGAATCTTTTCTACCTACCATTATAATCTCACAAGCACATAGAATTCTGCATACAGGAAATGCTCGATACCATCTCCCCCTGTAAACTTGTTGTGAGGCAGGGAATGTGTCTGTTGATGGTTATATTATACTCTATTAAGTGCTTAGTACAGTGCTCTTCACACAGTAAGCGCTCAATAAAATACAGTTGAATGAATGAACTGATTGATATGCTTGTTGACTGTGAGGTATTGGGCTGAGCCACCCATACCCTTGTCCAGTCAGTGGTAAATGTGAAATTACTGGTCAGGATTAATTGGGCAGTCTGTGACTGTGTCATAGAATTTCTCTGTGCACTCTCCTTGGAAGCAGATGTACTGTGTCCATATCCACTTCATACACTGTTGAAGAGTGCACAGTTTTCCTACATTGCTTCTGATCTATATTTGATAACTAATTTTCCAGGATAAAAAAATCAAGAAAAATGTGACTGACTCTCAGGTAGAAGGTTAGAGCAAATGACTGACATTTTATAGATGTCATTCAATGTTGATATCATATATTAAAAAGGATCAATCAATCAATGATACAATTGATCATTTACTGTGTGCAGAACACTCTAGTAAGCACTTGGGAGAGAGAAACAGTGTTGGAAGACAGTACCCTGTCCACAGTGACCTTATAGTTTATGAGAGATAGACATTAATAAAAATAAATAATTTGTAGATATGTACATAAGTGCTGTGGGGCTGAGGGTGGGGCAAATGTCAAATGCCCAAAGGGTAGAGATCACAAACAATGAGGCTTTGGAACACAGTTCATTAGCATCACGTTAGGCTGAACATGTGAGGCAAATGAACTAAAAGAAGCATAGCTAACAATTGTTCCCCAGTATATGGAAATAAGCAAACTGTAAAAAGGTTGGCTGGAAGAAAGGTTTTAGTGAACAGATTATGCAACATCTCAAATGATAATAATATAATAATAATGATAATAATAATGGTATTTGTTAAGCACTTACTGTGTGCCAAGCGCTGTTCTAAGCACTGGAGTAGATACAAGTTTATCAGGTTGGTTGCTGTCCCTGTCCTACATGGGGCTCACAGACTTAATTTCTATTTTACAGTCAAGGTAACTGAAGCATAGAGAAGTGAAGTGACTTGCCCAAGCTCACACAGCAGACAAGTGGCAGAATCAGAATTAGAACCCAGGTCCCTCTAGCTCCCAGGCCCATGCTCTATCCACTATGCTGCTGATATGGCAACCTCACACACTAGAAGAACTGCAGTAGAAGACATATCAGCCTGAGTAGAGCAATTAGAAATGGAATGAGCCCTAGATAAATAAATGTTTAGTAAAGTTTGTGAGGAATAGGGCAAAGTGAAAACTCCGCCAGTTACTGTGGTTAGAAAATTCAACACGGAAGCATTTGAAATGATTTACTGGCCCTGCATTGGTCTTTAAAACCACATGTTCCATGTTTTGGAGCAATATTTTCCAATACAAACAGATATATAGTATCTGTGCCTTGATTACAGTATCAGAGTCCTTGCTTATCTCCCTGCCTCCTTCCAGTCTCTTGCCTACATCCTGTTTCTGGCCAGGAATGCCCTCCCTCTTCATATCCAACAGACTATTGCTCTCCCCACCTTCAGAGCCTTATTTAAGGCACATCTCTTCAAAGAGGCCTTCCGTTACTAAGCCCTCATTTCCCTTTCCCTTTTGCATCACCCTTGTACTTGGATTTCCACCCTTTACTCACCCCTACCTCATCCTAACAGCACTTAATAATAATAATAATAATGATGGCATTTGTTAAGCGCTTACTATGTGCAAAGCACTGTTCTAAGCGCTGGGGAGGTGACAAGATGATCAGGTTGTCCCATGGGGGGCTCACAGTTTTAATCCCAATTTTACAGATGAGGTAACTGAGGCACAGAGAAGTTAGATGACTTGCCCAAAGTCACACAGCTGACAGTTGGCGGAGCCGGGATTTGAACCCATGACCTCTGACTCCAAAGCCCAGGCTCTTTCCACTGAGCCACACTGCTTCTCTAAGTCCATATGCATAATTTATTTATTTATATTAATGTCTGTCCTCCTCTAGAATGTAAGGTCACTGTGGGAAGGGAAAATGACTACCAACTCTGTTATACTGTAGTCTCTCCAGGGCTTAATACAGTGCTCTGTACACACTAAGTGCTCAATAAATGCAATTGACTGATTGATTGACTGACTGATGAAGAGAAAATGTGCTCTCTAAGTATAGCTGGTGAGGCTAAATATGAATAGTGTGCTAACTGCATCACTTACTAATGTATTTTACTGAGTTAGATATAACTCTCTCCGTGTATAGAGTTATATATATATTCCCTTCCCATGCATCCTTATTTTAATAGAACGCAGGAAAACTTCAGTTTAGAGAAAAGAATTCTATATAAAAGGCTGATAGAAAGGAAGCCTATATATAAACAACCTTAAAAAACATAGAACATCCTAAAAAAGACAGAACTGAATGGTGATTAAGTTGTGCGCCAAATGAAACCAGACAATGTTTATCTTTATTTACCTTGTAGAAGAATCAAAGGGAGTTTTGTACCAGGTAAATCACAGACTTCCAAATAGAAATAAACTATTCTGGCATTACTTCAAATGTCAGTGGTTCAGAAGTAAGAAATGTTTGCAGGGGTACAAAATCAACTTTGTTAAATCATATTTCATTTTGTAAAGAAAAAGAGCTAATAAATATATTCCCATGGATTTTCCAGCCATCATCTAATGCACAGGCTCCTCATCAGTATCATATCATGTATCCTAACTGCAATCTCCAGGAAACAATGCTTGCTGCTTTTGTTTTTGAGAGCTAATTACATAACGACACTCAACCATGCATTTCTGCAGTCCGCCTCTGAGACATGCAATTTTGAAATCTCATTCTAATGAAGGCAAAACTCAAGTATGGACGCTCAGTTGTGACCTGTTTGATAATGCAACAAGTCACAGTTACAAACCCTCTAAGGGTGCGCTATCTAAAAGAGACTCTTCTCCTGGGAAATATATTTGAAAAAAAATATAGTCACAGTGTGGTTATCCCTCTTCATCTGCCTCCCCACCTCCTCAAGTCGTTTGTGTTATAATGTTTCAGTATTCCAGACCCATTGGCAGGTTTACTTTTAGCATCCACTGTAGATCATCCAAGGAAATAGAACTGGTTTGACAACAATCTCTCCACAGTCATCTCTTAGTTTCATCTTTATCTGTGCTCAGGATAAAAAAAAATCACAAGGATGTTGGATAACCCACGTAACAAATTAGAGTTGACTCACCCTCTGTCCTTCTTTCCCAGGTGGACCTGGAGGTCCTTGTAAACCCAGAGCACCCTAGGAGGAAAAAATAGAAACATGAGTCAAAAGAATATTTATAATTCACCTGCTTCATAGGGGTACTGTGAGGGGGAATACTCACTTGACATTTACTTTTTTTGAAGTGGCTTGGATTCCCCAGAGACTAGACTCTAGAATACATTCACAATGATGAATGCACAGACTTAGAGCATATTGCCTTTACTGCAGAATAACCAAGTCCCAGAGCCAGATGTCAAGGCCAAATGTTCGCATTCAATGAATATTTACTGAGGCTCAGGTCATATTACAAGAAAATCCCATAAACAAATGGTAGATATCACTACTAACAAAAAAGAAATATGTTCTCTTGGGTCTTTAAAAGAACATTTTTCAGTTTTCCACCAAACCTCAATAGAATCAAGTAAGCACTACCTTGACACCAACTATGTATCTAATTCTATTCTTAATAAAACTTTAATTTCAAATACAGTGTAGTTATGATAAAGCATCTTTTAAATGGGAAATTGAAAGCACTTCAAGAAGATGTGACATTTTCTATGAAACATCACCATATCTCTAGGAAATATATCAGATGAGGCATCTTAATCTACTTTTTCAGATGCAGAAACAGACTCAAACATCCCTTTGTAAGCTGGTGGCAGAGTAAGGAAAAGGCACCAAGGATCTGGACTCGCATATTAGGTATTCTAGCTCTGTTAAGCCATTCAGTGAATAATGATCTTGTAAAATTAGCAGCAATTTTCACCATATATGGAAATTAAAATTGGGACGCAAGCATTCCCTACAGCTAGCTTTTCAAGTCAATATATTGTATCAGGAAAATCAATTGCATGTATTGACTGTGAGGCACAGGACATTGTATCCATAACAAGAAGCCATTAATTTCTGTCATCTTTACCAGTTAATAGCAACAGTCCTGTTATAAAATATAAACACATTTTTTAAAGTGGTTTGGAAAGGATAATCTAATTCACACAAATAAAATCATTGAATTCAGGTTCTTTTAGATGGGAAATTATTTTTCTTCTGTAAGTTTTTTTAGTTAACCATTTAAATTACAACTAACGTGATTTTGAAAATATAGAAGTTGATGCATATATAAGAATCATTGGGGAATACACAGACCGCATTGCTGGAGCTTTTGGACCTCGATTTCCTTTGCAAAGGGCTCCAAAATTTGAATAATAATAATTATAACAGTTAAGTACTTAGTACTATGTGCTAACAATCATACCCCGTTTTACCGATGAGTTTACTGAGGCCCAGAGAAGTTGAATGACTTGCCTAATGTCACACAGTAGGACTTGAATCCAAATCCCTACCTAGTCCTACACTCTTTCCATAGGCATCCTGTCTCATTTTCTTTTCACTGCTCTTTTTTAAACAGCACTTTTTTTTCCTACCAATCCTTGTTTTTACAGCATTTCCTAAAATGTATTAGAGTCTTAAGTCATGGATAAATTTTTATAGTTTATGATTTGGTAATAGCATTGGAAAAGTGATAAGAATGTCTGCCTGACCAGTAATATGCTGTGCACAAAGTTGACTTCAAAACTTGAAGTGCTATTTCCAAACTGATGTTTTCAGGAGAATGGTTGTTTGTTTTTTTTTAAATTACAGAAAGCCCAGCTTTCAGTCAATAATGTGTTCATTGTGGGCAAGGAACCTGTCTACCAACTCTGTTATATATTATTACATTGTACTGTCCTAAGAGCTTAGTACAGTGCTCCGCATACAATAAGTGCTCAAGAAATGTGATTGATTGATTGACTGAATGAATTAATATTATTATTACTATTCCACCCGACCTCCCACAGCACCTGTATATATGTTTGTTCACATTCATTACCCTATTTATTTTACTTGTACATATTCTATTGATTTTATTTGGTTTATATGTTTTGTTTTGTTGTTTGTTTCCCCCTTCTACGCTGTGAGCCTGCTGTTGGGTAGGGACCGACTCTCTATGTTGCCGACTTGTACTTCCCAAGCGCTTAGTACAGTGCTCTGCACACAGTAAGTGCTCAATAAATACTATTGAATGAATGAATGAATGAATGAATGAATGAACAATGGAGGTCTTAAGGTTGAAATACTGCAACTCCCTTTCAGAAAGTTCCACACACTTATTTTGCCTCTGGGTCTTTCCAGGATTCCCAGATGTCATGTAATTGTCCTGAGTGACAGAGAATATTTCGGACTTCTCGAACTTGAGGGCTATTTTGAGTTGGGAAAAGTTCAGAGGACTTCAGGAAGTGGGTAAAGTAATGGTTGAGGTTGTATCCTTTTTTGTAATGCTGACAGTGTGGGATAAATTCCTAAAAAGCTACTAAAGATGAAGTGTTTTACTCTGAGAAAAACTATTATCTCTTCATAAATAATAAAATCAGAGGAACATGTGCTCTCTTGGAATAATTGTCCTATAAAATAAAACCACTCATCCATGTAGACAAAAACATCAGACTGAGATAAAGACTGGAAAACCTGCAGAGCAATCTGTCAATCTACTGGACATCTGACATCACTTTAAGTCAGGATCTGAGAGAAACTAAAGGTGAGACGTACCACAAATGGATCATTTGTCTGCATGGGACTTCCCCACAAACTTTGATTGGTATAATGTTAGAATTCCCCCTTGCAGATTCAGGTCAAGGAGGTTCTTCGAGTAAAAAAAAAAATCCAAAAATACTCCTACTTCCTGCAGGCATGTCCAATTATTCTGAGATTTGGATCTTTGGAAGGTTAAAGTAAAAAAAATATTCCTTGGGGAAATTATAGAAACCCTACCAGCTACACAATAGTTGAACTTCTGAAATGGATTCTTAAGAACATATTTGGGCTTTCCACAGTACAAAATTGCTTAGACAGAACATTAACTTTACTTTTCAGTAGATTCTCTAGGTTTAAAATTTTGACAGGAGAATGCATTTATAAGAAATATTAAGCACTAGGTTGGAAAATTGATCAGACATGGATAAAAGTGTGCAGCTCACAGCCAAATCCAGTTAAGCCACTTTTTTGTTGCAAAACACATCATTTGAAAGGTGCTAAATGTCATATAACTCACCCAAGAAAAGCTTCTGGCTATTTAGGAAACGCTGTCATGATGCAAACACACATAAATTTTTAACTGAAAAATTACCCAGATTTAGCCAGGATAGAAGGATATGTTGAAGCGTTCAACAAACACAACAGATGTTCAGTAGTCTTAATAGCGTAGATCAACTACATTTGAACACATTTTCTTTTTAAAACTAGCAAAGAAATATTTATAAAACTTCTCAACTAAGGAGAGATGTGAAGTGGGAAAGGGAGATTTTACTTATGGCCTTATTTGAATTTCCCCCCCAAGAATATTACAGTTAATTAATACCAGAAAGAGAAACAGACCTGTCTGATGGATCATACAGGAACATATATTTTAAAATTATTTTAGATCGGACTTAATATTTACTAAAAGTTAAGATTAAATAGGAGCTGCATAAAATTTTAGAGTATACAAAATGTACTCTAGGTTTTATGTAAAGGAAACAACATTCATTTATTAGAGGAAATAAAATTGCTCAGGAAACTTAACTGTTTCATGGGGGTGCTACAAAGATTGAGAAAATGAAAGTTTTGTGAACTAAATGTTCTGTTAATTTGGGGCTAAGGAATCAATTAATCAAGCAATAGTATTTAGCACTTACTGTGCAGAGCACTGCATTACACACTTGGGAGAGTACAATATAATGGAGTTGGTAGAGTTGATAATATGTTACCTGACCCCAAGCAGCTTATCTAGAAGGGGAGACAGACATTAATATAAATAAATTACAGATTCATTCATTCATTCAATCGTATTTATTGAGCACTTACTGTGTGCAGAGCACTGTACTAAGTGCTTGGGAAATACAAGTTGGTAACATATAGTGATGGTCCCTACCCAACAATGGGTTCACAGTCTAGAAGGTAGAGACAGACAACAAAACAAAACATGTAGACAGGTGTCAAAATCGTCAGAACAAATAGAATTATAGCTATATGCACCTCATTAACAAAATAAATAGAATAGTAAATATGTACAAGTAAAATAAATAGAGTAATAAATCTGTACAAATATATACAAGTGTTGTGGGGGAGGAAGGAGGTAGGGCGGGGGAGCGGATGGAGAGGAGGAGAGGAAAAAGGGGGCTCAGTCTGGGAAGGCCTCCTGGAGGAGGTGAGCTCTCAGTAGGGCTTTGAAGGGAGAAAGAGAGCTAGTTTGGCAGATATGTGGAGGGAGGGGGGGCATTCCAGGCCAGGGGGTCGACGGCAGGACAGGCGAGAAGGAGGTATAGTGAGAAGGTTAGTGGCAGATGAGCAGTGGGTGCGGGCTGGGCTGTAGAAGGAGAGAAGGGAGGTGAGGTAGGAGGGAGGGAGGTGAGGGAGAGCCTTGAAGCCAAGAGTGAGGAGTTTTTCTTTGATTCTTAGGTTAACAGGCAACCACTGGAGATTTTTGAGGAGGGGAGTGACATGCCCAGAGCGTTTCTGCACAAAGATAATATGGGCAGCAGAGTGAAGTATAGACTGAAGTGGGGAAAGGCAGGAGGATGGGAGATCAGAGAGGAGGCTGATGCAGTAATCCATTCGGGATAGGATGAGAGATTGAACCAGCAAGGTAGTGGTTTGGATGGAGAGGAAAGGGCAGATCTTGGCGATGTTGTGGAGGTGAGACTGGCAGGTTTTGGTGACGGATTGGATATGTGGGGTGAATGAGAGAGCGGAGTCGAGGATGACACCAAGATTGCGGGCTTGTGAGATGGGAAGGATGGTAATGATAATAATAATAATAATAATAATGGCATTTATTAAGCACTTACTATGTGCAAAGCACTGTGTTAAGAACTGGGGAGGTTACAAAGCAATCAGGTTTTCCCACAGGGGGCTCACAGTCTTCATCCTAATTTTACAGATGAGGTAACTGAGGCCCAGAGAAGTTATGTGACTTGCCCAAAGTCACACAGCTGACAATTTGCAGAGCCAGGGTTTGAACCCATGACCTCTGACTCCAAAGGCCGGGCTCTTTCCACTGAGCCACGTTGGTAATGCCATCTAGAGTGATGGGAAAGTCAGGGAGAGGACAAGGTGTTTAAGGTAGTACTTGGCACATAATAAGCACTTAAACATCACAATTATTTATGTATTTGTTAAATGAAAGGTAGGGTGAATGGGACATGTATGTATTGGTCTTCTACTGCAGCTTTTCAATTAGGGTAATAGGACCACATCGATCCTCTCTTTTTATTTCTTGATCCTTTTTTTGCTGATATAAGTATCTGTGCTACTTCCAAATGGAGTGGATTCAAACAACTAAGCAACACTTCAGCTGCAAGATGGACATTTTCATATCCTCCCGGCTTTTGAGGGGAGAGTTAGATTTGGATGGGAGATTGTGTACTTGGTTATATGTACATAAGTGCTATAGGGATGATTAAGGGGTGAATTACGGGTGAAGAAAGGAAATATGATCTTATAGATTTACACAATTCTAATGTAAAAGAACAATTAATATTAGTAAGAGGTAGGCAATATACAAAGACAAAGGCAATTAAAAGTACCATAAAAATTAAACCAGTTGTTTAGAAAGCTCTCATTGTGGACAGGAAGTATGTCTCTTACATTGTTATACTATACTGTCCCAAGCACTTAGTATAGTGCTCTGTACACAGTAAATGTTCAATAAATATGACTGACTGACTCTCAAATTATCAGTGTGTACAGTTGTAATTTGTGTAAATGTATCTCTATGATTGGAACAGTTTCTAACATTAAATCATTTTACATAATACATATGTATTTTTTAAAGTCTATTTTTTAAACAGTTTTTTTCCCAAACACTCTGGGAAATTGTATTTGTCCTCCAAATGGAGAATTCCCAAGACTCATTTGCCCATACATGAACATCCACACACAAACTCTCCAATAATGTTTGCGGTAAAAGAGAAAGGAAAATCACGGAAATAAATCAAATAGAGGGCAGTAATGACCCCAAGCATCATCAGGTGGAAGAGACATTTTACATATATGTAATTAACAGCCTTAAATCTCACTCAAGCATTTAAAGAAAAAGTTTTTAAAACAAATTAATATATTGATCCCAGTTCCCTTTTAGGTGGGTCAGCTGCAGTTTCATACTCTGAGAACTGTTTTGGGTGGACAGAGGTCTATCCAATTACGCCTCTGAAACCATGCCTTCTCCACTGGCAGAAATACAGAGATAATAATAATAATAATTATTATTATTATTATTATCATAACTGTGGTATTGGTTAATGTTTACTGTGTGCCAGGCCCTAAACTAAGCACTGGGGTGGATATAAGTAAATAGGGTTGGACACAGTCCCTGTCCCATGTGAGGCTCACAAAGTGTTGACTAATGGACTTCATTTCTAAGGAGACCAACTGGAACACCACAACCCATTTGGAGTTCCTGAGCCAAATGATGGTTAGGAGACATCATTGATACTGGGGAGAAAAGGGACTTTGGAAACTATCTGAGGTTACTGGATTCAGCCAGTTCCCATGATAATCTATTTGAGGTTACTGGATTCAGCCAGTTCCCATGATAATCCCAAACCATCACTTGACTCAGAGCTTGCAGTTGGGTTTCTATAGTTTCAAGAAATTCACCACAGTAGGTCTAGTGGGAAGAACAGCTTGGCACAGCCCTGGGGGTCAGAGGACTCGTGTTCTAATCTCTACTCTGCCACTTGCCTGCTGAGTGACCTTAGTCAAACTGCTTAACTTCTCTGTTCATTCATTCACTCAATCATATTTACTGAGCGCTTACTGTGTGCAGAGCACTGTACTAAGCACTTGGAAAGTACAATTCGGCAACAGATAGAGATAATCCCTACCCAACAACGGGCTCACCGCCTAGAAGGGGAAGACAGACAACAAAACAAAACAAGTAGACAGGCATCAATACCATCAAAATAGATTAATAGAATTATAGATATATTCACATCATTAATAAAATGGAGTAATGAATATGTACAAATATACACAAGTGCTGTGGGGAGGGGAAGGGGGCAGAGCAGAGGGAGTAAGGGCGAGGGGGATGAGGAGGAGGAGAAGAAAAAGGGGACTCAGTCAGGGAAGGCCTCCTGGAGGAGGTGAGCTCTCAGTAGGGCTTTGAAGGGGGGAAGAGAGCTAGTTTGGCAGATGTGAGGAGGGAGGGCATTCTAGGCCAGAGGTAGGACATGGGCCGGGGGTTGACGGCGGGACAAGAGAGAACGAGGCACAGTGAGGAGGTTAGTGGCAGAGAAGTGGAGTGCGTGGGCTGGGCTGAAGAAGGAGACAAGGGAGGTGAGGTAGGAGGGGGCAAGGCCTTAGTTGACATCTTTAAAATAGGGATTAATACTGAAAACCATGTGAGACATGGACTGCGTCCAACCTAACTACCTTGCATCTACCCCATTGCTTAGTACAGTGCCTGGCACATAGTAAGGACTTAATAAATATAATAAAAAAACAAAAACATGGGACCATGTTGGCCCAGGCTCTGCCACCTGCCCTTTCAATAACCCTGGGCAAGTTGACTGCTTTCTGCCTCCATTTCCTTTCCAGTAAAATGGGGATAAAATACATGTTCCTCCTTCCTCTTAGATCGTGAGCACCATGTGGGACAGGAACGGTTTCTGATATGGTTATCTTGTATTTATGCCATAAATTACCCTAGTGTTTGGCACATAGTAAGTGTTTAATAAGCACCTTAAAAATATCCTGTGCAGGTCCCCCGTGGTCTGGTTGAGAGTCCCTTAATTATCTCAGGGCTCCTAAGCTAGTCAGCATTCTGTTGCCAAACCAAACCCTGAACAGGCCCTGGATATCAGTGCACAAAGGTAGGCCCTGGGACTCCCACATTAGTACCACCTGGCCTTCACTGAGCATCACCGGGGAGTAGAAGAGCAAAATCTCAGAAGGGAAATGGGGAGTTTATACACCCTTATAGTCCCTTGTGCAGTAAAGAGAATAGGGTAACAATTTAACCATTAAACCATCACTAAAGTCACTCTACATTTTGAGTGCAAAACACCTTTTTTTTCCCCTCTGTACATCACTTGACAGCACAACTAAAAAGCAAAATGGCGGGGAAATGCTTGAGACCAAGTGATTCTCAGATTTCCCCTGGAATAACTTAAACTGCTTTTAGGAGTTTCCTTGGGAACTACTTGGGAAGCAGCGTGACACAATGGATAAAGAATGGGACTAGGAGACAGAGGATCTGGGTTCTAATCCCATCTCTGCCACTTGCCTGCTGTGTGACCTTGGGTATGTCACAACTTCTCTGTGCCTCAGTTTCCTCAGCTGTAGAATCGGGAGTCAATACCTTTCCTCCCTCTTACTTGACTGTGAGCACCATGGGCACAGGTACAGCGTCTGACCTGATTAACTTGTATCTACTCCAGGGCTTAGAACAGTTTTTAATAAATATCATTAAAAATAAAAAAATAAAGAAACAAAATAAAAGGAGCACTGCCCTTATGTAAAGCCTCTAGATACCTAAGAGAGCATAATCCTAAAACTAAACACTCGGGCCTAAGTACAAGTTATTGGGTTGATCTCTCAAAATACTTTGACAACTCTGCTCTCTTCGTGATAGTAGAAAAATAAGGCAGAAAACATTTCCAAACACTCCTCATTGAACAATGTTTCATGAAAATTTAGTTTTTATTAAACTTCTGTGAATATCAGTATAATGCCATCCATAACTGAATGCAGTTCTTTATCCTTTCTTTGCCAAAATACTGTGTCGCTTTGCCACTGTGTAGAGATTGCTTGATAAAATACTAACCAATTTGGGTGCAGGGCATACAAATGATGACCAGATTGGTATGACTTTGGTCACTGAATGTTTTCAAAGCCAAAAAATCATATCACTTCTTAGAGAATAGGTTTTTTTAAGATAGGGGTCAATTCTACATTAGGGAAGTAAATAGGGAAGGCCATCATCCAAATAATTCACATAACAAAATACCTGACATCATCAGTGGAAAATGGCTTTGGGGAGAATAAATTACCAAATAACTGCCTCAATGTTCCATTGTGTTTGCTAATGTAGACCTGGCCATGTGTTCTATATTAGTACTAACTCATTGACTCATCAAGGTATTACAAAATATTGTACTTCTAAGTGTATTCTCTTTCAAATCAACAAACAGGAATTTTGATTGTTCATGCTTATTAACAATCCTGTGGCCCTGTTTGCTGCACTGGGGTGTTAATTCATTAAACTTGGAAAATTGCCCATTTAAGTAATTGTATTCTGTCTCTAAAAATTCCATTTGATATTTCAACTTCATATGATATGCTTCTCACACAAGGTGTATCATAAAACAGATGTTTTATATTCTTGTTTGTAGCTATTTCAATAATGGTGAAGTCCAGATATCTAACACTTTAATTTACCCCTTAGGGGATTTTAGAAAGAGTAATTATCTGTAAAATAGAGATGACATACATTTACAAATTAGTGTTAAATTGCAGTGGGATAAAAAACTAATCACATTGTATTAAAAATAGGTACGTTATTGCCATAATGTAATTTCACTTGCTTAGTCAAGAAATTAGTAATTACTGCCCAACCAGTATGACCTCTGCATAAAATATTTTCTATTTCTTTGTCAACTGGTAAGAAATATTGTTGTGGTGCACTCTGTGTATAAGGGTACAGTGATTTCTCCATATCTAGTTTCTACACTAATACAAATAAAAATAATAATAATAATAATGATAATAAAATTATGGTACTTAAGTACTTACTATATGACAAGCATTGGTTATAAATGCTGAGGTAGACACAAGTCAATCAGGTTGGACGCAGTCCCTGTCCCACCTGAGACTCACACTAGTAATCCCTATTTTACAGATGAGGTAACTGAGGCCCAGAGAAGTGAAGTGACTTGACCAAGGTCACACAACAGACATGTGGCCAAGCCAGAATTAGAACCTGGGTCCCATGCCCTAACTACTAAGCCATGATGGATTCTCTGGGACGAAGGAGATTATGGATCAAATTTGTGGATCCGTAGCCAACCTAAAGACATAGGCAAGTAGATTTAAAAAATAATAGAATCATTTGTCCAAATTAAAATAAAATTAAAATAAATTAAAATAAAACAAAGCTGGCATTGCAGTTTAGCTGTACAGTTTCTCTGATTCTGCCAAATGGTGGTGGGGTCTAAAAGCCTACGTTAATCACTGTCATAGACCAAACATATGTTAACTGTTAACTTCTCTGTTAGCAGAGAAGCAGCGTGGCTCAGTGGAAAGAGCACAGGCTTTGGAGTTAGAGGTCATGGGTTTAAATCCCGGCTCCGCCAACTGTCAGCTGTGTGACTTTGGGCAAGTCACTTAACTTGTCTGTGCCTCAGTTACCTCATCTGTAAAATGGGGATGGAAACTGTGAGCCCCCCGTGGGACAACCTGATCACCTTGTAACCTCCCCAGTGCTTAGAACAGTACTTTGCACATAGTAAGCACTTAACAAATACCATTATTATTATTAACTATGCTTCAGTTAATCAGTGGCATTTGTTGAGCTCTTACTGAATGCAGGGCACTGTACTAATCACTTGGGAGAGTATACAAAATTCTTCAAAAGGGCATGCTTTGCATGTTTGTTTCAGGCAATGTGCTCTTAAAGAACTAGGGTAAGCATGTCTCAAAACACAAGTCTATCTGGATGGACTGTAAACTTCTCACTAGACTGAATTCTCCTTGAGGGCAGGGATCATGTCTACCAACTCTCCCAATCATTTAATATAGTCTTCTGCACAAACTAAGCTGTCAAATATCATTGATTGATTACTTTCATTCATTTATTCAATCATATTTATTGAGCGCTTACTGTGTGCAGAACACTGTACTAAGTGCTTGGGAAGTACAAGTTGGCAACATATAGAGATGGTCCCTACCCAACAGTGGGCTCACAGTCTAAAAGGGGGAGACAGAGTACAAAACAAAACATATTAACAGAATAAAATAAATAGAATAAATATGTACAAGTAAAATAAATCAATAAATAGAATAATAAATACGTACAAACATATATACATATATGCAGGTGCTGTGGGGAAGGGAAGGAGGTAAGGCGGGGGAGATGGAGTGTGGGAGGAGGGGTAGAGGAAGGTGGGGGCTCAGTCTAGGAAGGCTTCCTGGAGGAGGCGAGCTCTCAGTGGGGCCTTCATCATCATCATCATCAATCGTATTTATTGAGCGCTTACTATGTGCAGAGCACTGTACTAAGCGCTTGGGAAGTACAAATTGGCAACACATAGAGACAGTCCCTACCCAACAGTGGGCTCACAGTCGAGAAGGGGGAGACTGAGAACAAAACCAAACATACCAACAAAATAAAATAAATAGGATAGATATGCACAAGTAAAATAAATAAATAAATAGAGTAATAAATATGTACAACCACATATACATATACACAGGTGCTGGGGGGAAGGGAAGGAGGTAAGATGGGGGGATGGAGAGGGGGACGAGGGGGAGAGGAAGGAAGGGGCTCAGTCTGGGAAGGCCTCCTGGAGGAGAAGGGAAGGCCCTTCAAGTACTTGGTGGCAGTACTGGAATAAACATGGTAATTGCCTACACATCTTAATACTTTATAACGTCTTCCTATCTGTGATTAATTTTAGTGTCCGACTCCCCTGTTAGATTGTAAACACCTTAAAAACAAGGGTAATGTATGCAATTCTTTTGCACTTTCCCAAGTGCTTAGTACAGCACTCTGCTCATGGTAGATAGTCAATAATACTATTGATTGATTGAAGGAACAGTTTAGGCACATGGTGGTTGTAAAGATGAGCATGTTATAGTGTGAGTTTTCCTTAACGTTGGGTTCATCAGAATCTAACTCCAGCATCAAAGGGAAACTGACGGATAGGAAGCAGCATGGCCTAGAGGAAAGAACATGGGTCTGCGAGTCGAGGAACTGGGTTAAAATCCCAGTTTTGCCTCTTGTTTGTTGTGCGACCTTCAGCAAGTCACTTGATTTCTCTGTGCCCCAGTTCCCTCAACAGCAAAATGGGGATTTAATACTGCTCTCTCTCTTTCTCTTACTTAGACAGTGAACCCCATGTGGGACAGTGACTGTCTGACTGGATTAACTTGTATTTACCCCAGCACTTAGAACAGTGCTGGGCATATAGTAAGTACATAACAAACACCATAAAAACCATACGTATGCATATGCTTTCTGCTTTCAAGAAGCTTGCCATTCTAAAGGGGACAATAACAGACACAAGTGATTTACAAATGGAAACAGGAGGATAGAACTGGGATAAAATAGGTATTATTGAGAATATATCAGGCAACATCAATCAGGTGTATTTACTAAGCACTTACTATGTGCAGAGCACTGTACTAAGTGCTTGGGAGAGAACAAGGTTGGGGGGGGGGTGCAGAGAGTGTGTGTGTGTGCGTTTATTACGTGCCAAGCACTATTCTAAGTATTGAAGTAGATACAAGGTTTCCTATCCTTGTTGAAGCAGCGTGGCTCAGTGGAAAGAGTATGAGCTTTGGAGTCAGAGGTCATGGGTTCAAATCCCAGCTCTGCCAATTGTCAGCTGTGTGACTTTGGGCAAGTCACTTAACTTCTCTGTGCCTCAGTTATCTCATCTGTAAAATGGGGATTAAGACTGTGAGCCCCCCTTGGGGCAACCTGATCATCACCTTGTAACCACCCCAGCACTTAGAACAGTGCTTTGCACATAGTAAATGCTTAATAAATACCATCATTATTATTATTATCCCACATGGGGCTCACAGTCTAGGGAGGATTGAATCCCCATGTTTCAGATGAAGAAGCTGGGGCACAGAGAAGTTAAGCGACTTGCCCAAATTCACACAGCAGACAAGTGGCAGAGTTGAAATTAGATCTCAGGTCCTCTGACTCCCAGTCCCTTATGAGTTGGGAATGTGACCAAATCTGTTGGTCAACTTGTACTTCCCAAGCGCTTAGTACAGTGCTCTGCACACAGTAAGCGCTCAATAAATACGATTGATTGATTGCTGTATTGTAAGTGCTCAGTACTTTGCTTTGCATCCAATACTTCACACAATAAATACCACTTTACTAATTGATTTATCCACCCTCTTCTCTGTTGACTGTGCACTTGATTGTGCATTTATGATACCCACCTCAGACTCCAGCACTAATGTCCATATCTGTAAATTATTTGATGTCTGACGCCCTTTGTAGACTGTAGCTACCAGTGGGCAGAGATTGTTCCTACCAACTCTTTTTACTGTACTTTCACAAGCTCTTAGCATAATGCTGTGCCCATACTAAATTCCAATGATTGATTGTTTTATTCAATGCTTACTGTGTCTTACTCTAAAATAATTTAGTATTTTAGCTATATTTTTAGAGTTTACACAATATATCTTCAGTTTCTTTCGAACAGTAAAATTTCACTGCAAATGTGTTTCATAAAGAAGACTCTTAATTTGGAATATACAAGTTTTGCCAAGCAATAGTCTCACAAATCAAAAAATAATGAAATGGGATTCAACTTACTTTCAAGGGAATTAATGTTTGATACAAATATATTCTGATGTACCTTATTTTTCTAAAATTAAAAATTCTAAAATTTTTCTAAAAGCATATCAATTTTGCTATTTCAATGGTTCCTTGAAAAACATTCTAATTTTTAAAAGTGCTGAACATTTCAGTAGACAGTAAAGCAAATATGACTTTAATAAAAATAGCTTATCTTCTTTTAAATTAATGATTTAGATTTCTGAAAAAAATCATAATTTTAATTCAATCTATAGAAATAAACCATTATTCTAACTTTATTCTTCTAATGAAATCCTTAAAAAATAAATTCCCTGTCAATTCAACTGCTCTAAGGCCCTTTATTAAACAAATACTTTTTTTTCTGAAGTCCCCAAAAAATGATGATGATGATGGTATTTGTTAAGCACTTACTATGGTGCCAAGCACTGTTCTAAGCACTGGTTATCAGGTTGTCCCACCTGGGGCTCACAGTCTTAATCCCCATTTTACAGATGAGGTAATTGAGGCACCGGGAAGTTAAGTGACTTGCCCAAAGTCACACAGCTCTTAGAATAATGCTGTGCCCATACTAAATTCCAATGATTGATTGTTTTATTGAATGCTTACTGTGTCTAACTCTAAAATAATGAAGTATTTTAGCTATATTTTTAGAGTTTACACAATATATCTTCAGTTAATTTCGAACAATAAAATTTCACTGCAAATGTGTTTCATAACATAAAATAATGAAATGGGATTCAACTTACTTTCAAGGGAATTAATGTTTGATACAAATATATTCTGATGTACCTAATTTTTCTAAAATTAAAAACTCTAAAATTTTTCTAAAAGCATATCAATTTTGCTATTTCAATGGTTCCTTGAAAAACATTCTAATTTTTAAAAGTGCAGAACATTTCAGTAGACAGTAAAGTAAATATGACTTTAATAAAATAGTTTATCTTCTTATAAATTAATGATTTAGATTTCTGAAAAAATCATAATTTTAATTCAATCTATAGAAATAAACCAAGTTATTCTAACTTTATTCTTCTAATGAAATCCTTAAAAAATAAATTCCCTGTCAATTCAACTCCTTTTAGGCCCTTTATTAAACGAATACTTTTTTTTTCTGAAGTCCCAGACAAATGATGATGATGATGATATTTGTTAAGCACTTACTATGGTGCCAAGAACTGTTCTAAGAGCTGGTTATCAGGTTGTCCCACCTGGGGCTCACAGTCTTAATCCCCATTTTACAGATGAGGTAATTGAGGCACCAGGAAGTTAAGTGACTTGCCCAAAGTCACACAGCTGACAAGTGGCAGAGCTGGGATTAGAACCCATGACCTCTGACTCCCAAACCCATGCTTTTTCCACTAAATCACACTGCTTCTCTAAATCTTCATAAAGGTCTTAAGCAACAATTCTCCTGTATTTGTCTCAGAAAAGACAAAAACCAAACTTGGCTTATATTTATATTGGTTCACTTTCTTAGGTCATTTGCCCACAGTAGCACAATGAGGTTAAAAGAAGGAGAATATATGAACTTTACTCTGAGGCTATGAGAGGAATTTTGATGAGATGTATCACACATTTTAAGCATTTTAAATGGGAAGCAGGATGGCCTAGTGGATAAACCCGGGGCCTGGGAATCAGACGGCCTGTATTCTCATTCCAGATCCATTACTTGTCCACTGCTTGGCCTTGGGTAAGTCACTTAACTTCTATGTGCCTCAATTACCTCATTTGTAAAATAGAGTTTAAAGAGTCTTGTAATTTAAAATGTAAATTGTGTTGAAAAGAGCAGCCACAATAATTAATTGCATTTTTTGCTGTAATCAACTGTATAATGTATACCTGATAATTTTGTCATGGCTCTTAAATTTCACAAAATTTAGTAAAATTTGCTTTACTTTTATGCTGCTGGGTTTTTTTTTTACTGACTTTATACATTTTATTACAGTATTTAATTACATGGTGACTTGCCCCTATCATTATTTAAAATTTGTACAGGTTTTCTGATTATTTCCAATTTCTGATTACTACCCTAGGGCTCAATCCAGGTCCTGGCACATACTAAGCATTTAACAAATGCCATTAAAAAATACTACTGACAATTATTGAAATCATAGTTGAGATTTTGGGAATGCATAGGATGAAATTACTTTTTAAAATCAGAAACTAAAACATTTCTGTGAAACATTAAAATTGTGCTACATATAAGTATTTTTATCAATGGGGAAAAAAGAATTCCAGTCAAAACTATTTCATTAACCTGAAAGGAGAAATATTTACTCATAGACTTATACTGCATTATTTAACCTTTAATTCAAATTTTTTTACCTCAAATCAATATTTAACCATAATCATACAGAGTCTTAGAGAGACATTCATTTCAACACATGACTTCCTGGGCCCTCAGTCAATTTCCTGTTGGTAAGTTGTCGCTTGTTTCACGAATGACCAGCTGAGAGTGGCATTCAGATCTCACCTAAGCTTGTATTTATACAGTAATTTCCTTAGACTGAAAAGCTGTACACTATCCTATGCCTGATTTTTGTTTGAGCAGGATTTATTTAGGCCCCAAAGAGCTGGCATCTCAAATATCTGTTTAGTAAGCAAGTCTAAGGTGCTTCTGCTTAAGACTGATTTAACCCTTGGCTTCTGTGTAAACATTTGGTGCCATCTGGATGAGTATTTTATAACTCCCAAAAGGGATAGGTCCAGGTCATTTTCCTGGGAACTAAGAGTAGGCGATCGAGTGTCAAGAGAAATAGTTTTCATACACTTTAGAAGGAAGATTGCTACATTACCTTCCTTCACCTGTCACTCTTCTGACAGGGCATGCAACTCAGCTTAAGTTGTAGATACCAGAGAAGGAGACAGAGTTGAACCAACTCCGTCATTTCAGGGAACTGAATGTCTCTGTCTGGTTTCCTTCACTTCAGTTGAGTGGCAAAAGCTTATGGTGGGCTTACACAGCTACTGCTCTTTATTTAATAGATGGTCTTAATAGAAAAGACACATCCAAGTATAAAGAAGCATTCATCACATTAAAACATTTAAAAGTACATTTAGAAAATTAAGAATTTATTGCCATTTGACAACTTAACCAATCAAGAAATTCAAACTGATTATATAGTACATTTCATTTTTAATTAAATGCTGAAAAATATAAACATACAAAAAACTAGGCTTTATTTGGAGGTTATTTGTGCTCAAACTACCATAATACAAATGTTGCATAATAGTTTTACAATAGTTAGAGTATTTATTCAATATTAGGGAGGGTGTGTTTTTGATAGTGATATTTGTTAAGCATTTACCATGCATCAAGCACTCTTCTAAGAACTGAGTGGATGGTCAAATCATGTCATTTTCTTGTAATTGGTTATTTTGGTTTGTTGTAGTTCATATAAAACAAATTAAAGGTAAGAACCTTAATTCTAATGCTATGTTATTTGTATATTCTTAAAAACATTTTAATGCATTAAATACATAAATTCACTCACAGAAAATTGAGAACACCTAATACTGTTCAATACTTAAACAATTGTCATAGAAGCACTCAGCTTACTCTTAAGTAGCTAAGTTTGAAAATTTTAGTGGAAATATGTAGAAAATTAATGTTCAGAATGAAATTAGTCACTTTTGTAATTACCAATAATACTAGCTTTCACAATTTCAGTTTAAAATTTAGGGCTCAGTTTTAATTTTACTTGGAAGAACATGAATGAAGCATACCATATCAATCTCCACAGCAATTTATTTTGAATTCCTCTAGTTTAAAAATGAACATGCCATCTAAGCCTGCACAGAGAAAATGCATTTTCTGGATGAATAGTTTCACTGAAAAAAAAAATTATACTTTTTTGACTTTAATTCAGCCTGGGCAAAATAAATGGGGTGCCAAATACACTTCTCTAGGGATAAATAACTCCAGCAAATACTCACAGTCTGCCCAGGGACTAAGAAGATCCACAAATTCACCTTTCAGGCTTTCCACTCGCTTTTGTTTCTCACTCTGCTTCCTTTCTTAACAAGATACTCTTCCTTGCTTGATTCACATATTCTCTTAGCTGTAATCTAAAAACTGTTTTCCTCACAAGTTCTTAGCAAATAAAGAGCAGTAAACTGAAAGTTGGAAGAAGTTGGTAACACTGTGACTCCCAGGTGATCACTGAATAACACCCACAAAGGTGGGAACTATTTGTGAATCAGTTAAAAACCTGGCCAATCAGAGCTTGACCAAGAACACAGTTTCCATCAAAGAAGGGGTTACTATTAAAATCTCAAAGAGCTGATACAAGATTTGTAAACTCGTTATGGACAGGGAACTGTCTACCAACTCTGTTGTAGTGTACTGTGTAGAGTACAGTCGCTCAGCAAGCTGTAAATTGGGCAGGATTTTACAGGACCTTAAAGCCAGATCTTTGAGGTATCTACTTTTGAGGGCATGAGGAGAAAAGACTGGAAAATGGATGCTTAACTGATTAACAATGAGGAGAGTCCCTAAATAGGAGCTGTTTAAAGTTTTGCTATCATTATAAGTCCATGACATTTCAGTGACTGGGATGATATTTTTCTGCAGTATTCTCCTATCTTTCCAGTCCCTTAGAATTCAACATAGCTCTTCAATAAGGAGTGAAAATTCTTTCTCTGAATTTCTAATGGAAATTTTCAAGACCAAGATACTTAAGTGTAACACTTCTTGATGGAAATAATAATAATGGTATGAAGTGCATAGTATGTGCCAAGTTCTGTGCTAAGCAGTGGGGTCTCTGCCCTGCATGGTGCTAACAGCCTAAGTAAGAGAGAGGTGGATTTAATTTCCTTGAGGCATAGAGAAGATAAATGACTTGCCCAAGGTCATACAGCAGGCAAGTGTCAGAGCTGGGATTAGAATCCAGGTTTTCTGACTCTCAGGCCTATGCTCCTTCCACTATGCCATACTACTTCTCAAAAATCAACATCACTAGATCCCCTAGCTTGTGAGGTCCACTAGTTTGTAAGTTCTTGAGGGCGGGGATCATGTCTACCAATTCTATTGTGTTGTACTCTTAAAAGAATTTAGCACAATGCTCTGCACACAGTAAACACTCAGATTGATTGATTATGATCCCCTTTCCTTCTCTTCTTGGCATTTCAAGGTACAACTTTCCATTTTTCTCTTGTTGCCCCCCCCCCCCCAAAAAATCCATAAATAATAAGTAGGGGAAATTTTTTGAGTCCCTGGAAAATCTTATTGGAATAGGATTCTTTCAGAAGCCTTTTGTTAATTTATTCTAGATTCTTATCATACCAAATTTACAAAGAATATCTATTTTTCAATTTCTGAGCTGGGTCTGGACTGACTCCTACCAAGCCTGTGAAAATTTGGTTGAGTTACACTCATTGGTGAAGGAATATTTCCCCCCACCTTTTATTATTTAACAAAGTAAAGAATCTCAAAGTTGGTATCCCCTTTTTGCCAGGTTAGCATGGGAACAGAAATGCAATATTCTCCTTATTTCAAAAACATATTCCAGCCATATTTTTATTCTAAATCCTGCCAGTAAGAAGAACTTGAGACATTACTTACCAGAAGCTTTTGCAACATTGCCTGGGTTTTTAGGGACTACAACAGCTGCCTTGCTGACCTTCCTGCTTCCTGTTTCTCCCCACTCTGTCCATATTTCACTCTGCTGCCTGGATCATTTTTCTACAGAAACATTCAGGCCATGTTTCCCCACTCCTCAAGAACCTGCAGTGGTTGCCCATCCACCTCTGCATGAAATAGAACTCCTTTGACTTGAAAGCACTCAATCACCTTGTCCGCTCCTATAACTCACTCACTTTGTTACTCTCCTAATACAACTCAGCTCACAGCCTTTACTCCTCTAATGCTAGCCTTCTCACTGTACCTCAGTCTTATCTATTTTGCTGCCGATCTCCTGCCCACAACCTGCCTGTGGCCTGGAACACTCTTCCTCTTCATATTCCACAGACAATTACTCTCCTTGCCTTCAAAGTCTTATTGAAGGCGAATAAGAGGCCTACCTGACTAAGCCATCTTTTTCTTATATTCCACTCCCTTCTGCATTGCCCTGACTTGCTCTATTTACTCACCCTTCCTCCCAACCCCACAGTACTTATGAACATATCTGTAATTTACTTATTTATATTAATGTCTGTCTCCCAGTCTAGACTGTCTGTAATATTGTTATTCTGTACTCTCCCAAGCACTTAGTACAGAGCTCTGCACACAGTAAGTGCTCAGTAAATATGATTGACTGATTTATATTCAAGTCTTTCTCTCCCTCTATATTGTAAGCTCCTTGTGGGAAGGGAGCAGGTCTACCAACTGATTTGCATTGTATTCTCCCAAGCACTTAGTACGGTGCTCTGAACATAGTAAATGTTCAATAAATAACATTGATCGATTGCCTACACCAGGAGAAATGGTAATTTCTAAATTAAATCTCCATATCCCATCCACCATGGACTACCCAACCGCAATTCAACAAAAAATGTTTCCAGTGAATCACTTCCCTAGTTCAGGAACTCCCTACAGCAATGCTTGCTTCATCTGGAATTTTCTGCTTGGTTTATGTTGGTTCATGCTTGTGACAAGAAATAATCTGCACCTGCATCTTGTGATGTGTAAGGAAAATAACAGCAAAATTAAAGAAGCCTTAGAAATTAAGACATCAATGCAAGCAAGACAGCTTCATGTTAATTATTTCTTGTCCTGAACTGTCATTCAGGAAATACGGTCCAGGTAAGAGTTCAATTTAAATGAACATCGAAATACATCTTCACTAGAGGCAAATTACAGCAATTCAGATTTTTAAGGCTGTAAATTATAAGTAACATTGCCTCCTAAAGATCATTATGATGTTCCTATTTATCTCATAGATAATTATTTCCAAAAAAATTCTAATGTAGGGACTTAACATGTCCAAAACAGAACTCCACATCTTCTCACCCAAACCCCCATCTGTCCCTAGTTTTTCCTATCACTGTAGACAACACGACCATCCTCACTATCTCACAAATCCATAACTGTGGCATTATTCTCAACTCATTTTTCTCACCCAAAACATGTATTTAGTCTGCCATTAAATCCTTTCATTCTATCTCTATGACATCTCTAGAACCCACCCCTTCCTCTCCAAATTGTTACCATTTATCCTATTCAGCTTTGTCTACAACATCAGACTCCTCACTGATCTCCCTGCCTTATGTTTCTCCTTTCTCCAGTCCTTACTTTTCTCTTCTGCCTGGATCATTTTTCATCTCCCCACTCTTCAAAAACTTCCACTAGTTTTCCCCCATTTCCCCATCAAACTCCTTACCATCGGTTTCATGCAATCAAATATGTCTCCCCTTCCTACCTTATTTTGCTAATCTCCTACTATAACCCAGCCCACACAGTTTGCTCTTTGAACACCAGCCATTATACTACAATATTATCCATCTCTCTACTGACCCATTCCCCACATCCTCCCTCTCAATTCATATCTGACAGATCCTCTCTCTCCATTTTCAAAAACCCTACTGTAGTTATATCTCCTCCAATAGGCCTTCCCTGATTAAGCCCATGTTTCCCCCATTCACCCTCCCTTCTGCATCACATATACACTTGGGTCTGTACATATTAAGCACTTTGATGTTTACCCCACACCTCACCTATAGTACTTATGTACAGAGTATTCTCTTCTATCTCCCCTATGTAAGCACCTTTTAGGCTTGATCATGTTTAATGTTCTATTAGATTGTAACTTTACCAAGCACTTACTACAATGTTCTGCACACAGTAAGCACTCAATTCAAACCTTCTGATTGATTGATTGGGAGGAAGCTACATCTCCATCAGGAGGATATCTAACTCTTATTAAGCACTTACAATGTGCAAGACATTGTTTTAAGCAATGGGATGATTTCCTGAACCAATTCAGATACAACCCCTAACGGACAAGGGGCTCATAATGGAGATATACAGTCCATCCTAATTTACACCAATACTTCATATAATCTTTTCTGGGAGGAGATAATTTCTCATGTCATTAAATAGGTCACTAAAAATGTAGTATTCTGTTTCCTGTCCTTTGATCAAATGGGGCATGCTATTCCCCAGGATTCATCTGAGCTTAGTAATTCATCTGAACTTAGTACAGTGCTCTGCACACAGTAAGTGCTCAATAAATATGACTGAATGAATAATAAGTTGTCAAATCTTTTCAACAGAATAAGAAATGACAGAGCAGGATTTTTCAGTAGAAGGAAATAAAAGACAAGAAAGCTCTTTAAAAGCCCTTGAGAGAGGGACTTTCTGGTTGGAATATGGATGCCAAACTCCTTTCTTTCCCAGTTAAAATATAACTTAAAACTCTGGTTACTTGTGACATTCTTAATTTCACTTTTCTGAAGATGCTGGGAAGTCATTCATAATGATTTTATTAACTTCCAAACTGGCATACGTTTGGCTTGTCTAAATTCTTGCAGTTTCAACCGGATAAAGTAATATTTAATTCTATTCAAGACTTTTCTAAATATAAAAATTCACTGTGGACAAGGCTGTGGTTCAGTGATGAGTGAAATGATGCCCATGTACCATTTGCAAATCAGTTTCTTGAGTTTGAAAAGTGTTTTGAGGTGAACTGCATTTTGTAAAACTACCCAGAGCAGAGTATACTCTCATACAGAAAAGAAATAGAGGCAGATGCATTATTTTTCCATACTGGAATAGGGCAGAGAATTTTACTAGAACAGTAAATACTAAAATTTCTAAAATAGCATCATCAAAATTATAGACAATGATAAATCAAAAATGATTTGATTTAAAAATGTTTAAGTTCTAGATCACTGTAAACCCTTATATAAAATGGACCTTGAAACTGTAATGAGAATTATGTTCCTCTCAATAATATCATCTATGGCTAGTATATCTACCTCTGTCTCCTCCTCTAGACTGTAAGCTTGTTATTGGAAGGGAACGTATCTGTTAATTCTGTTGTAATGTACTCTCTAAGCACTTAGTCCAGTGCTTTGCACATAATAAGCGCTTGATAAATACTATTGATTGATCTTGACCTGCATACAGCAGCCCTGTGAGAAGTTTCAGGTGGCTTGTACAAACAGTTGGATGCATCAGGAAAGCAAGAGAAGGAAGAGTGTTAAAGTGTCCATTCCCCACCTGTAGCAGGGCCAACTTTTTCCAGCTACTGCTGCTATCATCATTGTATCATGAGGAAATTGCTTAGGAAGGTTTGTGTTTGTGCAAATGGGAGGTGGTACCCATCTCATTTGTGACTATATCGGTCATCTCAGGATAGCTATCAACTGTCTCTCTATTTCCCTGTGTTTGTGTGAATCTCTGTCTTTCTATCCCTCCAAGCTTCTTGGGGTTCTTCTCTCTGTATTCCTATCTTTCTCTCTCTCTCTCAACGTTTTCAACCTACTTCTCCTCTCACTGTTCTTGGACAAACTGTCCTTTACTAACATAGTTGAAGTCAATAATAGATAATGTTCTGTTTTCCAACTGAATATCCTATTGTCCTATTTATTAATTCTTAGGTTGTTAATACTTCCCCCCAACCCAACACCCACACACACACCCACACCCACACACACACACACACACACTTCTTGAGAGGACAGGATTATTTCTACCAACTCTATTGTACTCTCCCCAGTGCTTAATACAGTACTCTGCACACAGTAAGTGCTCAATAAATACCACTGATAGACTGATTAATCCCAGCTCCACCACTAATTTGCTGAGTGACTTTAGGACTTTAGGATTTTGTAAAACTATCCAGAGCAGAGTATACTCTCATTACAGAAAAGAAATTGAGGTAGATGTATTTTTTTCCAAACTGGAATAAGGCAGAGAATTTTACTAGAACAGTAAATACTAAAATTTCTAAAATAGCATTATCAAAATAATAGACAATGATAAATCAAAAATGATATGATTTAAAAATGTTTAAGTTCTAGATCACTGAAAACCCTTGTATTAAAGTGACTTTAGGAAAGTCACTTAACTTCTTTGTACCTAAATTTCTTCATCTATATAATGGGAATTTAATACTTGTTCTCCCTCCAACATTTAGACTGTGAGCGCCACTTAGGCTGAAGCCACCTAATTAGATGTCATCAAAGCTGCCTCAGCCTACAGGTCCCCAAACACAATTGATAGGAAATCCCAGGAGCTCTCTTTAGCCTTCTACACCTTCCAGACAACTGTGAGTTCCTAGAACTGGGACTAAACCCAAATTTACCTGAGAGTTTGAAGGAGCACAATATGTGGGAGCTAGGGAATTTACATTCTAATCCTATCTCTGACTCTTGCTTGCTGTGGGACTATGGGCCAGTCACTTAATTTCTCTGTGTTTCAGTTACCTCATCTGTAAAATGGGAAATAGGACTGTGTGGCACATGGACTGCATCGAACCTGACAAACTTGTATCTGGTTGTAATTACAAGTTTGTCAGTTTGGGTGTAGTCCATATACTGTATCTGGCACATAGTAAGCGCTTAACATACCACAAAAAATACATATTGTCCCTCCTCTACTTAGACAATGAGCCCCATCTAGGACAAGGACTGTGTCCCATCTGTTTATTTTGTATCTACTCCAGAGGTTAGCATAGACCTTGGCACATCATTAACAATGATGCCCTAAGGGGTACAGTACAAAATATCATTTTAAGATAATATTTCCTGGTTGGTAGGCCTTTTAGAGAGGATACTTTTAATATGCTGAATTTATGCCAGCAGTACTCTTTCTGTATTTTACTGGATTATTTTACATGTAATACTTATATCTTAAAGAAATTTCATTTCAAAAACTGTAATTTTGTAAATTGAATGAATGACTGAATGCATACTACGAAAATAAAATTGTTTGGAGACCTAAGGCAACAAACGACCTTAAAATCATGGCTCACATGAATTATTATCTTTTGGTTTACTAATTTGGCATTAAGAAAAATCTTTCATGGGCCAAGAACTGTAACTACATGTTAAACCATAATGAGCCGTAAGGAAAGTTTTTAATGTAAACTGTATCGAATTAGACATAATATATTCATGGCTAAATGCTAAATAAATGATAAACTATTCAACTATAGCACATTCACATTGTTGATGCATTATAAGCAAATTCATTTTTGAAATATTATGTTTTTGAACTGTGCTTACCTGTACAAATGTTAAAAGCAAACCATAAGAGGAAATAGAAATGATTTGTTACAGGAGTATACTAAGCAACTATCAAATCTTTGAGCTATTTTTTTAGTTTTGTCTTGATATTTAGATAAAGAAAGAATAAGGCTATATTCAATTTTTCCATAAAATAAACATAACATAAACATAACTCTATCCTTAGGGGACATTGTACTTGATTGTTGATGACGTGACCTGAAAGCTATTGATTAGCTACACTACACTTTTAAATATTTTAAATTCAGTTAAGTTAAATTTGGGAGATTAGCTGGGGAGTTTTCAGAATACTTACATTTAAGACTGGAAGTCCTGGGGCACCTCTCTCTCCCTAAAACAAGAGAAAAAAAAATTACAATTTATCAATAAATTTTCTTCATGCATTTTATTCCCGACCTTATAGGCAGTGAAAAAATAAGTTTAGTATCTTTTGTGGTGAAAAATAAGCTTTAATCTTTAAAAAGTACTCTTACTAGGTGTTATTTTTTATGCAATATCCACTCATTCTCTCCTTGTAAAACCACCTTGCCACAAACCCGATCTCAGCCACAAAAGAATGGCCTTTGGCACAATAACTAATCTTTTAGAGTTTGTCCATTCATCTAAAATTAGAATGAATATCTTTTAAAACCTGGCTTGTCGCCAACCAGACAGCTGGGAAATGCCACAGTAACAAGTGATAATTTTTGTAGTGTAAAATTCGGATTAGGATCAGCAGAAATAACAAGTGGATCACCCTTTTCCAGTTCTCACAGCTGTCTGCAGAGTGCCCATGGCCTCTTGGAAGAACTATGGTACTCAATAGAGCTTCATTTGGTACTTGGGTGTAAAAGGTTTTTATCTGACTTTACAAATTTCAGATGCTGCACTTGTCACATCCCCTGGTTAGGCAAAGCAAATGATTGGGTAAACAAACTGAATCATGCAAAACTATCTGATATGCAAGAATTGTTTAAACACTTGGACAACGGTTCATTTAATTTTCATTCTTAGTTATCCCTGCCTCCTTGCTTGTCTATTTTTGTTGTAGGCCTATTCTTGCAGGGACCTCATAATTTTCTGGAACTAAATACATTTTGCAAAAATGCTCCACAAAATGATATTTAAACCTTAATTTAGTAATGTTAACTCTACTTCACAAAACATGAACATCTAAATTTTGTAATTGATTACGCTGTCCAATATCCACTTTCATTTCTAAATTAAATTCCTTATAATTCACAGTGTGAAATGTAAACCATTAATGCAGTGTGAAATGTAAACCATCAAAGATAAGAAAATAAAATGTTTCTTTCTGTGGAACTAAAACTAACAAATCAAACAATGTTAGGTAGTTTATTGACTCTTTTTCTCTTTCTTTTCTTTCTCTTGTAACACTAGTGACAAATATAGGTTATGTTTGAATGCAGCTCCAACTACATTCTACTACTATTGAAGCCATTTACAAAGTTTACATAGTGTTTCATCTTCGCAATTCTTTGAGGTACTACCAGGACGATTTGAGGAGACTGTGGAGGGATGTGGTGAATGAAGAACAACTATTTTATCTTCATAACATCACTGACATGTATCCCATTTCCCAAAACTGCCATGAGGCAGTTTTAAAACCAACCAAATGTCTAGGAGTCTTATTAAAAAATTCTGATATTATATCATCATTTCTTTCATGAATTTTTTGACCAAGAAGTTGTAATTGCTAGAAATGCACATCTTCCTTGAATAGTTTGAATGGCCACTGGTTAATTTTCAAATGTGTCTGGCAGTAGTTTCTTTTAATAAAAATTCCAGCTTGACTTCCATAACATTTTTTAAATCCATCCGTTTCTCTTCATTCAAACTTCTATCATGCTCATCCAAGCACTTATCATATCCCACCTCAACTTCTGTATCAATCACTTTGCTGATTTTCTGCCTCCAATCTCTTCCCACTCCGGTCCATACTTCACCCTTCTGCCCATCTCATTTTTCTAAAACAAATGTTCCATGCATGTCTCCCCACTCTCAAAAAGCTCCAGTGGTTGCCTATCCATCTCCACATCAAACAGATACTCCTTATCATCGGGGTATTAAAGTTCTCAATCAGCTCACCCTCCTATCTAAAGTCGCTAATCTCCTACTACAATTCAGCCTGTACACTTTGCTGCTCTAGTATCAACCTACTCTTTGTCTATTGTTCATATCCTCAGCATGGCACAGAGAACAAAGTACACAGAAAATGGGCCATGGGTTCTAATCTCAGCTCTGCCACTTGTGTGCTGGTGACCATGGGCAAGTCACTTGACTTTTCTGTACCTTATTTACCTCATCTGTAAAATGAGGACTGAGACTGTGAGCCCCATGTGGGACAAGCTCTGTGTCCAACCCGGATTGCTTGTAACCACCCTAGCACTTAGTATAGAGCCTGTCACATAGTAAAGTGCTTAACAACTACCACAAATATTATTATCCTCCCTCTGGCTTGGTACTCCTTCCTTTCATATCCTACAGACCACCACACTCCCCATCTTCAAAGCCATACAAAAATCATATTTCCTCCAAGAAGTCTTCCCTGACTAATCTCTTATTCCCCCACCTTATTAACACCACCCCTGTTCTGCATTCCCTTCGTATGTGGGTCTGTACCAATTGAGTTGTACAAATTAGAAGCAGTGTGGCTCATCGGAAAGAGCACGGACTTTGGAGTCAGAGGTCATGGGTTCGAATCCTGGCCCCACCACATGTCTGCTGTGTGACCTTGGGCAAGTCATTTAACTTCTCTGAGCCTGTTACCTCATCTGTAAAATGGGGATTATGACTGTGAGCCCCACGTGGGACAACCTGATCACCTTGTATCTCCCCCAGCACTTAGAACAATGCTTTGCACATAGTAAGCGCTTAACAAATGTTGCCAACTTGTACTTCCCAAGCACTTAGTACAGTGCTCTGAACACAGTACGTGCTCAATAAATACGATTGAATGAATGAACAAATGCCATCATTATTATTATTATTATTATTAAGCGCATTGGTACTTACCTCAGCCCCATAGCAATTATTTACATATTTAATCATTTATTAAATCATACTTATTGAGCACTTACTGTGTGCAGAGAACTGTACTAAGCATTTAGGAAGTACAAATCGGCTACATATAGAGACAGTCCCTACCCAACAACAGGCTCACAGTCTAGAAGGGAGAGATAGACAACAAAAATAAACAAGTAGACAGGTGCCAATACCATCAGACTTCCTACCCAAACCCTGTCCTCCCTGTGACTTTCCCATCACTGTAGACGGCACCACCATCCTTCCTGTCTCACAATCCCGTAATCTTGGCATTATTCTTGACTCCTCTCTCTCATTCAACCCACATATTCAATCCATCACTAATTCCTGTCAGTTCCACTTTCATAAAATTGCTAAAGTCTGTCCTTTCCTCTCCATCCAAACTGCTACCGTGTTAATACAATCACTCACCCTCTTCCGCACTCACCCTCTTCTGCCTAGATTACTGTATCAGCCTCCTTGCTGACCTTCCAGCCTCCTGTCTCTGCTCACTTCAGTCCATACTTCACTCTGCTGCCCGGTTCATTTTTCTACAAAAACGGTCAGGACATGTTTCCCCACTCCTCAAGAAACTCCAGTGGTTGCCCATCCACCTCTGTATCAAACAAAAACTTCTCACCATTGGCTTTAAAGCATTCAGTCACCTTGCCCCCTCCTACCTTACCTTGCTACTCTCCTCCTACAACCCTGCTGGCACACTTAGCTCCTTTAATGCTAACCTTCTCACTGTACCTCGATCTCACCTATCTCGCTGCTGACCCCTCGACCACATCCCTCCTCTAGCCTGGAATGCCCTCCCTCCACAAATCCGACACAAACTCTCCCCCTGGTTCAAAGCCTTTTGAAGGCACACCTCCTCCAGGAGGCCTTCCTTGACTAAGCCCTCCTTTCCTCTTCTCCCACTCCCTTCTGCATTGCCCTTACCTGTTCCCTTTATTCATCCCCCCTCCCAGCCCCACAGCACATGTATATATCTGTAATTTATTTATTTTTATTAATCTGTCTCCCGCTCTATACTGTAAGCCTGCTGTGGGCAGAGAATGTGTCTGTTTACTGTTATACTGTACTCTCCCAAGCACTTAGTACAGTGCTCTGCACACAGTAAGTGCTCAATAAATATAATAGAATGAATGAATGAATGAATGAATGACCTCTTGCCCACATTCTCCCTTGGGCCCTGAACTCCCTCCTTCATATTTGACAGATTACCATTCTCCCCACCTTCAAAACCCTCCTAAAATCACATCTCCTCCAAGAGACCTTCCCAGACTAGGCCTTTTATTTCCCCTATCCACTCTCCCAATTGCATTGGCTATGTATTTGGCTGGGTACCCCCTAAATCCTTTAATAGTCACCCCAGCCTCGTAAAATTTAAATTAATATTCCACACTCTATAATTTCTCCTAATCCCTAATCTATTTTAATTTCTGTTATTAAAAGTTACTCTAGCTTCCAGGAGGCAGGCCTGAACATATATGAGGGAGAGGTAAGAATGGGATTTTAAGTAGCAGGAAGCAGCGTGGTCTAGTGGAAGGAGCCCAGAGGACCTGGGTTCTAATTGCAGCTCTGCTACTTGTCTGCTGTGTGACCTTGGGCAAGTCACTTAACATCTCCATGCCTCAGTTTCCTCATCTGTAAAATGGGGATTCAATCCTACTCCCTCCTACTTAGATGTGAACCCCATGTGGGACAGGGACTGTGTCCAACCTAAATACCTTGCATTTACCCCAGTATTTAGTACGGTGCCTGTCACATAGTAAGTGCTTAACAAATAATATAAATAAAAAGTAGTGGAACTGGACTTTTAATATTCCCAAAAGATGAAACAGATCTTATTAGGTCCACAGGCTGCTCAAACTTTGGTCTAAGTGTTAAGACCAAACTGCTGAGAAGCAGTATGGCCTAATGGAAGAACACAGGTATAGGAGTCAGAGGACCTGGGTTATAATCCAGGATCCACCACTTGCCCACTGTGTGAACCTGAGCAAGTCACTTAACTTCTCTGTGCTTCAGTTCTCCCGCCTACTTGGACTGTGAGCCCCATGCAGGATAGGGACCACATCCACTCTAATTAACGTGTATCTATACCAGTGCTTAGAACAGTGTTTGACATATAGTAAAAAAATTATTCTGTCCACATGTGTTTGTTGGATGGAAGATCCAGAAGTCCCATAAGCTGCATGCATTTCAGGTCTTTTCAAGGACTGATTGCTGCTTGCTCTGTCAATTCTATTGATTTGGTAATAAATCTTTGTGGGCAGGGAATGTGTCTGTTTATTGTTATATTTGTACTCTTGTACTTCCCAGACTGAGCCCCTTCCTTCCTCCCCGTCTCTCCCCCACCCCCCTCTCCCCCTCGTCCTCCTCTCCATCCCCACCATCTTACCTCCTTCCCTTCCCCACAGCACCTGTATATATGGATATATGTTTGTACATATTTATTACTCTATTTATTTATTTATTTATTTTACTTGTACATATCTATTCTATTTATTTTATTTTGTTAGTATGTTTGGTTTTGTTCTCTGTCTCCCCCTTTTAGACTGTGAGCCCACTGTTGGGTAGGGACTGTCTCTATATGTTGCCAACTTGTACTTCTCAAGCGCTTAGTACAGTGCTCTGCACACAGTAAGCACTCAATAAATACGATTGATTGATTGATTGATTGATTGATTCCATGGCTCGGGCTGGGCTTATAAGCAGAAACTGTGAGATTTGGTACCATGTTGGACCCAACTGTGGCCAGAGAGGGCTGACACTGTACTGTGCTCAGGGCTAGGGGAAAGTATGCAGCATACAGCTGCACTTGCAGTCAGTTTACAGAGGGTTCAGGGATGATGACTCCAGTGGCTAGGGAAAGCAGCGAGGAAGGCCAGTATGGGGGTTTCAGCCAAAGAAAAAACAGACAGGCTGGGGACATATCATTATATCTTGCTGCTTCCCAACCTGTAATTTATTTTAATGCTGGTTTTTCCTAATAGCTTGTAAATTCCTTGACAGCAGACATCATATCTACCAATTCTATTATTGCATTGTCCTCTCCCAAGTACTTAGTACAAGGCTCTGCACACAATAAAAACTCAATAAATACCACTGATTGATTGATTGATTAATTAACTATCACCTTGCTGATGTTCCTCCTTCCAGTCTTTCCCCTTTTCAGTCCACACTTCACTGTGCTACCAGGATCATTTTTCTAAAATGTCATTCTGCACTCACCTCCCCGCTCTACAGAAACCTCCAGTGGTCATTCATTTCTCCCTGTATCAAGTAAAAACTCCTCGCCATTGGCTTTAAGGCTTTCATCTATTCTCTTTCTCCTACTTATTCCTACTATCCTTCTACATTACCCCAGGTCACATGCTTAGTTTCTCTCAAGCCAAACTACTGACTGACACTTGTTCTTCTCTCTCCCATTACCTGTCTCTTATTCACATCCTCCCCTCTGCCTGGAACTACCTCCCCCTTCAGAATTGGCAGACCACAACCCTCCCCATCTTCAATACCCTTCTGAAATCACTTCTCTCTCTAGACTGTAAGCTCATTGTGGGCAGGGAATATGTCTATGTATTGTTATATTGTACTCTCCCAAACAATTAGTGCAGTGCTTTGCACACAGTAAGCACTCAATGAATACAACTGACTGAATGGATAAATCTCCTCCAGAAGGCCTTCCTTAATTACTTCCTAATATTTTCCCTTATAGTTCTTTACTGAACTTCAGCACTTTTAAGAAACCTACTAGGTACTCCCATCTCCTTTGCCCCTTCCTCCCCAACCCCCTCCCACAAACCACAAAACTTATGGTTGCATCTTTATGCTCTATATTACCTCTTTCTAGCTCCTTTAATTTTAAAGTCTGTCTCCCTTGCTAGATTATAAGGTCCTTGAGGAAAGGTACTCTCAAGTACTTAGTTCCATACTTTGAACACAGTAGGTGCTCAATAAATACTCTGACTGATCATTTTATTTAGATATAGTTGTCAATTTTTTTACAAAAATACTTTTATGGGAATGCAGGTTAATTACCTTCTCTCCCTTTTGGCCAAGCAGACCATGAGGACCCAAATCACCTTTCAAGCCCTGTAGAAAGAAAAGAACAATGAATTAACAATGAAGTAACAGCACAATCTTCTCAATTATTAACATTCCTTTTGTAATGAAATAAATTCAGATTTGCTGAACTTCCCATTTTCAGTCCTCAGTTTGCAATAAGTGGAAACATAGAGACAACTGGCACTAAAATGATAAGCAACATCTGTGCTATGGTGGATACAGAAACATTAAATCAGTGAGTGTTCTAAATACTGCATATTTGTGCAACTTCACTTCCTGCTAAAATTACATTAATTCACCATCTGGAAGACCATCGTTTAGAACTATAAAAGCTTTTAAGTAGCCACTTTGGATTAAATTTGTGAATGTGGTAAATACCCCTGATTTAACTTGATTTGCCCTTTATTACAGTTGCCAAAAATTCATGAGTTAAATCAGAAGTCTCTTTATGTTCAATCCTGAAATCCGAATTTGAGGAGAGATAATGAGGATTCACTCTTTCTCCATTTAAAAAATTGGAATAAATGCTGCAACACGATAATGTAGATAGTTCACCTATACAATAATTCATAGCTATCCTTGGCATAAAACATTTCAAAAATATCTTGTTAATATTTTCATGAATTTCCCAGATTCCAGGAGCTACCACTGGAATCCCTTAGTATAAAATTGTGATTTAAGAGGAGAAATACATTTAGAGAATTAAAATATTTTTGTTGCAAGTAAAAACTTAACTATACTTTGAGAAATCAAACACAATGGAGGAAAGCAAAAATCTAAATGCCCCCCAAAACTTATACATAAACAATTCCACAGACAAAACATGCAGGATGAATTCTACTCCTTTAACAGACCAAAGAAATGGACACAATTCTTAGGCACTGTCCTAATATCCTCTAAAGTTTCTTTCACCTCTCAATATTACAGACTTGAATTGAATGTCTGTATCAATATGAACACCATTGCTCAAATCTGAGGCCTGGACAGTCTTCTGCATGAAACACAGTAAACTGTGGTATAAAGCACCATATGTGTCTAGTTTCTTGATAAAATTCAATAATTTAAAAATTCTCAAAAGCATAGCAGTTGACTGCACATTGCATAGAGAAATGCAATTGAATTCTGAAGTAATTTAGTATAACTCTAAATATGGTTATAAAATGATAATATGCTTCACTGGAAAATCTAAATGCATTACCTTTAGAAATTAACATGCCTGGACATACTATATTTATTAAAAAACCTTATGATGAGAAATTATAAAAATCATTATTTGCCCAAAGCTGTCACAGACATTCTTGAATTGGTCAATTTGGTACAGTAGTTTCACTCCATGGCATGCACTTAGAACAGTGCTTTGCACATAGTAAGCGCTTAATAAATGCCATCATTATTGTTATTATTATTAACCCAGTTTCAACTGATTGACATTTCATCCAATGCAGTGTAGCAACAGCTGCCAGCAGCTGATACTCAGATCTGTGTGTTTTCGATATTTTGGTATTCAGTAGTAGGAATTACACCATATAAGCAGATTAACATGATTATTTCAGAAACGTCAGATGTTACATTCCCAAGTAGTAATGAGTAGAGACACTAACAGTGATAAATGTAAAGCACTTCAACCTCTGAGGCCTCAACCTGATGATTGGGATCTTTAAATAAACTAGTGATAGCCAAGATATCACAGCCTTTTTTTTAAAGCTGTTCTATGTCAAATGAAATACATGCTGCTTGTTGAGTCTCATGTGATTTTTTAAACATATTTCAAAGGCAATTTCTAGAATTCTTTTGTTGATATAAACGTATTACATATGCTGTATTCACAACAAAGCTCATTAAAATTTTTCAGAATGTAAAGTTGCAACATCTTGTGCATTCATAACATGTGAGCATTAAACCTTTCAAAGTGTTTAGCTGATACCTAATCATCTCAAGTGAGTTGCATGTAGTAAAAGAGATCATCTAAAAGAGGTCTGTGTAGTAAAAGAGATCATCTAAGCACTAATGCATAAATGTGCGCTGAGCTATGGAAAGATAGATGATACCTAATCATCTCAAGTGAGTTGCATGTAGTAAAAGAGATCATCTAAAGGAGGCCTGTGTAGTAAAAGAGATCATCTAAGCACTAATGCATAAATGTGTGCTGAGCTATGGAAAGAAAAACAAGATGAACTTTCTATATTGTCAGCATATCTTTATGTGTCAAGTATACAGTTCATCTCAGCCAGGCTTCCAGAGACTAGTAAGAGAATATTCAGCTCAATATGTATTATATGATTCTACTTAAAGAATGTCTTCCACCCAAGCTAATAGATTGTATTTAATTTGGCTTGTTTGTCTGCCTCGGGCTCAGTACCTTTTGGAAAGAGTTCCTCAAATGTAGTTCATGAAATGGATAGTAGGAGTAGGGTTCTAGTAAAGTTAAAGAAGCCAACAGATATAATATACAAGGAAAACCCACAAATGATTTCTTCAAACTCCAGAGATATAGTGCCTGTCTGCTGCCTAAGCTGAGAGGGTTGGACTGAGAGTAAGAAAAAAACACTCAGTGATGAATCATAGGAACCAAAGAACTCAAGAACATAAATCACGCTGAATTGGATCAGGCCAGTGGTCCACCCAACATGGTTCTCTTCTTGATATCCATACATCATTTATTTTTCTTTCTATAAAATGTTTAATTGCCACATACTCTAGCAAGTTCTAGAGACCCTTCTAGAACTAAAAACTAAAACTAAACTTTTTCATGTAATGTTCCAGTATTTCTGACTTTTCTCTCTAATACCCCTCTGTGGATCTCTTGTCTATGAAAGCATTCAAAGCTTCCTTGACTATGTTCAGTGTGCACAGCTCTGTGATAGTAAATTCCACATGCTCCTACACATGGGCAAAGGGCTCCCTTTTGTTAGCTTTGCATATTCCACATTTGAACTTCAACCTATCCACCCTGGTACTTGTGATTTAGTGAACAAGTCCATGTTCACTTAGTGCACTGCCTTCATGAATTTGTGAACTGTAACAATGGTCTCTGTCCGTTTTTAGTTTTGATCTTTTCAGCTTTGTGAGACAGTTCCATTCTAAGATAAATTTTCTGTTAGGCAATTCTTCGACATATTTGGTCACATGCCTTAGTTTTGTCATAGTATCTATTTTCTTGCTGGTCTCAAAGGCAGATGGATATGAGCAAGTACTCTTGTAAAAATATTTTTATTTCAAACAATTCAGAGCCTTTTCTTTCCATATAACAAAGTTATCCAACCATTATATTTCAATACTTGGTCACTAAAGTCTTTCATTTAATGTTGGGGAAAATAAATGACAAGTCTCCACTCTCAAGTATAAGAAATACACTTTGGTATTCTATTCCCTTTCTTCTTAACCCTTTAATTTAGATTACAGTGTAGCAGGTGGCTCGTATTAACCCTTCCTTCTGACAAAGACTTAATGAATCTATTATATTGACATTTTATCGGCATTGGCATATATTACATCTATCTTTAGGCTCAATAAAATGACCACGATAACTGTGTCTTCATCATCAAAGCAGTAGTGAAGGTTTAGGGGATTATTTAGATATTACCCACCAAAAATATGGGAATTTTTTGCTTGAATCATCCAGAAAATGTAAGCTTCAGGATAATTTTCATGGTACAGAGATGATTTACAGGTACGCAAGCCTTTTGGCCCATATCTATTTACCTCTTACAAGTGCAATCACACAAAAATATGAATTCATTTAATCAGTTATATGCTTACATCTTTGCCATCTTTGCCATCAATGCCTGGATCTCCTTTTTCTCCTTGTTCACCCTGAAAAAAAATTGAGATTTCTACTGAATTAAGAGTATAAGATTTCATTCATTCATTCATTTAATCATATTTATTGAGTGCTTGCTGTGTGCAGAGCACTGTACTAAGTACTTGGAAAGTACAATTCAGCAACAGATAGAGACAATACCTATTCAACAACGGGCTCACAGTCTTGAAGGGGGAGACAGACAACAAAACAAAACAAGTAGGCAGACATCAGTAGCATCAATATAAATAGAATTACAGATATATACCCATCATTAATAAAATAAATAGAATAATAAATATGTACATGTGTGCACAAGTGCTGTGGGGTGGGGAGGGGGGTAGAGCAGATGGAGGGAGTAGGGGTGATGGGGAGGGGAGGAGGAGCAGAGGAAAGGGAGAGCTCAGTTTGGGAAGTCCTCCTGGAGGAAGTGAACTTACAGTAGGACTTTGAAGGGGGGAAGTGAGCTAGTTTGGTGGATGTGAGGAGGAAGGGCATTCCAGACCAGAGGTAGGACATGGGCCAGGGGTTGATGGCAGACAGGAGAGAATGAGACACAGTGAGGAGGTTAGCTACAGAGGAGCAGAGTGTGTGGGCTGGGCTGTAGAAGGAAAGAAGGGGGAAAGGTGATGGAGAGCTTTGAAGCCAATAGTGAGGAGTTTTTACTTTAGATGAATGTTGATAGGCACCACCGGAGATTTTTGAGGAGAGGGTGACACACCCGGAGGATTTCTGTAGAAAGATAATCCGGGCAGTAGAGTGAAGTGTAGACTGAAGTGGGGAGAGACAGGATGTTGGGAGATCAGAAAGGATGCTGATGCTGCAATCCAGTTGGGATATGATGAGTGATTGTACTAACAAGGTAGAAGTTTGCATGGAGAGGAAAGGGCAGATCTTGGCGATGTTGTGAAGGTGAGACCAGCAGATTTAGGTGACAGATTAGATATGTGGGGTGAATGAAAGAGCGGAGTCAAGGATGAAACCAAGTATAACACCAAGGTTGTGGGCTTGTGAGACAGGAAAGATGGTAGTGCCATCCACAGTGATGGGAAAGTCAGGGAGAGGGCAGGTTTTTGGAGGGAAGATAAGGAGCTCAGTCTTGGACATACTGAGTTTTAGGTGGTGGGCGGACATCCAGTTGGAGATGTACTGAAGGCAGGAGGAGATATGAGCCTGGAGGGAGGAAGAGAGAAAAGGGGAGGAGATGTAGATTTGGGTATCATCTGCGTAGAGTTGATAGTTGAAACTGTGGGAGCGAATGAGTTCACCAAGGGAGTGAGTATATATAGAGAACAGAAGGGGACCAAGAACTGACCCTTGAGGAACCCCTAAACTAAGGGGATGGGAGGGGGAGGAGGAGCATGCGAAGAAGATGAAAATGTATGGCCAGAGAGATAAGAGGAGAACCAGGAGAGGATAGAGTCCGTGAAGCCAAGGTTGGATAATGTGTTGAGGAGAAGAGGATGGTTGACAGTATCAAAGGCAGATGAGAGGTTGAGGAGGATTAGGATAGAGTAGGAGCCATTGGATTTGGCAAGAAGGAGGTCATTGGTGACTTTTGGCAGTTTCAGTGGAGTGGAGGGGATTGAAAGCCAGATTGGAGGGGGTCCAGGAGAGAGTTGGAGGAGAGGAATTTGAGGCAGTGAGTGTAGACAACTTGCTCTAGGAGTTTGGAAAGAAAGGGTAGGAGGGAGATGGGGTGATAACTGAAGGGAGTAGTGGGGTCAAAGGAGGGTTTTTTTAGGATGGGAGAGACATGGGCATGTTTGAAGGCAGAGCAAAGAAGCCGTTGGAGTGTGAGCAGTGGAAGATGGAAGTTTAGGAGGGGAGGACTGAGGGGGTTAGAGTTTTTATAAAGTGAGAGGGAATGGGGTCAAAAGCAGAGGTCGAGAGGGTGGCATTTGAGAGGAGGGAGGAGGGGTGCTCACGATACTGCTGGAAAGAATGGGAAAGTAGAGGAGGGGGTTGAGAGTGGGGGGGATGGAGAAGGGGGAGGAGTGACTTTAGGGAGCTCAGGCCTGATGGTGTTAATTTTCCTAATGAAGTAGGTGGCCAGATAGTTGGGGGTGAGAGAAGCACTTAGTACAGTGCTCTGCACACAGTAAGCACTCAATAAATATGATTGAATGAATGAATGAATGAATGAATGAGGAGGGGGAGGAACAGGGGCCTGGGAGGGAGTTAAATGTCTGGAACAGCTGATGGGGGTGATGGGCATGGGTGTCAATAAGGGAAGAGAAATAGTTTTGTCTGTCAGAGGAGAGGGTAGAGTTAAGGTAAAAAAAGATAAATTTAAAGTGAACAAGGTTGGCCTGGTGTTTAGACTTCTGCCAGCAATGCGCAGCAGTTTGAGCATAAGAGTGAAGGAGGTGGAAAGTGGCAGTGATCCAGGGCTGTGGGTTAGGGTGCGAGAGCAATGAAAGGATAGGGGAGCGAGTGAGTTGAGTTGAGTAGAGAGGGTGGAGTTGAGAGCAGCAATTTGGTCATCAGGAGTGGGTAGAGTGGATAGGAAGGCAAGGTGAGGTGTGATGTGCTTGGGAAAATAATTAGACAACTAACTCTGTAATGTCACATTAACTTCATTATAATCAAATTTAAATATAATAGGGAAAGCAAAACAATCAGCATACCTCTATGTAGGATATATCTTTTAACACTAAACCAATTGGTAGTAGTGCAACTAGTAAATTGATAATGTCAGATGCAATCTATCCTGACTAGCAAGGTGTTTGATTTTGGTTTCACAGTTTTGTAACCAATAAAACTGAATTTTTCTCCAGCAGAAAGTTTCAGCAGAAATATTTTCCTACCAGCATTTCTATGATTATTCAAATCACTGAGTGCATACATTCAGGTGTGTATTACATATGTTTCATTATAGTGCTCTGCACACAGTAAGCACTCAATAAATGCCACTCGATTGCTATTTTAGTTAAAATGCTGTCAGTGATTCAGGGAACAGTCATATGAGTCTTTTTGGCTAGACTGTTGAAAAAATCAATTTGCCTGCATACATATTTTTGTATGCACGCACGTGCACAGCATCAAACAGTACTTCAATAAAACTTTCCCTTGATGTGGAGATGTGCAGTAATGCAACACCCATGTTATTAGACTCACTTTCAGGTCAGTTGTATCTTAGAGAATTACCTTCTCAGGTTTAGGAAATCAGGCACAGAGAAAAAAACTGTGGCCAGTGGCTGCCCTCTACCCAACACCAGATATATCAGCACCTAACTAAATAATAACAATAATAATAATAAAAACAGCACTTGCTAAGCACTTACTATGTGCCAAGTGCTGGGGTAGATATAAGTTAATCAGGTTGGACACAGTTCCTGTCCCACATGGAGCTCACATTCTTAATCCTCATTTTACAGATGAAGTAACTGAGGCTCAGAGAAGTTAAGTGATTTGCCCAAGGTCACACAGCAGACAAGTGGTGGAACCGGGACTAGGAAGAGCACTAGAGAAGTCATTAGTACATGGCAGCAGGATCCAATTAGTGGGCTAGAAAACCTGAAAGAATCGATGCAAAAATGTCACAGACATACAGGGGAGAATTTGTCACTGAAAATTTGGTTCAACAAGGATCCACTGCCAGTTAAGTAGCTTTGCAACTGCTTGGTTTAGAATTTCAGAATCATGAACATTTTGTATAGAACTTGGAACAGACATTCAAGAATAAATATTTAAGGCATAAACCAACACTTTGATAATAGAACCCTGATATCATCATCTTGGTAATTGTTATTAAATTAACATCTGTAAGGAATAGAGTGTGTATCATGTAATAAAGTAATGATATCTTACAGTTTGATTAGTTAAGACTACGAATTGTAAGTTATTTTTTGTGCCAAGATGGGCAAATTTTCCAATTAGAATTTATTTGTCATTAATAAAATTGATGTTTATTATATAAACACAGCTCTGGTAAGAATAACTGAAATATTCACATTTAGGCAATAACAAATGCTGGGTTTTCAAGAACAAGAAAGCCAAAGTGTTAAATAAATCAGACCAACTCTGCTAAGATGGATAGCTAAAATCTTTGAAATATTTATAATTATGAAAAACATACCAAAGACCTAATCCTTTTTTTCCCATTCAACAAAGAACAATGTTAGCACTGCTTTTTTATCTTAGTCATCTCAAAAGAACCTCATTGGTTTGATAAAAGTCAATTCATTTTGTAATATAGTGTTCATATTTCACTAAATAGTAGAGCATCAAAACCATTCAATTAAATGTCATTAGTCTTTGACCCCAATTTAAAATGTCCCAGACTTGTATGACTATTTCACCAGTTTCTTAGTTCTCATTCTTAACTGAAATTTTAAAAGTGTGACCTCCAAAATGTTATAGGAACCGTATTTGATTGACACTGGTTTCCAAATAGCTACTGTTATGATCTTTCTGGCCACAAACTTCCATTCTTAAAGCATATCTTATGTACTGGGGCATAGGCTTGTTTGTACAATAACACTAACTTCTGAACAATCTGGCAACAATCCTTTAGCCATGGTTTTCCCCAGAGATAGTGCCTTGTATGGATATGGAAGCAGTGACTGAGGAAGATCACTTCAGTGAGGAAACTAACCAATCAGGTAATTCCTTGTGTCATTCTTTAAATTTAATTTTTTCCTCTGGACAATGGATTGATGTAATAAAATAAATGTGATAAATAACAATTATTTATTATTCTATTCATTTTATTAATGATGTGTACATATCTATAATTCTATTTATCTATTTTGATGCTATTGATGCCTGTCTACTTGTTTTTTGTTGTCTGTCTCCCTTTTCTAAACTGTGAGCCCATTGTTGGGTAGGGATTGCCTCTATCTGTTGCCAAATTGTACTTTCCAAGAGCTAAGTACAGTGCTCTGCACACAGTAAGCACTCAGTAAATGCGACTGGGTGAATGAATGAATTAACGCTGAATTTTGTGCAACATTCATTATTTTTTCTTTAAATGGGCATAAAGTAGGCACTGTGAGATGTGAATTCACTCATTTAGACTATATAATGACTACAATTTCAGTCACTTAGGCTTGTACAGAAAGCAAGGCTTTATCCCATGGCACATTTGTGCACTTAGATTTGTGCATTTGGGCATGGAGAAGCAGTGTGGCTCAGTGGTAAGAGCACAGGCTTTGGAGTCAGAGGTCGTGGGTTCAAATCCTGACTCCGACAATTGTCAGCTGTGTGACTTTGGACAAGTCACTTCACTTCTCTGTGCTTCAGGTACCTCATCTTTAAAATGGGGATGAAGACTGGGACAACCTTATCACCTTGTAACCTCCCCAGTGCTTAGAACAGTGCTTTGCACGTAGTAAGTGCTTAATAAAATACCATAATTTGTGGATAAACAAGAATGTTATACTCCTAGTGTGGACAGAATCAAGCCTCTAATGTTCTCATGATGAAGCCAGTAATCCCTGCATGTTAAACTTAATACTGAATTACCTCTATGCTCCATTCGAAGATTAACTCTTCATTTTTCTTCTTTACTAATGTGATCATTTCTTACTCTAGCAATCTCTGGAGCACTAAGTTTGGAAGAATGGCTGCAGTAAAATGCATGCTCCTCTCAAGTGTCTAATTAAGCAGATTCCATTTTGCAGCATTAACCAGAAAAATTTCAGGGAAAGTCATTTTACTTATGATCTCTGATGGAGTTCAACAATTTTTTTCATGGTCAAGGTGTACCTATCATCTCTATTGCTTGCAGTTCATTTAGATGATGGAACTCCCAGGGAACAGGAGACTTAAATGGGTATTACGTGGGGTAGGAGGAAAGAATAGCTGTTGTAACAGAAGAAGCAAGTTGTGATATTTGCATTAATTTTTAATGTCATTTATTAGTTTCTTGGCACTGAACTAAGCAACTCACCCTCGGCTTCAAGGCTCTCCATCACCGCGCCCCCTCCTACCTCACCTCCCTTCTCTCCTTCTACAGCCCAGCCCACACACTCCGCTCCTCCGCCGCTAATCTCCTCACTGTGCCTCATTCTCGCCTGTCCTGCCATCGACTCCCAGCCCATGTCATCCCCTTGGCCTGGAATGCCCTCCTCCGCACATCCTCCAAGCTAGCTCTCTTCCTCCCTTCAAAGCCCTACTGAGAGCTCACCTCCTCCAGGAGGCCTTCCCAGACTGAGCCCCCTACTTCCTCTCCCCCTCCTCCCCTCCCCATACCCCCCACCTTACCTCCTTCCCCTCCCCACAGCACCTGTATATATGTATATAAGTTTGTACATATTTATTACTCTATTTATCTTGTACATATTTATTCTATTTATTTTATTTTGTTAATATGTTTTGTCTTGTTGTCTGTCTCCCCCTTCTAGACTGTGAGCCCGCTGTTGGGTAAGGACTGTCTCTATTTGTTGCCAACTTGTACTTCCCAAACGCTTAGTACAGTGCTTTGCACACAGTAAACGCTCAATAAATACCAATGAATGAATGAATGAAAGATAGCTAAGTCATACATAATTCCTGTCCCAAATGAGGCTCACGGTCTGAGAAGGAGAGAGAAGAGGTATTGAATTCCCACTTTACAGATGGGAACACAAAGGCACAGAGAAGTTCATAGATTTGCCCAAGGTCAAAGAGCATGCAAGTGGCAGAACATGGATTAGAATCCCGGTCCTCTGATTTCCAAGCACACACTGTTTCCACTAGAGTCTGAAGGAGGTAAAATATAATTGAGTTGGTACAGATGTTTCTTGCCCACAAGAAGCTTGCAGTCCAGAAGGACAGTCAAAGGGGAAAAGTACCACTCTGAATGGTAAATTAAGATAATGGCAATTATTATAAATTACCAGATTGTTGTAGTCAGATGGAGGCCCCAATATCAAGTCTGTGAGCTCATGGTGGGCAGTGAATATTTCTATTTATTGCTGTATTGTACTCTTCCAAGAGCTTAGTAAGGTACTTTGCACACAGTACAGAAGAAGCAGCTTGGCTCAGTGGAAAGAGCACTTTGGAGCACTTTGGCTTTGGAGTCAGAGGTCATGGGTTCAAATCCTGGCTCCACCAATTGTCAGCTGTGTGACTTTGGGCAAGTCACTTCACTTCTCTGTGCCTCAGTTACCTCATCTGTAAAATGGGGATTAAGACTGTGAGCCCCCTGTGGGACAACTTGATCACCTTGTAACCTCCCCAGCACTTAGAACAGTGCTTTGCACATAGTAAGCACTTATTAAATGCATCATTATTACAGTGCTCAATAAATACAATTAAATGAATGAATGAATGAAAGGGACAGACAGACTTGTCAATCTGTGGCTTGATATTAGGAATCCATCCAATGCCAGGTCAACTTGGGCCACACTCTTCCCTGACTACACAGGAGGGACGGTGAGATGAAGAGGAGGAATCTGATGGGAAATTGGCAACATTCCAATCCACTTTATCGCCAATTGATGAAGTGTGACAATTGGAAACCTGCAACTCACCAAATGTCCAGCCAGCATGACGGTCTAGCAGAATGTTTGCAATGTGTACCCAGAAATTTGTTGTTTCCACATACCTGCTATCAATCAATCAGTAATCAATGGCATTTATTGAGTGCTTACTTTGCGCACAGCATTGTACTAAGCATCTGGGAGAGTACAGTACAACGGAGGTGATAGATATGCTTGCTGCTCACAGAAAGCTTACAGTCTTGAGGGTGTGCTAGCAGTAAGAACTACCTTTATCTGAATACCCAGTGCTCTGCACACAGTAAGTGCTCAATAAATACGATTGAATAAATGAATGAATGAATGAATTAATGGGAAATTGGAATCAAAATGCCATTTTAAAGATCACAAAAAACATTTACAATAAAGTCCAGCACTAACCATTTTCAGATTTCACGATCATGTTTTATGAGCTTTAAAGAACCACATAGTGAACTTTTACACTCAATTCATTCATCCCTCCTTTGGCGAGCATGGTATTCAGGTTTCATTTCAAACTTCCCAGCAATTTTCCACTGAGTGCATACTTTAGTTAAGATTGTATGCTATTCCCTCTGAAAGTTATGGATCATCTTTGTAGCAGGAGCATTATCATACCTGACCAGAGGTTCAGTTTTAATGCCCAATTTTCTTTATTCAAGATACAGGGATTTGGATCAAAGGAGATGCAATAGTCCTAGGGAGCAGACATAGCTGAGACTCAATATCAACAATCAAGGATCAGCACAAAAAGGCTGAAGAATTTTATTAAGCTAAGTTTTAGAAGATTATGAATAGAAAACTTTGTCACAAATGATAGTGATGTTTTGAGCTTCTGTACAATACACTCTCCATATTCAGTGTTCCCAGAAAACTCCATAAATATTCACCTAACAAAACTCTTATGTGTAAGAACACTTTATTCAAAATCTAAAGCTAAGAATCTTACTAGAACTTTGATTAAAACTCTGATGTAGGAATCTTATTTAGTTTGAAACGTACGTGAAAGTTCAGAGTCGGCAATTTCTGCTGAGAAAGAGCTTATATTCTTCCAGGCTAATCCTGGCTATGGGGCTCACTGATTAGAATAATACCAGAAGTAAACGAATATACGTGAGTACAATTGCTGTAGGATCTGACTGTGACTTGAAAGACAGTGATTTTATAAAAAACAAACTCTATCAACTTGTAATGGGGCAAGAGTTTGTGATAAAAAAAATAATGTTTTTCCTAATGCTTTTATTAGGAAACTAAATATTTAAATACTGTGAAATTAGGGGCTCCTAAATATTCTGAAGAAATTTTGGGAACTTTGGGCACTAATAAGGTAAATAATACCTTGCCTTTTAAAATATATATTTCCAAATTGCCTGTTTATTAGTGAAAAATTAGCATTTCCAACTCATATTGTGATTACGAAATTCATAAAAGTTTGACATGGTACTCCCCATTCTGTCTATCCCTAAGAGGATATACTGGATTCTCAATTCAGTTTCCTACTTCTTCTATCTATGATTCATGAATAATTTATTGCCTCCAAGTAAGCCTTACTGAAAGCATTTCTCTTCCAAGAGGACTTCCCAGACTGAATCCTCATTTCCTCCTCTCCCACTCCTTTTTTATATTGCCTTTGCACTGGGATTTTTAGTCTTTATTCACCACTCCCTCAGCCCCACAGCACTTTTGTACATATCCATCTAGCCTGTAAGCTCTTTGTGGACAGGGAATGTGACTACCAACTCAGTTATATTGTTCTCTGCCAAGCGCTTACAGCAGTGCTCTGCACATAGTAAATGCTCAGTAATTATTATTGATTGATTGATTGCCTCAGTGGCAGAATTCAATAAATTTTTTATGATCTGGGCTTCCAAGAAAGTTTGTAGTTATGCCTAAAGCTTGCTGGATGTGAACTACTAGGTCGTTTTAGTCTTTTGATGCAGAAATATACACCTATCTTTTAGTTACTTAAAAACCAAAGTAACTAAATAGTTACTATTTAGTAAAAAATAGATAATGTACAGACTGATAAGGCCCTAAAATGGCTCTCCATAGATTCTAATGGTTCCAGTGGGGCTGGTAAAATGTACTATAATAGTAATAATAGTTATGGTATTTGTTAGGCACTTACTATGTGTCAAGCATTGTTCTAAGCGCTGCGGTAGATTCAAGGTAAGCAGGTTGTCCCACGTGGGGCTCGCAGTCTTAATCCCCATTTTACAGATGAGGTAACTGAGGCACAGAGAAGTTAAGTGGCTTGACCAAGGTCACTGAGCAAACAAGTGGTGGAGCCGCGATTAGAACCCATGGCCTCTGACTCCCAAGCCGGTGCTCTTTCCACTAAGCCATGATATTATGGTGCCTTATTAGTGACTGTGATCCTGCAAACAACATGAAGGAAGAGACTCGTGAAGGCACTGATGGGCCCTACCTGAGACAGGTGATTGCTGTCCTGTGGCAGGAGAGCATGGAGGGAGGCATTTATTTTTTAATTATTAAATATTAAGAATAAATTATATTTCTCATTTTATGAGAAAATGAAGCCCTAGTGTTATCTAATGTTCCAATAGTGTGTAGAACATCTCATTTCTTTTCCAATTTTAGGTTCCTGCATCTCACTGTTTAGTTGTATAACCATTTCATAGCCAGTTGTAATCTGGATGGGTTATTAACGAAGCTCAGCTTCTTTTTTTAAAAAAGAACTGTCTTTCCCTCATGCCTATACAATCTTTGGTGAAGATTTTAGATCTATAAACTTTCAGCACTTGATATTCACCCCATAGTACTCATGTACACATCCATAATTTATTCAATCATTCATTCACTCGTATTTACTGAGCACTTGCTGTGTGCAGAGCACTGTACTAAGCTCTTGGGAAGTACTTCTCTCCCCCTCTAGACTGGAAGCTCCCTATGGGCAGTAATTATATCTACCAACTCAATTTTATTGTACTGTCCCAAGCACGTACTCTGCACACAGTAAGTACTCAATAAATACACACTCTTGTGGGTTGAGATTTACCTACCAATAATGACTGCTCTATTGGGCAACAGGTACTAAAGGAAATGGAAAATCTATAGATAGGGATTCTTCACAGTTTAGATCAGACCTGGTGAAGTCATTCCTCTGGAAGGGCTGTTATGTAGTTAAAGATCTGTATGTGGGCCCATTAAGATTCAAAGAACAAATCAATTCTTAAAAACTTGTTAGCAACTGTAAAAACTTTTTAGTAACTAAATGCATTATTATTAAATAGAATAAACAGAAACAGAAACTAGAACTACATTATTTTCTTGTATCCTAGTTTAAATGATTCCTAACACTCCAATTCTTATCAGTCCAACAGCCAGCCTTAGCACTTAGGCATCAACACCCACTTCCAATAATTATATGTACTACACATATTCACATTTATTTCAATGATCTAAGTTAGTTCATCCTAACATGTTACTAGATAAAATCCTTATTCTTTCTCCTCCTCCATCTATTTATAAATGTCTCTTTTATTAGACTATAGGTTAACTGAGTATAGAGCGCATCTTTGCTTGTGGCATACTATCCCAACCACTTAGTTCTGCACAAAACACTGATTTTGATTGATATTGATATGGATATTGATTGATATTGATTGTACAAAATCAATTGATTTTGATTGATATTGATATTGGTATTGATATTGATTGTACAAAATCTCTACAAGTAAGTGAAGCTTCCATTGGAATAGGGGTAGTTGTGCAAGATCAGGAAAAGGAGAGAATAGAGAATAATACAAAGTAGTACACATTTCTCTCGCTACCTACCCCCCATACACATACGGACATTTTCACTATCGCAGATATACTTGCACTCTCTGTCACCCACAATCAACTTAGTCAGATGAACTTTTCTGTGAAGTAAGGTGGCTGCGGTGACAGCAGCAGCTGGAGAAGAGAGTACATACTGTCAACCCTAACACTTATATAATGTGTTATCGCAAATGCTTACTACCATTCTTTGCACAAAATAAGCACTCAATAAATACTATCTATGGGAGTGTTTTGGCCCAGGATTTCCAAATGAGGTAGCTGCATTCAGAGATCAGAAATGCATCTACTGATTCTATTGTATTCTTCCTAGCATTAGTACTGTACACTGCACACAGTAGGCACTCAGTAAGCAGTATTGATTGATTGACTATATACAGAATGCAGTATGTCCACAAGCTATGAATTTATGTAGCCCCGTTTGCTGATAAAGTTGTAGCCTTAATAAAGCAAACACTAAACGGGAAGCTATTTTCTAGGAATATAATAGTCCATATGGTGCACTCAGGTCTCATAATATGCAAATAATAGATTATGTACCTTGTTTTCTGAGCATTCTTAAGTTTGACCAGATGGATTTCCTGAAGCAAGGAATTCACATCTGTTTTTTCCTAATAAAGCCCTCCCCTCAGGTTTAGGAGGAAAACTTTGTATAAATACTCATGAAAAGAAGATATAATTAATACAATAATAATGGCTGGATTTTTGTATTGCACTTTGGTTTTTCCAGTGCTCTTCCAGTACACTTTTATTTTATTCTCACAACATCCTTGTGAAAAAGGGAAAAGTAGGTACTTTTATGCCCATTTTACTGACAGGAAAATGGAGGTCCAGAGAAGTTAAGTGACTTTCCTGGAGCAGAACAGAGCTGTAATTGGAACGCAGGTCTCAAAAATAATAAAAGCAGCAATCAAGGATGATTGTTGCAGCAATAAAATAAAACAGTGTTGACAGACAAATGAGAGGAGGAACAGGAGATGGAAACATAGGAATTGCAAGGATTAACATCCCTCTAATCAGGGGTTTATAATTTAATATTTTCATAAAGAATCTTCCATTTTTCAGTTTAAACATTTGTGCGGACATACGTTCCAAGCCTGTCATCAGACCTCTCATAATCTCCCTGGGAATTTCTGACCTGTATCTGCTGCCCAGGCTCAAATCTTTCAATCCTGGCTCTGCTAGCTGAACATACAACTGTATATATTGCCAGCAGTGCCCCACATAATCTCAGGCTGATGTAATACAATGTCGGCATTATGATGATAGTGCACCACATGCTTGTCATTGTGTCAGAACACTAATGTCTCATGACATACCCATGCGTGCGGCCTTATGAATTTTTCAATGAGGCACCCCAACTGCAAATGGGGAAACTTGAATCCTATTGAAGGAACACTAAGCCTATAGCTGGCCTGAGCGTTTCTTGGCTTGGCAGCTCTCCAACTGGCTGCCAAAAGAGAGAGCTTTAAGAGTGCAGAAGGGGTACCTTTCTGAGGAATGACAACCTTTCTGTTGAATAGCTTGGAAGTCAGGAATTTGAGCTTTCCAAAAAGCAATGGGATTTTGATACCAGGAAAGTCTCTCCAAGGGATTTTTTTAAGACGTAGTTCCAAGCTGTAACAAGCTGATCAGCCTAAGGCTACAATATTATTAATGCTAAGTAAATGTGGGTGGGAAGAAAATAAACTGGGGGAGATTCTGGAGAAAGGCAGAAATGGCAGAAAGAAAATGAATAAAAATAAGGCCTTTTTATTTCCAATCTAGAATTCATAGAAAATGAGTCTAAATACCAAATGATAGAATACATGGACCCATAGTGGCTCAGTGGAGAGAGCACGGGCTTTGGGGTTAGAGGTCATGGGTTCAAATCCTGACTCCACCAACTGTCAGCTGTATGACTTTGGTAAAGTCATTTCACTTCTCTGTGCTTCAGTTACATCATCTGTAAAATGGGGATTAAAACTGTGAGCTGCCCATGACACCTGATCACCTTCTTACCTCCCCAGTGCTTAGACAATAGTAAACACTTAAAAAAATTATAGTTATTATTCCAGTGCTTAGAACAGTGCTTTGTACACAGTAAGCGCTTAACAAATGCCATTATTATTATTATTATTATTATTATTATTATTATTATTATATGTTGGCCATATCATTTCTTCCCTAGGAAGCATCATGTCCCTTTTGTTCCTTGACCTATGGCAACATGGGCATCACCTAAAGCCTCTAAGCTCCCGGTCTGTGGCTATAGGTCTCTTTCATGCTTTACTCCAAATCCCAAGGCAGTTCTAGAGAGCAGATGTTCTAGAGAGCAGATGCAGAGATTCCAAATGCTCTGGGGACCTCAAGAGAAGTGGGATGGGCTCTGTAGACCCAAGGGCTACCCAAAGAGTCTAGGGGTGGCTCCATGCCCTTTGTAGGTCCCTAGAACTAGTCTGGTTGTTCCTGGACTGAGTATGAGAATCTCCCATAGGGTATAGGGCAGGAGACATTACATAAGTGCTTAGTACAGTGCTCTGCACACAGTAAGCACTCAATAAATACGACTGAATGAATAAGCGGAGCAAGCAGCATAACCTAATAGAAGGAGCACAGGTCTGAGAGTTAGAGGAACTGGGTTCTAATTCTGGCTCTTCCACACATCTTCTGCATTCATTCATTCATTCAATTGTATTTATTGAGCACTTACTGTGTGCAGAGCATTGTACTAAGCGTTTGGGAAGTACATGACCATTGGACAAGTCACTTAACTTCTCTGGGCCTCAGTTATCTCATCTATAAAATGGGGATTATGACTGTGAGCCCCACGTGGGATATGGACTGTATCCAGCCTGTTTAACTTGTGCACCCAAGTGCTTAGAACAGTGCTTGTAAATGCTTAACAAATAACACAAAAGATACCATTAAAAAACAACCCCCCTCCCCACAAAAAAAGAACTAACCCCCTAAGTGTTCAGTGTCCAATAGTCTAGACTATAAGCTTGTTGTGGGCAGGGGATGTGTCTACCAACTCTGTTATATTGTACTCCCCCAAGAGCTTAGTACAGTGCTCTGCACAAAGTAAGCACTCAGTAAATATGATTGATTGATTGATCTCATATTTGTTCCATAAATGCCCAAGCAGAAGGCAATTGAGAGAGATCTTTTGGCACACAAAACTACCAAGAAATCTTATAATACAAATGTTTTTTCTCATAAAGCATTATTCTTTTGCATTGGTTTTTCTTTTCTGAAAACATCTCTCTGAGAGCTTACTGTGTGTAGAGCACTGTACAAAGTGCTTTCCAAAACGGCCTTAGGTTTTAAGAGTGTGAGAGCACTGCGACCTTTCACCCTAATTTTGGCTTCCAAGTGATCCTCCAATATTCACAGTAACAATAATGAAGTGGCTCATCTTATAAATTTGAAGTAAGAGAAATTTGTACTTAGAGAGAAGGGATTGTGTATACCAACCAACTCTATTGTACTTTCCCAAGGGCTTACTAAAGGGCTTTGCACCCAGTAAGCACTCAATAAATATACTGATCAAACAAAGAATAAAATGGAATGGAAAAGGAAACAATGTAATGAAAGGAGGAAAGGGGGAAAGAGAGAAAAGAAAGGAGAGAAAAGAGAGAAAGGAAGGAAGGAGGGAAGGAAGAGGGAGGGAGAGAGGAAGGAAAGGGAGAGGAATAAAGGAAGGGAAGGAGGGAGGAACGAAGAAAGGGAGGGAGTGAGGAATAAAGGAAAGAAGGAAGGGAGGGAGGGAGGAAGCGAAGGTGGAAGGAAGAGAGAAAAAAACAAAGAAAAAGGAAGAAAGAAAGAAAACCAAAGTTAAAAAAAAAACTAGACACTTCACTAAATGCAATAAGACCCAGAGGACAGTTAATACAGCTACTCAAAGATCAAGCTGAAGTACATGGAAAAAGGAGAAAAAGAGGAAGTGTAAAAGATTGCCAGTCTGGAAGGAACTTAGGGCATTCCCAAAACTGGCAAGGATTGATTAAAATAAGGTAACAATAGTTCAGAACCCTGCAGGTAATCACCCTGTGTATTTTCCCTGAAAAATCCTTTAAATGGCTTTCAGTGTTTACTGGCATCATCCAATTATAATTCCATCCATTTCTTAAGCTAGATGAAAAAGCTATAGGAAAGGGCTTAAAAGCACAATTGAGCACATAAACCCATGCTATCTGTATTGCATTTATCCTAGTTTAATGGTCCCAATGAATTTCCCCAATCTTGATTAAAAATGTGAGATTTTCTTAGAAAAGACGACATCTAGATGTTTGCCATGAAGGAAGTAATCTTGAAAATAAAAAACGAAAACTCTTCTGAATATAGTTGAAAGATCCTTCAGTAGTATTGTGGGGCTATGATAAAGCAACCCACCACATTTTCAGTTATGATACAGGTTGGATTAAATAAAGTGGGAATTAATATGAATAAAAAGTTGTGAAAGGCATACCTACCTCATTCTTTTTACTTTTCTCATAAAAAATAATTAAGCAGTAAAACACATAATGTAATCAAGAAAGGAATGAAACACAGTGGCAATATGTAAGCTTTTATTTCCAAAGCTTAAGGAATTACTTTTCAGAGAAGGGTACCATTAGACATATCCCAAAACTAAAATGTTAGCAAATGTTCCATACATTGCTACTAATAGATTTCCCTCAAGTGCCTTGATTTCACAATTAATTTCAAATCCCTAAATTGGCAGAATCTAGGTACTGCCTAAACGATAAGATAATGGTTCAAACAACATGGCAAATAGGAATAGATGGGATTTGATTAAGTCCCCTTCCTTCACTTTTAGCAAAATGTTAAATGGTTGATTTTGAAGCCATTCCTGCCTACTGATTTCTTAACCCAAATGCTCTATGTTGTTAGCAAAATAGAAATGGTGAAAATTAATTGTAAACCCAATATGGTTTTACATTTTAAAAAAGTTCCGTTATCATTATTATTGTATTTTTAAGAGCTTCCTATGTGTGGAAAATTGGGTTAAGCACTGGGCTAGCTATGTATAATAACATTAAGCACAGTTTTAGCAGAAGTTGTAATTCTTGTCTTAAGTAATAAATAATTCCAACTCAGTGAATGGACATGATTTCATCATAGAGTCAACGTTAGGTGACAATATTTTTAAGATCTATTTACTACCTTAAATCACATTTTTTATATTACTACCAAAATTTAAATCTTGACTTTTTAATCTCCATCATAAGTGATTAGTATGAAATTAAAACAAGAATAAGTCAACCTAATGTTGTCTAGTAGGTGATATATTATATTCATTATCATAACTTTATAGTTAAAGATTACATGCCACTGTCACAGGAGTGGATATACTTTTAAAACTGAGAACAAACAGCAGCAGAGTATTGGAAAATGTGTCAATGCTGCTATTCTTCAATATTCATTTGAATAGCAATGGAAATGAATGAATGATTAAGCTTCATGGTAGTTCAGCCAATGCACCCCAATAAATTTCCAATCACACAGTGATGTGTATTACCAGAGGGAACAAAAGCTGTTGGATTTCGTATTTTTGGGCTTGACATATTAAATACTGAACTAGAACATTACTTATGTACATATCTTTTAATTATATATTATAAATTATTCACATATTAATGATCGTTTCCCCCTCCAGACTGTAAGTTCATTGTGTGCAAAGAATGTGTCTTCTAACTCTGTTGTATTGTACTCTCTCAAGCACTTAGTACAGTACTCTGCACATACTAGGCACTTAATAAATACCATTGATTGATTGATCGATAACATAAAACAAAAGGAAGGTCATTACTGGATCAGGCCAATGGTGCATTCCTGCCAGTATTCTACTTCCAACAATGATCTCTTTTTCCAATAATCTCTTTTTCCAATGATGCTGTTTCCAAAAGGATCTGTTGAAGGTTTAACCTCAGGTCATGGATATGCTGTCTAATTACACTAATTTTTGTTCTACCTTTCTGACTTTTCCACATATAACGCAATTTGGACCTCTCTTTCATAAGTCTTCTGATAATTTTTGGCCTGGGGAACTTCTACTGATAATGAATTTATGTGATTCCAGTGATAATTAAGCTAATATGTTTCCCACTCACTCCATGGAGAATTATTTTCTTTCAAAATTTCCTCTTTCAAGTTTCAGTGCCTGCTCCCTTACCTAGTAATGAGGATTTCAATTCCATGTTGAAAATTTCAACACAGAAAATGACAAAAAGTGATACACCAAGACTGTAAGCTCATTGTGTGGACGGAACAGGTCTACCAACTCTACTATAGTGCACTCTCCCAAATGCTTAGTACACTGGTCTGTGCACAGTAAGTCCTCAATAAATAATAATGATTGACTGATTCAGAGAAGCTCTTTTTCCGCTAAAGAACTACAGATCCCTACTTTGCTTGTAATTCAGATTACTTAGTTTGATGGGTTGAGTCAAGACATTTTAGACATTTGAAAGCCAAGAACGAATTTTAGTCCAAATCCTACTATGTGATATTGCAATGCAAAAGTAGATTCAATTGAGATTCAATATTGCTATATCCTGGGGACACAAAGTTTACAACATCCGAATGCTTAGAGGCACTTACATATTTTAGCCTAATTATAGCTATTGAGTATTTTAAATTATCTGTTTTCATCTAACTGGTTTGCACCTGGCATCAATTAGCAACAAACCTGCAGGTGATTCCTCCATCTCCAGCCCTAGTCTTTCTCCTTCTCTGCAGTTTCATATTTCCTCCTGCTTTCAGGATATCTCTACTTGGGTGTCCTGCCAATACCTTAAATTGAATGTGTCCAAAACAGAACTCTTCATCTTTACAGCCAAACTCTGTCTTCCTCCTGACTTTCCCATCACCATCCTCTCCGTCTCACAATCCTGTAACCTTGGCAATATCCTCTTTCATTCAACTCACACATTCACTCTGACACCAAATCCTGTTGGTTCAACCTTCACAGCATCACTAAATGTCTCCTTTTCTCTTCCATCCAAACTGCTACTATTCTGATGCAAGGACTTATCTTTTCTTGCCTTGACTACTGCACCAGCCTTCTTGCTGACCTCCCTGACTGCTGTTTCTGCCATCTGCAGTCCATACTTAACTCTGCTGCCCAGATCACTTTTATAAAGGAGATTCAATCCGTGTTTCCCCATTCTCAAGAACCTCTAGTGGTTGCCTATCCAATGCCCTATCAAACAGAAACTCTTTACAATTGACTTTAAAGGATCCATTCAATCACCTTGCTCCCTCCTATCTCACCTTGCTTATTTCCTATTACAACCCAGCACACTATGCTTCTCTAATGCCAACCTACTCATTGTACCTTAATCTTGTCAATCTCACCTCTGACCTCTCACCCCTACCCTGCCTCTGGCCTGGGATTCCCTCCCCATCATGTCCCACAGATCACTACTATCCCCACTTCTTAGCCTTATAAAAATCACCACATTTCCAAGAGACCTTCCCCAACTAAGGCTTCATTTTCCTACTCCCTCTACCTTCTGAATCACCTATGAACTTGGATTTTTACCCTTTGTTCACTCCACCTTGAGTCACACAGCATTCATGTACATATCTGTAATTTATTTTGTTTTCTGTCTCTCCCTCTGGACTAGAAGCTCCTTGTGGGCAGAGAACATGTTTACAAATTCTGTTATATTTTGCTCTCCCAAGTGTTTAGTACAGTAAGCCCTACAGTAAGGGCTCAACAAATATGAGTGATTGATTGATTTGACTGATTGAAAGACTTGCTAGAATCGCTGAAAGTACTCATTGTGAGCAGGGAATGTGTCTACCAACTCTGTTTCATTGTACTCTCCTGAGCTCCTCTTAGTACAGTAAGAGTTTAATAAATTTGATTGATTGATAACAATTTAAACTTTTACAAAACCGATTTTCTAGAGGATGTTTTAGGGGCCAGGTGAATTATTTTGTTCCATTCTAAAGTATAAGATAGTTTAATGGTTGCCAAGACTAAAGAGTTAGAGACTATGAGAATTGCTACCAGATTGGTCAAGTTGAAAGAAAAGTCATAGCTGAGAAGAATACCAGGATAATACACTGAATGCTATGACCACCTCCCTATGTTCATGAGAGATTCTCAACAGGATTTTTCTTCTTCCAATAACTCAAGTAGGATTACATTTAATACTGAGAACTGATCCTTTTGGTGCCTGGGATGGCAGAATGACACAGTAGGTGACTCATCAAGTTTCACAACACAGAGTCATTACTACAAATGGCCGTGTGATTTAAAATGTCAGTCTTAAAATAAACAAAAAGCCACTGTATTTCAAACAGGGGAGGAGGACATTTTCAGGAGTGGCAGGAGCAGCTGTAATTCCATCCCTTTGGACAAACAAAATTCATTCATAACTCTTAACAGGGTCAAGAAACAGCTATCAGTGTAATTCTTAGAAAATGAGTAAATCTTACGTTGCTGGAAAATGACTACCCATGAAATGAAATATGGTTTTTCAGATCAAAATAAATGATTAGACATAAGTCTCATTTCTTTAAAAATGTGGTTACATTTCCTCTCTTCCACATTTTTCCTAGTAGTACAGCTATTAGCTTTCAGTTTTACATAAGCAATTTTAAATTAAAAGTTTCTGTATAAATTCTGCTAGCCCTTAAGAAAATTCTTCTAAGGCATAATCACTAAGTATGACTTTCCAGATGAAGCTTTGTGTGCATTTGTGGACAAATGCTTAAAAACTCGTTATCTAACTATTTTCTATTTATCAGTATTATCTATTTTCTATTTATCAGTACCCTATTCACTGTCTAAGTATAATCAATCAATCATATCTATTGTGTGCATACTGTGTGTAGGGCACTGTACACTTGGCAGAGTACAACACAATAATATCAGACACATTCCCTGCCCACAATGAGCCCACAGTCTAAATGTAATGAAGTGTAAGGTTCCTGTGGCCAGAAAATACATTATTTGTATTGCATTATCCCAATAACTTGAATACCATTACAACTACTACTAGAAATGGTCATACATTCTAGATCTTGAAGAGTAAGTGTTCCTGAGAGGATAGGGAAGTCAAAAGATATAGAAGCGAAATATGTGCCATTTTCCTAAAGAAACTTCCAAAAGAGGGTTGAAGAATAAAAATGCTGTCCGTCAATCAATAGTATTTATTAAAGTCCTTAATATGGGCAGAGCACTATAATAAGCTTTTGGGAGAATACAACAGACTTGTGGAAAGAGCCCTGGCTTAGGAGTCAGAAGTCATGGGTTCTAATCCCGGCTCTGCAACTTGCCTTTTGTGTGACCTTGGGCAAGTCACTTAACTTCTCTGGGCCTCAGTTACCTCATCTGCAGAATGGGGATGAAGACTGTGAGCCCTACCTGGGACAACCTGATTACTTTGTATCTCCCCCAGTGGTTAGAACAGTGCTTGGCACCTAGTAAGCGCTTAACAAATACCAACATTATTATTATTATTCTACTTGGATTCAAGGAGCTTCAGATTAGTAAGGGAGGCACATTAAAATGGATTACAGGTAGAAGGAAGCCACAGAGTTTGAAGATATGGACCTAAGTGCCATGGGTGGGCAAGGAGGACAGTGAACATGAAAGTGCCTGGTGATGTGGAAGTGAAGTGGTAGTAATGTGGCGAGTAGGGTGGGGAGATAAGAGATTAATCAGGAAAGGCCTTGTGGAGAAGATATGCTGTCAGAAGGTCCTTGAAGAGAGGGAGATCAATGGTGGCCGTGATGTGAAGGGGTAGGGAGTTTCAGGCATAAGAAGAATGTGAACAGAGGTCAGCAGTGAGAGAAGAACAGGGCACAGTGAATAAACTGGCTTGTGAGGAGCAAAGTGTGCAGCTGGGGTGTAGTGAGAGATGAGTGAGTTTACGTAGAGAGCTGACTGAGGACCTTAGAGCCAATTATCATATTTCAATCAATCAATCACATTTATTAAGTGCTTACTGTGTGTAGAGCACTGTACTGAGCACTTTGGAGAGTACAATGCAACAATATAACAGACATTCCCTGACCACTGGAGCTTACAGTCTAGAGACAGGTTTACAGTCTAAAGACGAGCTTTCTGTCTACAGAGTGTAAGCCCCTTGTGGGACAGGGACGGTGGCCAATGTGATTAATTTGTTTCTACCCCAGTGCTTAGAACAGTGCTTAGCACATAGTAAGTACATAACAAATACCATTATTATCATTATTAGAGATGAGCTTCTGGTCTAGGCTTAGGTAATCACTGGAGATTTTTGAGGAGTGGGGAGACAGGCACAAGCCATGTTTTAGAAAATTGATTTGGGAAGCAAACTGAGTAGCATGGTTTAGTGGGCAGAAGCACAGGTCTGAGAGTCAGAAGGTCATGGGTTCTAAGCCTGGCTCTGCCACATGTCTGCTGTGTGACCTTGGGCAACTCACTTCACTTCTCTGCACCTCAGTTACCTCGTCTGTAAAATGGGGATTGAGACTGTGAGCCCCAAGTGGGACAGGGACTGTGTCCAGCCAATTTTCTTTTACCCATTCTAGTGCTTGGGACAGTGCCTGGCAAATAGTAAGCGCTTAACAAAAGCTATTATTATTATTATTATTATTATGCATATACTGGAGAGGGGAGAGAAGGAGGTGGAGAGGTCTCTGAGTAACTGATGCAGTATGGAGTCAGGCTTGGACCGATGTGGTGACAGTTTGGATAGAGAGATAGGAACAGATTCTGGAGATACTGTGAAGAAAGAATGTACAGAATTTTGCGACTGACCAAATATTCTGGTTGAAAGATAAATAGTTAAGGACATTGCCAAGGTTGTGGGTTTGGGAAATGGGAAGGACGGTAGTGTCATCAACTGTACTGGGAAGTTAGGTTGAGGAAAGGATTTGGAGGAAAGGTGAGGAGTTCAGTTATGGACATTGTGAGCTTAAGGTGCTGGTGGATAATCCATATTTCCAAAGATGAGGAAATTCAGGCCCAGAGAAATAAAGTGACTTTTTTCCAGTTATGTAATAGGCAAGTGACAGAAGATGGAACTAAGAGTTAAGTGCTCTGACTCCCACTCTTTCCACTAGGCTGCTTTGGTTTATAGTAAATTGGGGTGGAGGAAATAAATCTTTTTGGAAGAGTATAGAGACTATACATCAGGATATGTTCTTTCTAGTACATGTAAAAATGAGATATTTTATACAATTAAGCAATGAGGAACACCCATCTACCTAGGGCCATTCCTTTCATCTTTTCATAATTTTTATACCAGAACTTTTGGCAGCAAACTTGCATTTGACAAAACATTGTTGAAATTACTGTACTCCTTCAAAGGTAGTGTTGTGAATCTTTGATGCTTCATTTCCTTCTGAAGCTTTCCAAATTTTGTCCATAAGCATTTTTCTCTTGCAGTAAAACTGACAGGTTGCTGCATCTAATGTAATTTCACCTATGTTATTTATCAGTCATGAAAATAAATGGGAAAACTAAGAGGAAAATATGTAAACTCAAGCTCTTCTGAATGATTCTCTACAACCCATATGATCAGGAGGCTATTTTTCCACTGGAATCAAATGCTCATTAAATTCAGATAATCTATTTTGATTTGATTTTGCATGCACAATATGGTTGGGACTGCCGGTCCCACATTAGCATTTTCTGTCACACGTGCACTCATAGGTAAATTTCAATACCGATGGTATCTCATAATTGAAAAAAAAAATGCTTTATGAATGTAAATATATTTTAGTGTGAGCTGGTTGTAAATAGTATTCCTGTAATATATGATAAAGAAAACATTTCCTCTTGCATGAAGGATAATTGTGCAATTCTAATTTGGGTTAAAGGATTTGGTGATGCTTTAAATTCCTGGTTACATTTATTTTAAAAGTAAATTCTGAAAAATCAGGAAAATACTATAATGGTGAAATCCTGATGAAAGCCTGCCAAATTTTGTATTGATTTTTTAGGAAATAAAAAAGTGATCCATTCTTAAAACTTGGATCAGTTTAAACAGGTCCAATTAAATAATTTCAAATTTATTCTCTTGTATAAGGTATTTATTATACAGTAATTGCATTTTCTCCAAGATGTGTTTATTTTTCCTAATAAATCTCTAAGTAATTATCATGTGGCAAACCCTTCAGCACAGAGAGCAAAATTTACTTGCCTTGTAATTATAATACATGCTCAGGCACTACATAACACCTACTTTAGAGGAAAATAGCTGAGAGATTTCATGAAAATAAAATATATAGTTATTGTTCAATCAGGGTAAATTAACTAATTTGTAAATGACCCATTCATTCTCTTGTTTCGTCTTCCTTACTGTAACCAGGAGGCAGTGCTTCCAGAGAATGAGACCAATGGTCCAAGGATATTTTGGGGTTAGGGAGAGGAAGGAAAAGGAAGAGACAAAGATAGAAGAAAAAGATGGACAGGGACAAGAAAGCTAGATAAAGGATCAGAGGCAACCAACCAGTGAGAGGCAGAAACAGAGATAGCCAGACCCTCATAAATAGACTCTCAGGCAGATAAACACACATGCAATCAATCAATCACATTTATTGAGCACTTGGGAGAGTAGAGTATAACAGTTGGTAGAGATAGGGAAGCTTCTGAAGGAGATAGGCAGAAATCGATCAATGGTATTTATAGAGCACTTACTTTGTGCAGAACAATAAACTAATCACTTTGGAGAGCACAATACAACAGAGCAGATGCATTCCCTGCTCCCAACAAGCTTAAGTCTAGAGCAAACATTAATTTAAATAAATAATTTACAGTTATATACATATGCGCTGGGCTGGAAATGGGATGAGAAAGAGCCCAAAGAGCACAGATCCTAAATGCTTAGGACTCTTCATAGAAAGATAAAGGCAAATAGGGGGCATGATTGAAGTCTACAAAATGATAAATGAAGTGAATTATAAGGGACTGGACAGGGTGGATATGTAATTGTAGTTCAACATCATCATCATCAATCGTATTTATTGAGCTCTTGCTATGTGCAGAGCACTGCACTAAGCGCTTGGGAAGTACAAATTGGCAACATATAGAGACAGTCCCTACCCAACAGTGGGCTCACAGTCAACAGTTCCACAACACTAGTTTGAAGAGACACCGATTGAAACTTGAAGGTAAGAATCATATTTAATTTGTTACCACGTGAAACTGGGTAGGTTCAAAACATTACAAGCTCAAGAAGGATTTTAGTACTTTATGGACAAGCCGTGGAAAGTGGGAAGGACAGCATTCCTTTTGGCTGTAAACACCCTGTGGGCAGGGAGCATGTCTATCAAATCTGTAACATTGTACTCTCACAAGTGCTTAGTACAGTGCAAAACAAACAGTAAGTACTCAATCAATGCCATTGCTTAATTGATATAGAGATAAAAGTTAAGGTTCCTAGATGTTGCTAACCACATGACATTGAGCCAGCGGCATCAGCAAATGTTCTGGTTTTGGTTATCATGTTGGTAATAATGGAAACTCCAGTTGACAGCAAAACCTTGAGCAACAGCAGCAGCAAGAAGTCATTAACCTGCAGGTGAGTTAAGTAGAAAAGACCACAGCTCCATAGCTTTACTTTTTCTTTTGGCCTCTGCCATTCACCGAAAAGAGATGGCTAGAGGTTTCATATTAGGTGCAAAAAATGGAATGTGAGCTTGGCTACTGTAGTTTCTTCCCTCCTCCTGTTTTTTTTTTTTTTCTCATTTCTGTAATACGTTTATTCTGGGCTGATAACATGTCTACCAACTTTGTTATATTCATCATCAATCGTATTTATTGAGCACTTAGTATGTGCAGAGCACTGTACTAAGCGCTTGGGAAGTACAAATTGGCAACATATAGAGATAGTCCCTACCCAACAGTGGGCTCACAGTCTAAAAGGGGGAGACAGAGAACAAAACCAAACATACTAACAAAATAAAATAAATAGATATGTACAAATAAAATAAATAAATAAATAGAGTAATAAATATGTACAAACATATATACATATATGCAGGTGCTGTGGGGAAGGGAAGGAGGTAAGATGGGGGGATGGAGAGGGGGACGAGGGGGAGAGGAAGGAAGGGGCTCAGTCTGGGAAGGCCTCCTGGAGGAGGTGAGCTCTCAGCAGGGCCTTGAAGGGAGGAAGAGAGCTAGCTTGGCGGATGGGCAGAGGAAGGGCATTCCAGGCCCGGGGGATGACGTGGGCCGGGGGTTGATGGCGGGACAGGCGAGAGTGAGGTACAGTGAGGAGATTAGCGGAGGAGGAGCGGAGGGTGCGGGCTGGGCTGGAGAAGGAGAGAAGGGAGGTGAGGTAGGATGGGGCGAGGTGATGGACAGCCTTGAAGCCCAGGGTGAGGAGTTTCTGCCTGATGCGCAGCACTTACAGTGCTCTGCACACAGTAAGTGCTCAATGAATAGGGTTGAATGATTGATTCTGTGATGTATATGTTATGTGTGTCTTTGTGTCTAGGTGAGTAGGGAAATATTCAGACTGTAAGACCAAAACTCTATTTTCATATCACAATTATCCAGATAATTTGTTTGTTGACAGATTTAGGACAATTTAAGTGATCTGTCATTTGATTGATTCATTTAATGATTCCCCTGAATAAGAGAATAAAGAGAAATTGATAGGATATAAAATACAAATTAAATATTTGTGTGCTACTTAAAATATTCAGATTTAAGTGATATAAAATAGAATACCTTTTCACCAACTTCTCCTTTGCTTCCTTCAGAGCCACGTTCTCCCTGTTGTGAAGAAATTATGGTGTTAATAACAGTATATATGTCTTTATCTAGGTTCAGTGCAAAGGAAACTATTTTTAATATTAGATATTAAAATTGACAAAGAATCATTTCTTTGATTAATCAATGAATAAAAACACAGTCATGCATCCTAAGATATGGTTTTCAAACTAAATAGGTTTCATTCTTTATTAAGAAAGTAATTCTCTAAGATGGTAGATGATTGATAGAGTTGTATAAAGCTAGCTAGAATGAACATTGCACCCAATTTTAACGTGGTGAATGGGACAGGCTCAAATATCTATGAAATCATTTATCAATAACCTCATACTCTCTCCTGACAACTTAGTAAGAGTCCAACAGCTGGTTCGTACTATAGAAAGAGCCTTCTAAGTTGTGGAGTAATCTTTCCTTGAGGGTGCCCTCCCACTCTGTCTCCATATCAAAATTTTTAGTAAAAGATGCAAGATCCATTTCTTCACTTAGGCCTTCTATGAATCATAGACCAAGCATTCTGTAATCCTACAAGCCTGCTTGCCCTCTGCTCCCTTGCTACTCCACCTGTCACAGCTCTAATGCACTAGAGGAAAGGGAAAAGTTTCTCCCTTCCATTTCTGCTCTAGTGCCTTTGGGAATATAGAGCCATTAAACTCTGTAGCAAAGGCAGGCAATCCCTGCTTTTTGGGGACATTTCTAGAGTGTTACAGAGAGGCCTCTGTTATATCTTGCCTAAATGATAGGTTGAAATTTGGGGCATGTTTTATGAAAGACTCAATCATCTACTTTTTAAATTCTGGAGCGCGGTTTAACTTAGCCACTTGATTCAAGCTGACATCTAAGCTGCTAAATGCCTTCAGCACATCAGCCACACTGTAAGCATGATGCAGCCACCACAAACAGCTGCAGAAAAGTCCGAAGTTATTTCCCAACAAATCAATCTGCACAAATCTTCTGGCATGGAACTTGACTCCCAGATGCAGCATATGCTCTATCAATGAATGATTCTGTCTAAAACTACACTAAGAACATTCAGATCCCTGACATTTCAGCCACTCTATCCATCTTTGTAAGTACTACTCACACTGAGTGATAAGTGTATTTGACTGAAAAATCAAAATATGAATTATTCCAGGATTCCTTTAATGAGTCCCATTTTCAATAGCACTTTTTACCTGAGATCCATGAAGCTCACTAATGTCAGAGGTAGTAGATTTAGGTGTTGGTCGGCTGTCACACTGTAATGTATTTTAATGTCTGTCTCCTTCACTAGACTGTAAGTTCCTTGAGGGAAGGGATCATCTTTACCATTTCTATTACACTGTATTTTCCAAACCCGTTATGATCCAGTAAATGCTTAATCAATGCCATTTATTGATAGACATTACACCAACACTGTCTTCACTGATGTTGGATAGCTTAAATAGTGGTATTGGCATTTGACTGTGGGTAAAGTTACTGTTACTTTGACTACCATAGTTTAGAATGCACAAAAGATTTTTCCTGAATGTTCGTGGCTTTAGATATTAATCCCACTCATCCGACATGGACAAAAATGCATTAGCCATGTCTACTCCTGGGCATTATTTCTATAGTAGTTTTCTAGTTGCTTTTAAGTGATTTAGCATGTCTATCACCGCATCTCTCCCGGCATCAAAAACATCTACGCTGACCAGTAAATTGCATTTTGTGCTGCTTCACAAGTTGCACAAGATAATTGCAATGGGGAAAGTGTCAAGAGGCTGATTTCAATGGTTAGATATCACACACATGCAGTCACTACTCCATATGCAGTACACAGTCCATATTCAATGTTGGTTTAGTAACTGAAAGGTCATATGTCTACAGTGAACAATGGAAGGGTAGAAACAAGGTAGATGCAATCATTCAATTGTATTTGTTGTGAGCTTATTGTGTGCAAATCACTGTACCAAGCGCTTGGGAGAGTACACTATAACAATAAAGACATATTCCATGCCCACAATAAGCTTACAGTCTAGAAGGGGAGACAGACATTAATATAAATAAATAAATTACAGCTATATGCATAAGTGCTGTGGGGTTGGGGGGGGGGATAAATAAAGGGAGCAAGTCAGGGCGATACAGAAGGAAGTGGGAGAAGAGTAAAGGAAGGCTTAGTCAGGGAAGACCTTTTGGAGGAAATGTACCTTCAATAAGGCTTTGAAGAGGGTGAGAATAAATGTTTGTCAGATATGAGGAGGAAGGGCATTCCAGGCCAGAGTTGGGATGTGGGCTAGAGGTCAGCGGCAAGATAGATGAGCTTGACATACAATGAGAAGATTAGCATTAGAGGAGCAAAGTGCGTGGGCTGGGTTGTAGTAGGAGAATAGTGAGGTGAGATAGGAGGGGACAAGGTGACGGAGTGCTTTAAAGCCAATGGAGAGGAGTTTTTGTTTGATGCGAAGGTGAATGGGCAACCAGTGGAGTTTCTATAGGTGTGGGGAAACGTGGTCTGAACGTTTTGGTAGGAAAATTATCCAGGCAACAGAGTGAAGTATGGACTGGAGCAGGGAAAGACAGGAGGCAGGGAGGTCAGCAGGGAGGCTGATACAGTAATCCAGGTGAGGTAGGATAAGTGCTTGGATTAATGTGGTAGCAGTTTGGATAGAGAGGAAAGGGCAGATTTCAGTGATGTTGTGAAGGTGGAACCGACAGGATTTAGTGATGGATTGAATATGTGGGTCGAATGAGAGAGAAGAGTCAAGGATAATGCCAAGGTTAAACTGGAGAGGGTAGAACAAGGTAGAAGGAGGAGAGGAGTGAAAAAAAGAGAGGCAAATGGAGAGGGAGAGGAGGGACATAGAGCAGAAGTAGAAGAGTAGGAGAGGGAAAGAGGGAAGGAAAGAGTCCTACTCTTTGCTGCCAAAAGGCAGTGATACTTATTTTATTATTTATTTATTATTTATTAACTTGTTTATATTAATGTCTGTCTCCCCCTCTAGACTGTGAACTCATTGTGGGCAGGAAGGAATGTGTCTGTTCGTTGTTACACTGTACTCTCCCAAGCTCTTAGTACAGTGCTTTGCAGTAAGTGCTCAATAAATACGATTGAATGAAAGAATGAATGACAGACCACAACAGACCAGTTTTGGGGGATGCAGCAATGAAGTTAATTGGTAGCCAAGAGCAGGTGCTCTAGACTTGGAAGTATTAAAGTTTATATAGCCATTGCTATGGATTGGTAGCCCAGATATCTCCCACACACTCCAAAGCTCTGTGGGGTGGAGATCATAGTGGGATGAGTGTACGACTCATGTCACTGGGCTCCAGGGATAGAGCAAGAGGAGCCTCTGCCCAGACATGGGGTCCACTGAGGACAAGAAGTAGCCTAGAAGACCCAGGGTTGGGAATCCAGGGGGCAAAAAGGAAAGCCAACACCTTGGACTCTTTTTGCCCTCCCAAGGCTCCAAAAAGATCTGGGAACAAATCTCCACCTTGGCCCAATTTAGTCATCCTTGTGAAAGGACAAGGACTCCATTTTTAAGCCTACTGAGGGTAGAAAGGATTTCAGGGGAAGATACATAGGATAAAGAACTTTGCAGCTTCAACCTTTTAAAGAGAGGAAACATTTTAAATATCCTAGTTTATCACACTCCTTTTCCTAAGGAAATAAATGCAAATTATAAAGACCTAAGGATTGGAAAATCTTTGAACTCTCATTCTTTGAGGATGCTCCCTTGACTAAATTCATTAGTCACTGTCATGTACAATGCTAATTAATTTGGAGACAATGGTTGTCTGAAGGATCGTTCAAAAATGGGAAAGAGGGTTATTTGAAAAGCAACTTTACCTGAGGTCCACTGGGACCTGGTGGGCCAGAGGCAGCAAGCAATCCATCTTCTCCCTGAAAAACAGACCTAAAATAGATTTCCAATGCCACTGTGGAGGAATAAGAAATTTCTTGGACTCTTTGCCCAGACCAAAAAGTGGGATAGAAGGCACTAAAGACCAAGACACATCTATGCTGCCTCTGGGTTCAGCCTAAGTATATCCTGGGAATAGGGTTAGGTTTGGAGGCAGCAGCTTGGATCAGAGATCAAAGGAGACTGAACTTTTGACTCCTTTTGACTCCTCTTGGGGGAAAGGTTTCAGCAGGCATTCATCAATTTCAAATCTTCGGGACTCTCTGACCATTCTTAGGACAAGATATTATTTTTAATCCACGTATAATGGTAAAACAATAAAATTAGCTCTGCTATACTATGTGTTTAGATAGAATGTTGTTGAGGGGTTAGGGAACATTCTTACAACAATGTGCATCTGTGCAGATACAGCCAGGTTTAGTGGAAAGCACGGGGTTGAGGGGCAGGTAGACAGGGTTCTATTTATTGCTCTGCATTTTCCTGCGTGATCTCTGACAAGTCACAATTTATTTTTGCCTCAGTTTCTTCATCTATAAAATCGGGATAAAATACCTGTTCTCCTTCTTTCTTAGACTGTGAGCCCCATGTGGAACAAAAAACTGTGCAGGCCTGATTAACTTGTATAGACTCCAGCACTTAGTCCAGTGCTCAGCACAAAGTAAGCAATTTAATACTACAATTATTATTATTATTATTATCATCACCATTATTACTACTACTACTGTAAAGGCTAAGACTAAGGCACATTGAAAGATGTCAAGGGCTATGTTTGTGGAAGTAGTGATCCTACAAGTTAACTTCCAAGTTGCCTGCCTAGACGCCAATCTCATGACACTCTGGGCTTTTTCTGGGCTTCCACCCTACTGTCTCTATCTCCTTACCTCTGTTGACACACTGCAAAGCCATAGGAAAGTTTACAGAGTTTTAACAAGGTTATAATAGGCTGAGAGACCAGGGAGAGACCAGAGAACTGCCTGGGGGCTGTCACTTTTGGAGATTGTCAGAACACAGAAAAGGTATGCAGGAGGATGGTGTTCCAAGGCAAAAATACCTTTTCTGTACAACTTCAACCCAACTCTCTTCAACCTTTCTAGGAGGAATGTCAACATAATGCATGAGAAATAAGCTTGTAACAGAAGCATAAGCCTGCACAAAAGCAATGGCAGCACTGATACGATGACAGAATCTTTGAAATCACATCAGAATTGAATTTACATACATGGTAATTGAGGCACACAGAAGTTAAGTGACTCAACCAAGATGTGCTGTGTGGCATCAGTGAGAAACTAAGAGGCCATTGAAAAGTCAAACGTGGCAGTCCTGCTGGTAGGATTGCCTACGTTACTTTCATCTAAACTGCTAGATTATGTACTATTGTAGTTTTTTTCCAATTTTTCTCCTAAGGGAGAGCTTAGAAACATGCTAGAGAGCTCTCTGAATTTGGAACCCATTACTACTAGGCTAACCTACTCCCGGGTTTGTGTGGCCTCTCTACTACATTGGGGTAGCAAGAGAATGAAGACCCCAAATTGCCTCCACAAACAGCCCATTCTGGAGTTCTTTGTAACTAAAAATACCAGTGCCACCTATTCCAGAGCCCACAAGTATTTCTATCTCTGGGTCTTTGAACCTGTGACTAAAGGTGTTTGAAAGAGTTAGGACTCTGAAGATAACAAGGACCTCTAATAGCTTCTCTATAGTGTCAAGGTCCAGCCCAAACTATTACTAAGGTAAGTTTGGGATAAGAACTAAATGAGACTTCAAAGTCTCCCCTAGAACATTTTTTTCACATGGTACCTTAATGCTTAAACTTCAAAATCTACTCCAGGACAAAGACAGGATATAGTGACATAACATGGCAATGTATGTTTTAGAATGAAGGAAACTGATACTAAAACATCCCTTTGACATACAAGTTTGTTAGTTTATGACATCCTATTCTGCTGACACATAGGAGACATACATGATGACACACATTCCTCCCCATCCAAACCGCTACATCACTGGTTCAATCTCTCTTCCTATCCCGACTGGATTACTGCATCAGCCTCCTCTCTGATCTCCCATTCTCCTGTTTCTCCCCACTTCAGTCCACACTTCACTCTGCTGCCTGGATTATCTTTCTACAGAAACGCTCTGGGCATGTTACTCCCCTCCTCAAAAATCTCCAGCAGCTGCTTGTCAACCTACAAATCAAGCAAAAACTCCTCACTCTCTGCTTCAAGGCTCTCCAACACCTCACCCTCTCCTACCTTACCTCTCTTCTCTCCTTCTACAGCCCAGCCCACACCTTCTGCTCCTCTGCTGCTAACCTCCTCACTGTGCCTAGTTCTCACCTGTCCCACTGTCAACCCTTGACCCCCGTCCCAGGTCCTTCCCCTGGCCTGGAATTCCCTCCCTCCACACATCTGCCAAGCTAGCTCTCTTCCTTCCTTCAAAGCCCTACTGAAAGCTCACCTCCTCCAGGAGGCCTTCCCAGACTGAGCCCCCTTTTTCCTCTCCTCCTCCCCATTCCTTCTGCCCTACCTTGTTCCCCTCCCCACAGCACTTGTATATATTTGTACAGATTTATTACTCTATTCATTTTACTTGTACATATTTACTTTTCTATTTATTTTGTTAATGTTGTGCATATAGCTATAATTCTAATTGTTCTGATGATTTTGACACCTGTCAACATGTAGATGTTTTGTTTTGTTGTCTGTCTCCTCCTTCTAGACCGTGAGCCCATTGTTGGGTAGGGACCATTTCTACATGTTGCCGACTTGTACTTCCCAAGTGCTTAGTACAGTGCTCTGCACACAGTAAGTGCTCAATAAATATGATTGAATGAATGAATGAATGAGAACAGAGTTGCATAAACTTTCACTGATAATTGCAGCTCCTAAAAAACAGGAGCTACATCTACTTCACCAGTTGTACTTGATTTATAAAATCCCATATTCAGGAAGAGGACCATCTAGGTGCTTAACAAATGCAATTTCATGATGATTACGACACTCTTCTAGCATCTGGAGCTTTGAAAAATCAAAGAAGCAAAAACATGTCCAAACTGCCAGATGTAAGGATGTAGCCTCTACTTTTAACTAGATTTGCAAACACTGCATTCCTAATCATTACTTGAATTTTATTGTCAGGACTTTAATGAAAATGTCATTACCATCTTCCATCCCTTTACATCTCACACTCTATTATCATTTTCTATAAATCTCACTAAAATATATGCTTTAAAGAGAACACATTCATTGTCAACCTTTCTTATTATCTTCAAATCACTTTCCCATCTCAAGGTCTCACCTGGGGAGTTTCCAGTACTCTATCAGTCTCGGCTATGGGAGGGAGAGTCAAGCAGAGGCCTATCCATTCCATTCCTAGCTTGGACAGTGGCTAGAGAAGCAAAGGGAATCTGCTACAAGTCAAAACTCACTCAAGCTGGGCTGCAGCAGCATGGGAGAGAGTCGAGGGCAGAGACTCGAGTTTACCGTGCCATATCTTTACCAAGAAAACTCTATGGATATACTACCGGAACGATTGCAGATGGAGAATGGGGCGTTCTGTGAGAGATGTGTCCACCGTGTCACTATGTGTTAGAAACAACTTGACGGCATAAGACAAGATAACTAACTTTGAAATGTTTTTAAATAGAAAAATGAAACCATTTCACCAGAGATGCTCCCCTATAAACAAAGGAAATATTTGTGAACTTTTTCCCTCCTGGATGAACAAGTGGAGCCAGATTGATATTTGTATCATCTGTAATTTAAGCAGAAAATAAGTTCAAGAGATACTAAACTCCTAAGTAGAGTGATTTATTCCTTTTCTAACTGTACTAGTTTTCTAACGTGGATCTGTGATAAGGAAAATTGCTCAAGAGTATCAGAATCATTTGTTTTATTGTGGAATCTACAATAAAATGGTTTATCAAGCCCTTGTAAGATTGTAAGATTTTCAGAGAAATGGAAAGTCATCCCAGTGTAAATTAGACCTATTGAAATTATACTCAAAGTACCTGGGCAACTTTCTTAACTGTTTTAGAAATAAAATGAGATTTGGGTTATTAAGAAAAATTGGAGTCTCTTTGGAGACTCCTGAGTACATAATAAAAGCTACTCCTGCTGTGAACTGTTTCATGTCCTAACTGTTCTTCATGGCCAGTATTTCAGTTTCCTCCCTATATCAGTTATTCTTGCTTATGACTCAGTGTGTTAGTTATAATATCTTATCTTTCAATCAAATCATTGAGAGAATATGAAGAAAAGGATATATTGTAAAATGAAATGTTAAGACAAGACAGTTTGAATACACTGAGAGAAACAGCTGAAGCTAAACTTAGGAAAAACAATTGGTCAGAGAATAACCTCCAAAAGATAAGAAACCATTCCAATTAAAATATGTATTTTTCCTCTTTATTAATTAGAAAATTATCATGGAAATGATTATTCACTTTGGAAGAAAGCAGAGGTCTCTCTTCCAGACAGATTCCAAGAAGCTGTTTCTCTGAACAGAGTTGGCTTTAGGTGCTCACTGTGGGACATAGGTCATCTGGGTCCTTCCTTCCTACCCATTCCTCAGCAGTGTGCCCAGAAGAAGCTTGGCTTAGTGGATCGAGCACAGGTTTGGGAGTCAGAAGGACCTAGCTTTTAATCCCAGCTCTGCCACTTCTCTGCTGTGAGACCTTGGGTAAGTCACTTAACTTCTCTGTGCCTCATTTACCTCATCTGTAAAGTGGGGATTAAGACTGTGCACCCCATGTGGGATACGAACGGTGTCCAACCTGATTAGCTTGTAGCTACCCCAGAGCTTAGAACAGTGCCTGGAACATATTAAGCACTACACAAATACTATTAAATTTTTTTTAAAGTCTGCATTCACATCAACTGGATGTGAATTCTGGTGTGAGGGTCAATTGTTGGTCTTTATTGCTAGCATTAAGAATGTGAGAAGCATTGGTTAAGTATTTGGGAGAGGATATGCGGAGTTTCTTCATCAGGGTGATGACAAAGTCAACACCCATCTAATTTACTCACTTATTCTTTCACAGTTTATGGAGATCCACAAGGTGGACTCAGCTCTCAGATTCACCCAAGAGAATACCCTTGAAAGTGTCATCATAGTGGTACATTTACCCACAAAATTTCTCCCGAGTGTTCTGTACCTCATCCTACTTCAAGTTAAAATACTTTTTCATTTAATAGTTCAAAGAAAATGAGAAAGGGAATTCTTGTTTAACAAAAAAATTAGGCAATGAAAAGGTACATTACTCTTCTGTGACTGCTGCACAAAACTAAAATATTGGTAGAAAATCTATATAATAAGCAGGGAAAAAAATAAACTTGTTGGTTCAACAGAATGGCATTTGTTAAGCAATTACTATGTGTCAGCCACTGTTCTAAACACTGCAGTAGATACAAAGTAATTAGGTGGGTGACCGTCCCTTTCCTACTTGGGGCTCACAGTCTAAGTAGGATGGCGAACAGGTGTTGATCCCCTTTTACTGTTGAGGAAATTGAAGCATAGAGAAGCTAAGTGACTTGTCCAAGGTTAAACAGCAGACAATTGGCAGTGCTGAGATTAGAGTTTAGTCCTCTGACATCCAGATCTTTGCTCTTTCCATTAGGCCACACCATTTCCCAATAAGAGAAAGAGAGAAGTTTAACAGTAATTTTTAGTTACCTATATGCTTGGGTTAGAAGTCCATTTCTGACCTACTTTTAAGATTTTTATAATGGTATATCATCTTTAACTCCTGAAACTTTCTAAGCTATATTTAATCCTACCTTAAAACTTGTTAAAATATTTTCCAAGATAGAGTAAGCCTTTCTATTGATTGCCTTCATGCTGCTAACTGTAAAAGCACATTACTTCCTCAAAAAAATAGATCCAACTGAAATATCCTCAGAGGAGTCTAAATAAACGTTAATAGCCAAAAGCAGATAGAGATGACAGAGATTTTCTTTAAACAGATCCACCCTCTGTCCCGGCAACATCAAACCAATGTTGAGAGCCCTAAAATAATAATGATGGTATTTGTTAAGCACTTACTATGTTGAAAGCACTGTTCTAAGCACTGGGGGGATAAAAGGTGATCAGATCTTCCCACATGGGGCTCAAAGTCTTAATCCCCATTTTACAGATGAGGGAACTGAGGCACAGAGAAGTTAAGTGACTTGCCCAAAGTCACATAGCTGACAAATTGGCAGAGTCGGGATTTGAACCCATGACCCAACTCCTACCCACCCACCAGAAATGAACAAATCTGATGCTTGCATTAAAAAGTTCTGGCTTTAACCACTATATTGTAGGTGTTTGTAATTTCCATTCTGGGCTATGGTAAAACACACAGGAGGTCACACCTAAACTCTAAGTGATACAATTGCAGTGATCTACTTACTAATGAAAGGGACGATATCATGGAAAGGCTGAGCAAACTCAACAAGACTGATTCTTCGATTTTGAGCCCTTTGTGTCCCATCTGATTATCTTGTATCCATCTAACCCAGTGCTCAGCATGTAGTTTAAACACCATCATCATCATTATCATAATGTCTCATTCATGCTCTAAACCACAACACAAGCTAAAGATATTTCTTAGTCCCCCAGTGAGTATTGGACTTGACAAAAGGGTCCTAAGAATAAGAGAACATCAGACTGAGACTGAGCTGGGTCTCACTGCTCCTTTGCCCACCCCACTCATGGTGGAGATGAATAATTGGCTATACAAGAAAGAGTGAAAGGAATCCATAGTGCCAACAAAATGAAATATAGCTTTAGGAGGTATCTGGGTAACCTAATAAGAAGGCTTTCAAATTATCTTTAGTAGGGACGAATTAGCCCAAAGTAACATAAATTTGTGTTAATTCAGTTGGTGGCTGAAATGTAGGAAAATGTTCAAACCTAGTGCGTTTGAAAAGGAACAGAAGGGTCAACTCATAACAACCCAGGACTACCTCTGAATTCTTTATTCTTAGATGCAAAGACCATGGAAAATAATAATAATACTGATGGTATTCGTTAAGCGCTTACTATGTGCCAAGAACTGTTCTAAGTGCTGGGGTGGTTACACCATAATAGGGTTGTTCCACGTGTGGCTCACAGTCTTCATCACCATTTTACAGATGAGGTAACTGAGGCACAAAGAAGTGAAGTGACTTGCCTGAGGTCTCAAAGCAGAAAGTGGCGGAGCCGGGATTAGAACCCACGTCCTCTGACTCCCAAACTCATGCTCTTGTCACTAGTTCATGCGTACTAAGCGTGCCTGTACTAAGTACTAAGTGCTCTGCACATAGTAAGCTCTCAATAAATATGATTGAATGAATGAAGGAAACAAAAGAGTCAGGAGAAACTGGAGGACTTTAATCAAGACTTTTCAATATGACTAATTTGGGAGTCCTGGGAGAGAGCAGTATGTTGTTCAAGAAAGGGGAAAGGTAGGTGAGGAGAAAGGTAAGGAAAGAAGTTGGCTTCTTTCACACATGCTGAGGCCCAGAAAACTAGCAAAGGCAGAAATTAAGGTGGCAAAAATGACAGCAAAATAATATTCTATTACAAACCTCTTACATGGTAAGAGAAGATAGGTGAAACTTCCTCTGGTAAATCCCTGGAATGTCTATGAGGCAGTATTTGGTAATGATAAAAATCTTATCTATCAGATACATGCTGTTTACCTGGCCACAGATGATCCAACCCATTTATGGTTAGCTTTACAGGCAATTTCTAGTACTGAAAGCAGAATCAGTTTTGATTTGGGGCTTATTAATTGGGAAAGACAAGTCGAGAATTTTAAAAGTGGATAGACAGTTATTGGATATGATCAGAAGATGATAGAATTCATGATTCTTAGGAAAAAGAAACGTCAGGGAGAGAAGGAAAATTAACTTAAGGAAATCAAATATTAATGGACTTAGGACACTAGTTGAAAAAAGCAGTGTGGTATAATGAGTAGAGCATGGTCTGGGAGTCAAAAGGACCTGGATTCTAATCCCAACTCCTCCACTTGTCTGCTGTATGACCTTGGATAAGATAATCAACTTCTCTGTGCTTCAGTTATCTCATCTGTAAAATGGAGATTAAGACTGTGAGTACCATGTGGGACATGGACTGTGTCCACCCTGTTTAGCTTGCATCTACCCCAGAGCTTAGTACAGTGCCTGACACACACTAACTGCTTAACAAATACCACTAAAAACAAAACAAAACAAAACAAAAAATCCAAGAAAGAAACTTAATGAGATAAATAGGTCCAGGGAAGCCAACTAAAAACAGTATTACAAGGTCAGGAACTGTTTGAAAAATATAAGAAACGTAACAAGGTGCCGAGTTTGCTAAATCTAGAACTTGACATATCTGAAAGTCAAATTGAGAAGGCTACAAAGGTGGAATTTAGGCTAGATCACTAAGGGACAAGTATAAAGAAATAACGTGATGGGGTTAGGACAGGGTTAGAAAAACTGCAGCTGGAAAGAGGAACAACTCTCATGAGATAATAAAAAGAAACAAAAAAAAAGAAATGTTCAATTACATTAGCCAAAAGAAAACACGAGGGAACATATTGCCTCTTTGTTAGACTAGAAGGGAAAGCAGTAACAGAGGACTGAGGGTAAAGCCTTTAAAGTGTTTTTTCAGTTCTCTCTCCAAAAAGATCAGATAGGAAGAGTTAACTACATTTCCCAACCTCAATTTAGAGATTGGAAAGACATGTAAAAATAGAAAAAGAGAGTTAAAGATTATTCTTAAAAACTGGATATATTCAAATCAGCAAGTCCTAATGACATGCATTAGAGAGTACCTAAGACTTCAGAAGATATTACAGACCACAAGTTATTAGTCCCTGGATTTCCCCAACCAGAAGGCACACATCCTGCAGGTAGTAGCTGTAGCTGAGGTCAAGGCTGGACTCATTTTAGCCCACGACCCACTCTGAGTTTAGAACTGTTGGTGATCCTTAGGCCAGTTAAAACATCACCCTAATACAAAGGGATTGAGAAGTACAATTATTTAGGAATCAATAAATAGGAAGTTGCCCTCCTTTCGATTATGGATTTCATATGTCTCCTTCCTCCGTACCTGACCTGGCCTTTTCTCTGGCACGTGATTTCCTCTACCAGAGGCATAAATACGTAAATGTGTAGATTGCAGGATAGGGAGCGGATCGGGTGGCAGGCTTCAGGCTCAAACATGCCCGACTACAAGACTTTCCTCCTGAGTTGCTTGAGGAGTGGATTGGGAGGCAGGACCTACACTGATGTCAACGTATCATTGTGCAACGTAATAATAATAATAATAATGATGGCATTTATTAAGCGCTTACTATGTGCAAAGCACTGTTCTAAGCGTTGAGGAGGTTACAAGGTGATCAGTTTGTCCCACAGGGGGCTCACAGTCTTAATCCCCATTTTACAGATGAGGTAACTGAGGCCCAGAGAAGTTAAGTGACTTGCCCAAAGTCACACAGCTGACAATTGGAAGAGCTGGGATTTGAACCCATGATCTCTGACTCCAAAGCCCGGGCTCTTTCCACTGAGCCATGCTGCTTCTCTGCAACATATGAGTGGCAGATGTCAATCATAGGAAAGGCAGCACCATGTTGGGTCATAATTCAACCCCTTCTACTAGGGTTTGCTTTTTATGCGAATCATACCCCCACCACATACCCAATGAAAATATTTAAACATGCTACAGTACTTCTATTTTCCAAATGACTTTCACACCAAGTACCTCATTTTGTCCTTATGATATCCTTATGAAGGAAGGGGGACTAGGTATAATTATTAATAGTAATAATAATAATAATGGTATTTGTTAAGTACTAAGTGTAAAGAACTGTAATAAGAACTGAAGGACTGAACTAAGAACTGAGAAGCAGTGTGGCTCCGTGGAAAGAGCCCGGGCTTTGGAGTCAGAGGTCATGGGTTCAAATCCCAGCTCCACCAATTGTCAGCTGTGTGACCTTGGGCAAGTCACTTAACTTTTCTGGGCCTCAGTTCCTTCATCTGTAAAATGGGGATTAAGGCTGTGAGCCCCCCGTGGGACAACCTGATCACTTTGTAGCCTCCCTGGTGCTTAGAACAGTGCTTTGCACATAGTAAGCACTTAATAAATGCCATTATTATTATTATTACTACTAAGTGCTGAGGTAGATACAAGATAGGTCCCATATATGGCTCCCATTCTAAGTAGAAGGGAGAGCATACATTGGATTCCCTTTTTGCAGATGAGGGAACTGAGGCACAAAGAAATGAAGTGACATGTCCAGTGTCACACAGCAGGAAATTGGCAGAACTGGGATGAGAGAAGGAGCGTGGCTTAGTGGAAAGAATACAGTTTTTGGAGTCAGAGGACATGCGTTCTAATCTTGGCTCTGCCACTCATCTGCTGTGTGACCTTGGGCAAGCCACTTAACTTCTCTGCGCCTCAGTTACCTCATCTTTAAAATGGGGATTGAAACTGTGAACCCCAAGTGGGATAACCTAATAACTTTGTATCTATCCCAGTGTTTAGAATAGTGCTTGGCACCTAGTAAGTGCTTAACAAATGCCATAATTACTATTATTAGAACCGAGGTCTCTGACTTCCGGGCCTGTGCTCTTTCCACTATGGCGTGCTTCTTCTCTGTATAATATACTCCCCACCTTGCATATGAGAAAACTGAAGAAAATGAGGCAGCAGGAAGCTAGAGAACATGCCTGAGAGCACATAACCCAAGTCCAATAGTAGAATCAAAACTATCACCAAGGCCTCCCAACTCCCACTTGGGGAGCAGAGGCGTCAGGTGTGAGGTCACCTCTGATGTAGAAATTCCAAGAAATTATCTTTAGAGCATAGCAGCTATTGCTTTTCTCTTCGTACATTCTATACAGAGAAGATGAATTAACAGAAGAGTGCCTTAATATTGATTCTTAGTTTTGATTGGACTTACGCAAAGAGAGAACACAAAAAGGGAAAGATGAGAGTTGTTCCTCCTAAAATAAACATCTGGGTGAAGAGACGCCCTACTTGTGTGGGTATCTCCAAGTGGCCTCTTCCTGGAACTCCAGCTCTTTCTACATGTATACATTAGCTTCAGATCATTTACTGCTATCAAATGAAATGACTTGAAAGTGCGAGTCTGTCTGAATATAACAGAATTTGCATATGAATCCCTTAATGTATCATAACGTCACCTATAAACTTTGTTCTATGAGGAGATGAAGAGATTCCATTTTTTATTGTTTTAATTCTTAACATACTACATACTACATACTACAAGTGGCCTCTTCCTGGAATGGTAATTGGAAATTTTTGTTAGATATCCAAGTGCCCCATTGCCAGCACTCCACTTTTGCGGCTAGTGCAGAAACAAACTTTAACAACCCAGGTGGATTCCAAAGCCTACTTTAAAGTGCATGGGTTCATAAATTCAGTTGTATGTTACAGAAGTATTGTTGGATATGTTCAGGCACTTTCAGGTGATCCTAGGTCCTGGGTTCTAGTCCTGGATGACAGAGAGCACTGTGGATGGTGTACTAAAGTAGCTAAAACAATTTGCCAGCACCAAATCAATCAATGGTATTCACTGAGTGCTTACTGGGTTCAGAGGACTGTATTAAGCACTTAGCACAGCATTCATTCAATCGTATTTATTGAGCACTTACTTTGTGCAAAGCACTCTACTAAGTGCTTAGGAGAGTACAATATAACAATAAACAGACAAATTCGCTGCCCACAAGAAGCTTACAGTCTGGAAGGGAAGACAGACATTAATTAATCATTGACATTTATTGAATGTTTACCATAGGCAGAGCATTGTACTAATAATAATGATGGCATTTATTAAGCACTTACTATGTGTAAGCTTACACTGTTCTAAGTGCTGGGGCGGTTACAAGGTGATCAGGTTGTCTCACAGGGGGCTCACAGTCTTAATCCCCATTTTCCAGATGAGGTAACTGAGGCACAGAGAAGTGAAGTGACTTGCTAAAAGTCACACAGCTGACAATTGGCAGAGCCAGGATTTGAACCCATGACCTCTGACTCTAAAGCCCGTGCTCTTTCCACTGAGCCACGCTGCTTCTCTACTAAATGTACTAAATGCCTGGGAGAATACAATTCAACAGAATTAGCAGACACTTTCCCTGACCATAGCAAGCTTACAGTATAATATGAATAAATTATTTATAATATATCATTTAAAGATATGTACATAAGTGCTGTTGGGGTGAGAATGGGGTGAGCACCAAATGCCCAAAAGTAACTGAGCCAACCTACTTTCGTAAATTTGTTGGCTCTACGTTCATAACACATTTGTCCCTTGACAGCCCAAAGGACTGAATTTAAATTCTAACCTAAGGAGAATCAAATGCTACTGAATAGGACCTAAATAGTGAGTCTAAAATAATTCCTGGCTTTCACCAGCCTGGTGGGAAAGATAAGAGCTGCCGTAACAGCTCCAGGAGGACGTGGTGGCGGCTGCTTCTGCTGTAGCAGTCACTGGCTACAGTTGTGACTGTGGAATCACCTGGCAGGAGTAAGATTCTGTTCCTTTAGCCACAGAATCTTTCTGATTTTTATTTTTATTTTGTGTTATCTGTCCCTGTCTTTTTTGTTGTCTTAGCTTTTTGTTTCATTCATCTTTGTGTGCCTATTGCCAGAACCCTCCCTTATTTTATATTCTTGGATTCTGAGACCCCCAAAAGTGTCAGGGACCATGATGAATTTCCACCTGTATCTTCATTCCCAGTGCTTAGTACAGTTCTCTGAACACAGTAAGTGTTTAATACTATTGCTACTATTACTGCAGAAAATTTGCTTTGGGGCACATTCTGGACAATGGTTAGAATAAGTCTCCATTAAGCTCTTCTTAAGAAACCTCATTTTATTAATTTTCTTGAACATTATCAAAGAATCATTTAATCATTCATCTGACCTAGAAAATTAGCCACCAAATCTTTTTTCTTTGATTGAGAAGGTATTCTGTCCAACTAATCTATCAAGAAAACATTGCTTACATAGTTGTTGCTAGGTAGAACAGCTTTCTTACATGAAACAGAGACACAAAATAAGTCAGATATGGTGTGCAGTATCTGAGATAACATAACCTTAATTCATTTAAAGCGGACAATGACTTCTCTGGCGTCTAGACAGTGGAACTGTATATGTATATGTTTTAAAAGTAAGACTAGCTTTCTGATCAATCAATCAATCCATCAATCGTATTTATTGAGCGCTTACTGTGTGCAGAGCACTGTACTAAGCGCTTGGGAAGGACAAGTACAAGTACACGTTGGCAACATATAGAGACAGTCCCTACCCAACAGTGGGCTCATAGTCTAAAAGGGGGAGAGTCTAAAAGGGGGAGAGTTCTGATATTTAACACACCATAATATTCCAGTGAACCCTCACTGAAAAAAACCTATAGATTGTTACTCAAAATCCATGAAGCCTATCACAAAGCTGCATAATGTGGTATATCTTAATTTTACCCCTTTTTCAGAAATAACTCCAGCTCTTTCTACATATATACATTAGCATCAGATAATTTACTGCTATCAAATGAAATGACTGGAAAGTGCAAGTCTGTCTGAATATAACAGGATTTGCATATGAATCCCTTAATTTATCATGTCACCTATAAACTTTGTTCTATGAGTAGATGAACAGATTCTATTTTTTATTGTTTTAGTTCTTAACATACTACATTCATTTCTTCAGATTGGTATGCTACTTTATTTCTCTAGTAACTCATTTTCTTTGTACAAATACAATATTTATGTGTTTTTTAACCAGGTTCACATACAACAAATTAACATTTGAGGATCAGATGGCATTTTATTTTGTTCTAATTTAGTTCTAGTTTCTGGAAAACAAATAATTATATTATTAGAATTAACATTTAAATTAATCTCTGAAATAAATAGATAGCAAGCGTTTGGATTGGGGGATAGAGCAAATATTTAATAATCCAAACAAGTAACATTATTCATTAACACCATAGACAGATTATTTTAGGGAACATGTGATTTTTTAACCATTACATTTCTTAGAAAAATGAAATCTATCACCTTTTATGTTTAAGTAACTGTGAGAAGGTTTTATGGAACTAAACTTCACAAATACTACATAAGGATAAGTTTTACAACTGCTATAAAACCGTATAAAGTACATTAGCCTAAACCAAATATTTTACAAGTTACTAAATCACTACAAAGTTTATAGACAAACCATAAACCAAACTGAGATGGGCACTCTATTTTCATTTTAATTTTAATGCCTTCATTAGATTTTGATTGTAATTAAAATCCCATATGTATAATATACATCTTTAGATAGTATTTTTCTGTGAAATTGCCTGTTCATGAGCTGCCTATGGTTAACAGCAGGGTCAGTAGTTAGAATTCTAGATTAGGGAATTAGCAGGTCTGGTTTTACTGCAACTACTGAATTGAACTTGGAAACATTTTTTCCATCTATAAAATGATAATAATATCTCCTTCAGAATTACGCCTAGGTACTTTTGCTTCTGGCACGAGAGCATTTTTACATTCTGGTTTTCCCCATTTTAACACACCATAATGCAATTTGCAGTTGTTAGATATGATCAGAAGATGATAGAATTCATGATGTCAAAAGGAGGTCCTGAAAATGGTAACATTCCCTGTAAGCAGCAAATTCAGCAGTTTAAGGAACTATAATTCCATGCATACCAAGGGAAATGGGTTGCTCTCACCATCAGTGATGTCACCTTTGAAATATGTGACAGTATTTTATGTTTCCCTTTATTTTTATGTAGTTATATATGGTCATTGCCTCAGAGCGCATACTACTTGAGGGTAGAGAATATTTCCTCCTATTCTTTTATAATAGCTAGAGTAGAACTGGCATCATATATACTGTCAATGAGAAAGCCAGATATGGATAAAGTAAAATCACCTCTGGAATCCATTCTATAGAGGAAGTTACACTGGTGATCTGCAAATGACCATTTGTTAAAATAAGTTATTCATTGTTAACTAAGTATTCTACAACTTCCCCTTAAGTTCCTTTAGTATTTTTAAGGCATTTGTGAAGCACTTATTATGTGCCAGGCACTGTACTAAGTACTGGGACTCTAGCTAATCAGTTTAGACATAGTCTATGTCCCAAATAGTGCTCACAGTCTGAATCCCCATTATACAGATGAGGTAACTCAAGCACAGAGAAGTTCAGTGACTTGCCCAAGGTCACACAGCAGACAAGTGGTGGAGCCAAGATAAGAACCTAGATTCTTAGACACTCAGGCCAATATTCTACTCCCACTAGTACATACCGCTTCTAATCAGATCTGTTTACATTTAATTTACTAATTTGGTCCAAAATATCAAATGAGGTCATAATAGTTTGATCATCTCCCTCTGACTTGTTTGTTACAAAAAAAAAAACCCCAACAATTTTGCAGTGGGAATTTCTCCAACACTTTCCTTAATGGAAACCAAATCATACATTGAGTTTTCAACTATTTCTCTTTCATTCGTAAGTGTACCTTTAATTCCATGATCAGCAAATGGTCCCAAAATTCCCTAAACAACATATTTCTTTTGATATATTTAAAATGTCTCTTGGAATTTGTTCTCCAAACTTCTCCCCTTCCTCACTAATTTTTTTTGTACCCCAACTTCACAGACTTTCCAGTTCTCCTGTCAGGATTTTTCTTTGGGTGACCCACAGGGTTTATGTATAGTTATACCTAAAAATTACTAATAATTTTTAAAAATTCAGTAATTTCATTTTAAGAGAAATGTGTTAATGGAGCAATATTTTACTGGGTGACAAGTGGGCAGAAGAAGATGTAATCAGCAATATACCTGGAAAATTGAAATGTTGCAATGCCGAAGACCAAGGCAAACATGGGTGATGAAGGGTGGTGCACAGTATCATTATGGGTGGAAATTCTCTGGGGAACTTTTATTTATACTAAAATGCTGTTCAGGTGACAGAAGTTAGGTATGAACCCAAGTGGCTCATATCGGTGATGTTTTACAGATGAAAGTAAGAAAAGTGAGAACTTTAATACATCAACATCATCATCATCATCAATCGTATTTATTGAGCGCTTACTATGTGCAGAGCACTGTACTAAGCGCTTGGGAAGTACAAATTGGCAACATATAGAGACAGTCCCTACCCAACAGTGGGCTCACAGTCTAAATACACATAGCATTTTGGAAGTGTATGTATTCTTTGTAAAATTGCCACAATAATTTAGTCATGTTACGTTCCTATGATCTAGAAAAAAAATTCCTAATCAATACCAGAAACACCATATTCTCCTTTGACACCCACTTCACCCTAGGATTAACAATAATTAAGACTTACAATCATCATCATCATCAGTATTTATTGAGCACCTACTCTGTGTGAGCACTGTACAAAGCACTAAGCACGTCCCATTATGTATGGGAAGTATTTGTAAATCAATCAAGCAATAGTACTTATTGAGCTCTTACTTTGTACAATGCTTGGGAGAGTACAACAGAGTTAGTGGAAATGATATAAATGGGTGGGCTACCAAAGTTATGAGCAATTCACAGATCAGTAACTTCTCTGCACAGATTTTTGCTGCTAATTTCTAGTCTTCTAAATGTGACAGAACTATGTCATTGAGTTTTGGAATCATTCAACAATTACTGAATGTCTAAGTGCTACATCATTCCTATGAATCAATGCTTTATCATAGCAGGAAAGTTTGTATATGTTAATGAAGTTTAGAGCTATGCCATTAAGCGATAGGCTCTCACCAGGGCTGATAGTCTCTCATAATGGAAAGCCAAAGTGTCAAACAAAGTTGATTCACCTGTGCTGGGCAACAGTGGCATGCCAAAGAGTCAAAGGTGGATGATCAAATGATCAAAACGTTGGTCAAAGACAATGGCAGAGACTTAAATTTTTATGGCATGGAAGAAAGCAATAGCAACTATGTCTATATTTTTTATCCAGAAAACTCTATGGATAAAGTTCATAAAGTCGCTATGAATTGGAAATAACTCAACAGCGTTTGATGATGATGAAGTGCTACATGCTGACAAATCTAACAATTTACACCCACTTTCTCCACTAGAAGAAATACAATCTAACTTTGCCCTTCCATTATAATTATTAGAAGTTGGGGTAGAATCCTGTTTTTAATAAATTTACAGGTTTCATTGATGTGCAGATAGCATATTTCAACAACAAAAAGTATGCCACTGTAGCTCCTAAAAATATATCAGAAAGTCAAAGAACATACTGTTACAAATATAATTATGAGTAATATGATTTCTCAAGCCTGTTCTAACCTAATAGGCTATTCTAACCTAATTCCCTTCATATTTGAGATGTGGTCACTGACAGTGAGTTTACCATTGGGTGCAATTTTGCTGAAAAGTCCCATGAGGGATTGATAGTACAGACTACAGAATGTACAAATGTGCACACACAGATCATCCCTCTTCTACTAGGGGGAATTAACCTACCTAATTATTCAAATTTAAATTTTAACTGAATTTCAATTCAGTTGATCGGATGGCAAAAAGATCTGTCCAGCCTTTAAAGATCTAAAAAAGACCTAAAAAAGCCTAAAGGGATCTGTCCAGTCTCTAAGCAAGAGGATAATGACTGAATCATCCAGGTAGATGATTATCTGTTCTTTGCTCCAACATCTCCAATAAGAAATATTGCCCACCATCTTGGCAGTTTGTTCCAATTCCTTTCAGAAAAGATCTCCTTCCCTTCTGCTGCTTTAAGTCCATTTCTACTTGTTTGATTCTCAGTGGTTGTGGAAAGCAACCATTCTGTGTCCTCATGAAAGCCCTTTCACATGGCTGAAGATTGTTATTAAATCGACTGTAGGCGTCTCTTCTCCAAGTTAAAGTGAAATTCCTTTTGAACCCTTGGACCTAGTTTCCATACCTTTAATTGTTTTTCATATGCATTCAAGGTCTGCAGGAAATCTAGACGGCGACCTCTAAAGAATTGCAAACAAATGCTGCTCTCCCTTCTATTTTTCTCCAATTATTTGCATTTTCATTGGACTTCTACGGAAACAGAGAAAATGGCTTTGCTCTTCCCAACCTGACCCAGATATCTGTTCCAATGAGGGCAAAGGGCACCACATCACAGGCCAGATGCCTGACTTCATAACTTTTAGAACACTGAGATAATGTAGTCATTCAGAGCCTGGGATTTCACCTTGTATGTTCCTACCCCATTCCTTGTTTACCTCATTCCTGTTCTCTTGCCGCTGACCCAAATCTCTCATCTCTGGTAATGCATTCCAAAAGCTCCACTCTTCTTCTTGTCCCCTCTCTAAATTCCTCTGCATCATCCCCTATCCTATAACCCTTATATTAATTGTGATATTTATTAAGTTCTTTCTGTGATCCAGGCACTCTATGGATGTGGTCTTTGGAAGACCTAACTCCATCATGGGAAAACTGTCCTTCATCTTCAACCTCTTTCTGTCCCATCCACTCTTCCTTCTTACCATCACCAAGAACTGCACTCACCTGATGACACTGTATCCCATGCCACTCCATCCCCAGGAGACCTCACCTTTTCCCATCTCCCCCTATCATGGAGAAACAAGGAGTTGGCCTACTCCTTTTCACACCACTCTACTCACTTTATTTGTCACATTTCCTTATTAATAATAATAGCTATTATTATTATGGTACTTCAGTGCTTACTCTGTGCCAAGCACTGTTCTATTTATGTAGATACAAGTTAATCAGGTTGGACACAGTCCCTGTCCCACATGGGGCTTACACACTTAATCCCCATTTTACAGGTGAGGTTACTGAGACCCAGAATAGTTAAGTGACTTGCCCAAGGTCAGACAGCAGAAAAGTGCCAGAATCAGGATTAGAACCCAGGTCCTTCCAACTTCCTGGCCTGTGCTCTATCCACTAAGCCATACTGCATCTCTTCCTCTGAAGTCCATGTTATCCACCTCTACCACCCACTACAACTACTAGTTGTAGTTATCTACTCCTCCCAGGCCTGGCCTGGCCTGGCTTAACCTCTGTTTTTCTGAGGGACTGGTGTCTTTCTCTTCCTTTTTTTTCCTCCTCTTTCACACTGAGCCATGTGGACTTCAAATTCATGTGGATGTTTTTGATGATCCCAAGCTGCCTAATTCTTCTTATGCCTCAACTTCACAGCCCTTCTGCTCCACCACAGCTCATCCACACACCAACCTGATATATTAGATCTTGGCATCACTATTCATTATATCATTTCTACTCTCACCAGTTTGGAAATGCAATTCTTTGGCCACAACCTCCTAACCTGACTTTTTGCCCAAATGCTTCTTCTCCAGTGAAACTATTCTCTCCCCTTATGGAGATTTTAAGATTCCCTCCACCTACTACAATCTATCAGGCCCTACCTGGATAGCCCACCAAATTTTCCCTCTCGATGCAGGTATCCATGCCCACAACACTGTCTTCTCTGATTAGCCCTCTATGTGGCCCCTGTCCCTCCACTGATCACATATCAGTAACCTCCAGGAATGCTGCAGAGAGCTATTGGCAGAAATTCCGTCCCTAGACCAACTTAGCCCCTTCAAATTCACCATCACTTGCTTCAACTCCACCCTTCCTTCAAAGCAACATTACTTCTGTCTCAACTATCATTCCCACTGCCCCAACCATAGTTTTGAAATACCACTAATTCCCTCCTGAAGAACCATGACACCCACTTTCCACCTTACTTGTCCCTGAGGCTCTTGCCAACTAAGTTGACCAAGCTGCTTCCACTTCCTTTCTTCCAAAACACTTCTTGACCCTCTATACTTTTGTTTTCATTCTGTTTACTCCTCTAAGACCACATTCTCCAGGTTCAACAACACCATCCTTCTTGGAAAACTAATGGACTCAACCCCATCCTAGTCTTCATGGACATCTTGGCTGCCTCTGACACTGTGAATCACTCCTATCACCTGGAAATGCTATCAAACTTTAATTTTACCAACAGAGTTCTATACGGTTTTTCTCTTACCTTCCGGCCACACTTTACTTCCGCACCCAATAACTGTGAGTGTTCTTCAAGGCTCTTTCTTAGTCCAACTCTTCCCACTTTTTACTCATGGCTTGAATTACCACATTTATGCAAGATTCCCAAACTTCTCTCTCTTTAGCCTCAAACTGTCACTCCCTCTGCAATCTCACATTTCCTATTATCCTCAAAACAACTCCACATGGATATTCCACCAGCATCTTTAGCTTAATATTTTTAAAAATTGAGCTCATGTTCCCATCCAAGTCTTCTCCTCCACATAACTTTCCCATCACAGTTGACAGCACCACTATCCCTCTGTCTCTGCAGCCCAGACCCTCAGGATTATCTTTGACTCCTTCTGCTCTTTGAACTCTGACATTCAGCTTGTAATTAAAATCTGTCAGTTTTCCTACACAGCATTACCTACCCTAATCTCTACATCCAGAAAACCACCACCCTGTGTCCAATTATTGATCATATTCCAACTAAACTACTGTTTCAATCTCCTCCTTTCCTGCCTCTGGTGCCTTTTGTCCCAGTCCATACTTCACTCTGCTGTCTAGGTCATTATCCGAAATCATCTTCTTACATTCATTTTGCCAAACCTTAAAATCCCCCCATGGTGCTTTTTCCTTGCTTCTTGAAGCAGAAACACCTGAATGATGACTTTAAGGAACTCCAATAAGCTCTTATCTACTTTCTTTTTCCACAGCATCTTACATAACACTCCTCATAACATTCATTCCTCTCAAGCTAACATACTCTCTGTGCTTCTCTCTCTTCTGTCTCACCTTCTTCACTCAAACTTTTCTTCCTGTCTGGAACTACTCAACTCTTCAATTCTGCCAGCATATATCCCACTGTTTCTTCCAAGCAACTTTGAAATCACATATCCTCCATATGATTATATTTTGCATCTAAGGCCTTCTACTGCCACAGCACTGTTGTTCTACCTCTGCACTTATGCATTCATTGATCATCTGTAGCATATGACTTGCATATTCCACTATTTAAACATGTACTATTTAAGCACATGTCCATCTTTCCATTCCCTTTTTCCTTTAATTTTTTTTTTGTGCTTCTGGAAAACGTGACTAGATTGTGAGCTCCCTAAGGACAGGGATTCTTCAAACTTTATTGTACTTTCCCAAGTGCTTAGTATAGTGTTTTGCACATACTATCGATTGATTGATTGATGCTTTTGCTGCAGACTGATGCATATGGTTTTTTTAAGTCTTAAGGAGATCTTTAGAAGGGGTGGGTGTTACTGTGAAGGGGTGAATTAAGAAATTACCATCAGTAAATATTAACAGCCTAGAAATATTTGTAAGCCAGTTGGAAATTTGTCTCTCAGAGTTCTTGAACAAATTGACCCACCCTTGATCTTTTCAGAGCTGTACGTAAGCATGAAAAGTACTGCATGAAGTTATTTTAATATCTTGAATACCATATCCTTTCTGATGGTGGTGGTCATGGAATGAACTCTATCTGGATTAAGGTCTTGTCAGATTGGACATTATGAGGGAGGTTTCACAGTTTATTTCTGGATTCATTTGGCAAAGTGACCAACTTATTAACATCCATAGTGCACAAAAGGAAACTAAGCCTGTGGGTACAAAATCCAGCAAGTTCATTCAGTTTTTTTTTTCTTGCTTTAATTTTCTTAAAGATTATTCTTGGACCACTCAATGCAAAAACTCAGCATGAGTGATTCTAGATAAGATGACTATTAGGAAAAAAAGGATATATGAAGGAAACTAATTTAAAAAGTTAGTTCTGAAAAAGTACTGGTAGTCTAAAAAGTAGAGACCAATTCACAAAAAGTTTGAATTCCTAAATCTCAAAATTGAATTGTTCTTCTATTGGAATTCAGTGAACATTTCAAACTACTCAATGTCAACAGTACTTATAGACTTGGGGAAATATTATGTTGCTAATTTACTTAGTTTGCCAACTTTGGATGCTAAGAAACAAAAATGAGAGAGTGAGAAAAATTATAATAATTAAGCCCGGATGAAAAGAGAGCATTAATTATGGTTTCAAATCCTGTCATGGAGTTATGCCCTTAAAACAAGGACATTTCTAGATAGCCTGGTTTAGGGGCTGTGGAATTCTGAAGACAATTCCCTACAGTAACCTAGCTGGAACCTACCTAGCCTTTGCTTTCAAAATTCAGTAAATTCATTTAAAATTATTAATGGGATATGAACAAATAAGAGGCCTTCCCCAACAAAGCCCTCATTTTCCCTATACCCTCTCCCCTCTGCATCATCTACACATTTGAACCTGTATCCTTTAAGCACTTGATATTCACCTCACCCTCAGCCCTACAGCATTTATGTACATATCCATAATTTAATGTGGGTCCCCCTCTGGACTGTAAGTGCCCTGTAGGCAAAGAACGTATCTACTAACTGTTTTGTACTCTACCAAGTGCTTAATACATTACTTTGAACACAAATCAAATCTCCTTGAAGAGGTCTTCCCCGACCAAACTCTGATCTTCTCTTCTCCCACTCCACTCTGTGTCACCCTTGCACTTGGGTTTGAATCCTTTATTCACCTCTCCCTCAGCCCCTCTAGACTGTAAGTTTCTTGTGGGCAAGGAAGATGTCTACTGACTGGGTTATCATGGCATAGTGGAAAGAGCACGGGCTTGGGAGTCAGAGGTCTTGGTTCTAATCGTGCCTCTGTCACTTATCAGCTGTGTGACTTTGCGCAAGTCACTTAACTTCTCTGTGCCTCAGTTACTTCGTAAAATGAGGATCAAGTCTGTGGGCCCCATGTGGGACAACCTGATTACCTTGTATCTACTCCAGTGCTTAGAACAATGTTTGGCACACAGTAACCAAATACCATCATTATTATTATTACTTACTCTCCCAAGCACTTAATACAGTGCTCTGCCCATAGTAAATTCTCAGTAAATACAATTACTGAATTGATTGAATAATAGACTGAACACAGTAAACACTCAAATTCCAATTGATTGATGTATTCTGAGATAATGGGGACTAATTCTCAATTAGGCTTACAAATATTTACCTTTATAATGAAACATTTCATGATTGATAAATTTTTATTGTTTTTATTGAAATTCCTCAAGATACAAAAAACTTGGCAATGCAGAAAGCTGCCAATTTCAGGCAACTTCTCCAAGGTGAATTCAATATTGCAGTTTTAAACTGCTGTTAACTAATTTATTTTACCACATTTCCATAGTCAACATTTTCATTTTTGTTGTCATTGATAGATCATATATTCTCTTTTTGGCACCCATATCTGCTCAAGACTATCGAAGAGTTAATAAAAGGGCACATTTTATATGTTACACAGATTTAGCACTCTATCTTACCTGTTCTCCCTTTTCCCCCTTCTGACCAGGTAAACCTGCTGGTCCTGGCAATCCTGATTCTCCCTAAGTAAAAATACATTTGTGAATTACCAAAATGCATATATAGTGACAAAACTATGAAGCGCTCTATTAAAATGATGTTGCTTATCACAGAATTCATTCATTTATTCATTCAATCATATTTATTGAGCACTTACTGTGTGAAGAGTACTGTACTAAGCACTTGGGAAACTACAATACAATAAATAGTGACATTCTCTACACACAACTAGCTTATAGTCTAGAAGTGGGCAGACAGACAGACATCAATACAAAGAAATACAATTACAGATATGTTTATACGTGCTGTGGAGCTGGGAGGGGGGAAGAGCAAAGGGAGCACATCAGGGTGATGCAGAAGAGAGTGGGAGATGAGGAAAAATGGTACTTAGTCTGAGAAGGCCTCTTGGAGGAGATGTACCTTCAATAAGGCTTTGAAGGGATGCAGAGTAATTGTCTGCCAGATTTTAGGCAGCACAGTGAAATATGAACTGGAGTTGGGAGAGAGAGGAGGCTGGAAGGACAACAAGGAGGCTGATCCAGTAATCCAGGTGTGATAGAATGAATGATAAGTATTAACATAGAGGCAGTTGGGATGGCGAGGCAAGGTGGATTTTAGCAATGTTGTAAAGGTAGGACCAACAGGATATTTTTGGATTGAATATGTGGGAATGACAGAGAGGAGTCAAGGATAATGCCAAGATTATGGGCTTGTGAGAATGGAAGGGTGGTGGTGCCATCTACAGTGATGGGAAAGTCAGGAGGAGGACAGAGTTTGGGTGAGAAGATAAGGAGTTCAGTTTGGGACATGTTAGGCTTGAGTTGACGGAATAACATCCAAGTGAATGGATTTTAGTGAATGAAATAGGGCAGAATGAAATAGGGGCACTTGATATACCCAGAAGAGGATCAAGGAAAAATTGTTGATTGGATCTGCAGTGTCCAAACAAATTTTCTGAAGATCATTTTTTTGCCTGGGACTTGATCTACCAAGGGCAAACCTGTCATTAAATGTCAACCTTACAATGTCTGTCTCCCCCTCTAGACCGTAAGTTTACTGTATTCAAGGGTATGTCTACCAACTCTGTTATATTGCACTTGTCCAAAAGCTTAGTACAGTGCTCTGCACACAGTAAGCACTCAATAAATATGATTGATTAATTGACTGATTAGGAGGAATTGTACTGTGTAGGCAGGATAAACATTTTAGCCAGGTACAATTAGTTTAATTTCAAACCAGCCTTGAGTGTTGATTAGACACTTGATTAGACAAACAGAATATGGGGCTTTTCCAGGACCTACTCCTGTCTCCTTCCCTCTGCCACCCTGAATATTAGCCTCCAGGCTGATGATATGGTGAGGGGAGTTAGGCAGAACTGCTAGCATATTCAGGCTGCAACTGTCAATAATAATAATAATGAAGGCATTTATTAAGAGCTTACTATGTGCCAAGCACTGTTCTAAGCACTGGGGAGGTTACAAGGTGATCAGGTTGTCCCAAGGGGGGCTCACAGTCCTAATCCCCATTTTACAGATGAAGTAACTGAGGTACAGAGAAGTTAAGTGACCTGCCCAAAGTCACACAGCTGATAATTGGTGGAGTAGGGATTTGAACCCAGGACCTCTGACTCCAAAACCCATGTTCTTTCCACTGAGCCACGTGATCAAAGTGAATTCTTGAATCAATAAGCAGGCAGAAGGATGCTTTTTCATTGTAAAAAATACCCTGCTGCATGATCTCAGCCTATTATCAGCTTTTCTATGTGGAACAGTAAAAAAACACCCTAGGATCAAATCTCTCTAACAATTGCAGGCCAGAAAGTCAGAGTGACATCAGTGATAACAGGACACAGGGAGAATTTTTTTCAAATTGTGATTTGGGGTTGCCTAGCATTATTACTGTCACTATCCTCTTTCACACAGCCAACCCTCACTTATTTATTCATTCATTATTCAATTCATTCAATCATATTTATTGAGTACTTACCGTATGCTGAGCATTTATTCAGCAATAATTATTTTGGGAATGGATATCTACTTAATAGATTATCCAATACCTCTGCTTTCCCTTATTCCTCTGTTGCTTGCCTTTTGGACATTTCATAACTTCTTAGCACTCTTTGCAAAAATCAGGAAAATCAAGAAAAGATGAAACTCAAAATAAACAAATATTACTAGTTTGCTACAGGTAAGAGGTGAAATGATTGGCTAAACTGAGGTTGTTGAATGCATCACTGAATACACTTAACCATGTCATGTTGGAGTCTTCCATGTGGTCACAAAATGACCTATAAGGCAAAGTTTATTCTTAAACACTAATCAGATCAATCACAGCTTAACCATGCTGTTACCACAAAGTTTTTCTCTTTACACCATCTTACCTAAGGGCAAACACTCACCCAAAATGTTAACATATTTGAGAATTTAATTAATACTCTGGTTCCAGCATGACTCATATACAATGGTTTGATGATCTGATGCTGTGACTGAAAGTGGAATAACTCCTTTAGCCTGTCAAAACATACGTGATACCCAGAGAACAGACTGTTGCCATATTAGCAGGCAAAGTAGAACACTGCATTTGCCCAGGGCGAAAAACAGGATTTGGTTTGCCATAAGGCATGGGAACATAGACTCAGGAGACATATGCTGGGTTTTATGTACTTTTGTCAGTTTACAGATGTTCACAGATTCCAGAATGAGGGTAAAACAGGGAATTCCTTCCTCAAGCCCTCAGCATGGCCTAGTGGATAGAATATGGCCCTGGAAGTCAGAAGGTCATGAGTTCTAATTCCGGCTCGACCACTTGCCTGCTGTTTGGCCTTGGGTAAGTCACTTCACTTCTCTGGGCCTCAATTACCTCATCTGGAAAATGGGGATTAAGACTGTGAACCCAATATGGGACAGGGATTGCGTTCAACTCGATTTGCTTGTATTCCCCCTGAGTGCTTAGTACAGTGCCTGGCACATAGTAAGTGCTTAATAGCTTAACAAATGCCATTATTATTATTATTATTATTATCATTATTATAGACGCTGATTCCAAGGAAATAGCCATATCAAAAAAAAAAGGAATCAGAATAGGAATGAGTTCCCCACAGTGATTTTCTCATAGTAAGGTAAGAACTCTATTTTCAGCTTCTACTCTTTCCTCTGCAGCTACTGTTTAACTTGGTAGCAAGGTTGAATTTGGGGTTAAAGACAGACAGAAGCTCAGAGAGTGTTCCCCACCCACAAAGTCCCTGGCATAAAGGAGTTTGGGGCAGAAGACTATGTAACTCTCCTTATCTTCTCTCCTTGCCCCACCCAGGGCAGAATTGATCTAGCTAAACAAGCTAGGCTTAGAGGAAGCAGAACTAGAATCACTGCCCTCCACTTGTTTCACTAAGCCTATGATGGTGGGATAATGCCCACATTGAAGAAATGTCAGGTTCATGGGCTCCACATTACCCTGTAGGACAGCTAGCCCAATTCCTCTATCTATACTTAGAAGGGAAATAACTTACTTTATTGGGAAAGCACTGGCATTGGTCTCTAAATTCCTGCTTTGATTGTGCGTGAGTCGGGAGCCTCCTGGTGTAGGCAGTCACTGATGATGAAGAAATAGTTTCCAACTGGTCCTCCTGTGGGCACTCAAAGACAAATGGAGGGCATAAATTTGCATGAACTGCAACCAATACAACATATTTTGCTCCTACCAATTCAGTGATAGTACAGTTCATTACAAACTGGGAGATCCTTTACCAATAAAAAGCTGCCACTGGTGATTTAAAGATATAACCTTTGCTCTTCCATAGAGGAGATTATTCCTGAAGTACTACCCACAAGAAATACATCCCTTGTGCTATAATTACACTCCTCTGACAACTTGAAGGCAAGTTGCTAAAATAATGTTGCCATTAAAGAAGCCAATGACTATCTTTGGCAATAAATTACTAAAATCGTATTCATATAAAATAATAGCAGCATACAATAAAGCAAAGGTGCAAAACAACAATAATTTCCTGTAGATAAGCTATTTTACAAGAAAAATCAGCATTTCAAAATTTCAACATTTAGACAAACTCTCCCTATTAGAATAGAATCACGGTCTAATTTTCTCTGGTTAAATAATCTCTTTAAACATAGTCCATTTACCATTATAATTGTTAAAACAGCCAAAAAGGAAGCAACTGTTTTCTCAAATATCCAGAAAATTTGGAACCATCTGTGAGGGAAAATTCAGTTAATCAGAAAACCAGAAAATCACCAGGACTTGTTTCTAATGCTTTCCCCAGATTCACTGAATTTTTGCTATTTCTTCTGCTCCCTTTATAGGAGCAAAGACTGTTCCTTTCAGGAGAATAGTACCTTGCACTGGAGTTTAACTGTGAATTTGAAATGTCAATTTTAGCTGGCTAACTAATGGAGACAAAAAAAAAACTACAGTAAAATGGCCACCTTGCATTAATGCCAATATTTATATTGTCACAAGCTGCCTGCCCTTCGATTTGATATTTGAGCCTATCAAATACCTATGGGGGCAGGGAACGTATCTACCAACTCTATTATCTACTAAGCACTTGGTATAGTGCTCTGCATGCAGTAAACACCAAATAAATATGATTGATTGATTGACTGATAAAACATCTTGAAATGTCATGTGCTATAGAAGGGAGTTAAAATATATAAATTCATGAGGTAAGAAGGATTTATAAAGAATAATGTTGAGAATTTAAATTGCAATCATAAAATTAATTCCTTTTCCTATCTTAATTTATATGACAAGCAATGTACAGTATTCAATCTAGTTTCAGTTGATTAGGTCTGTGGTTTCATAATCCATTTATTTTAGACATTATGATTTTAATCACTGAATTAATTTCTCAACACAAACAGTACCCGAATTGTTCTCCATAGCAAATAAGATGTAAGCTCCTTAACCTTAGTTTTAACTTTTGTTTACTCTTCTTTTGTTTTTCAATTTATGCTTACTCTACTGGGAATTTTTAAAGCTTTGCTTTCCTTCTCCATTTCTAAAATATCTTTCATAGATCACCTTCCTATTTAGAAAAAATCCATATATAGAATTAAGAAGTCTTCAGCAAAATTAACTTTGTTGTCTTATGATCTGATAATATTGACATTTTTATAGATAAAAATACAAAAAGCATCATCTGTGGAACACAGTGAAATAATGACCCAGCAACATTGTGCCATTAAAAAATTGAGAGCAATGACATTCTCCAATTTTCCTTTAGTTTTACCTGTAACTTCTCAATTGCTGGTTAATGCCAGCATTTCTTAAGATATCTGCTTTCTACAAGCATTAAAAAACAGACACCTAGGTAATAGAAAAATGTGCATAAACAGCACCTAATTTTCTCTCATAATTTTGTTATGAATCTTTCTCTTGCCCTAATTCCAAAGTAGTCTCTGGAAACACCAAGTTCACGTAGGCCAGTCACAAAGTTCTCAAACATTTTTCCCCCTGCATTTCAAAGATCACATCATTTTATGGCAAAAGACTAATAATGATCAAAAATATCACTTTAAAGTTTATGAAAGCATCAAACAATTAATTTCAAAAATTCACTTTTATTTTTAAGGGTCTATCCAAAAGCTCTCTTATTCCCTGACAAACTATATGGCTTAATGTTTCAAATGCTAAAGGTTTAACACCTTCAGGATTTAAATGTAGGGCTCCAGGAAGTCTAGGTGCTTCGACCTGTGGGTAAGTAAACTAAATCATCTTCCCAGCTATTTATAGTAAGAGATTTGTCAGGCTTTCATCTGACTTGGAATCTAAGCTGTAAATTGAATTTAGATATGTTTTCCAAGAGTAAATTATACAGCCAAAATGAATATAATAAATCAAAGATAAAAAGTAACTTGGCAAATATGGAAAAATACATCAGCTTTGCTTTTCATAGGCTCAGGTGAGTTTTGTATTCAAGTTGTCAAGCAGAAATATATAGTTGCAAAAATTTATTTACTCTTGATTACTTATTTCTGAAATTTTTACTGTAAAAGAGCACTTGTATTATCATTTCTTGGAGAGTTGAATATACATGGAGAAATTGCTTTTTTTCCTCCAGTTCTCATGTAGATCTTCTGCATTCTTTAAGTGACAGGGCCTTGTAACTGACCTATTATCTACCTGCCATGAGTTGAGAGGACTAACATGAGCAACTCTGATAGACTCTTAAAGAGACTTTGTCAGTGACAAATTACTCTGTTTCAGTTCTAGCCAAAAGTACATTTGATCCTGCCATACATTTATAAGTGAAAGATGAAATCCAAAAATTCAATTACTATAATTTTGTAATTATAAAAGCTCATTTTTGGTGCAAAAACTTTTATAAAAATAACTTACCTTGGAATCTGATATTTCACAGCACGCTTCTAATGATATAACATTTGGGTTACAGTAAATTATGAGGTGGTGAAGTTCAATCTGTTAAGAAATGTAAAAGCAGTAGAGCAAACATGAGTTAAATATTATACATGTAAGCTAAACAGAAATGGGAAATAAAATTTAAACTGCCAACTATTACAGGATGTGCCTCAGGATCCTGTTTCTGATTGTATAATTTTACTGATTACCTAAAGGAAGGCAGTGAAGGAAGTGCTATCCTTGGTGATATCCTCCAATCAATAAGGACAAAAAAGAAATGACTGCAGAAAAAGGTTTATGATGTGTCCTTAAGGTGAACTAAGGTGAGGGGGATTCCAGAAGCAATTCTATAATGGATTCTAGAGGATGGAACATGCTTTTTTTTCTGGGAGTAGTATAGGAGAGGTGCATGGATTTCCAAGGTTTATTTTCCAATTGTATAGTTGATTTCTATATTTTTTTAAAAGAATTCTTAGTAGAAACTTCCTTTATTTAAAAAGATCCAAAAAACAAAGAGAAAAAAACAAAAACCCTGAAGACACATCCTTTTCTGTCCCTCTGCAACATTTTCTGTTCCCTGGGGGCAGCAGATTCTAAGTCGCTGTTCCATAGTTCTGTCTAGACTTATGAGAAATAAATGAGCTGAAAGGTAATGCCTGCATTAGGAGAATTTTGCATGAGGTAATGATTGCTCTCATTTAACCTCATGTACACTCCCCAGTAATAATAATAATAATGATATTTGTTAAGCATTTACTATGTGTAAAGCACTGTTCTAAGCACTGGGGAGGTTACAAGGTGATCAAGTTGTCCCACGGGGGGCTCACAATTTAATCCCCATTTTACAAATGAGGTAACTGAGGCACAGAGATGTTAAGTGATTTGCCCAAAGTCACACAGCTGATAGTTGGCAGAGCCAGGATTTGAACCCATGATCTCTGACTCCAAAGCCCGTGCTGTTTCCACTGAGCCACTGAGCTGCTGTAGATACAAGATAAGCTCTGGGGTTGATACACTTATCTGACATCTATCAGTGGCCATTTGCCAATCATGGGGAACTAATCTGCACCTACTTAAAATGAGTTTCAAGTAAATACTCAATTTTGAATAGCTGCAAATGCTTTTCTTGGCTAAGCTACTGTAGGACTGATATCAGTTGCCACAAGATGTTATCATCTACTCCAGGCAGAGTTGCTAATTCACAGCCATGTTGTGGTAATTACTTATCCCTTTTCTTTCACAGTATTCTGTTCAAATTGCATAATGAAAATATGTGTTATAGCAATTGTGGAGTTGATTCAAGAACTTTAAATATAGTTAACTATGCCCTATGAAAAATAGCCTGCAGTAGTGGAAAGGTCAAATGCCTGGGAGCCAGAGGTACTGGGTTCTAATCCTGACTGTGGCATATATCTGCTGCGAGACTTTGTACAAGCCACTTAACTTCTTTGTGCCTCAGTTCCCTCCTCTGCAAAATGAGGATTCAATACCTGTTCTTTTTTTATATATAATGGCATTTATTAAGCGCTGACTATGAGCAAAGCACTGTTCTAAGCGCTGAGGTGGATATAAGGTAATCAGGTTGTCCCACGTGGGGCTCACACTCTTACAGAGGAGGGAACTGAGGCCCAGAGAAGTTAAGTGACTTGCCCAAAGTCACCCAGCGGACAAGTGGCAGAGCCAGGATTCGAACCCACGACCTCTGACTCCAAAGCCCGGGCTCTTTCCACTGAGCCATGCTGCTTCCCTACTTAGATTATGGGTCATAATTATCCTATATTTACCCCAGTGCTTAGTACAGTGCTTGGCACAGAAAAAGCACTTAAATACCACAGTTATTATTATCATTATCATTATTATTATCTAACCATGTGGGACTTCAAAGGACAAAAATCTGTACTGAAAACAGTAAGAAGGGAAAATAAGTAGCCAGTACATTGTCTAGAACATCAACTGATGGGTAAATGATGATGGAAATTTCTAGTCTCTGGGTGACATGTAAGGAAATTTCCAGCTAGAAGCCATGACAGTACAGACAACACTGCACCTGAAGCTCAAGGGTGAGAGCTCTGATCTCTCTAAACCAGGGGTTATGAGTTTGTATCTCATTAGAGCCTTAGGCTGTTAGCTAACGAGTGGATAGATCATGGGGCTGGGAGTCAGAAGGACCTGGGTTCTAATCCTGGCTCCACCACATTTCTGCTGTGTGATCTTGGGTAAGACAGTTAAACTCTCTGGACTTCAGTTACCTCATCTATAAAAAGGGGGTTAAGAGCGTGAACATCACGTGGGACAGGGACTGTGTCCAACCTGATTAACTTGTATCCACCACAGTGCTTAGAACAGTGTTTGGCACATAGTAAGCACTTAAAAAGTAGCATAATTATTATTACTATTACCTGTCTCCAGTGCTTAGCACAGTGCTTTTCACATATTAAGCACTTAACACATACTACAATTATTATTATGGTAGTATCTGTGTCAAATAGAATAAAACTTCCAAATAGATGTAGAGTTTTCTGGTCAATATTTGCCAGGAGATCAATAATCACTATCGACCTTAGTTCAGTTTAGTTTGTGATGCCAGAGCCTAGAAGACATCAGCGAATACCTCAGTTTTGGTAGTGCTGTGTAAAATTTTCGTAACAAATTCTGGGTTTATTTGGGGTGTAAATGCCCTTGAGCAGAATCTTTTTTCCTAGTACTTGAATCTTTATTTTGTACTTTTATATTTGTTATTGATTGATCTATTTACTTGTGTTTACTTATATTACATGTATATTCTTTCAATTATTATACATTCATCAATTTATGTTCTATACCTTCCCCATTAGACTGTATACTCTTCAAAGATAAGATGTCATCTTTTCTATGCCCTAATTTCATGATACAGTATTCTGCACACTAAAAGTGATGAAAGTGATAAAAAACTACTACTAATAATAATACTAATGGCATTTATTAAGCGCTTTCTATGTGCAAAGCACTGTTCTAAGCATTGGGGAAATTACAAGGTGATCAGGTTGTCCCACGGGGGCTCACAGTCTTCAGGTCTTGAGGTAACTGAGGCACAGAGAAGTTAAGTGACTTGCCCAAAGTCACACTGCTGACAATTGGCAGAGCTGGGATACTAGTAATACGTGCTATCAACAGTAACTAAAGGTAGTAGTGGGTGAAGATATGTGACTAAAAGGGTTTGGTTTTTCATAAATATACACAGGTAGCTCTATGCAAAAATTTTCCAACACATTTAAACTTTGAATTTATCAGCAAGAGTGTCTTAAATAACTATGCCATTCTCTTCAGTGGCAATAATTGAAACAAACCTTTGATTTTGTAGGAAAAACAAAGACCACTATACACAACAGGTAAATTGTTTTGGAAGGACTACAATTTGTATTTCATAAGTCTAAATTTAGGTTGAAATTTTTTTAATTTGCAGATCCCCAGGTAATTTGGTCAAGCACTTATTACAGTGCGCTGCACACAGCAAGCACTCAATAAACGCCACTGATGGTGATGATGATGATGAATAATTATAATAATGTTGGTATTTGTTAAGTGCTTACTATGTGCCAAGCACTGTTCTAAGCACTGGGGGACATACAAGGTAATCAAGATTGTCCCACGTGGGGCTCACAGTCTTAATCCCCATTTTACAGATGAGGAAACTGAGGCACAGAGAAGTTAAGTGACTTGCCCAAAGTCACACAGCTTACAAGTGGCAGGGCTGGGATTAGAACTCATGACCTCTGACTCCCAAGCCCGGGCTCTTTCCACTGAGCCATGCTGCAGTAGACTGATCCATCTCTCTTGTTTTGGAGGTACAATAATGACAGTAAAATAATAATTAAGGTGAACACTTTCCCTTTGGTGACCCAATGAAAATTGCACAGAAATAAGGCATATTTTTATGGTCTAATCTATAAATACTTTTAGGAAAATGGAACCGTGATAAAAAAGAGTGTTTTCTTTTAGCATGTTTACCTAAAAGACAACTTTTGCAGATCAAAGCGCTAACAAAGTTATATTCAATGACTGTAGAATTAAAGTTTGAATTTTTGAATGTATACTTTGTCAATGTATCAGGTTAGCCTTGCTTGCTGAACTAATCTAGCTTTTTTCATCGGGAACATAACTCACATCTACAGGTCTGCTATCAGCAGCCCGGGCAACAATCAGAGTTCTTCCACGAAAGTCAACGGTGTCCCTTTCAGCCGTCTGCCTTCTCTCAATTAAATTACAATCCACATAGAGGGAAATGATCCTTGATTGTATGCTGATGCCAAGCTTATGCCACTGACGATCAAATAGAGGGTGAATTTCTCGATTTTTAAATGTGTAGAGCAAGGCCTTTCCCTGAGCAGCTTGGGCCATCAGCTCCACCACCTTTTTTGTCCCATCGACTATGACAGACACCTGTAAAAATATAAAATTGTTTATATTTTTAAGGGAAATGTAGGAAAAATGATTATAAAGGCTTAATGGTAAACTCAAGAATGTGTACAAACATAATTTAAACACTCAGTAGAGTAGTTTGCGAGGTAAGAGGAAGCCAGTGCATAACCCAGTTTTTTTTCCACAAAATGCCATCTTCAACCAATGTTCCCAACCCAGAATATTCACCCACCTACATGAAGTCATATAAATGCTAAAGGGCCAAAATTCTGCCACACAAAGACTATTCAATCAAGACCATCGAAACCAGTAGGTAAATATTTTATTCTGCCTCACCTGGGGGATGTTTTGTTGGTTTAAAACTTGCCATATATACCATCGTTCCTTTTTGGTGTTTCGTCTCACACGGAATGTGACAGCTAAAGCATATTCTTCTGGAAGCCCCTCTGGAAATATCTTCCTAAGCAAAAAGAAGAAATTCCATCTCAATTATATACATTTAATGTAAGAAAAGTAAAACTGCCCAAAGCAAGGAAAGCCAGCATTGATGTACATTTGTTGTAAAATTCCCCATGGAAAATGTTCCTCAATTTTCAGACTTATGGAAAATTTGAAAAGACTTGGAAACACGGGAGTCAGCCAACTGGTCCTGCTTCTTAACCAAAATTTGCCTTATTTTCTCAGGAAGAAACCTTTATATACCATTGATTTCTAAGGAAAGTAAAAATGCATTGTGACAACAAGGAGAAGCAGCAGCTACTCTTACAAGTTTGAAAATCCATTATTACCGCTCAGCTATAATGCTAAGCAAGTGATTTGAATTCAGCGTGGTATACAGAGTAATGCTCTGGAAATTTCATTTGTACAATAATGAATATAATGATTTTTGTCAGTACTAGATTTAGATGAAAATGGGCAATATGCTTTGTTTCTAGACATTCCTAGATATATGATTAGTTCAACACTAAATACAATTGCCAGAGAATGTTTACCTCATGAATTAAAAGCTACTGTAAGCTTGGGAGCATATATTAGAATTAATATACATAATCACTGCCCTCAAGGAACTTCATTTAAGGACAGTAGAAAATCATTACCCCTGCCCTCAAAGGAATTTATAATCTAGAGGAATTTACAGTGTAGAACGGTCTACAATCTACCATGGATCAATCAATCAAGCAATCAATCAGAGCACAGTACTAAGTGGTTGGAAGGTACAGCATTATAGGGTTGGTATATATGATCACTATGTACCAGAAGCTTACAGCCTACAGGGAGAAATAAGAAAAGATACAACAAATAACCTAAACACTGTAAATACAAACTACAAATCCAGTTTTTTTAAGCTTCGCATAAATCTTTAACACTGGGCCCAAGTCACACAGAAATTTCATGATGATCCATCAGGATCTAGGACTAGGAGCCTAAGATTGCTATTAATAAGTGGGATCTTCTTCTGCTGAAGCAGTAGGAATAGTATTTATTGAGCATTTACTATGTGCAGAGCACTGTACTAAGCTCTGGGAGAGAATCGTGGGTGGGAATTAGACATGATGAGCCCCCACCTGTTCCTCGCGGGGCTCATGGGTGACTGAAGGAAAGAGGTGATCAGAGACTCATTCCATTAAGCACGTCTCCAATTAGGTAGTCACTGGCACCTCTAGGATTGGGGTGAATGTGGACATGCCTATCCACATTACAGCAGCAATCACAGTCCTCCCTGTAGTTATGAAGCCAGGGTAAATAGCAGCAGTGGCCTTTCTACAACTTCCTCTCTTAAGGCAGACGTGTGGGATTACTTGTCTGCTCCAGAGACATTAAAACAACTTGCTATGTCTAAAATGCCTGTACTCAAATATCTTTGAAAAGGGGTGTGGTTTCCTAGAAGTAATCCTATCCGTTGCTTCTACACTGATACTCCCATTGAAAATAAGTGTTGCTGTTCCTCATTTGCTGAATTTGTTGGCATAAGCTTGTGCCCAGAAGGTGCCTTCTATGGAGTCTTCCTGCTTACTGCCTAGTCTTATGATTTCCGCAACACCTCATCACAGCATAATTCAGGTGAAAAAAAAAATTCACTCCTGAAGTTCAATATCAATACATAATTAGATATCTGAAAGTTCATGCCATAATTAGATTATGTAAGGCAAAACTGCCTTCCCCAGTGACCAACCTAGAGAGAGATTTCAAGCCTCAGAGGAGCTCCCTAGGGATCAGAGAGAGATGGACATTTGGTTTCCTTTTCCCAATAAATCAATCAATCAATCAATAGCATTTATTGAGCAGATTCTAGGAGCAGAGCACTGTAATAATGATAATAATAATAATTATGGTATTTAAGTGCTTACTGTTTGCCAGGCACTGTGCCAAACATTGGGGTGGGTACAAGAAAACTGGATTGGACACAGTCCCTGTCTCACATGGGGCTCACTGTTTCAATACACATTTTACAGATGAGGCAACTGAGGCACAGAGAAGTTAAGTGACTTGCTCAAAGTCACACAGCTCATAAGTGGAGGAGCTGGGAATAGGACCCATGACCTTCTGACTCCTGGGCCCATCTCTATCCAATATGCCATGCTGCTTCTCTGAGTATGTTGGAGAGTACAATACAAAGGAATTAGCAGACAGGTTCCTAATCACATTGGAAGGTAGCTGGCCATGAAAGTTACTCTGTCCTCCCAGAGTGAAGTAAGGCTTCCCTGCTCCAGTCCAACCTCCTCAGCAGCATCACATTTCCTTGTCCCTGGCAGTCGTATTGGCCTATTTCCATTATATGCTTTCTTACCCCAGCTACCTATTGTGATGGTTGTTGTAGGAGCACTGCATCTCAAAGCTTTTGTGCAATTCCTCTTTTTCTACAATAATAATTATGTTTGTTAAGTGCTTACTACGTGCCAAAAACTGTTCTAAGCGCTGGGGTATATATAAGGAAATCAGGCTGTCATACGTGGGGCTCACAGTCTTAATCCCTATTTTACAGGAGAGCTAACTGAGGCACAGAGAAGTTAAGTGGCTTACCCAAGCTCACACAGCAGACAAGTGGTGGAGGCAGGATTAGAACTCATGTTCTCTGACTCCCATGCCCAAGCTCTTTCCACTAAGCCATGTAATCACTCGTAAAGAACCCCCACTGCCTAACACTCATCAAATATAGTTTTTCTAAAATGCTCATCACTTACTATTATTCACCTCAAAGATCCTGAAATAAATTCAGCTGCACTGATGACAGCACAGGACATAGATAGCATTTTATACTGTTGCAACTTTTATTTTAAAGAACATTACAAAGTTCTAGACACACAGAAGACCATATCTTTTCACTTACAAATCATCCATTATTGGTAGGATAATCCCCATAATTCGGGTCAAAAAATTATTTTGAGTGATAATTCTGCACTTAGAATTACACTGGGTACTTGGGAACACAGAGAAAGATAATTAGACATCACTACTTTCTCCAAAGAGCAAGCAATCTAAGAGACATCACAAACAGAAACAATTATTCAACACTAATTATTCAAATTTTAACAACTATACAAGCATAAGAAATGAGTGCTGACAACTGAGATACCTCAGGGCAGGACTGTGAAAATGTGAAAACCCTCCCAACCTGATTATTCTAGGGTTTGCTCTCGAATTCTTGCTACATGTGAGTTAACATCTGCAAATTTTCAACTGCAAGTACACTTGTGCACCTGTATTTCGCTCCCATTATAAATTTGCCAAAGATACATTTTAAAGATTTGAGAAATGAATATCCTATTATTCTGCCATTATCACCCCATCTCACTCTAACCATTTCTTGCCAAACTCACTGAGCAAGTTTGTCTACATCCACTATCTCCACTTCCTCACTTCCAGTTATCTCACTGATCCCTGGCAATCTGCTATCCATCCTGTCCACTTCAAGAAAATAACCTCCTTATTGCCAAATCCAAAATGGTCTCTACCCCATCCTAATCCTCTTCGACCTCTCAGTTGCTTTCGACACTGTGGACCTTCCTCTTCTGGAAACATTACTTAATCTTAGCTTCATTGACACGGTCCTCTGCTTGTTCTCCTCTGATCTTTCTGGTTGCTCTTTCTCTTTTACAGACTTCTCCTCTGCCTCCCACCCTATACCTGTGAGGGTTCCTCAGGGTTCAGTTAAAAGTTCCCTATTATCCTCCATTTCCACCAAATCCTTTGGAGACCCCGTTGTTCCAATGGCTTCAACACCATCCCTATGTGGATGATTCCCAAATCTACTTCACTCTCAACCTCTCTCTTTCTGTGCAGTCTTGCATTACCTCTTGCTTTGAAGACACTTCCCCTTACATTTCTCTCAGGCAATAGTTTTTATGGAACACTTACTGTGTTTACTAAGTGCTTGGGAAACTACAACAGAATTGGTAGATGCTATCTCTACCCACAAGGATCTTGCAGTCTATTTGTCCTGTCAACATCTCAAACTTAATATGTCCAAAACAGAAACATCAACTTCTTATCCAACCCTGCCCTTCCCCTGTCTTTTCTATCATTGTAGACAACACCACCAATCTCTTTGTCTTACAAGCTTGTATCCTTAGGATTACTCTCACCACATTTCTCCCATTCAACTCGCATATTCAACTGATCACCAAGTTTTACCTTCACAACATCTCCACCTTTTCCTGCCCACCCAGTCTTCTACCACACTGATCAAAGCATTTATCATCTCCTGCCCTCACTTCTGCATTAGCCTCTTTGCTGATCTCACTACTACCATCTCTCCCCTTCCTAGTCCTTACTTCCTCTACTGATTGGATCATTTTTATAAAAAAATGTTCAGTTTACATCTCCCCATTCCTCGAGACCCTTCTGGGATTGCCCTTCTCCTTCCCATCAAATGGAAACTCCTTTCCCTTGGATTTAAGCACTCAATCAATCATATTTATTGAACAATTACTGTGTGCAGAGCAGTGCACTAAGCACTTAGAAGAGTACACTACAGCAGACATGTTTCCTGCCCACAATGAGCTAAAGGTTCTCCTATCACTACTTTACCTCACTGATTCCCTATTACTAACCACCTTACACACTTTGCTCCTCTAACGCTATCATTCTCACTGTACCTTGATCTTGACTATCTTGCAGCTGACCCTTTCTCCATATCCTTCCTTTCGCCTGGAATTCCCTTCCGTTTCATAGCTGAAAGACCACTTCTCACTGCCTTCAAAGCCAATCTAAAATCACATCGCCTCCAAGAGAACTTTTCCAACAAGGCAATTATTTCCCATACTCACATTCCCTTCTGCTTTGCCAAGTACTTGTACCCTTTAAGCACTTAATAGTCACCCCCCCCCCCACCCTAGGCCTGTATCCCACTCTAGACTGTAAATTCCTTGAGGTCAGGGATGATGTCTCTGATCTCTATTGTCTCTATTGTCTCCTCAGCAACAAGTGCGGTGCTCAGTATACAGTAAGAGCTCAATAATACCACTGATTGACTGATTGACTTATAAACATCTGAGCTGGGAAGTAGTCTACAGAGGAAACAACTTCGTTCAGGAAGTAGGTCCACAGAGGAATCAGCGTGGCTCAGTGGAAAGAGCACGGGCTTTGGAGTCAGAGGTCATGGGTTTGAATCCCAGCTCCGCCACATGTCTGCTGTGTGACGTTGGGCAAGTCACTTAACTTCTCGGAGCCTCCGTTACCTCATCTGTAAAATGGGGAGGATGACTGTGAGCCCCACGTGGGACAAACTGATCAAGCTGTATCCCCCCCCCCCAGAGCTTAGAACAGTGCTTTGCACATAGTAAGCGCTTAACAAATGCCATCATTATTATTTATTATTATTATTAAAAGAAGTCAAGTGTCAGGAAGAAGTTGATTAGTTCTAGAAGACTTGTGAACAGGAGACTCCTGAGGGATTCCTCTAGACTGCAAGATCTTCTAGACTGTACGCTCGTTGTGGGCAGGCAATGTGTCTGTTATATTGCTATACTGTACTCTCCCAAATGCTTAGTACAGTGCTCTGCACACAGTAAGTGCTTAATAAGTATGATTGATCTGTTAGGAATAGCTAATGCTGTTTCTAGTTACCCCAGTGCTTAATACATGCCTGGCATATAGAACACACTTAAAATAATACTTAAAAAAAACAAAACTCTCCTCTCGTGGAAGAAGGTTTAGTCCCTTTCTATGGGGACAGCTAGATCTTTAATGGAGGTCCTATGAATCAATCAATTGATAATAATGATGGTATTTGTTAAGTGCTTACTATGCGCAAAGCACTGTACTAAGCACTGATACTGTGTATTGAGGTCGTCCTGTGTGTCTTGTCTTGTCTTTTGCTGTTGAGTCGTCTCATGCCCATAGCAACTCCATGGACACATCTCTCTCGGAACACCCCACCTCCATCTGCAATCGTTCTGGTAGTGTAACCATTGAGTTTTCTTTGTAAAAATATGGAAGTGGCTTACCATTGCCTCCTTCCGCGCAGTCAACTTGAGTCTCCACTCTCAACTCTCTCCCATGCCACTGGCTGCCCAGCACAGTTTTGACTTGTAGAGATTGCCTCCCACTGCCTAACCACTGCCCAAGCTAGGAACGACATGGATATGCCTCTGCTTGACTCTTCCTCCCGTAGTCGAGACTGGTAGAGACTGGAAACTCTCCAGGTGCCACCCTGAGAGGGGCTACTGTGTGAAGACCAATCACACTAAATGCTAGTGAGAGTGCCATAGGATTACTATTTTTGATCCCTTCCTTCATGATGCTTAGTTCCAGGGAAGATGATGGCAACTGTAGCAATAAGCTACGGATTCACTTCTCTCCCAACAAACGCTTTTTAAAATATCATTAAAATCTGATGGTTACCCACAGATTATGAAATCCATCATCATCATCATCATCAATCGTATTTATTGAGCGCTTACTATGTGCAGAGCACTGTACTAAGCACTTGGGAAGTACAAATTGGCAACATATAGAGACAGTCCCTACCCAACAGTGGGCTCACAGTCTAAAAGGGGGAGACAGAGAACAAAACCAAACATACTAACAAAGTAAAATAAATAGAATAGATATGTACAAGTAAAATAAATAAATAAATAGAGTAATAAATATGTACAAACATATATACATATATACAGGGCATTCTGAAATGGCAATAAATTCAAGTTTTGTAATTTCCAGGTCTAAATATCACTGTAAACTTTTCTAGTTTTATGAAATCTTATATACCCTACCACAATAATATTAATAATTGTGATCTTTATCAATCGCTTACTATGTGCCCAAAACTGTACTAAGTGCTGGGGTAGGTACAAGATAATCAGGTTGGACAAAGTCCCTATCCCACGTGGGGCTTACAGTCTAAGTAGGGGGAGAATAGGTATTGAATACCCATTTTAACAATTGAAGAAACTGAGGCACACAGAAGTTAAGTGACTTGACCATTGTCATACAGCAGTCAGGTGGTCAAGCCAGAATTAGAAACCAGTTCCTATGACTCCCGGGCAAGATTAAAATCATTTGATATAATCTCTGAATTTAGAGAAAGCATTGCAAATTGTCCTAAAGCATAAAGATCAGCAGAATTCTACAATAAATCCGATCTGCATTTTTTTCTTTTGCCAAATGATTTTAAAAATGTACTTCCATTTGCTGTTTCTGTTTTTTTGAATGCTTAGGAAACATTAGTAAAGTGGTTTATTGTGGGAATTAATTTTCCAGTAAGGCTTCCTTTTTACTCGCAAGGATTTTGAGAGGAAATGTTCAATTCCTTTCAAGAAGTGGATGATATTTACATATTTACATTGTATCTGCTCTTGCAAGAACCCAGCATTTCCTCTCAAATTTTTGAGTTGACTCTCAGTAATGTACTAGCAGAATGGCTTATTTTACTCATACTTCTAGGGGAGAGAATAGGAGACATGGCCAAGGACATCCCTTCTATTCATTCATTCATTCAATCGTATTTATTGAACACTTACTGTGTGCAGAGCACTGTACTAAGCACTTGGGAAGTACAAGTCGACAACATGTAGAGACGGTCCCTACCCAACAACAGGCTCACAGTCTAGAAGGGGGAGACAGACAACAGAACAAAACAACAAAACAAAACAGTTCTAAACACCTACACTATAGAAACACATACACTTTCTGTCTCACACATACGCACATACACACACATCTAGCTACACACACACCCCATCGCGGGGACACAAACACAATCATTCCGCTTCACACACATACACACACACACACACACACACACACACACACACACACACAAATACTCACTGGAGCTTATCACTGAAGCCAACAAATAGACCTGGAACATTACCCATGGCTAAGCAGCAGTGGAAGGAATGGAAACCAACAGAAGCTCCTCCACCTACTCTCTCCACCATCCTAATCTTTCCTGGTGTGTCTGAAAGGTGGAGCTGGTTAATGGTATTTGTTAAGCACTCATGTACCAGGAATTGTACTAAGCACTGGGGTAGTTATAAAATAATCAGGTTGGGCACAGTCCATATTTTTTTATCAATCAATCAATCAATCGTATTTATTGAGCGCTTACTGTGTGCAGAGCACTGTACAAAGCGCTTGGGAAGTACAAGTTGGCAACATATAGAGACAGTCCCTACCCAACAGTGGGCTCACAGTCTAAAAGGGGGAGACAGAGAACAAAACCAAACATACTAACAAAATAAAATAAATAGAATAGATATGTACAAGTAAAATGAATAAATAAATAAATAGAGTAATAAATATGTACAAACATATATACAGGTGCTGTGGGGAGGGTATTTGTTAAGTGCTCACTATGTCAGGCACTATTCTAAGTGCTGTTCTAAGCCATATGGAGCTCACAGTCTTAATCCCCATTTTACAACGAGGTAAGTGAGGCACAGAGAGGTAAGTGATTTGCCCAAGGTCACACAGTAGACAAGTGGCAAGCCAGGATTAGAACCCTGGTCAACCCACTTCTGGTTTTCTTCTAGAAGCTGGCAATGACCCAAACCGTACTCAAAGCAGCAAAAGCTGTTGAGGTTTCCATTTTTACCTGCTGCTGAAGCTCTTCTTCTAGGTCTCCATGGAGAGCTGAGCTCTAGGAGTCCCTTAGAAAATGAAGCAGCAGTAATTGATGCAGGTGAGAGTAGACGCTATAGCAGCTACAGCATTCTCAATCACAAAACTGTCATCAACAGACAAGATCCTCTTCCCAAGAAGGGTGTTCAATTGTGCTATTAAAAGCACATCTCCTCCAAGAGGTCTTCCCCAAATCATTTCCTCTTCTCCCATCCTTTCTGCATCACCTTTCCACTTTTATATACCACTTGGTAGCCCAAATGCTCTTATGTACATATCCATAACTTTATAATAATGTCTGTCTCTACAACTAAATGGTAAGCTCACTGTGGGCAATGAATGTGTATACCAACTTTGTTGTATTCCCCCAAATGCTTAGTATAGTGCTCTGCACACAGTCAGCAGTCAATAAATATAGTTGATTGATTGATCAATCTATTCACCAGAGCGGACCAAAGAGATGGCAACCACCTCCAATGGCATATGTAAATACTATGTAAATATAATATATTCAAATTAACACTCAACTGATCATTCACCTTATATATCTCTGACTTTAGATCATTATTCTTCATTTCCACGAGCAAAATGTCTAACACCTTAGATAATGATGGGATTAATACCTATTTTATCAATGCTAAACATTGGAGCCGATGAAAGATAGATGGGACATGGTTCCTGATTCACAATCTAAGAGAGAGGGAGAGAGAGAAACTGGACCTCAGTTTCATCTGAAAAATGGGGATAAGTGACTTATCCAAGATCATACATTAGGCCAGAAGTGGAGTGAGATTCTCACAGGATCTAACTCCCAATCTCATGCTCTTCTCACCAACCTCTCTGCCTCCATTTGCTTTCAAACATTACCATCCTCTCCAACTCTCAAACTCAAAACATGGCATTATGCTTGACTCCTCCCTCTCTTTTAACACCTATATTCATTCAGACACTAAATCCTGATGATTCTGTCTCCGCAACATTTCCACAACCTGACCCTTCCTCTCCATCCAAGCTTCCACAAGCTGGTCCACCCAACAGGATGACTTTGTTGCCCTTCTTATAGACCTGCCTGCCTCCAGTCTCCCCTTTCTTCCAGTCCATACTTCATATTTTTGTCCAGATCATTTTCTAATAAATAGTTTTGTACACATCTCCCCACTTCTCAGAAAACTCCAATGGTTACTCATTCTGCTCCCTATTAAGCAGAAACTCCTGACCAATGGTTTCAAAGAAGTCAATCTGCCCTCTTCCTGTTATTTATCCTTACTCCTACATCCCATCTCACATATATCATTCTTCTCAAGCCAACCTACTCACCATACCTCATTTTTGTCTTTTTCAAAGTCAAACACTTGCTCATAACCTCCCTTCTCCCTGGAACTCTCTCCCCTTTCACATCTGTCAGGTCACTGTTCTCCCTATCTTCAAAGCCTTTATGAATTCACATATCCTCTAGAAGGCTCCCTGATAAATCTCTCATTTCTCCACCAGATTTTACCCTCATTCTCCCACTTCTTTTATCACCTAGGCACTTGGGTACTCAAACCCACCACCTCCCACCTCCCACCTCAGTTACATTTATGTACATATATTTAAACTCTGTTGTTAGCCTCTACTTGTAATTTTTTTTAGTGTCCATCTCCCTGATCCATAAGGGGAAGGATCATGTCTATCAAATCTGTTGATATTCTCTAAAGTGCTTAGTACAGTGCCCTGAAGACAGCAAACACTCACAAAGTACTATTGATTGCCTGCCACAGTTGGCTGAAGGGATGATATGGCTCAGGATACTGGGAAATTTATTTGGGAAAACTTTGTTGGAGGAGGTGGGATCTTAGGAGGGATTTGAATGTTGAGAGAGTTGTGGTCTCCCTGAAGTGAGGAAGGAGGGAACTACATGCCGGGAGGGAACAGCACAAACAAGGGGAGAGGAGGGAGAGTTGAGAGCAAGGTACAACTAAAAGGTTTTTTGGGAGGAATGAAGAAAGTGAACTGGATAACAGTGGGCAGAGAGAGCAGAGAGGTACAGTGAGGTGAGATGGGAGCAGCTTTAAATCATTTGTGAGGAACTTCTTTTTTAACTGAAGAGACCCAGGGAATCAGTGGAAAAGAGTCAGGGGCCAGGGAATCAGGGGAGTCAAGGACCAACAGAATTTTTAAGAGAGGATAGATGGATCAAGTGATGCTTCAGGAAGATGATCTGGGAAGCAGGATCTAGTATAAATTGGAAGAAGAGTAGCAATAGCACTGAATACCCACTTGATGCAGTGTAGTGTACTAGATGCTTGGAAAGTACAAAAAAACCCAGTGCTGCAGGCACTAAAATGGGCATCATTAAGAAGAATCCACTCATAGCAAAAGTCACTTATGGGCACGTGTAATGAAAAGGCCGATTCTGATCAAACTGTATCATATAAAGAAGAATTACAATTAACATGAACCTGAAGAGTGCTGCTTTTAAAGAAAGAACTTTGTTTTCCACACTCATTCAAATTGTGAACAGAATTAGGCAGATTTTAATGGAAGTGTGAAATCTAAGAAATGGGTGACCGATTTCAATACATTAAGGTAACTGTATTCACAATTTTAAACAAAACCAGCACTGAGCTCTCCTATATGACTTTCTATGAGAGCTCTGAATAGGGAAAATAGTAAAAATTTTGGGGTTTGGTGATGGGCCGGTGCTATGATAAATATCATGATTACATCATTGTTCAGAGTTCATTCAGGATTCTGAAGAGCATCCCTTTTTAGGGTATGGGAGCTACAGGAATTACGGAAGACAGACTTGAGCTGTTATTTAAAGAGCTGAATAGTAGAACATGAACACTACTTATGACTCTGACTTCCTTCCTTTCTTTCCATCTTTAACCACAAGATAACAAAACATTAAGGAATTTCCAAGAAGGGTAAACATGCCAAAAAGTTAAAAATAAATATTTATAACCTTTCAGAACTTCCAGAATTTAAGAAAGTTGAACTTAAGGCTTATGTAACATCTGGAAAGAAGGGAAAAAATACATAGTAGTCTAGTTTCGTTTTGTTTTTTAAAGGAAAATGGCATTTTTCAAGTCCAAACTTCTCCATAACCTTCATCCTCAAGATACTGAGGGAAAGAATCATACTTTTTAAGATGTTTAATTACTGGCTAACTGACTGGAGGTTATTATTTTAAACTGTCTCATGACACTACTGAGGACAGAATCCTATTCTAGTGTTATTTTTATGTAAAATTTCTCTTCTGCTTCATATCAGATCTAGTAAGATAATCTTGTTTACTTTTTCGATAAAAAAAACCTAGTGGAAAACTTCTATTTTTAAAATCTCAGGAATTGGCTTCAAAACTAATTCTTCCATTCTGAACAGGAGTAAGGCAGATTTCATGATGAACTTCCGTATTTACAAGTATCAATGGGGCCTTTAACTTGCTGAATATCTTCCAGGAAGAGAAATATGATACAAGTTATATTTCCTGAGAATGAAGTGAGAGATACTTGGAGTTTATAGCAAGTCATTTCGTTTCCAGCTGACATAAACCATCACTTGTCATGTTACTGACAACTTGGCTATCAGGACTCAGTGGATCAGCTTGAATCATCTTTCCAAGGCAGGGATGGTAATGCCATATTTACAGATACTCCAAAACCTTGCCTTTTTTTGTGTTCAGAGATTTAAATGGACCAGTTGCTAATAGGAAAACAAAACCTGGAGAGCTCAGATCTGCAATGTCACATTGTGTTGTCAATTTCCCTTGTGGCCATATTGTTTGCTATTTGTAAACAGTTTAAATTGTATACAAATAGGTCATTCTGTACAATAGGACAATACTCATACAGATAATCTCCAGATTATAATCTAAATGTCAACAAGTGTAGCTGGGTAAAAATCAGTATAGAGTGTGCCTTTGTCCATGGGAACAGTAGGAATGTAGAATTTTTAAGGGGATCTGAGAATATGGACAGGGACCCATGAAAAAAGCAATGGGGGATGGCACATCAATGATCACATCAGTTCTGTATTTTAATGTAATTTAGTTTTGAACTGCTTTGATCAATCAGTCAGTAGCATTTATTGAGCACTTACAGTGTGCAGAGAACAACTATGAATTTGGGAGAGTACAATATTGTAATTAAATACGATCCCTCCCCTCATTGTGGGCAGGAATGTATCTGTTATTATATTGTACTCCCCCAAACACATAGTACAGGACTTTGCACACAGTAAGCACTCAATAAATATGTTTGAATGAATGACTCCGGGAATATAGCCCGCTTCCTAGTTATCTCAGGAAGCAAACTCAAGTTGGTTCTAAATTATCCCATACATTTTCAGGGTGGTGCCACAGAATCTCAGACACAACTGGTTATCCAGATATCTCCCAAGTGAGACATAAATCTGGGTCCGTTTGGACCTAGCCTCAGACCTACGTCTCTGGTATCCACATAATTGATCTGGCCTTTGGAAAGTAGGAGACGAGGACACCTTCACCATGAACCCTGCTAACCTGCTCAAAACTGAGATCTATTAACTACCATCCAGACCCTCAAGTTCCTACTTCCAACTGACTAAAATGGTAGTTTGTCTTGCTCAACATCAATCAGTTAATGGTATTTATTGAGTGCTTACTGCATGCAGAGCATTCTACTAAGTGTTTGGGAGGGTACAGTTTAGAGTGGGTAAGTATTGTTCCCTGCCCACAATGAGCTTACAGTCTAGAGGGGGAGATAGAAAAGAAATTATGGTTATTTATGTAAATTCTGTGGGGCTGAGAGTAGGGTGGATATCAGCTGCTTAAAGGATACAGAGCTAAGAAGGGAGACACAGAAGGGAGAGGGAGCAGGGGAAATGATGGCTTCGTCGGGGAAGACCTAATGGAGGAGATATGATTTTAATACGACTTTTAAGGGGCGGAGAGTCGTGATCTGTCAAATACCATAATTATTATATATGAAGAAGGAAGGAGTTCCAGGCTAGGGGTAGGACATGAGTTTGGAGTATAGTGAGTAGGTTGGCTTTGGAGGAGGAAAGTGTGTAGGCAGGGCTGTAGGAGATCAGCAAAATAAGGTAGGAGTGGGTAAGCTAATTGAGTGCTTTAAAGCTGATAGTAAGGAGCTTTTGTTTGATATAGAGGTGGATGGGCAACTATTGGAGGTTTTTGAAATATCAATGCTTCCTCTAGACAAATCCTTCTTGATGTTGCTTTGTAATAAGTAGTTTGGCTTCCTGCTCCATTATATGATCATATTTTAACAGATAAAGTATGATTGCTATAACAATTTTACCCATTCCTAGTGCTGTTGGAAGACTTTTTTATGCCATTTGTTAAGCAATTGCTATGTGTCAAACATCGTTTTAAGTGCTGGTATAGATAGAAGTTAATTAGGAAGCAGTCTCTGATCCTGCATGGGGCTCACAGTCTAAGTAGGAGGGAGGACAGGAGAACTGAGACACAGAGTAATAATAATAATAATAATGATGGTATTTGTTAAGTGCTTACTATGTGCCGAGTACTGTTCTAAGTGCTGGAGTAGATACAAGGTAATCAGGTTGTCCCATGTGGGGCTCACTGTCTTAATTTCCATTTTACAGATGAGGTAACTGAGGCACAGAGAAGTTAAGTGACCTGCCCAAAGTCACACAGCTGATAAGTGGTGGAACCGGGATTAGAACCCATGACCTATGACTCCGAAGCCCGTGCTCTTTCCACTAAGCCATGCTGCTTCTCTGACTTGCCTAAGGTCACACAGCAAGCAATTAGCAGAGGTGGATTTAAAACCCAGATCCTCTGAATCCCAGACCCATGCACTTTCCTGTAGGCAATGCCACTTCTCATACTTCTCATATTTCTTTGGACTTGTTTGTCCAAAACAAGTCCATATTCAGAATTTTGCAACCCGGTTTTCATAAGCACCTAAAGGCAGAAACTTTTCTAATGTCTTCTATGTATCCTGAGCACACAGTAGAGTGGTTTGTACCCAAGAGACGCACAATGAAGACTGTTGATGATCATGATTAATTTTTTTAATAGTATTTGTTAAGCACTTACTATAAGCCAGGCACTGTAATAAGTGCTGTAGATACAAGATCGTCAGGTTGGACCCACAGGGGACTCACAGCTTTAATTCCCATTTTACAGATAAGGAACTGAGGAACAGAAAAGTGACTTTTCCCTAAGGTCATACAGCAGACATGTGGCAGATCCAGGATTAGAACCTAGGTCCTCCAACTCCCAAACACATGCTCTTTCCACAAAGCCACTCTGCTTCTTTTTTTCAGGTTGAAGTAGTTTAATCAATTAATCAATTAGTATTTTCAGGATTTTAAATGGAAAAATATAAGATACTGTCATTGTGATAGTACTTTTCCATCAGTGCATCAATCTACCATTTATTTATTGAGTGCTTACTGTTTGCAGAGTACTGTACTTGAATTTCGAGAGTTCAATGTAACAGAGTATATTGAGTATGAAACAGAGTTATATAACAGAGTATATAACAGAGTTATACTATAAGACATTCCTGACCAAAAGCAGTTATAATCTAGAGCGGGGGACAGGCATTAAAATACACTACAGAGGGAGTCAGGGTGGAGTAAATTAAGGCGTGGAAATCCAAGTATTTGGGTAAAATGGAAAGGAGTAGTACGGGAAATTAGGGCTTAGTTAGGGATGGTCTCTTGGAGGAAGTGTGATTTTAATAAGGCTTTTACGTTGGAACCATATTAGGCTGATATGAAGGGGAAGGAAGTTCCACGCCAAAGGCAGGGTCAGCAGTGAAGTAGACACACTAGAGGTAAAGTGAGTAGGTTGGCATTACAGGAGTGAAGCAAATGTGTTGGGATGTGGTAGGAAAGCAGTGACCTAAGATAGGAGGGAGCAAGTTGACAGAGTGCTTTAAAGTTAATGGAAGGATTTTCTGTTTGGTACAGAGGTGGATCGGCAACCACTGAAGGTTTTTAAGAAGTGGGGCAACATAGACTGAACTTTTCTTTAGAAGAGCAATCTAGTCAGCAGAGTGAACTAATAACTAGAGGCATGGAGGTCAAAAAGGAGACTGAGACAGTAGTCAGAAGGATATACGGGACTGCAGACAAGGGAGGGCAAGACTGGAGAAGTACATTTAGAAATCATTTGTGCAGAGAGAGTAGTTCTCCAAGTGAGTAGGTGGATATAGAGAATAGAAGGGGACCCAGAACTAAATACTGAGGGACTCTCATAGTTAAAGGGTGAGAGGCAGAGGAGGAGCCTGTGAAAGAGGCTGAGAAGGAGCTCTCAGAGAGATGAGAACAGTGCTAAGCGCTTAGTACAGTGCTCTGCACACAGTAAGCAGTCAATAAATAAGACGGAATGAGAAGAAACCAGGGAGGACAGTGTGAGTGAAGTCAAGGTTAGACAATGTTCCAGGAGAAGGGGGTGGTACACAGCATCAAAGGCAGAAACTAAGCGTTTCTTTGTACAGAAATACTCTGGACATGTTACTCCCCTCCTCAAAAATCTCCAGTGGCTGCCTGTCAACCTACGAATCAAGGAAAATCTTCTCACTATCGGTTTCAAGGCTGTCCATCACTCACCCCCTCCTACCTCATCTCCCTTCTCTCCTTCTACAGCCCAGCCTGCACCCTCCACTCCTCTGCCCCTAACCTCCTCACTGTACCTCGTTCTCGCCTGTCCCGCTGTAGACCCCCTGCCCACATCCTTCCCCTGGCATGGAATGCCCTCCCTCCACACATCCGCTAAGAAAGCTCTCTTCCTCCCTTCAAAGTCCTACTGAGAGCTCACCTCCTCCAGGAGGCCTTCCCAGACTGAGCCCCCTTTTTCCTCTCCTCCTCCCCATCCCCCCGCCCTACCTCCTTCCCCTCCCCACAGCACTTGTATATATTTGTACAGATTTATTACTCTATTTTACTTGTACATACTATTCTATTTATTTTGTTAATGATGTGCATATAGCTATAATTATATTTGTTCTGACGATTTTGACACCTGTCTACATGTCTTGTTTTGTTGTCTGTATTCCCCTTCTAGACTGTAAGTGTGTTGTTGGGCAGGAAGCATCTCTATAAGTTGCCGACTTATAATTCCCAAGCGGTTAATACTCTGTGTAGTACTCAGCACATAGTAAGTGCTCAATAAATACAATTGAATGAATGAATGAAAGGCAGCAGAGAGGTAGAGTAGGATTACAATGGAGTAGAGGCCATTGGATTTGGGGGACCTTTGGGAGGGTGGTTTCATGGAGTGAAGAGGTGAAAACCAGAACCTTCACATATATTTTTTTTCAAGAACAATGGTGCCTCCTGATTAGATGCACTGGATTAGCAAATGAGCATTGATAGGTGTCTGTAAATGCAATTCAACCATCACTGAGAAATTACAGTGGTGCAGGGCACTGTACTAAATGTTTAGAAGAGAACACCAAAAGCAAGAGTTATGGTCCCTGCCCTCAGGGGGCTTTATCATCTAAAAAGATAGACTAATATAAATTATATATAAATAGTAGGAGCAGTACAAAGAATGAGAATATTAAAGGAAGTATCATGACAATATCAAAATTAAAAGATCAGAATAATTGAACATATGTACATAAGGCTTTAGGGTTGAGAAGGGAAAACCATCTGTCCTTATGATTTAGTTATTCAATTTCCAGAAATGACAAGGAGAAGTGTATTTGTACTCTTCAGTATGTATTTGTTCATAACCTATTCTCTTCTCTCTATTTTTCAATATTCAGCAAGTACCTAAGCAGTGATTCTTGAAAGGGGGCTGAAAAAGTCAAACGTCATTTCAAGGCCCTATTAACCCCTAACATAAGACATCTCATTTTTGTCAATTATAATAGCTGAAGAGTATTGACAGATGCCAATGAATGTTCCTTTGCACCTTGTGAGCAGATACCATTGTTCATGAAAGGTGAAAAAAATAGTGTGTAGATAGAATAAGTATGATCATAATTATAATGGCTTGCATTATTCCATTAAAATCCTGAAAATACTGAAAGAGTACAATCACAAACTTTTGTGGAAATGAAACACTGACTAAATCAATCAATCGATCAATCAATCATATTTATTGAGCACTTACTGTGTGCAGAGCACTGTACTAAGCGCTTGGGAAGTACAAGTTGGCAACATATAGAGACAGTCCCTACCCAACAGTGGGCTCACAGTCTAGACTAAATGAAACAATAAGAAGAGTGTATAGAGCTGCATGCATATGAATGAGGAATAATGTGACCATGTCTTCCTGCTATCACAATTTTTACTTCCCATCAATCTTTTGTAGCTAAAATCTAAGAAGTTGGAATCATCAATCGTATTTTCATCATATTTATCATATTTTCTTCTCACTTGATGCATTGTTTTTAGACTTCTTGTTATGATAATGAACCACAAAGTTTATGGTGAAGAAAGTTTTTATGCCATACTACCTTGGTCAGTGGAAGAAAATATTAAATTCAGTTGCAAAAAGGTATACTTTTTAATTTAATCTGTGAAATTCTCTTTTATAAAATGATTCCTTAACTCTTAGTGCAACAACCATTCCATATAGTATCCTATGTAATTGTTCAATATAAAACTTCTTCTAAAATGACTTGTGTCTTTTATTGCATAAAAGCAAAGATTGTAAATCTGCATAAAAAATTACAACCTAATGACCAAGTTAAATTCAGGTGAATTTCTGCAAAGTGAAGCAGAAAAATTCAGCCAATTATTTTAGATAATTCAAAAGGAGCAAACACTAATCATGATATTTATTGAGTTCTTTTTGTGTGCAGAGCACTGTACTAAGCACTTGAGCATTAACTTGCTTCAATTATCCAGTTATTTCAGACAGAATAACTTTTGGGATTGAATTACTCGTATAATTGTCTCAACTTTCTTCACTTTGCTATGGTAAAGCTAGCTCATAACAATATAATTCCCTCACTTGGGTTTCAGGAGCCAAGTCATATTGTTAGTGATTGAAGAGGACATGCCTATTTTTCACTTGTACATTATCAAAAGCTAGGTCTTAGTTTCTACACAAACATGGACACAAACCACTAAAGTTGTCATGCTTAAAATTTACCCTTAGGTTCTAAAGAAGAAGCAGGAATAATCAATCAATCAATTGTATTTATTGAGCGCTTACTGTTTGCAGAGCACTGTACTAAGTGCTTGGGAAGTACAAGTTGGCAACATATAGAGACAGTCCCTACCCAACAGTAGGCTCACAGTCTAGAAAATAATAATATTTGAAAATAATATTTGAGGATAGAAACTTTGAACCCAAATAAATTACATAAATGCCATAACCATTATCTATTTAATTTGTATTATGACCCCTAGTTTGTATATGTTTTAAATAAGAAAGAAACATCACCACACAAACGACATAGTGTTTGTTATAACTAATAGAGAAGCAGTGTAGCCTAGTGGAAAGAGCACTGAGCAGGGAGTCAGGAGACCCAGGCTTTGGCACTTGTTTGCTGTGTGACCTTGGTTAAGTCATCTAACTTTTCTGTGCTCCAGTTTCCTCATCTATAAAATGTGGATTAAATATCTGTTCTCCCTGCCACAAAGACCGTGAGACCCAAGTGGGCCAGGGCCGGTTTCTGATCTGATTACCTCATATCTCCCACTGTACTCAGTATAGTGTTTGGCACGTAGTAAGCATTTAACAAACACTACCATTATCATTAGTAGTAGTAACATAGTAATAATAGTAATTATAGTTATTACAGTAGTAATAATTTGTTACTCTAAATACCAGATTTGTATTTTGAGAAGAATCTGTATTAATTTCTAGTTATCTTGACTCTAATAATTTTGCACTTTTTAAATTTAGGATTCTAAAACGGATAAGCTAAAGTAAAATACATATGCATACATACTAATCATCATCATCATCATCAATCGTATTTATTGAGCGCTTACTATGTGCAGAGCACTGTACTAGGTGCTTGGGAAGTACAAATTGGCAACATATAAATCCATGCCCTGCTACAGTGCTCTTAAATTAACTTCAGCCAATATTTAATTTCCTACATGTGATGATTTAGACATGGGGAATTATCTAGTTTACAATATCTTTCCTTTTAAATTTGACTATCAGAATCGATGGTTCATAGGACTAGCGTCTCTCAAAATCTCATTACCTCTAGAGTACTTCTAGCCTTTAGATTGTGAGCTCATTGTGGGCACGGAACATGTCTGCCAACTCTGCTGTATTGTACTCACCCAAGTGCTTAATACAATGCCCTGCACATAGCAAGCATTCAATAAATGCGATCGAATGAATTCATTAATTATTCATTCAATCGTATTTATTGAGCGCTTACTGTGTGCAGAGCACTGTACTGATTGGAAAGTACAATACAGCAATAAAGAGAGATAATTCCCTTCCCATAATGGACTTACAGTCTGGAGGGATAATAATGGCATTTGTTAAGCGCTTATTATGTGCCAGGCATTGTACTAAGTGCTAGAGTGGATACAGGCAAATCAGGTTGGGTACTGTCCTTGGCCCATGTGGGGCTTACAGTCTCAATCCCCATTTTACAGATGAGGTCACTGAGGCATAGAAAAGTGAAATGACTTGCCCAAGGTTCTATCCATTAGGCCACGCTGCTTCTCTAATAATAATAATAATGATAATGATGATAGTATCTCCTAAGCACATACTATGTGCCAAGCACTCTTCTAAGCGCTAGGGTAGATACAAGGTAATCAGGTTGTCCCATGTGGGGCTCACAGTCTTAATCCCCATTTTACAGATGAGGTAACTGAGGCACAGAGAAGTTAAGCGGTTTGTCCAGGGTCACACAGCAGACAAGTGGCGGAGCTGGGATTAGAAACCAAGTCCTCTGATTCCCAAGACTGGGCTCTTTCCACTAAGTCACACTGCTTCTTTATGAATAGCATTGATTGATTACTCTTCAGAAGTGTTCATTCAGGTTGGCCAATAAATCATCTAAAGTAAATAATAATAATAATAATGATTAAAACTAAATTGCTTAGTCGTTGAAGTTCTTTAAGTTTTCTTGGTAAAGTCACTTATCTTCTCAGCTTTCCTGTTCTCCCTCCTACTTAGACTGTGAGCCCCATGCCCTCATTAACTTGCATTTCCCGCAGCACTTAGGACAGTGTTTGACACATAATAAGTACTTTAGAAATACCATTTAAAAAAAGAAAAAATGGACATCAGGGGTCACTTCTCAATAAATTACCCAAGACTTACCTAAGAAAATTCTGCACACCCTGGTCACGCCTAGAAGCCTCCCCAACTAGACTTTAATCTCTTTGTGAGCAGGGAATGGATCTACCAACACTGTTATATTGTACTCTCCGAAGGGCTTAGTATACAATGCTTTGCATGCAATAAATGCTAAATCAATGTGATTGATTAATTAAAAACAAAAGCAAAGGATGAAGAAAAATAAGCAGGAAGCTGCCAAGGTTCAGCATCAAGTGAGGCCTCACACTAGTTAAACCTTAACAGCGCGGGCTGTCCCAGACTCATGCCAGTTCTGCTTTCTCAAAGGATCCAGGCCCTGGAAGAAATGTTGTGTAGAGTATTAGCAGTTCATGGCCTCCTTCCTGGGCAAATCCACCAGACCACAGCTTTCCCTAACATTACAGCACTTCCTAAGATAAACCCCACCTCCTCCGGGAGGCCTTCTTCGATTCATTCACTATAATGTAGTCACTTCAGCCCAACAACCAGCCTGAGCACTTGTGTAATTTATTCCTAACTCAATTTTCAATTATTTACATATTTTATTTGTATATTTACTTGAACAGTCAACCATTTGTTCAGCTGTTTCTGATGTGTTTGGACTAAGTCCTGTTTTAATCTTGATCTGTCTTTCACTTGCACTATAAATAACTTTTGTCTGTCTCCCCTATTATAAACTGTACTCTTCTTAGGGGTAGGAAATGTGTTTCTAGCTACTATTAGGCCTGGGGTTTCTAACTCTGCTGTTAGCCTCTTCCAGTAACAAGCCATACTACTTCTGGCAGGAATCCTAGGTTAGATATTGTAACACTATTCTCTCCCTAGAGTAAAAACTGCAAATCTTATTGCTGTTGTTCTTGAGGTTGTTGACACTACCCTATTATTTGTTCCCTGCTCTCCCCACCTCAGACTGTGAACCCTCTGTGGGCCAGGGACTGTATCTGAATTAATTTTCTTGTCCATGTCCCCAACACTTTGCACACTGCAAACGGTCTGTAAATATGACCACTACTGTTTGTAACAAGCTGTTGTTACAAGCTTAGCAATAAAATCGATAAATAATTAATGGTATTTATTCATTCATTCAGTCAGTCAATCGTATTTATTGAGTGCTTACTGTGTGCAGAGCACTGTACTAAACGCTTGGGAAGTACAAGTCAGCAACATATAGAGACAGTCCCTACCCAACAACAGGCTCACAGTCTAGAAGGGGGAGACAGACAACAAAACAAAACAAATGTCTGGATTCTACGTTAACGAAGTAGCTGCTCAGAATTTCATTTTACACTAACTGTGTGCGGAGAACTGTACTAAAATTTGGGAAAGTACAATACAATAGAGTTGGTAGATATGCTCTCTGCCCACAAGGAGGTTACAGTCTACAGGGGAAGACAGATATTAAAATAAATTACAAATAGGGGAAGTAGTAGAGTATAAGGACATGTACAGATGTTATGTGGTGCTGGGGTGAGTATCAAAGTGATAAAGGGTTACATAGCTTAGTGCATAGTTGACCCAAAGGGGAGGGAAAGTAAAGTAAAGGAGGGCTTAGTCAGGGAAGACTTCTTGGAGAAGGTGTGATTTTAGAAGGATTTTAAAGGTAAGGAGAATGGCAGACTGTCAGATATGCAGAAGGAGGGAATTCCAGGCCAGAGAGAGGATGAGGGCAAGGAGTAGGTGGTGGGTGGGATAGATGAGATCGAGGCATAGAGATAAAGACCAAAGTAAATCTAGTTTTGTAGGAAACCTCCTAATATTGTAATGATGGAATTTGTTAAGCGCTTACTATGTGCCAAGCACTGTTCTAAGCGCTGGGGTAGATACAAGGTTATCAGGTTGTCCCACGTAGGGTTCACAATCTTAACCCCCATTTTACAGATGAAGTAACTGAGGCACCGAGAAGTTAAGTGACTTGCCCAAAGTCACACAGCTGACAAGTGGCAGAGCCGGAATTAGAACCCACGACCTCTGACTCCCAAACCCGTGCTCTTTCCACTAAGTTACGCTGCTTCTATGTAAACAGCCAGGAATGCATCTCTCAAAGAGACTGCACTTCTGAGTTCTAAACTGGAAATTAGAAAAAGAATTCAAACATGACTTCAGAGATGCAAATTGAAAGAGGTGTTCCCAACCACAGCTGCAGCCTGAGACCCCAGAAACACCCTCAAACTTATGGGACCTCCATAGCAAAACTAAATAAAAATCATCAAGTGAACTGGGATAATCCCTGATTGCCCATCAGAAAAACTATTAGCATTCATTGCTTTTCCTCCATGCTATTGTGGGTTCCGAAAAACAGCTGAGAAATGACAGAACAGAAGGCAATGAACAGTGAACAACCAACAGAATACTTTCAGAAAAGAAACCTGAAATCTAAGTTTTCACTTTAGTTTAACAATCCACATAAATGTGGACAATGGTTGATTCAGGAAATTTAATTGCTTCATCAACAATTCAAGCTGCTCACATTCTCTTTACCTTATTTGAACATAATTTTAGTCATCTGATATTCTAAAGTGTATACCATACAGATTCTTGTGTATATGAATCAGTTTTCAGGCTCTCCATTTACAACCTGACAAAAGCACGAAAATATTTTCATTTGACAAGACTTCCTTCACTAGCATTCACAGATAGAAACTGAAAACAGTCCCTCTGCCTCTTAAAGGAAAACTACAATCGTTTTCCTCAGTGGAGCTAAACAAATGTTCATGAGATAAGATTTTGTTATGTACAGCCTCTGAGGTGCATTTAGCTTTTATAAAAATATAGAAATAATTATATTTTTCAAAAATAACATTTCACTGACAGAGCAGTGAATACAAGTTTAGAGACTCTAAAACTGTCTGCTTCCCCCACAAGAAAGTAGTTGGAAAAAGTGAATTCTATGTTCCTGGAGGGGTGCAGTTCTATATCCACATGGGAGGTGGAGACAAATGCTGTACCCATTCTACAAGTCAGTAATTGAGGCCACCCCGGGGCCATGGTGTTTTTTACAGCATGACCCTGAGTTGACTGCTCTGCTAGAGTGTGGAATGCTTCCTGGGACAGGATTCCATGAACTCTGAACTGGGATAATCCCTGGTACCCTGGGTCTACCAGGGATATTGAGAGATGACTGGACACTGCTGGCATCTAAAAGGCAGAATGTTCCCCCATTTTGGATGGAATGTGAGGGATATCTATTCCTCTCGTCATTTTCCCCCAAAGACCAAGGTCTGCCCAAGGCCAGATCTTTATGGAGGCTCCTGCTTCTCTGTTATAGGCCTACATGGGCTCAGGTCAGCCCATAGCTTAGGTGGGATTTGACCTTGAGGGACCAATATGGCTAGAACCAAGACCAATCCAGACTGCTTCATATGGAGTTTTGGTCCCTCCTTATCCCCAAATTAATCATTTATGCAGATTAACATATTTAGTGAAGTCACACACGACTTCAGAGAAATTGAAAAATGAAATATGTCTACCCAAACACAGCTATAACCTGAGACCCCAGTAATACTCCCAAACCTATGGATCTCTGGAAAAACTAAATAAAAATAATCAAGTGAACTGGGATAATCCCTGATTGCCCATCAATAAAACTGTTAGCATTCCTTGCTTTTCCTTCATGCTTTTGTAGGTTCTGAAAGACAGCTGAGAAATAACAAGGTGAACATATGCAGTCTATCACCAAATACTGTTGGTTCAACCTTCAGAACACTGCTAAAATCTGCCCTTTCCTCTCCATCCAAACTGCTACTATCTTAATCAAAGCACTTATCCTACCCTACTTTGATTACTACACCAGACTCTTTGCTGACCTTCCTGCCTCATGTTTCTTCCCATTTCAGTCTGTACTTTCATCATTTTTCTACAAAATCATTCAATCCATGTTTTCCACTACTCAAAAACCTCCAGGATTGCCCATCTGCACCTCTGCATCAAACAGAAATACCTAACCTTAGGCTTTAAAGCACTCAACTGATCACATCACCTTGCCCCCTACCTGATTTCCTACTACAACCCAGTTCACACACTTCGCTCCTGTAACACCATCTAGAGGTCATGGGTTCAAATCCTGGCCCCGCCAATTGTCAGCTGTGTTACTTTGGGCAAGTCACTTAACTTCTCTGGGCCTCCGTTACCTCACCTGTAAAATGGAGATTAAGACTGTGAGCACCCCATGGGACAGCCTGATCACCTTGTAACCTCCCCAGCGCTTAGAACAGTGCTTTGCACATAGCAAGTGCTTAATAAATGCCATCATTATTATTATTATTATCTCGTGGCTGGTCACTTGCCCACATCCTACTTCTGGTCTGGATCAATCAATCAATCGTATTTATTGAGCGCTTACTGTGTGCAGAGCACTGTACTAAGCACTTGAGAAGTACAAGTTGGCAACATATAGAGATGGTCCCTAGCCAACAGTGGGCTCACAGTCTAGAAGGGGGAGACAGACAACAGAACAAAACATGTGGACAGGTATGAAGTCATCAGAATAAATAGTAGTAAAGCTAGATGCACGTCATTAACAAAATAAATAGTAAATATGTACAAGTAAAATAGAGTAATAACTCTGTACAAACATATATACAGGTGTTGTGGGGAGGGGAAGGAGGTAGGGTGGAGGGGATGGGGAGGGGGAGAGGAAAAAGGGGGCTCAGTCTGGGAAGGCCTCCTGGAGGAGGTGAGCTCTCAGTAGGGCTTTGAAGGGAGGAAGAGAGCTAGCTTGGCAGATGTGCGGAGGGAGGGCATTCCAGGCCAGGGGGAGGACGTGGGCTGGGGGTCGACGGCAGGACAGGCAACAACACATTTTCTCCTCCCAGGGGTCTTCCTTGTCTAAGCCCTCATTCCCTCTTTTCCCACTTCCTTCTGCATCTCCCTTGAACTTGGATTTTCACCCTTTTATTCATTCCTCTTTCAGTCCCATAGCACTTATGTACACATTTGTAATGTATTTATTTATATTAATGTCTTTCTCCACCTCTATGCTATAAACTCAATGGGGCAGGGACTATATCTACCAACTGTTATATTGTTCTTTCCCAAGCACTTAGCATAGTGCTCTGCACACAATAAGCACTCAATGAATATGACTGACTGATTGATCCAACGGCTCCTACTCTATCCTAATCCTCCTCGACCTCTCAGCTGCCTTTGACACTGTGGACCACCCCCTTTTCCTCTACACGCTATCCAACCTTGGCTTCACAGACTCCGTCCTCTCCTGGTTCTCCTCTTATCTCTCCGGTTGTTCATTCCCAGTCCCTTTTGCAGGCTCCTCCTCCCTCTCCCATCCCCTTACTGTGGGGGTTCCCCAAGGTTCAGTTCTCGGTCCCCTTCTGTTCTCGATCTACACTCACTCCCTTGGTGACCTCATTCGCTCCCACGGCTTCAACTATCATCTCTACGCTGATGACACCCAGATCTACATCTCTGCCCCTGCTCTCTCCCCCTCCCTCCAGGCTCGCATCTCCTCCTGCCTTCAGGACATCTCCATCTGGATGTCTGTCCACCACCTAAAACTCAACATGTCCAAGACTGAACTCCTTGTCTTCCCTCCCAAACCCTGCCCTCTCCCTGACTTTCCCATCACTGTTGACGGCATTACCATCCTTCCCGTCTCACAAGCCCGCAACCTTGGTGTCATCCTCGACTCTGCTCTCTCATTCACCCCTCACATCCAAGCCATCACCAAAACCTGCCGGTCTCAGCTCCGCAACATTGCCAAGATCTGACCTTTCCTCTCCATCCAAACCGCTACCCTGCTCGTTCAAGCTCTCATCCTATCCTGTCTGGACTACTGCATCAGCCTCCTCTCTGATCTCCCATCCTTGTGTCTCTCCCCACTTCAATCCATACTTCATGCCGCTGCCCGGATTGTCTTTGTCCAGAAACGCTCTGGGCATGTTACTCCCCTCCTCAAAAATCTCCAGTGGCTACCAATCAATCTGCGCATCAGGCAGAAACTCCTCACCCTCAGCTTCAAGGCTCTCTATCACCTCGCCCCCTCCTACCTCACCTCCCTTTTCTCCTTCAACAGCCCACCCCGCACCCTCCGCTCCTCTGCCACTAATCTCCTTACCGTGCCTCGTTCTTGCCTGTCCCACCCTCGACCCCCGGCCCACGTCATCCCCAAGGCTTGGAATGCCCTCCCTCCCAACATCTGCCATGCTAGCTCTCTTCCTCCCTTCAAGGCCCTACTGAGAGCTCACCTCCTCCAGGAGGCCTTCCCAGACTGAGCCCCCTCCTTCCTCTCCCCCTCATCCCCTTAGCCATCCCCGCTGTCTTACCTCCTTCCCTTCCCCACAGCACCTGTATATATGTATATATGTTTGTACATATTTATTACTCTATTTATTTATTTATTTATTTTACTTGTACATATCTATTCTATTTTATTTTGTTAATATGCTTGGTTTTGTTCTGTCTCCCCCTTCTAGACAGTGAGCCCACTGTTGGGTAGGGACTGTCTCTATATGTTGCCAACTTGTACTTCCCAAGCGCTTAGTACAGTGCTCTGCACACAGTAAGTGCTCAATAAATACAATTGATTGATTGATTGATTTTCAAAATGGCAGTGTCCAATTCATTCAATCATATTTATTGAGCGCTTATTGTGTGCAGTGTGTACTGAACTCACACCAGACAATAGGGAAGACTTTGTGATTCCTTCAGTGGTATTTACTAATGCACAAGTGAGAACAGACTATGGTGTATACGGTAACAATTATATAATTGGCAGTTATTCAAGGAATCAGTGGTTCTGAGAAGCTGGCCATGCTACACTGGTTAGTTTTCTAAAAATTACCAGACACTACATCACAGATTTTACAATCACAATTGAGCTAAGGGAAAACTTGAGGCAGCTCCAGTGAAGTCTCAAAAATCTTGCCTATATAGAGGCCTTAGAGTCTTCTGCCACCTTAGGATTTATGTACTCCAAATCCATGGATTATTTCCTGCTTTCACATAGAGGTATCTGAGAAACAGTAGGCAGGAACTCATCTTGACTGGGTGTGCAGCTGCAGGATGTAAGCTAGTACCAAGTTATTTTAATGGTATTTGTAAAATGCTTACTATGTGCCAGCAGTGTACTAAATACTGAGGTAGATACAAGATAATCAGATCAAACCAAGTCTCTGTCTCACATGGGGCTCAAAGTCCAAGTCCTCTCCACAACATACAAAATGGCACTGCCCTGCATTGAGGAGTGAGCTGATTTGCACGGCAGGACTTTATTCTCTTTATAAACAGGGAACAATTCTTCTTCTTTGCATTTAATCCAGGGAAGAGCACTGTCTGAAGGGCTGAAAACTTTGTCCCCAAACAGGCAGGATCACAAAGTTCAATGACTTCTTTTAAAGATAAAAGAAGATTTCCAATAATTATCTGGGAGCACTTTGAGTTTCCCAGACGTTTGTGGGGGAGGTAAATGCTTTATTAAAATGTTTTTGCATTACTGTTATTAAAAGTCATACTTCTCTTTCAGGCGAAACTAAACTTTTGATCTATTTGAATAGCAGTATGTTAAAGCAAAGACTGCAAGATGGCGTAATACAACTCTGGCACAAGATGGGTATATGATGTGCAATAGTTAAGAAGCAGCATGGCCCAGTAGATAGAGCACAGGCCTGGGGTCAGAAGGACCTGGGTTCTAATCCTAACTCCTCCACTTGTGTACTCTGTGACCCTGGTCAAATTACTTAACTACTTTGTGCCTCAGTTACCTCATCAGTAAAATGGTGATTAATACTGTGAGCCCCATGTGAGATAGGGACTTTGTCTAACCTGATTATCTTGTATCTAATCCAGGGCTTAGTACTATGCCTGGCAAATATCAATACCATAGTTATTATTATTATTATTATTTAATGAATAATGTGATTTATTCACTATAATTTAGCTCTTTGGAACACAAAATAATTTAAGAAAATAATTCCAGATTGGGTTAAATTACTTTGAAGGTGTTTAAAACATTTTTAAAAGCCAGAATATGTATATTGTTTAAACCCAAGATTAAGCTTATTGTCCATGTCAAACAATAATCAATAAATCAGTTGTATTTATTGACCACTTACTATAATAATAATAATAATAATAATGGCATTTGTTAAGCAGTTACTATGTGCAAAGCACTGTTCTAAGCGCTGAGCACTGTTCTAAGCGGTATTTACAGATTGGGTTAAATTACTGTGAAGGTGTTTAAAACATACACAGAGTACTGTACCAAGTGCTGGGAGAGTACAGTACAATAGAGTTGGTGGACACATTCCTTGTCCACAACAAGTAATTATGAAAAAGAATAATGCAATGTCATGGAAGACTTATGTGGAATCCTGTATAAACAGCTGGATTACTTTCGGTCTCTATCCTAAACTACAATGTATTTTATCATAAAACTTTCTATGACATTACAATGTACAAAATATATCAAGCTTAGTTAGGTCCAGTTATTGAGCCCTTCAATTGAAATGAGATACTGAAGTAAGCAGCGGAGGAGAGCAATAAAAATGTGAGCTAGAAAATCGACCTTATTAGGAAAGATTGAGGGAAATATTTTTATTTGGCCAGAGGCTGAAGAATGAGAAGAGCAGTAGGGAAGAAGAGGTCCACAACATGAAGTAATATAGAGTAGTGGTGAAAATTATTATTTTTTATTTCTCTGAAAACAGTAGCAGAGAAATCATCATCATTCTTTATTATGTCTTACTTGGGATTGAAAGCTTTGAACAAGTCTCTACTGTCCACTAATAGACAGTAGACCAATAGGGGAGACAGGCAGGCACAATGTACTGCACTGTGACTTATAATAGGCATTAAGGAAAAGTTTCCTTTTACCCAAGATCGTTGGCAGTGTTTCCTAGGGAAAATTTTGGAATCCTTGTCTCTGGGTTTTTTTTTAGAAAATGGTAGGCAGTTGCCTTTGTAGAGTAAATTCAATAAAAACTGGGAAATCAAGAGAAATGTTGCCTGTCATAATTATAGTAAAATAAGTCTAAGTACTGGTAAAATTAATTCCTCCATGTCATATGTAATAATTGTAGTATTTGTTAAGCACTTACTGTATGCCAAACTCTGTACTAAGCTTTCGGTAGATGCAAGATAATTAGGTCCCACATGGGGCTCTCTCTTCTCTGTGGAGGACAGAGGACAGGTATTGAATCCCCATTTTGCAGATAAGGGAACTGAGGCATAGACAAGTGAAGTGACTGGCCCAAGGTCACACAGCAGGTATATGGGGGAATGAGGCTTAGAACAGTTCTTCTGACCAAGAAGCCCATGCTCTTTTCATTAGCCCATGCACTGCTATGTGATTGCTCTCCTGGTTGGATGAAGAGGAATGAAAACACAATACCATTAACCTCCTATTTTATAGCTTTAGGCTCCTCCCACTGCTTGCTGATTACTATCATGGCTGCAGGGTTGTTGAAGAGGAAAATCTAAAATATTGGTAAGGTAATGATAGTTTGGACAGCAGTAATGCTGTCCCTTTTCCGTGTTCAATTTTTTTTAATCCCGAATTTGTTTTAATTTCATGTCTGAAATGATTATATTATTATGATTTATATTAATGTCTGTCTCCCATTATGGACTGTACGCTCCTTGTGGGAAGGGAACATGTCTACCAACGTTCTTGTACTGTATTCTCCCAAGTGCTTCGTATAGTACTCTGCACCCACAGTAAGCACTCAATAAATACCACTGATGGATTCAAACTTGCCCACATTATGAGAGGGTGGTAGCCAAGGCAAAAGATCCTTTGAGAGGCCTAGTGCGCAGCGTGGGCTTTCAGGAACTGCTATCCACAGGCTGTGCTGGTTCCTGGAGCATCTTAGCAGAGGAAATTCTGAACTGGCCCTGGGGAAGCTGAAGGGGTTCTTAAACCCAGTGTCAGAAATTCACATAACACAGGGTCTCTCTGAGGGGTCCCAGAACAGACAAGGAGCTCTCAGAGAAGACAGGGCCCCTGAATGTTACACTTCCATGGCCATGTCAGGCAGCACCCCAGCAAATACTGGAATGGCACACCCTGGAGCACTCCGGTGTACTCAGAAGGGAGGAGGCAGTGGAGAGAGTAGAGCTGAATGTGAGAGAACTAGAAAACTGGCACGGACACAGGAAACATCCGTGGATCCGATATAAAACAGCACCTGCATTTCCCCATGCTGACTCCACAAGGCAGCTTATTTACAAACATATAAATAGCTGCAACTTTACTCCAGTCCCATTGAAAAATTAAAATGGCATCTTCCAAGCATAGTTTATGATTACCCACACTTTGGCTGAATGAATGAAATGTAAGTGGCAACATGCCAGGCTACTTGACACTTGCTAGTCAGCTTAATCAGATACCCTTCAGTTTCCTGTAGTAGAGGTGCTGGGGTTCTGCTCTGGAGAGCCAGAGAGTTCGTTTACATATGCCACGAGTTTTAAAGGAGATAGAGAACCAGATTTTGAAAAAATAACTTAAAGTTATACCATATTTCAGGCCTGCAGAGATTTGAGGACATATCATCTGGTCTAAATGAGGCCAGCTGCTTTCGCAGATGCCAACGCACTTGCAAGTGAATGTGCGTCACAAAGACGAAGGCAGTTTAAAAAAAAGTTCGCATTTTATTCCTTTTTACCTTCTCTAAAAATGGCTGGTGGTTTTTAACCAATGAAATAATAGCACTTGCATTTTTGTATTTGCCTCGGATAATTAACATAACATCATTGCCAGTATCATTATTACCATGCAGAACATCCAAGCAGGATTCCACATTAGTATGCAAATGTCACAAAACTACACTCTATGGTTACAAAACTTCATTTTATTGATGGAGACTCTTAAGGCAGAAAGACATCATACAATAAGCCAAGGATTATAATGGGACTCAACCTGTAGTTCACAGTGCCCAGTCTGGTTTCTATCCACCAGACAATTCTATTTCTCAAGGTAAATAGTGGAAAATACATCTGTGGAATTAGATGAGAGAAATATAAAATTAGGAAAAAGCACACATAATTAGGGGAAATGTTATTTCCTTTTTTTCCTCCATTACTTATTCACTATGATTTTGTCAGTCCTACAAAGATCTATTTCAAAGATTCCAGTTGGGAGAATTCCCTTTATCTAGCACCCTACCATATACTCCTAAAGCAAAGGCTCTCGGAGACCGGCAGATCCTCTAGAGTCAGCATCATTAACAACACACCACCTCTCAGGACTCAGATTCAATGAGGAGCTGCCTGCCAGTGGCAAACCAGCTACCACCTCAGTCATCTCCAGTCCTGGTCCACTCAATATTTAATAACAACAATAATGATAATAATGGCAAAAATAAGAATAATGGTGATGTTTGTTAAATGCTTACTCTGTGCCCAGTACTATTCTAAAGCACAAAATCATCAGGTCGAACAGTCACTTAGTTTTACTGGGGGAACTGCCAAGATGCTCAGTACCTCTATTTATGCCCAACTCTACCGCCTAGTGAATAGTCTTCTAGTTGCAAAGCTTAAATTAGGAAGAAAGAGTTTAGAATGGTGGAAGCTCTTATATTCCTGGGACCTAAAGATTCTATCCCAGAGCTTGCATTGTCCCACTTTAAATGCCCCCAATTAATCTCATAAGGAAAAAGACTGACTGAAGCTGAGTTATAAGGTAGCATAAGCTTCTTTTGATGAATACTGATAAGGAAAAATACCATATACTACTGTGGTACTTGTTATCATTAACTGTGTGGAAAGCATTGGGTAGATACATGACAATCAGATCAGACATAGTCCGTGTCTCCAACAGAGCTCAGAACCTAAGAATGAGGCAGGAGGAAACTGACGCACAGATAAATTAAGCCAAGGTTATCCAGCATGTAAGTGGCAGAGCAGGGTTAAGAACTTGGGTCTCCGAACCGCCTGTCCTGTGCTCTTTTCACGAGGCCACAATTATACCTTAGAAGTCCCAAGGCTCAGCTCATGGATCCTGGAACTGAGCTACAGAAAAATAGAGCACAAAGTAGTCCCTGAATTTACCATTCCTTCCTCTGCCCCACTCCCTAGCCATTTCTCCCAATGATCAGGAATGCATCAGTCAACCTCGACTCTGAGCAAACAGAACACAGCCATAGTCACACTCCCTAAAGGCATTTTAATATGTGCCGTATGGTAAGGGCTCCAGTACTACCCAGATGGCAGGCATATGGCAAAAGATATTTTCTAACCAAGATTCTATGGAAAACTTCTTTCCATGGCAAATATTTCAGCTGTATCTCCAGGGAATTTAACTAATTTTGCTCCAATTTTAGTGTGAGTTTCTAGACTCTTTCCAAATGTTTTACCTTCACTATCGTTTTATTCACATGTTTTCAAACAGTTTATTGAAGTTGTATTACCCTGAGTTGATAATGTTGTTTCTTACACGCATGAGGCATTAAAGACTGAAGACTGTGAGCCCCATGTGGGACAACCTTGATTAACTTGTATCGCCCCCAGTGTTTAGAACAGTGCTTGGCACATAGTAAGCACTTAACAAATACCAACATTATTATTATTATTATTATTATTAAAAGACAACAAGACTAAACGACTTTTTCAAGGTCATATGTCAGTTGAAAATGCAGAAGAGATTACAGATGTACAAACTTTTCCAAACCCACTAAACACATTGCATCTTGAAATTTCAAGTTTCACATTTCAAAAGTCTACTTGTGAAAAGTAAATGGATGTAGATTTTAAAAAATAGAAATTATCTATTGATGCTTCTAAATGCAGTTCTTAAAAATTAACTTTCTTTTCACTTTCTCATAATATTGATACATCTGCTTATATATGGAAGAAATGACACTCATTCCTGGGTATAAGAGAGCATAATCATATGCATGATCACATCGCTGGCATATGGAATAAATAAAATACAAATTCTTTATTTTTAAAGGTATTTGTTAATCTAATCAGGTTGGACACAGTCTATGTCCCACAAGGGGTTCACAGTCTTAATTTATATTTTACAGATGAGATAACTGAGGCATAGAGAAGTTAAGTGACTTGCCCAAGGTCACACAACAGATACGTGGTGGAGTAGGATTAGAATCCAGGTTCCTATGACTCTCAGGCTCATGTTCTATCCACTAGACTAAGCCGCTTCACTTTCACAAATACCATTTTTCCCCCAGAGGAAGTTTATTGGAAATAGGAAATAATTTTTTATATTTGACTATGTAAGAGGCTTTCTTAGATCAGTTCTTTTGTTACCTTGATTTAGGGGAGAAAGCTTAAGGAAATGTATAACTATAAGTTTTATATGAAATACTATTTTACTTACTGAGTATCTCGAGTAAGAGTTGTGCTTCCCAGTTTAAAGCAGGTCTTTTCGCCAGTGCAGGTAGCTTGCCTCAGCGAAAACCTATCTGCTAGATCAAATCCTGTAAAATATGATATCATGATTAGATTGTCTTTAATTAAATAATGAATTTGAGGAGATATTGATTTTCCACAAGATTACTGTTTTTCCTCATGGGAGAGATGGCAAGTTGTTTCAAATCCTGTTGCTTTTGGCCAAATACATTTCCAGATTTCATTTTCGAAATGGAAGGGGAAAGACTAGGAAATTCCTTCAGTACCTGACTTTGCACCTTTTGAAGAAGGCCTTGGCTGCTTCCTTTTATCTTGAGAACTAACAAGAATAACTCAGATGCAGTTCTAAAGTGGGTCTGAGAACTGAATGATCAGTCTAGTTTTATGAATGATAACCTTACCTCTTGCATGAAGCATTCCTGGATTAATTCTGACTAGTCACTCCAATCACTCCAGCTCTCCCTAAAAACTAATGCATTCCTCAGTAAAATTAAATACAAATGTTTTCTATTGCTTTTGATTGTCTTTCATTCTTTGCTTCTGTTCTCTTTATCTACCTTTTCCTTTGGGTTTACAATATCTCCTTCTCTGCAGTGTTCAGGATATCTCTACTTGGATGTTCCACATTGACACCTCAAACTTAACATGTCCATAACATAACTCCTCATATTCCCACCCAAATCTTGTCCTCCCCGTGACTTTCCTATCACTATAGGAAAGTATATACCACTGTTGGGTAGGGACTGTCTCTATATGTTGCCAACTTGTACTTCCCAAGCGCTTAGTACAGTGCTCTGCACACAGTAAGCGCTCAACAAATATGATTGATGATGATGATGATGATGATGATGATGACTATAGACAGTTCCATCAACCTCACTTTCTCACAAACCCAGAACCTCGGCATAAGCCTTGACCCATCTCTAACATTCAACCCACATATTTAATCTGCCACCAAATCCTGTCAGTTCAACTTTCACATCATTGCTAAAATCTGTCCTTTTCTCTCCATCCAAACTGCTACCATATTAATCCAAACACTTATCCTATCCCAGCCTTCTTGCTGACCTTCCTATAATAATAATAATAAAATAATAATAATAATAATAGCATTTATTAAGCGCTTACTATGTGCAAAGCACTGTTCTAAGCGCTGGGGAGGCTACAAGGTGATGAGGTTGTCCCACGGGGGACTCACAATCTTAATACCCATTTTACAGATGAGGGAACTGAGGCCCAGAGAAGTGAAGTGACTTGCCCAAAGTCACCCAGCTGACAAGTGGTGGAGCCGGGATTTGAACCCATGACCTCTGACTCCAAAGCCCGGGCTCTTTCCACTGAGCCACACTCCTCCTCCTCCTATCTCCTGTCTCTCCCCACTATAGTTCTTAGTTCATACATTACTCTGCTTCCCAGGTCATTTTTCTATAAAACCATTCCGCCCAAGTTTTCCCACTCCTTAAGAACCTCCAAGTGGTTGCCCATGCCACCTCTATATCAAAGAGAAACTTCTTACTATAGGCTTTACCTCCCTGGTTTTCTGTTACAAGCATGGACACTTCACTCCTGTAATGCCAACCTCAGTCTCACTTATCTTGCCAGCAACCCCTTGCCCAAATCCTGCCTCTGGCCTGGAACACCCTACCTCTTCATATCTGATAGAAGATCAATTTTCCTACTTTCGAAGCCTAATTTAAAAAGCACACATCCATAATTCATTTATTTATATTAATGTCTGTCTTCCCTTCTACAGTGTAAACTCGATTGGACAAGGGACATGTCTATCAACTCTGTTATATTGTACTTTCCCAAATGCTTGGTAGAGTGTGCTACACACAGAAAACACTCAAATACAACTGTTCGGCTGATTAATTGACTGATAGATAGGGAGAAACATAACTGAGAACAAGGACCCCATTTGGTTTTTCCTCTGAATTCTCTTGGGCCTTTTTCAGGTTTGCACACAATAGGTAACTTTGTTTTATCTGTCCCTATCTTCACACCACATTCCCTTGGCAAGTTAAATAATTTTCATATCTTGAATACCCTTTTAAAAGGACTACTGCTCTTAATCATTAACCACTTACCACAGGGAGATCTGATAACTCCACTTTTTGTCATAATTCAAGATGAAAGCACTGAATTGCAGTCAGAAATTGCAGTCATGTTGATTGTTTGGGACATTACACCCTTGTGCCTCCTTCCTTACTCACCCAGGAGTTTACTCAATTGTCAGTTTCCCTCTTGGGGTGCTGGACTCTGGGGCTGCTTCTAATCTGTGAGTTTAGCATTTTACTCAGAGGTCACAGATGAGAAGTGGAAAAACCAAAATGTCTTGTTTTGTCTGAGAATCCAGTAAATATATTAATATAATAATTATTTGGGTGAGTTTGGGGGCATGACTGTTATATGGGAGTCTTGACCCATATTAATCCTTTTTGCAAAATGCAACCTTCATGAGTATAAACTCTTCTTCTAGACAATCTCCTTGTAGTCAGGGAACATGTCTATTAAATATGCTTTATTGTACTCTCCCAAGCACTTAGGGTAGTGCTCTGAACACAGAAAGCACTCAATAAATGTGATTGATTGATTGATTGACTGATTATCACCTAGGTAAGTCCCATACAGCCTCACTAGAGGGAAGACTGGGGTGGTTTCTCAAAACTACTCAATAGCCTTGACTAGTCCCAAGCAGGGGGGAAAATGGGGCACTGTGTATCACAATTTGTAAATTACTGTGTTTAAAAATCACCTTTCATGCTCACCTGAAATATCAGAGGCACCTTCAGAGGATTGTTGAAACTGAGATCTACCAGTTTTCAGGATAGGACATAATATACCTACAAGACAAAATACAGAAATTGTCAACTATTTTGCTCATCAAACAACTGCAATTAAAAAGTGTCCTACTCAACAGAAACCATTCCTGAATAGTTTCTAAATTGCAAGTAAATTTTTAAAGAGTTTAACAAGAAGAAGGAGGAGGAGAAAAAGAGGAGAAGAATGAGGAGAAAGAGGAGGAGGAAGAAAAGAAAGAGGAGGAGGAAGAGGAGGAAGAGGATGAGAGGAGGAGGAGAAACAGGAGGAGGAGAAGGAGGAACAGGAAGGGGGAGGAAGAGGAGGAGGAGGGGTCGGAGAAAGAAGAAGCTAATGAATGTGAGAGAAGAGGAAGAAAAAGGAAGTGTTCACAGAGACACAGATCACCTGAAAAGGTCTCTCAGGTGTAAAGTAATTTGGATACTTCTTGAGGTAGAGACATAGTTTATAGTGGTAATCCTAATTGTAGCTAATCCTCATCATCCATATGTTTAGTACAGTACTCTGCATACAATAGGCACTTAGTAAATAGGTTGACTGATTGATGATACAATATGTAATTCAGAGTTCCTTTCCTGTAGGGCTAATAAATCAGGTTGAAGATTACCAAAGAGTGTCAATTTATGAGATTAAACATTCTAGCTGCATTTTACAAGCATCTATCTCTATTACCTTGGGAACAGAAGACAGCCCTATTAGAGACATCCTAACAGGGAACTTGAACAGGGTACTGGGAAATTGTTTGAAATGTTTACAGACACCATAAGAAATAAGTAAGAACATATTAAGAAATCATCGATAAAGCAAAATGGTTAGGAAGAGTGCCGTGACCAAAACAGTCTCTACTTGCAGCATCTCCTCTAACAATGTTGCCTATTGGTGGTTAGCTGGCTTCTGATTATCTGAACCTGCAGCGAAAGAGGATGGCATAGTAGATAGAGCTTGGGCCTGGGAGTCAGAAGGTCATGGGTTCTAATCCTGACTCAGCCACTTGTCTGCTGTGTGACCTTGGACAAGTCACTTCACTTCTCTGGGCCTTAGTTACCTCATCTGTAAAATGGAGATTGAGAATGTGAGCTCCATGTGGGACAGACACTATGTACAAACATATATACATATATACAGGTGCTGTGGGGAAGGGAAGGAGGTAAGAAGGGGGCTGGAGGTGGGGGTGAGGGGGAGAGGAGGAGGGAGACTCTCCAGCTCCATCCCTCTCCCATGTCTGCTCCCTCTTCCTCTCCAAATCCTTCCCTCTCCCATTCCTGCTCCCTCTTCCTCTCCAGCTCCTTCCCTCTCCCATTCCTGCTCCCTCTTCCTCTCCAGCTCCTTCCCTCTCCCATTCCTGCTCCCTCTTCCTCTCCAGCTCCTTTCCTCTCCCATTCCTGCTCCCTCTTCCTCTCCAGCTCCTTCCCTCTCCCATTCCTGCTCCCTCTTCCTCTCCAGCTCCTTCCCTCTCCCATACCTGCTCCCTCTCCCACTCCCTCACTGTCCAACCCAGTTTCCTTTTATCCAGCCCAGTGCTTAGTACAGTGCCTGGCACATAGTAAGTGCTTAACAAATACCAAAGTTATTATTACTATTATTATTAATAATAATAATAATAATGATAATATGAGACTCAGCTCACCAGGGGAATTAAAAAATTATTACCAGTGTGAAAAGTTTCCTGGTTTGGATTCTCCGGGAATAGGTGATATAGCTCCAGGGTAAAATTAGTCAGCTCCAGAAGATGCAAGAGGATTTAGATTTCATCAATTAGGTGCACAGGGAAATTAAAAAGCTCTACATGAGCCAACAGGGAGAAATTTAAGGGACTCCCATTTAACAAGGCTCATTGTGGGGAGGGAACATGTCTACCAACTTTGTTCTATTGTATTTCCCCAAGTGCTTAGTATAGTGCTCTGCCTACAGTAAGTGATCAATAAATATGATTGATCAATCAATTGATATGGCCCCACCAGCAGGACCCAGGGTGATGTTCCTTTATCTCTGGAACAAGTAAGGTATTCTGAGCTTTCTGCAAAAAGGTCATATAGCAGAGAAAGAGGTCAGAACAGCCCCCAAGAAGAAGGTGTTGACTAAATCCCCTCAAGCTAGATTCTAACTTGCAGGGGAAGATTGTGAGATTTTACAGAGATGTTAGGTAGTGTTGTCTGCCAGCGAACTTGGCATGACTGACTCCATCTTGCGCATACCAACAATAACCCTCAATTTTGTGCAGACCGAAAGCACTCCAGTATGTAAAGTAAATTAACCAAAGTGGCTTCTCTCTGTCTGGAATGTCCCCAGCCTGTGTTGACCGTTATCTCCTGATAACATCTTGTAAACAGAGATTTTAACACTAACCAAACCATGACAAACAAACGGTTGTACTTTAACTTAGGATCTAGGAATGCCAAGGCCTCACCTGCGGCACTACTCGGGAATCCTTTGTGTAGCTCGGATTTGAAACCCAATAAAAGAGGAAGAAGTGGCTGGGATCAGGGCTGCTTGTCACTCATACCTCTCTCGGGAGGTGAACAGGCAGGTAGCCACTTTCCTTCTTTACTGCTCTATCTGAACTCATGTCTCTGAGTCATTTTTCCTATCTGCGTCACCACCTTGGGTACTCGAACCCTGCGGCCGATTTATACCGGTTAACCTGTTTTGCACCCTAGTTTTCAATTACAGGTAGACTTATTATTGGGGATCCTTGGTCCAAAATTTGTGTAATGTAGGCATCAGAAGAAATCACTACTGATCCATGATTCCAATCTCCCCAATTGAGCAAACTCATTACCCACCTGCCTGATCTATAGTTACCAAAGTGGTAAGATCATCTTTTCATGAGTGCCCAGCTGTTTTTATGTTCTTTTATGGTATTAAACACTTACTTGGGCCTGGTACAGTACTAAGTGCTGGAATATATACAAGTTAATGAAGTTGAACACAATCCATTTCCCTACATGGAGCTCACAGTCTTAATTCTGATTTTACAGATGAGTTAACGTAGGCACAGAGAAGTTAAGTGACTTGCCCAGGGTCACACAGCAGGCAAGTGTCAGAGCTGGGATTAGAATCCAGGTCTTCTGATTTCCACGGCCATGCTTTAACCAGTAGACCATGTTACTTCTCAAAATAATAATAGTAATAATAATAATAATAATGGCATTTGTTAAGCGCTTACTATGTGCAAAGCACTGTTCTAAGCACTGGGGGGATACAAGGTGATCAGGTTGTCTCACGTGGGGCTCACAGTAGTATTAATCCCCATTTTACAGATGAGGTAACTGAGGCTCAGAGAAGTTAAGTGACTTGCCCCAGGTCACACAGCAGACATGTGGCGGAGCCGGGATTCGAACCCCTGACCTCTGACTCCTAAGCCTGTGCTCTTTCCACTGAGCCATGCTGCTAAATGAACTGTGATGTAATTTGAACTTCCAATTCTGATTTCCTAACGTGCAATGTGAAATAACAAAAAGCACTATTTAATAGCATGTATGCTCCTAGTGGGCAGATTTCAGGTCTAGCAACTCTATTATGTTGTACTCTCCAAAGCACTTAGTACAGTGCTCTGCACACAGTAAGTGTTCTATAAATACCACTGATTGGTTGACTACTCTCCCAAGTAATTAGTACGCATTGTATTGCATTGCACACAGTAAACAGTCAATAAATATAATTGAATGAATGAATGAATCTTCAGCTAGGCTGCAGCATACACTAGTGTGCACACGGTTCTGTTAGTTTGTCTGCCAAATCAGTCATGGTTTATGAATTAACTTTAAAACCTGCATGTAGCAACAAAACAATTCCACCTACAATATTACTCATTGAAAAATACAATGCTAGCTCTTGTTTCTCTCACCACTGATCCATTCTTCACATGCTCTAACCAGCCTGGAACTCTCTCCCCATTCACATCTGACAGACCACTGCTCTCCCCGTTATAAAAATCCACTCTAAAAATTACATCTCCTTAAGGAGGCTTTTCCTGACTCATCTCCCCATCCATTTTCCCTCCCTACTTCACCACCTATGCACTTGGATCCATTACAGCTGAGCACTTAGGTACTCATCCCACATCCCACCTCCACAGAACTTACATATCCTTATACATTGGTGCTCTCCTGCTATCTGTAATCTATTTTATGTCCATCTCCCCAAATAGTTTGTAAACTCCGTGAGGGCAGGTTTCATATCTGCTTATTCTACTGTAGTTTCATAAGCACTTAGTCCAGTGCTCTGCCCAGAGTAAGCATTTAATGCCATTGATTGATTGATTACAAGGCTCTTTATAAAATATGAATGATCCTGGTTGAGTGACAAAGTGACAAAAAATAATTAAAGGATAGAAAATAGATTCATTCAATCAATCACATTTATTGAGCATTTACTGTGTGCAGAGCACTGTACTAAGTGCTTGGGAAGTACAAGTTGGCAACATAGAGAGATGGTCCCTACCCAGCAACGGGCTCACAGTCTAGAAGGGGGATACAGACAACAAAACAAAACATGTGGACAGGTGTCAAGTCATCAGAATAAATAGAAGTAAATCTAGATGCACATCATTAACAAAATAAATAGAGTAATAAATCTGTACAAACATATATACTGGTGCTGTGGGGAGGGGAAGGAGGTAGGGCAGGGGGGATGGGGAGGGGGAGAGGAAAAAGGGGACTCAGTCTGGGAAGGCCTTCTGGAGGAAGTGAGCTCTCAGTAGGGCTTTGAAGGGAGGAAGAAAGTGAGCTCGGCTGATGTGTGGAGGGAGGGCATTCCAGGCCAGGGGGAGGACGTGGGCCGGGGGTCAACGGTGGGACAGGTGAGAACGAGGCACAGTGAGGAGGTTAGCAGCAGAGGAGCGGAGGGTGCGGGCTGGGCTGGAGAAGGAGAGAAGGGAGGTGAGGTAGGAGGGGGCGAGGTGATGGACAGCCTTGAAGCTGAGAGTGAGGAGTTTTTGCTTGATGCGTAGGCTGACTGGTAGCCACTGGAGATTTTTGAGGAGAGGAGTAGCATGCCCAGAGCATTTCTGCGCAAATATGATCTGGGCAGCAGCAAGAAGTATAGACTGAAGTGGGGAGAGACAGGAGGATGGGAGATCAGAGAGGAGGCTGATACAGTAATCCAGTCGTAATAGGATGAGAGATTGAACCAGGAAGGTAGAGGTTTGGAAGGAGACAAAAGGGCGGATCTTGGCGATGTTGCGGAGGTGAGACCAGCAGGATTTGGTGATGGATTGGATGTGAAGGGTGAACGAGAGAGCGGAGTTGAGGATGACACCAAGATTGCAGGCTTGTGAGACGGGAAGGATGGTAGTGCCATCTACAGTGTTGGGAAAGTGAGGGAGAGGGCAGGGTTTAGGAGGGAAGATAAGGAGTTCAGTCTTGGACTTATGGAGTTTTTGATGGCGGGGAGATATACAAATGGAGATGTACTGAAGGCAGGAGGAGACGCCTAAGAAAGAAATTTGGATTGCTTATCTTACTAAGGAGAAAGCTAAAGAATGGTTAAATAAAGTAGCAGTTGTGGCTTAGATGAAAGAGCATGAGATGGGAGCCAAAGTACCTGGGTTCTTATACCAGCTATGCTACTTGCCTATGTGTGACCTTGGGCAAGTATCTTAACTTCTGTGCCTCAGTTTCCTCATCTATCAAATGGGGATTCAATGTCTGTCCTCCCTCCTACTTAGACTATGAGCCACAGAACTTAAAAATAGCAATACCATTAATAATAATAATAATGATTTACCAAGTATATTAAGGCTTTTTGGGTAGGGAATGTTAAACAGTTCCTTTCTGTGCCTAAAGAGAACTAAGATAGTGGGAATTGGTTCCAGTTAAAATAGGTGCGATTTCAAGGAAAGAGCACAGGTTTTGGAGTCAGAGGTCGGGTTCAAATCCCGGCTCCACCAGTTGTCAGCTGTGTAACTTTGGGCAAGTCACTTAACTTCTCTGGGCCTCAGTTACCTCATCTGTAAAATGGGGATTAAGACTGTGAGCACCCCGTGGGACAACCTGATCGCCTTGTAACCTCCCCAGCACTTAGAACAGTGCTTTGCACATAGTAAGCACTTAATAAATGCCATCATAAAAAACAACAACAAAAAAATCTTCTTGTCCCTTAAAATCTTCAGAGTGATGAATCACTGGAATGGGCTACCAAGAAAGGCAACAAAGTCTCCATCCTTCAAAATCTTTAAGGAAGAAATGGGCAACCATTTTACAGGATGATTTAGCAGTCACTGGGCTAGTCACTTGAGATCACATCTATCTATAATTCTAGAAGCTTTATGAATTTTTAAAAGCAGAATTTGGGGGTCTCTGTATTGCAGTTAAATACTAAATTCATTCCGGTAAAATCCTGAAATTAAACCATCAGCATTCTGAGTATTTCTTCAATGTCTATGTCTTTAACTACCTATCTAGAAGCATTGCCTAAAGAAAATTCTTAAAAATATTTGCAGTTAGTAACTTAAATATGTGAATTCCCAGGTGTTTTCACATATACTTTTAATAAAATCCACATTTCTAGTGGAGGAGAACCTGCTTTAAAGTAACCAAGACCATAATGATTGTTTCTGTGAAGGGCAAAAATTCCAAATCCACATGTTTCTTGACAGCATAAGTGGAAGTCTCTCAAAAAATATCTTTACCTGAGGCAACCTCTTCTAATTTTTATTATATTTGAGTTGAATAGTTTCTTTTGTATCACATTTTTTTCAAATGTTTTCCACTATTTAAGAAGTGATACCTGCATTCAAGTTCAATTTTAGAAAAGAATCCTTAGAAGTTATGTAGTCTGTAATTTAATCTTATGATAGGGTGGGAAGTCCCAACAAAACTGGTAAAATAAGACTCAAGGTAGAAGCGGAAGATGGGGACTTTCCAATGTCATCTCAGTGCTAAGGAGAAGGTCTGGCCTAAGGCCAATCTTGTAATATCATACATTGTATTTAAATTCTTCTAAGGGCTGAGCAACTACAGAACTGTTAGAAAGAAAGGCCAGAGGGGAGTAGGTTCTTAAAATCTTTTGAAAATGGCTAGCAGAAGGACTATAGGGAAGGAACCACAGAATACAATCTGTAACCACCCTGGTTCAAACTGTTCTTGCTGCCACTGGTGGTCTACAAAACCCTGGCCTCATCCCCCTCAATCCACCCTGTGGATCAGGGTATTTCTCTTTGGCTCACATATCTTTTCTCAAAATCCTTCACCGGCTTCTGGGACTCTCCACCTCTAACAAAAACTCACAGTTGGCTCTATGATCTTTTTATTCATTATTCCCCAACTCACCGCCTTGTTCCTTCTACAAGTACCCTGCTCTCAATTCTCCTGCCTCTATCCCCTGACTCACAAGGTACGCCTTCTTGAAACTCTGTTCCTTTCCATATCAGAGACTGTCTCTATATGTTACCAACTTGTACTTCCCAAGTGCTTAGTACAGTGCTCTGCACACAGTAAGCGCTCAATAAATACGATTGATGATGATGATGATGATGATGATCAGAGGCCTCAGCTCTCAACGTTCAAACCCCTCCTAAAATCCCACCTCGTCCAACTATCTTTCTCTAGTTGATTTCCCAGCACTCTGAGCCACGCCCTCAGACACATCTAGCACTTATAAGCTTGTTTAGACCCTAGTTGGCATTCATGGATGCATGTATACTCATTTATTTTGACAGTTCAAGTAGTAGTAGGAATAGGAGTAATGGTCGTAATAGTAGTAGCAATCATATTTATAAGCGTCTGTGTGCAGAGCACTGTACTGAGTGCTGGGAGAAAATACACAGGTAGGAATTAAGAAGTATCTCTGTCCTTCATGGGACTCACAGTCTAAAAGTTTAAGTGGAGTAAAGAGAATGGAGACAGACTCCCAAAATGAGTGATGAAGGCAGTGTGACCCAGTAGAAAGAGTACAGGACCTGAGTTGTAATCCTAGTTCTGCCATGCAATAATAATTATGGTATTTGTTAAGCACTTACTATGTGTCAGGCACTTTACTAAGCGCTGGGTTGGATATGAGCAAATCAGTTTGGACACAGTCCCTGTCCCACGTGGGGCTCACAGTCTCAGTCCCCTTTCCGCAGATAAGGAAACTGAGGCCCAGAGAAGTGAAGTGAGTTGCCCAAAGTCAGGCAGTGTCACTTGCCTGTAGTGACAAGTGACACTTGTTGGCTATATGATCTTGGGAAGTCAGTTCACTTTTTTGTGCTTCAATCGCTTCATCTGTAAAAATGGAGATTAAATCCTTCTCCCTCTAACTTAGACTGTGAGCCCCATGTGGAACAAGGACTATGTCCAACATGACTATCTTGTATCTACCCTATCACTTAGAACAGTGTTTGAAACAGAGGAACTATTTAACAAATACCATAGAAAAGAAACATTAAAACATGGCACAAATAGACAAAATATGCTCCAAGTCTTGGCAACGATGGAAATGTCTCAGAACATGCAAGAGCAATCCAGGAGAAGGGACCCTTTGTGGCAGGTTATAAAGATTTGTATGTTTGTTTCTCCCGCTGTGGGCAGGATGTGTCACTTTTTAATTTTAAGTTTTAATTTTATACTTCCCGAATATCTGATACAATACAATACACTACATGGGTGCTCAATAAATGGAACTACTACTACTACTAGAAACCCTATAGTGCGATGGAATTGCTTTCACCTACTTCTCAGAAGCATATTAGGACAGTCTAAGAGGAAAATGGCTCCTCTGCCAATTGTGAGCAAGCCCCATCCCCTTGGTGGGATGGAAGACAAGTTGTCATATGAAGAGGAAATATGGGAGGCTAAAGCTTTGGTGTAGTGTTCAATCAATCAATACATCAATCAATCATATTTATTGAGCACTTACTGTGAGCAGGGGCTGTACTAAGCATTTGGTAGAGTAGAACACAACAATATAACAGACACATTTCTTGCCCCTAATGAGTTGACTGTCTAGACGGCGGGGGGGGGGGGGGGGCGGGGGGACACAGACATGAATATAAAAATAAATTACAGATATGTAAATAAGTGCTGTGGGACTGGGGATAGGGAGGGTGCTTGGTGAATAAAGGAAGCAAATCATAGTGACACAGAAGGGAGTGGGAAAAGAGGGCAAAATCAAGGGAAGGCCTCTTGGAGGAGATGAGTCTTCTGTAAGGCTTTGAAGATGGGAGACTAATTGTCAGTCGAATATGAAAAGTGAGGGTGTTCCAGGACAGAGGCGGGAGTGGGCAAGAGGTCAGCAATGAGATAGAAGAGATCAAGGAACAATTAGTAGGTTGGCATTAGTGGAGCAAAGTGTGCCTACCAACTCTCATGAGACCCCATTCTAGGATGTTAAGTATTTCTCTCTAGTTAAGCTATACCTGGGGTATGAGGGTAGCTATGTATTATTTTGGTGTTATTTTAGACTAAATCCTTTTTCCGTCTACTTCTGCAAGCAAAGCCTTCAGGAAACCTCATTGTCTAAATATAGTGTGTCTGATTTCTGTTTATCAGATCACCGAGCTTGGCTCTTGCAATTTTGAACACAGTGGCTTTAAATTTGACCTTTGAAACCTCATCTCTAGTACGTTGTGTTGTTACCCTTTCCAATAAATAGTACCAATTAAAACCCAACTTTTGTCATTGTCTTTTTTGGGAATCTGGTTCAGCACTGACTGCAGCCTGCAATCGCTTTGGATCATTCTAATTGTTGATTTTGGTCCTAGTTTGGGGTTACAGAGGTAAGAGGACCCAATTTCAATCTCTTGAAGCAAGAATTTCTGAAGGTACTATTGAGAACAATCTAGAAGTTGATAAAATATGTGAGTTGAAAATTCAGGGTTCAACCTTTTCCCGATAATATTCTCTAAAGTATTCTCCTCTAAGTTTTCTTTGCTATAAAATTGGCAGAAATGTCATATCTGTACAGAAATAACCAATGACCAACAAATTAATGGTCATAAAGTACAATTTAAATAAAAATAAAACTTTAAATTTGAATAATATTAGTAAAAACTACAAAACCTTAATACAAGTTCTTAAGTGCAGATTGGGAAGCAAAAGCATTGACAGGAAGCATTCAACATAATTTAGACATTTCCATCCCTTTGTCTAAATATTAGTACATTCCATTGGAGTGCAAAGTAAAACTGTCATTTACTCTTTACAAAGATGTTAATTTTACCAGAGCTACCTTTGAGGCATAAGCTATATACAGCGCATAAATATTTACATATATATATATATATATATATATATATATATATATATGTATACACACACATATATGTACATTAATCATTTTCTAAAATATGATAATCTTACTGGAGTGATTTTTGGAGAGAGCACAGAAAACAAGAGATGATTCTTTTTTTAAAGTGATAAGGAATATTTTTCTTCACAGTCTCTGCCTTCAAAGACAATTCATTCATTCATTCATCCATTCAATCGTATTTATTGAGCGCTACTGTGTGCAGAGCACTGTACTAAGCGCTTGGGAAGTATAAGTCAGCAACATATAGAGACAGTTCCTACCCAACAATGGGCTCACAGTCTAGAAGGGGGAGACAGACAACAATACAAAACATGTAGACGGCTGTCAAAATCGTCAGAACAAATAGAATTAAGGCTATATGCACACATCATTAACAAAATAAATAGAATAGTAAATATGTACAAGTAAAATAAATAGAGTAATAAATCTGTACAAATATATACAAGTGCTGTGGGGAGGGGAAGGAGGTAGGGCCGGGGGGATGAGGAGGAGGAGAGAAAAAAGGGGGGCTCAGTCTGGAAAGGCCTCCTGGAGGAGGTGAGCTCTTAGTAGGGCTTTGAAGGGAGGAAGAGAGACTTTGTACAGGGCCAGCACGTTTTGGTACACAGGGATGAAACAGGCTTAGTACCGCTTCACCCTTCACTCTGTACCCCGTGGCTGCTGGTGAAAGACAGGGATCATGTCTGTTAACTCAGTTGTACTCTCCAATCCATCACTGCTCTACTTCCTTCACTCTAAGTACAGTATTCTACACTGAGGGAGTGTTCAACAAATACTACTGATTTACTGACAGGACAGTTTTGATTAATTTAGAGTTTTCTAATTTAAATCCAATCCAAAACTTAACAAGCATGATAATAATTGTGGTATTTTTGAAGTACTCACTATGTGCCAAGAAGTGCTCTAAGCACTGGGGGAGATACAAGATAATCAGGTCAGATATAGTCCCTGTTTCCCACAGGGATCACAGTCTAAGTAGGAGAGGGAAGAGGCACTGAATCCCCATTTCACAGATGAAGGAACCGAGGCATGAAGAATTGAAAAGACTTGCCCAAGGTCACACAGCAAACAAGTGGCAGAGCCTGAATTAGAAAACGGGTCCACCTGACTCCCAGGACTGAGCTCTATCCACTAGGCCATGCCGCTTCTCTAAATCTTGGTCTTGGAATCAGGTTTCTATTTGGGAGTGAGATGAATGTCATTCTCCTAAGAAATGAGCAATCAATCAGTAGCAATTATTGAGTGGCAATTATATGTGTAGAAGACTGTACTAGGTGCTGGAGAGAGTTCATTGCAAAACAGTTGATAGATACAATCCTTGCTGACAAGAAATTTGCAGGCTAATAGACTTCAGATGCCAGTTACTTAGGGAAACTCAAGACTGAGTAGAAAGAAAGGAAAGACTCCAGAAAAAAAAAACATTAACGTAAAAATAATCAAATCTCCAAGATATAAGATTCCAAAATTAACGTCAATTCTCTCAGCAGCAATGGTGATATTGACAATTCATCCCACAAACATGCTAAATTGACTGAATTCAATTAGGCAGAATTAGTGTGGATTTCTAAATTTACCCAAGTAAATTTTGTGTCAAAAGTATTTAAAAAATTAAAGACAATCTATTTTTTTCATTTGGGAAATCTGATATTTTAAAACATAATTCTGTTGATAAAAATTTGATTAAATGAAGTAACTTTCTAAAAGTCAATATCCTGCTCATTATTCAGTTAATTATACGAGCCCTTAATACAAGTTATTTGGTTCTCAATTTGTACAGGTTCTTTCTGTTAGGAGGAGCGATCCTCATAGGAGTCTTCATTGACTTTGGAGTTTGGGGGGCTGCTGATTCTAGCTTTACTCTCCCATTTCATCTTTGCCTGGACCTTGGAGGTTTCCATGAACACACTCAGAGCAGGATTAGAATGATGGTGCATGAGATAAGCAAAGTTGGTGTGGTGATTTTTAAACCCCCCTACTTATGGGCATGATTACCCTGTATCTACCCCAGTGCTTAGAACACTGCTTGGCACATTCCCAATTGATTTAAAACTAAGGATCTCTAAATTTTTATTGCTACATTAAGTGAACAAGCTTGGATCGAACATTTCCATATCTCTATAACTATGTTCCTAGCTTCCCATTTATACTCTATACATTCTATCAACACTCAAAACTTTTTTCTTTTATTGTTTTGATTTCCTTTGTACCAACCTGTGCACCTAGAGTCTCACAATTGATATTACATTAAACAAATCTTACCTGGACCTCTCCTAAATGATTCAGAATCTACTCTGTACTCCTTCTCCAAAAGCATGGATCCTCAATAAATTAACATCACAATTTTCTCAATTTTTCAAGGTAACAAGTCAGGTAGCCAAAAACCAGACTTCTGGTGAAGGATTTAGGAAAACTGGATGCTTTCCAGGTTTCCATATTGCACGGAATAATTATTTATATCACCAAACCCATCACCACTTGAAAAAGGAGGATAATAATCATTGCCACATAGCTCGTAAGTGAGCATTAATGAGCTTGATTCTACCACATTTTGAGAGGCGCAAAAATTCAGCTATGTAGGGATTGCCTAAGGCAGTGTTGAAAACACATGCAAATCACTTCAGTTCTAATTTTCGAGCCCTTTGTTCCACATAGTCTCATGCACCTGACATTACATGCCCTTCAAAATATGGAAGAATTGATTCATGTTCAATAGGTGTGTTAAGAAGTACCATATTAATTGGTTGAATAGGCCCTAAATGTCTTGAAGTACATCAATATATTTTCAGAAGTGCATAGATAACCTCTGTTCATTTCAGTGTTCAGTATTTGAAGGCAGGATTTTTCCCGCATTCCTAGCATTAGAGCCTCTCACTTATGTCAGTAGCATCACATAGCTAGGTTTATTGCAATTCATACATAATTCGCATGCATTAAATTGACTATGAAGAAATTTAAATTACTGAGGAATGTGTCATCCTCTTCAAAGTGGAAAAGTGCTTGATACCATTTACAGGGTGTGCTTGTGCCCATGGCTGCCAAATAAGTAAGCAATTTAATAGGTAATAATTGGTTGTTTGACATCTGCGAAGGGGAATTCTCCAACAACTCTGGTGCCAATTAGTAACCACTTGCTGTAGACGACTAAAGGACTTTGTGCACTTCCCAAGGGGTCTGGCATACCAACTAACACCAGCAAGGAATCGCTTGTACACTAACGTTAGTCCTTTTTCTGATCTAACCAATTTTTTCCAATGTCTACAGATTTCTCTGTCTCACTATGCTTCCTGGAGTGTAGGCCATTCATAGTTTTATCAGTAGAACAACAAGTGTGAGATAGTACACAACAGCCACATAATTCCTGCTTACTAGTTGTTTTCAAGGGTCACTGTTATTTTTCTTTAAGTCTGTTCTATTGAAGCTCTTCTATCAGCACACTGCATTCTATTCATTCTATCAATATTCTTTTAAAATAAAACTTTTTTCTCTCATTGTTCTGATTTCTTTTTGTACCAACTCCTATACCCAAAGCCTTACCTCTCCTATAGTTCTGAATCTACCCTTATGCTTCTCTCCAAATGAACGGATCCTGAATAAGGTCTCTATGTACTCTTTTTTTCTGTCCTATTGGAGGTCCTCTAATCAGTTTATTGCTAACAATGCTCATGTTGCAGCATCTGTCTGTAGATTAGAGCAGTAGCTTCTTCAGGCATGTAATTATTATTTAGCATTCTTGCTTATAAATAGATTTATATGACAGCCTCAGGAATTCTTGTATTAAAAGTTACGTCAATTCCTATCAGAGCAAACGAAAGCCTAGTAGGACTTTTGACTTGTTGCTAGAAGCCCCAGAACTTTATGCATACTGCATTTGTTACAATGCCCTGATTATTATCTGAGCATTCCATGATAGAAATAAAATCTGGAACTGAAAAAGTATTTGAGAAGCAAAAGAGCACAAATAATGGACTCAGACATTCTTTGTTTTAGGTGAAAAAATGACCACATATTCCTAAAACAAAATGGGTAAAGGCAGTGATCCAAACACACAAGGGCAGGAAAAAGAAGGGGGATAAAGGGGGAAGCTGGAAAGGGAAGCAGAGCCAGGCAGGAGTAATGGACAGATCCACAAACAGACAAATTCACTAAGAGTTTGATATGCAGCTCAGTTAGGAGTAATTAGAAGTAGACAAGAATAATTACCACAGTCACTGGCTGTCCAGAATTACCACTGTGGTTACCAATCATTAAGCCCAAGGTGATATTTCTTTGAGATTCCAGGAAATTGATGGATGGCTATGGAGGTTTCATAAGATTGACTTCTCTGTAATTGCTCAGGCCTGCTTAGGGTTTCCTCGAGTTCTCACTGTCATCATGCTTATTATGGCTAAAAGGGGAACTAGCAGGTGATAAGACTAGGAAGCACAATGCTGAGTGTCCCATCAAATCAGGAAAGATGGACATTCTAATGATATTAAAAATGCAAATGGTTCTAATAGTTTGGGCATGAATAGGGATTATTCGACTCTTAAAAAGGAAACTTTGGGTTTCTAGTGTTCCTACCCAGAGGGGTTACATTGGAGTTGTTTTTATATCTTGTTAACAAGAAGTGCTATATTTTCCATTGAAATATTTGCAACAAACATTTGGAAAATCCATTTTTAAGTGAATTCCAATTGTTCTATGATAAGAACAAGTTTTAAATGACACCAGTTTTGAACAATCGAGGAGTTATGTTAAAATATTCTTGGCAAAAATATAAAAATGAGGCATTTATGTTTTAGGTGATATTTTAGAACTATACCTTACTGAGATTATCCATATAGAACATACAAGCATTTACTGGATCAGATCAGTACCATTATGGGTAGGGATTGTATCTGCTAATTCTGTTGTACTGTACTCTCCCAAGCACTTAGTACAGTGCTCTGCACATAGTAAGTCCTTAATAAATATGATTGATTATTGATTAATTGATTGATCCAACTGTGGGCCTAGAGTTGCAAAAATGTGGGTGAAGGAACCAAGTCCTACTTGACATCTATATTTGTTGTTTGTTGACCTATCATCTAACATGTCTCTAGACTGTAATCTCATGTCTACCTACGTATCTACCAACTCTGTTGTACTGTACCTTCCAACTGCTTAGTACAGCACTCTGAACACAGTAAGCACTCAATAAATATCATTGATTTATTGATACTTAACTTTTCCCCATCTATACCCCTAACTTTCCCCCTAAGTTACCCATTATATACCTCTCATTTACGAATAATTTCAAATCCCTCTTAAACTTTTCAGCCTGCGCAACCTCCCATACTTACCAAATGCTGTATGGAGCATTTCTTGTTTGAATTGAACTGATCACGCTCAATATTCAAAGGGTCACCCCTCTTCTTGTTTTGGGTTTGATGAACATTCCTCTAGACTGTAAGCAGCAAGCTTATTGCACTCAGGGAATGTTATTCTGTATTCTCCCAAGTGCTTAATCCAATGCTTTGCAGATAAATACCAGTAACTGATGAACAACAATTACAAGTTCGTCTTGTGACTCCATGATTTTTTCTACAATCATGTCCCTTCTAAGCCGTCCTCTTTCCAGGCTGAAGAGTCCTAATCTTCCATGTTTCTCCACTCCTCAAGAACCGCCAGTGGTTGCCCATCGAACTCCGCATTAAAAAGAAACTCCTCAAGGAGTTTTAAAAGTTAAGGAACTCAAGGATCCTGCCTCCTCCTACTTAAATAATAATAATAATAATAATAATAATAATAATAATAATGGCATTTGTTAAGCACTTACTACGTGCCAAGCACTGTTCTAAGCACTGGGAGGGATACAAGGTAATCAGGTTATCCCACATGGGGCTCACAGTCTTAATCCTCATTTTACAGCTGAGGGAACTGAGGCCCAGAGAAGTTGTGACTTGCCCAAAGTCACACAGCTGACGAGTGGCGGAGCCGGAATTAGAACCCATGACCTCTGACTCCCAAGCCTGTGCTCTTTCCACTGAGCCACGCTGCTTCTCTTCTTCATCTTGCTACTCTCCTACTACAATGAGGCTCACACACTTTACTCCTCTAATTCCAACCTACTCACTGTTCCTTGGTCTTGTCTATCTCATCGGCGATGTCTTGCCCACATCCTGCCTCTAGCCTGGAATGCCTGACAGACAATTACTCTCCCCACCTTCAAAACCTTTTTGAAGGCACATCTCCTCCAAGAGGCCTTCCCTCACTCAGCCCTCATTTCCTCTTTTCCTACTCCCTTCTGTGTCACCGACTTGCTCCCTTTATTCACCGCCCCCAACTCCAGCCCTACAGCATTTATGTATATATTTGAAATTTATTTATATTAATGTCTGTCTCTCCTCTAGACTGTAAGCTCACTGTGGGCAAGGAATGAATGTGTCTGTCTTACTGCTATGCTGAACTCTCCCGAGCACTTAGTACAGTGCCCTGCACACAGTAATGCTCAATAAATACAACTGTCACCTCTGATCATCTTGCTTATCTTCTTCAGCTCAATTTTGCCCTTCCTAAAATGCAACAATGAGAACTGCAAACAGTGCAGTGTTCTATTGTTTCCTTTAGGGGTAAAACTAGGAGTTTTGTTTGTTTCCCATCCCCTCCTGATAATGAACAGCATTAAATAGGTCTTCTAGATTTCCACTACATACTGAACTGATGATTTATGACTACAGGCAACAGTGATGCCAAGATCTTTAACATGAGTCACTAGAACCTATCTCATCAACTCCAATTTGATCCATTTCCTTTGACCTAACTGCTGAAAAACAATTTGAGTGTGGGAATCTGTCTCACACATTCCTCTCTAAAAACCAAACTAAAAAAAAAATACCGAGTTTCTTGGCTATCTTCTTTTCATTCCTTAGTGCCCCTTAAAACCCATGATTATCCACTGATCAAACAGCCCAATGAGTCTCTAGTCAGCTTCCTGCTTTTGATATATTTGAAGAATCTTTTGTTATTAGCTTCCCCTTGAAAAGTGCTTCTCAAACTAGCTTTGGTTTGACTTCCATTGTATTTTTATTTCTATTGGAGGCTGCCAAAGACTTTACTTAGTACAATGTTCTACATTACATTTCTTATTTGGTCCTATCCTAATAATAGTGGTGTTTATTAAATGCTTTCTCTTTGCTGAGCACTGTACTAAGTACAGGGGTAGATACAGACCATACACAGTCCCTGTCCCACATGGGGGTCACCATCTAAGAGTGCTTAGAAGTGTTCAGCACTTAGAACAGTGCTCACAGTGCTCAGCATTTAGAACAATGCTTAGCACGTAGTAAGCACTTAACAAATACAATAATAATAAAAATAATAATGGAGGAAGAACAGAAATTTAACCCCCATTTTACAGATGTGGAAACTGAGCCACAGAGACGTTAAGTGACTTATCTAAGGCCACACAGCAGCTAAGTGGTCAAGTCAGGATTAGAACTCAGGTCCCCTGACACCTAGATCGCTGCCCTTTCCAGCAGGCCACACTATTACCATCACAGTCTTCCCTGTCCTCCTCACTCCATTTTTAAAAGATGATCTACTTTCATTCAGATGAACCCTTTTATCCTGCTCATTAGCCAGTGAAAGGTCATTTCATTTTATCCTTTCCATTTGTTGTTAGTTTTATGGTGATTTTGTTTTGCAGTCTTTTTATATACACCATGTAGCCACAACTATGGGTCCTTTATTGATTTTCAGTCACACATGCACTCATAGTTGGAATTCTTCGTCAGTGGTGTCTTTGTCTTTGGAATCTGCTTCATAGAAGCAGTGGCTTAGTGGAAAGAGCACAGGTTTGGGAGTCAGAGGTCGTGGGTTCTAATGCCAGCTCTGCCACTTGTCAGCTTTGTGACTTTGGGCAAGTCACTTCACTTCTCTGTGCCTCAATTACCTGTAAAATGAGGATTAAGACTGTGAGCCCCACATGGGACAAGCTGATTACCTTATATCTATCCCAGCGCTTAGAACAGTGCTTGGCATGTAGTAAGCACTTAACAAATACCATCATCATCATTATTATTATTATTCAGATACAAAGGACATTGAGAAATATGTATCACAATATGACAAAGCTGAGGCTTTTTTAAAAAATTCAAAAGTAAATCCATGAGAAGCAGCGTGGCTCAGTGGAAAGAGCCTGGGCTTTGGAGTCAGAGGTCATGGGTTCAAATCCTGGCTCTGCCAATTGTCAGCTGTGTGACTTTGGGCAAGTCACTTCACTTCTCTGGGCCTCAGTTCCCTCATCTGTAAAATGGGGATTAAGACTGTGAGCCCCCCGTGGGACAACCTGATCACCTTTGTATCCCCCCCAGCACTTAGAACAGTGCTTTGCACATAGTAAGCGCTTAATAAATGCCTTCATTATTATTATTATTCTTATGTTTCAATGGCGTATTGGTTGTGCCCATATGAGACAAGAAAATATTATAAAGATAATTTGCTGTCAAATACTCCACTTTTAACTCAAAACTGTGTGAAGCTAATGTATTTTTCTTATGGTATTTGTTAAGTGCTTACTTTATGCCAGGAACTAATAATAACAATGTTTTTTGTTAAGCACTTACTGTGTGTCAAGCACTGTTCTAAGCACTGAGGTAGAGAAGCAGTGTGGCTCAGTGGAAAGAGCACGGGCTTTGGAGTCAGAGTATATGGGTTCAAATCCCGGCTCCACACAGTCAGCTGTGTGACTTTGGGCAAGTCACTTAACTTCTCTGGGCCTCAGTGACCTCATCTGTAAAATGGGGATTAAGACTATGAGCCCCCTGTGAGACAACCTGATCACCTTGGAACCTCCCCAGTGCTTAGAACAGTGCTTTGCACATAGTAAGTGCTTAATAAATGCTATCATTATTATTATTATTATTATTATATACAAGGTAATCAGGTTGGACACAGTCCCTGTCCCACATAGAGCTCACAGTCTCAATCTCCATTTTACAAATGAGGGAACTGAGGCCCAGGGAAGTGAAGTGACTTGCCCAAGGTCACACAGCAGACAGGGGTCAGGATTAGAACCCACAACCTTCTGACTCCCACATCCTTGCTCTATCTACTCGACCATGCTGCTTCTCTACTGATGGATATTGTGTTATGCCAATGGGACCAGTGTTTCTGGAGCCATGGATCTGGTTCAGATGCTGAGTCCACCATGAAAATATTATGTGAGCCCATCCACCTGTTCAGCAGACTACATTTCAAGCTATTTCATTCCTCAGTCTTGTATTCCTACCCAGCTGCCGTGACAGGGGAGTTTCAAGGAAGTCTTGACTGTACAAGCAGACCAGCATCAGAGTGAAGGAGGAAACAGAGAACTGTCATCACCCCCAAGCTATGGCTGCAATTGGACCAAACCATCTTGGAAGCGAGTCAAGGAGGAAATCACATGGGAAAACATATTCCACTGACCTCATTCCATTTTTCAGTCTTTTGCAAAGAACTATGACAATGTTTTAATATTAAATTCCTCTAATATTAGCTGGCTAAAGAGCCAAATATTGATAGCCATGTTTTGACAAAGGATCTGGGAAATTTTTCCACTCTGTCACTGCCTTTTCCCCTCTAAAGACATAATCAAAGCTCACCTATAAAGGGACAAATCATTCTATGCAGAGATGACTTTCTCTTGCTGCCTAACTTTTGGTCTTTTCACTGATGTGAATCTGTAATTTACAAGTAGGGAAAGAAAATAAAACAAATAGGTCAACTTTGCTACTCATTAATAATGCCAATATAAGGTTTGGTTGGAAAGGAATTAAAGCTATTGGAAAAGACATTACTTTTGATTTCTTTTTTCTATGTTCTCTTTATTTCCCCTTCTTCCTCCAATAGGTCAGAGTTGACAGTATGTCAAGAGTTCATTTCCAGATGGTTGGAGAAATAGAAATCCATTACTGTTCCAGAATCCATCAGGTTAGGATTAGATCTTAAGCACAACTTTCCAAATTAAATTAAATTAGCTAGTATAACTGAACTATAGCTGCAATAAGCAAAGAATCAAGGAAAAGAAAATTCTCAACTGAACCGAGATTTTAAAATCCTAACTTAGGTTTTGATTTTTTCTGAAACCTCTGATCACTAAGAAAGTATTCCTAATAATCATTAAATAAACAATGCAAGTGAAGCAAAGTAATTAAATGGTACAACTTATCCTTCGTATATTTAGGTTTAACAGACAGCTGTTGACAACTTCACAAGCTCCAAAGCTGAAACCCTAGCCTCTCTTTAGATTTGTTATATCTTATTTTTAGAAGTAATCACTTCCCTCCGGTAAATGAGTGGGTGAGTATAACAGAAGTTCTGTTCAAGAGAAAACCAAATGAAGGTCTCATAGTGAATCAAAAGATATTAACACAGAGAGGGTTTGGGTAGGGTGCCCAGTCCAGACCCAGCAGAACCAGCCACTTTCATCAACATTCCCCTTTGACATTCCTCACATTACGTCAATTAATACAAAGCTAACCATAATGGAGTTAAGGCACTTGCAAGGTTCATCTGAAATGATAACCTTCAGTGTGAGCTTGTCTCTCCTTCCTCCCAATATTAATAACCAATAAAAATAATTAACCTTCCAGATAATTAGCTTCAGGGACTATATATTATTAATTCTCCTTTTGCACCACATAATATTAGTTGTCCTTGGCAGCTCCTTTATATTTTTTTAAGATTTTTCTTCTTAGTTTCATTATCTTCCTGAAGATTTTAATCAAAAAGAACCACTCCTTTCTCGATTGTCATGTTTCAGACAACAGTAGGAGTCCAGTGTCATCTGAACCTGTGCTTCAGTATTCTTAAAACATGTCCTCTGCCGTCTCTGCTTTTGGGTGTCTCATTTAGAGAACAGGCATGGTATAGTGGATAGAGCATGGGCCTGGCAGAAAGGAGGTCATGGGTTCTAATCCTGGCTCCACCACTTGTCCACTATGTGACCTTGGGCAAATAGCTTCACTGCTCTGTGCCTCAGTCACCTCATCTGTAAAATGGGCATTTAGATTGTGAGCCCTGTGTAGGACAAGGACAGTGCTCTGCACACAGTAAGCGCTCAATAAATATGATTGAATGAGAGCATCCAACCCGATTTGCTTGTATCCACCCCAGTGCTTAATACAGTGCCTGGCACATAGTAAGTGCCTAACAAATACCACAACTATTATTATTATGATTTTGAAGATGTTTGGGACTCTGAGAGGCTATATTTACAAGTATCTCCAAGTCTTCCTGTGAGGGACTCCAAAGAACAATTATCCTGAATAATCATGTCTAGGACTTTCAGAGATGCTCATACCCTATTGACATAGAAGAGTTCCTTGGAGGGGTCAGAAAAGTATCCTAGCATCAACATCCAGGTACCTCATAGCATCCTTCATTGTGGTTTTTAAAAATAAACTGAATAAAACTGGATTTACTATAAACCATTTTCATCCCAGGTTGAGCCACAACAACTAGGATAATGACAGACTTTTCAAGAAAGACAAATTAATGTGTAATTGCCAGAGTTCAGGTCTCCTACAGTATCAAATAATTTTGAAGGCATACGGTAAAAAGTATTGAGGTCTTAGTATTGCCATTACCCCACTCTGTAAGTTATTGTATGTCCCCACTCTTTAGACTGAAAGCTCTTTATGAGCAGGGGTTATTTTTATCAACTCTATTGTATTCTACTCTCCCAAATGTTTAGTGTCTGCACACAGCAGACACTCAATAAATACCATGCACAGCAGGCAATCAATAAATACCATTGCATGATGGAGTGTTCCCTGAATTTTTCCCGAAAATACTAAGAAGATTAAGTCCCCTGTACCACACTGTGGCCACAGTCACATTGCAACCTTGAAAGCACATGACCTGTGACATTTTTCAGCAGTCAGTCCAGAGGAATTCTGGATCGGATCTTGCCAGAAATGGAAAGCAATAAAATGCCACATGAGTTACCAATCTACTCCTTCACCATTTTTTTGCAAATGTGGTGATGGTGGTGATAAATCCTGTGGCATCTTTAGGATCATATTCTATATTTTGAGAAAAAAACTTGTGTGAATACATCTGCAATACATTACTTCCATTCTGGCAGGTTCCGACCAATGCTTTATCATTTTTCATGGCTGACTACTGACTTCCTCAAATGTCACATGACCTTTCATGTTAGTAGATTTCCTATTTTTGTAGGTATTATCATTGAAAAGATTCATAGTCAGAGAAGACACCACAGATAGGAAAGTTCACCTAAGTGGCTGAAAAGGCCAATGTAGTATCCACTACTATCCCAGCCACAGTGGGCACCAAAAAAGTTGTTTTCCCCATTTTGTGTTCTTGTACTAATGTTTGTAGAACCTGGTCCTGTTTTGCTTTTTGACTCAACTCTGAAGCTTTTGCTCAGAGAGTCACTTCTTTCTTGATGCCAATGTGTCATGCAGGTCTGTCCCCAGCAATTGACTCCAAGTGTTCATTTGAGCTAAAGCTTTGACTGAGACTTTGCTTCACTGCATCCTTAAAACACTTCCTCTGCCCTCCTTTCTTTCAGTTTCCCAATTTCAACTCTCCTTAGAGCAGTTGTATTGGTATCCTGCTATCGCTCATTCCCCTCTCATGTCTCATTCAACACAGCTGTAGGAAGGTGAGTATAGCATCAATGCTAGGAGACTGACTACATTCCAGATGGTCATTGCCATTTGATTTTGAATATGGCCCCTTTGCGACTTTGGCAGAAACTCCTCAAAGAGGCAGCTGTGGTGCCTATATGTGGTCCAGGTCTCACAGTGTTAAATGGACAACACTGCAGCTCTGTAGATTCTCTTTGGTCTAAGTCTGCTGCTGTCACACTCTGACAACCTCTCTGATACGCTGGTCTTATTAATTCTGTTTTCTATTTCTCTATCATTTATCAACGTGCTGCTTAGGTACCTAGAGCCTTTATGGATGCCTGATATATAATTTTCCACTTTTTATGGGCCAGAGAAAGTAAAAGGTGTTATTGAAGAGCCAAGACAATCCTTCCAGCTATCCCATGCGCACAATAGTGGATTAGTTATACTGGCCTATCACAGGGTTTTCCTAGACTGTAAGCTCATTGTGGGCAAAGAACTTGTCTACTAACTCTATTGCATTGTACTCTCCCAAGACCTTAATAAAGTGCTCTGCACACAGTAAATGCACAATAAATACCATTGATGATGGTATGATGATTGCTCATCCTTTCTTCACCCTTTCCTGTGGCTACCATGGGGCTCAGTCTGGGTCTCTATTCAGTGAACTATTTGGAAAGCTTACTTATCACTTTGCACATACATCCCAAATCTAGAACTCCAGCCCCAACTTCTCATCTGCTTTAAAATCTCATATATCTCTCTGCCTCTGGGACTTATCCATTTGGATGACTAGCGGTACCTTAAATGCAGTATGTCAAAAACTGAGCTTCTTACCTTCCTTTCCAAACTTTCTCCTCTTTATAACTTCCCAAACAATGCCACCATCAGTCAGTCAATCGTATTTATTGCGTGCTTACTGTGTGTAGAGTACTGTACTAAGTGAACACTGTACTAAGCACTTGGGAGAGTACATCTAACAATATAACAGGCACATTCCCTGCCTACAGTGAGCTTACACCTACCTTTCCCAAAAGCTCAGAACTTTATGTCACTTTGAACTCCATCATTTACTTCCTACAGTTGATCTCCTAAATTCTGATGGTTCTTCATCTCAAGTATTTTGTAGATGCTCTCCCTTCCTATCCACTATCCTAATTTAAGCCATCGGAATTCCTATATCAGTCTAATTACTGGTTTCCCAGGCTCAGCCCTCTTACCTTCTTCAGACTATCAATTAAAGAGCTATATTTGACATACAGTTCTGTATATACCCCATTCAGAATATATCACTCTCTCCTCAGAATCCAACTGCACCCATAAAACAAAGACTGGTTAAATACTAGCTACAACAGTATCTTTCTTATCTATTCACTCTCCTTTCCTTTCTATTTTTTGCTCAAACTCTGTGCTCCCCCATGTTAACTTTCTAACCACAATTCATCTGCACTTGTCCGTCTCGTACCATATCAGTCATACCACAATTATTATTCCTCAAAAATCTCCAGTGGTTACCAATCAATCTGCATCAGGCAGAAACTCCTCACCCTGGGCTTCAAGGCTGTCCATCCCCTCGCCCCCTCCTACCTCACCTCCCTTCTCTCCTTCCACAGCCCACCCCGCACCCTCCGCTCCTCTGCCGCTAATCTCCTCACCGTACCTCGTTCTCGCCTGTCCCACCATCGACCCCCGGCCCAAGTCATCCCCCGGGCCTGGAGTGCCCTCCCTCTGCCCACCCTCCAAGCGAGCTCTCTTCCTCCCTTCAAGGCCCTTCTGAGAGCTCACCTCCTCCAGGAGGCCTTCCCAGACTGAGCCCCTTCCTTCCTCTTCCCCTCGTCTCCCTCTCCATCCCCCCATCTTACCTCCTTCCCTTCCCCACAGCACCTGTATATATGTATATATGTTTGTACATATTTATTACTCTATTTATTTATTTATTTATTTATTTTACTTGTACATATTTATTCTATTTCTTTTATTTTGTTAGTACATTTGGTTTTGTTCTCTGTCTCCCCCTTTTAGACTGTGAGCCCACTGTTGGGTAGGGACTGTCTGTATATGTTGCCAACTTGTACTTCCCAAGTGCTTAGTACAGTGCTCTGCACATAGTAAGCACTCAATAAATACGATTGATGATGATGATGATGATTATTATTATTATTATTAGCAGCTCATAACTATCTCTGTTCTCTTCCAACTCAACTCCACCAAATCACAAAAAACCCATCTTAAAAGTTCTCCTCCAAACAGTAATCCCTTAGTAGTCCCTCATCTATCAGGTCACCATAATATTAACAATAATGGTATTTAAGTGCTTACTATGTCCCAGGAACTGTACTAAGCACCGGAATGTATACAAGCCAATCAGTTTGGACACAGTCCCTGTCCTACATGGGGCTTCCAGTCTCAATCCCCATTTTACAGATGAGGTAACTGAGGCACAGAGAAGTGAAGAGGCTTGCTCAAGGTCACACAGCAGACAAGTGAGAAGCAGTGTTGCATGGTGGATACTCAAACCTGATTTGCTTGTATCGACCCCAGCACTTTCTACAATGTCTGGCACATAGTATGCACGAACAAATGCCATAATTATTATTATGATGATTACTAAGTGGAGGAGCTGGAATTAGAACCTATGACCTTCTGACTCCCAGGCTTCCTTAGCATTCAGTTCGTAAATGCCCTGGCAGGGGATCATGTCTGTCAATTCTATTGTACTGCACTTTCCCAAGTGCTTACTACAGTGCTCTGTATATAGTAAGTGCTAAATATCTAATTATGGTTGTGTTTTATAATCTATACCTAGTCTTCTACTCAGTAAGAAAATATTTTTGAAATTTGACAAATTTGTGTCACATCTCCTTGAGAACAGTAACCATGTCCTTTTCTTCTTTTGCATGCACGCTGTTCTGCAAAGGTAGATGTTTAATAAATGCCATTGATGATGGTGATGAAGAGCACCAAACAGCTTGGGAGGGCAAAAAAGTCAATAATAATAATGAAACTGATCGTATTTGTTAAGTGTTTACTTTGTGCCAGGTGCTGTACTAAGCGCTGGTTTGGATAAAAGTAAATTGAGTTGGACACAATCCCTGTTGCACGTGGAGCTCAAAGTCTCAATCCCCATTTTATAGATGAGGTAACTGAGGCACAAGAAGTGTCGTCGCCTGCCCAAGGTCACACAGCAGACAAGTGGTAGATTAGAAACCAAGACCTTCTGATTCCTAGGCCCATGCTCTATTCACTATTCAACTGTATTCATTGAGTGCTTACTGTGTGCAGAGCATTGTATTAAGCGCTTGGGAAGTACAAGTTGGCAACATATAGAGATGGTCCCTACCCAACAACGGGCTCACAGTCTAGAAGGGGGAGACAGACAACAAAACAAAACATATTAACAAAATAAAATAAATAGAATAGTAGCCATGCTGATACTCAGCTCTGACCCAACACATGTGTTTCATGTGTGTTTTAGCTTGAACAAGGCTAGGGAAATAGGGAACATTCTTATGACAATGTGAACCGCTTAGACAGGGTGTGTCAAAACTGTTATGAGCATTCATGCAAGTGAATGCTACAACATGAGTGTTCCTTAATGCAAGGTTTCACAAGAAAACAACTATAACATTACAAGAGAACTGAATGTAGCTATTTGTTTCTTCCCTTTTCTACTGCCTTGATCTTACAAAGCTTTATTTTGTTCTTTTATCTCACTATTCCTCTATCTAAAACACTTCTTTCATGATGAAAACATCCACTGATTTCCAGATACTGGTTTGTTAGGTAAGTCCCGCAAAGAATAGGATTCTCTCCATAAAGCGATACCATCTGGAGGAAGACACAGTAGTTGTTTGCTGCCCAACAGGTTTCTGTCCAATGGCGACAAATTGCACTCTACCCACAACCAGCCATTTTGCATTGTGTGTCCGTCAGAACAGAACCAAGTGATAGTGTGCAAATGGTTCAGAATCACCATTTCTGGAAAAACCTCAAGCATCTATCTTCCTGACTGAGGGAATTTCTATTTATATTATGAAACCTACAACATAGTTTCCTCTTTCAGTCAAGGCTTTTCCAAGACAAAGGAATAGTGCTCAATACTGTTGCATCAGGGTATATAGGTATGGTTAGTTTTATGTGAAACACAATAACCATGCCACCAAGTCCAAGATTATTTAATGGGTTAATTCAGAACTGTGACAGCTTTGTTTATGGACAGGTAAAATTCTAGTGATTCCCCCATGTAAACACTGAACTTTCCAAACAGGCACAGAGTCAGGCTCAATAATTTATGGATGAGAGATATAGTGAGCTTCTGGCACTAGGCCAGAACGAAGAAAACTACCTGACTTATCTGGGACAGACATGGAAGTGGATGCAGGGAGCAAGAAGATTTTCATCCAAAGCCAAAGAATCCAAGATCCAACGTGCTTCATCTCTCCTTGAACTCATGTGAACAGGTGGCAACAAATCTGTAACAGAGAAAATACCCAGATTTAGAACAATTGCCTCTAATGTCCACTCATCCCCCTCAAATGACAGCCAGTACAAAGGTCTCAGTCAAAGAAAACTATGGCAGAATACATCTTTATTCATATTAAACAGCTTTGATGAAGTTTTCAGATTAGTTTCAAGCATGCCCCCATGGACTAGGTGATATTTACAATTTGTTTTCTCCAAAGCGTTCTTTGTAGCTGTGCGACCAATAGATTTACAGGAACACTTAAGGGAAATGTTTAAAAAGTATAATTATTATTTTATTAATAAAGGTAAGTAACTTTTTTCCTCTGATTTTCAGTTTAGCTGTTCAGCCTAATCATGCTCATCACTTGGCTCCAGAATGACTGCTCAGAGAGTCATCAGCACTGATACATGGGAAAAAAATGTCTTAATGAAAAAGAAAGATAAGTAAAAGATGACATTTTCACGTTTCCCCTATACTAGTTTCTAAGAGTGAGAAACAGCTGGCTTTGTGTCACTGACACATCAGCAAGCTTTTCTAGAAAAATGATTTCTAAGTACATTTCTCTACAGATTTTGTAAATTCAACCATTGAAATGCAAAAAGAGAAGAGTGTTCAAAATGGTCTTTCCAGTAACAGTGTTATAATGGAAATAAATTGAAGCAAAAAAGTATCCTAGTTTCCACCAGAGCATCTGGTCCCAAAATTTAATCTTTGTGATTATATTTTATGCTTAATTTTATTTCATTGTTCTACCACTGAAATTGTGGATAGGTGGTTTGCTATCTAACTTTAAACAGCAAAATTAGTAACATATCATTCTGTTACATCAAAGTCCAGATAATTGATAATAATAATAATAACGATCATTTGCATTTGTTAAGCGCATACTATGTGCAAATCACTGTTCTAAGCACTGGGGAGATTACAAGGTGATCAGGTTGTCCCATGGGGGGCTCACAATCTTCATCCCCATTTTACAGATGAGGTAACTGAGGCACAAAGAAGTTGAGTGACTCGCCCAAAGTCACACAGTTGACAATTGGCAGAGCTGAGATTCAAACCCATGACCTCTGACTCCGAAGCCCGGGCTCCTTCCACTAAGCCACGCTGCTTCTCACCTGATTGTTCTGAACAAGGAATTACTACTACAAAACCTTACAACCACAAAACTGATCAAACCTGATTGTTCTGAGAAAGATATTACTACTACAAAACCGATGTTGAATTTGATGAAAGCTAATCAAATGGTCATATAACATGCCTAGTGTCATAATTTCATTTGGCTCCTACATTTATGAAGACCTTTGGATAACAGGTGTCCATCGTCTTTTAGATGGTTGTCAGCCTTCTTCTCTCTAGCACTGCTTAAGTGAGTAATTTGAGGTTATAAAGGTCTGTACCAAAATAACTATGTTTACTTGTCAATTTCAGTTTACTAGAACTCTATCCAATTCCACTGACAGTGCATGTAGGTACAAGAAAAAATACAGAGGAAACACTTATGTGTCGCTATTCACTACCTATGTAAAGTTCACTGCATCATCATCACTGGTATTTATTGAGCACTTACTACGTGCAGAACACTGTACTAAGCATTTGGGAAAGTACATTACAACAAAATTGGCAGACATTTCCTGATATAAGTATATACCTTATAAGCTTATATCTTCCTGATGTCTTGGGAGATTCTCCTTCCTCCCCCTACTAGTTTGTAAGCTTCTCGAGAGCAAGGATCAGGTCTACTAACTCTAGTGTACCTTTCCCAGGAACTTAGTACAGCACTTGGCTACAGTAAGCTCTCAATAAATGCAAATGACTGGTTAGATAAACGGTAACAAACATTCATGCCATTTATGCATTCCATACTATCTGCAAATTATTTCTAGGTACTCTTGTCACTCCTTCTCTAGCCTTTTATGTATTGTACACTTAAATATTTTTGAACTTGTTTTCCTTCCTCTCACAAGCACCAGATGTTGGGCTTGCCCATAGAATTTGCTTCTTTCATCAACGAAACTCATCTGAAACCTACAGTAGCAATTAATTAGTGAAACACAAAAGGCCTATTACCTCAAACAGCCTGAGGCTGAAACTTGAAAAAAGTGGAATGGGGCCAAATATCTTGGAAATGTTACATTCGTGCACTTGGAACTCAAACCTGCAACCAAATTCAATAAAAGTTTCTGTTCCACCTCAGATACAGTATGTACTTGAGCTGCTCCTTTCCCACTTAGAGAACCACAAATGTGAGTTGCTTTTTTCCCCCTTCCATTCTCCCACTTACTGATAAAAGAACATGAAGTAATGATCATCCCTGAACCAACCCATGTATAAAATCCCTTCCTATGTGAAAATAGTTTAACATTAGCAGTCTTGGCCTAGTGGAAAGAGCAGGGACCTAGGAATCAGAGGACCATCCCAGCCCATTTGCTCCACTCCTCTGGTGCTAACCTTCTCACTGTGCCTCGATCTCTCCGGTTTCGCCATCTACTCCTGACCCACATCTTTCCTCTGGTCTGGAACGCCCTCTCTCATCAAACTCGCCAGACAATCACTCTTTCCCCCTTCAAAACCCTACTGAAGGCTCACCTCCTCCAAGATGCCTTCCCAGACTAAGCTCCCCTTTTCCTCAGCTCCCCCTCTCTTCCGCATCACCTCGACTCACTCCCTTTGCTCTTCCTCCTCTTTCCCCACTCCACAGTACTTATGTATATTTGTATATATTCATAATTCTATTTATTTTTATATTGATGCCTGTTTACAGGTTTTGATGTCTGTCTTCCCCCTTCTTCATGGTAAGCCCCCTATGGGCAGTGATTGTCTCTCTTTATTGCTGAATTATACTTTCCAAGTGCTTAGTACAGTGCTCTGCACACAGTAAGCGCTCAATAAATATGATTGAATGAATGAATTAATAAATAATTGTGGCTCCATTAAGCACCTGCTGTGTGATCTTGGGCAAGTCACTTAACTTTCATGTGCCTCAGTTATCACATCTGTAAAACAGGGATTAAGACTGTGATCCCTGTGTGAAACAGGGAGTGTGTCCAGTTTGATAATCTCATATCTATCCCAACATTTAGCATAATGCCTGGCACATAGTAAGCACTTTACAAATACAAAAAGAGAATAATGAAAATACAGTATGTTTGAATACATAAATAGGTACAATCTACATGTACATATCTGTCTTTTGTTTCCAAAGATCATAATATTGACAGTGAAATTTTGTCCTTTGGTGCCAATGTGACAAAAGAGGTATGTTAGTTCTACCTTCACAACATCACTAAAATACACCCTTTCCTCTGACTGTGAGCTCGTTGTTGTGTAGGGACCATCCCTATGTGTTGCCAACTTGTACTTCCCAAGCGCTTAGTACCATGCTCTGCACACAGTAAGCCCTCAATAAATATGATTGAATGAATGAATGAATGACCTGCTACTCTGCTGATCATAACCTATTCAATTATTGAGTGCTTACATTGTGTACAGAGCTACTAACCACTTGAGAGAGTACAATACAACAGAGTTGGTAGATATAGTCCCTGCTCACAAAGGGCTTACAGTTCAGAGAGGGTGACAGACTTTAAAAGTGAATTATGGATATGTCCATAAGTACTGTGGGGCTGAGGGTGGGGAGAGAATCAAGTGTTTAAAGAGTAGATTCAAACACACAGGTGATACAGAAGGGAGAAAGAGTAGAGAAAATGAGGGATTTAGATGATGGGGGAAGGTTTCTGGAGGAAATAGGATTTTAATAAGGCTTTGAAATGGGGAGAGTGGTGGTTTGTCATATATTGGGGTGGGGAAGTTCAGGCCAGAGGGAGGATGTGGGCAAGGTGTCAGCAGCGTATCCCGCCTTGACTACTGCCAGCAGTCTCCTTTCTGATCTTCATGTCTGCCTCCTATTTTTTCCAACTTTAGTCCTGAGTTCACGCTGATGCCCAGCACAATTTTCCAAAAAACGTTCAGTCAACTCCTTCCGAAACTCCAGTCCATCCTCCTCTGCATCAAAAAACTTCTTACCATCAGCTTTAAAGCACTCAGTCAATTCCCCTTCCCCTCTAATGCCAAATTGGTCACTGAACCTCAATCTTGTGTCTTGCTGCTGACTGCTTGCCCAGAGAAGTAGCATGGCATAGTGGATAGAGCAGGGGTCTCAGAGTCAGAAGTTCATTTGTTCTAATCCCGCCCTGCCACTTGTCTGCTGTGTGACCTTGGGCAAGTCACTTCACTTCTCTAGGCCTCAGTTATCTTACCTATAAAATGGGGATTGAGACTGGGAGTGCCATGTGGGACATGGACTATGTCCAACCTGATTTGCTTGCATCCACCTCCGTGCTTAGTATATAGTGCCTGGCACACAGTACTAAAAAAGTACCGTAATTATTATTATTATTATTATTATTATTATTATTATTATTATTATGTTCTTCCTATGACATCTCTCCCCTTTCATATATGACAGACTACCACTCTCCCCATCTTCAAAGCTTTATTTAAAATCATTTCTCCAGGAGACCTTCCCTGACTAAGCCCTTATTTCCCCTACTCCCTTTCCCTTCTGCATTACATATGCACTTAAAAGTGCTCGATATTCACCTCACAGAGCTTACATACATATTCATAATTTACTTTAAATGTCTGTCACCCTCTCCAGACTGTAAGATCCTTTTGGCCAGGAAACTTATCTACCACCCCTGTGTATTGTACTCTTCCAAGATCTTAATAATAATGATGGCATTTCTTAAGAGCTTAGTATGTGGAAAGCACTGTTCTAAGCGCTGGGGCGGGGGGGATACAAGGTAATCAGGTTGTTCCACGTGAGGCTCACAGTCTTAATCCACATTTTACAGATGAGGTAACTGAGGCTCAGAGAAGTGAGGTGACTTGCCCAAAGTCACACAGCTGACAAGTGGCAGAACTGGGATTAGAACCCACGACCTCTGACTCCCAAGCTCGGGCTCTTTCCACTAAGCCATGTCGCTTCCCAATATCTTAGCACACATCTTCCCAAGATTTTAGCACAGCACACAGAGCTCAATAAATACCTTTGATTGACTGATTAATACCACCTATTCTCTAGGACTATCTCTGATTCTAGCCCCTCAATCTGTGATCCACTGTCAACTCATTCTTACAAGTACTAATGTTGATGTATAAAATGATGCTAACTATATTAGGGCCCTCTTGTTTCTCCTGTTAAGCTGCAAATTCCTTCAGAGAAGAGTTTATCATCCTTGGCTATGTACCCCAAACACTGATTACACTGAAAGCACTGAGAAAACCTTGCCGAGTAAAAATCGTACCAACACGGCTTCCTTTAGTTGCCACGTAACTTTTTCTTTGCCCCAAAGGGGCAAAGAGCCTTGCCGTTGAACCAGATGCTCCGTATCCTCTCCCTGTTCCGCTTCCTTTCTCTCCATCCGTCTTTCTGTGAAAACTGGGGAAGCCCTCTAGACTGTGATCTTTTCGTGGGCAGGGAATGTGTTTGATGTTACAGTGTACTCTCCTAAGTGCTTAATGCAGCGCTTTGCACACAGTACGCGCTCAGTAAATACGATTAATAATAATAATCATAATAAGTCATCATCATAATATCACTCTAGACTGTGAGCTCATTGTTGGGTAGGGACTGTCTCTATATGTTGCTGATTTGTACTTCCCAAGAGCTTGGTACACACAGTAAACGCTCAATAAATATGATTAATACTAATCATCATAATAAGTCATCATCATAACATCACTCTAGACTGTGAGCGTATTATTGGGTAGAGACCATCTCTATATGTTGCTGATTTGTACTTCCCAAGAGCTTAGCACACATAGTAGGTGCTCAATAAATACGATTGAATGAATGAATGATGATAACGTCCCCCTCTCCTTCCCCCGTCTTACCTCCTTCCCTTCCCCACAGCACCTGTATATATGTATATATGTTTGTACATATTTATTACTCTATTTATTTATTTATTTATTTGTTTATTTATTTATTTATTTATTTATTTATTTTACTTGTACACATCTATTCTATTTATTTTATTTTGTTAATATGTTTGGTTTTGTTCTCTGTCTCCCCCTTCTAGACTGTGAGCCTGCTGTTGGGTAGGGACCATCTCTATATGTTGCCAACTTGTACTTCCCAAGCGCGTAGTACAGTGCTCTGCACACAGTAAGCGCTCAATAAATACGATTGATTGACTGATCAATAAATAAGATTGAATGAATGAATGATCATAACGTCCCCCTCTCCTTCCCCCCGTCTTACCTCCTTCCCTTCCCCACAGCACCTATATATATATATATATATATATATATATATATATATATATGTATATCTGTTTGTACGTATTTATTACTCTATTTATTTTACTTGTACATATCTATTCTATTTATTTTATTTTGTTAATATGTTTGGTTTTGTTCTCTGTCTCCCCCTTCTAGACTGTGAGCCCACTGTTGGGTAGGGGCCGTCTCTATATGTTGCCAACTTGTACTTCCCAAGCGCTTAGTACAGTGCTCTGCACACAGTAAGCGCTCAATAAATACAATTGAATGAATGAATGATCATAACGTCCCCCTCTCCATCCCGCCCCGTCTTACCTCCTTCCCTTCCCCACAGCACCTGTATATATGTATATATGTTTGTACATATTTATTACTCTATTTATTTATTTATTTTCCTTGTACATATCTATTCTATTTATTTTACTTTGTTAATATGTTTGGTTTTGTTCTCTGTTTCCCCCTTCTAGACTGTGAGCCCACTGTTGGGTAGCGACTGTCTCTATATGTTGCCAACTTGTACTTCCCAAGCGCTTAGTACAGTGCTCTGCACACAGTAAGCACTCAATAAATACGATTGACTGATTGATTGATCAATAAATACGATTGAATGAATGAATGATCATAACGTCCCCCTCTCCATTCCCCCGTCTTACCTCCTTCCCTTCCCCACAGCACCTGTATATATGTATATATGTTTGTACATATTTATTACTCTATTTATTTATTTATTTATTTATTTATTTTCCTTGTACATATCTATTCTATTTATTTTATTTTGTTAATATGTTTGGTTTTGTTCTCTGTCTCCCCCTTCTAGACTGTGAGCCCACTGTTGGGTAGGGACTGTCTCTATATGTTGCCAACTTGTACTTCCCAAGAGCGTAGTACAGTGCTCTGCACACAGTAAGCGCTCAATAAATACGATTGATTGATCAATAAATAAGATTGAATGAATGATCATAACGTCCCCCTGTCCTTCCCCCCGTCTTACCTCCTTCCCTTCCCCACAGCACCTATATATATATATATATATATATATATATATATATATATATATGTTTGTACATATTTATTGCTCTATTTATTTTACTTGTACATATCTATTCTATTTATTTTATTTTGTTAATATGTTTGGTTTTGTTCTCTGTCTCCCCCTTCTAGACTGTGAGCCCACTGTTGGGTAGGGGCCGTTTCTATATGTTGCCAACTTGTACTTCCCAAGCGCTTAGTACAGTGCTCTGCACACAGTAAGCGCTCAATACAATTGAATGAATGAATGATCATAACGTCCCCCTCTCCATTCCCCTCACCTTACCTCCTTCCCTTCCCCACAGCACCTGTATATATGTATATATGTTTGTACATATTTATTACTCTATTTATTTATTTATTTATTTATTTTGCTTGTACATATCTATTCTATTTATTTTATTTTGTTAATATGTTTGGTTTTGTTCTCCGCCTCCCACTTCTAGACTATGAGCCCACTGTTGGGTAGGGACTGTCCCTATATGTTGCCAACTTGTTACGTATCTATTCTATTTATTTTATTTTGTTAATATGTTTGGTTTTGTTCTCCGCCTCCCACTTCTGGACTGTGAGCCCACTGTTGGGTAGGGGCTGTCTCTATATGTTGGCAACTTGTACTTCCCAAGCGCTTAGTACAGCGCTCTGCACACAGTAAGCGCTCAATGAATACGACTGACTGACTGATTGATCATAACAGTAAGCGCTCAACAAATATGATTATTACTACTACTACTACACCTCGTCTTTAAAAACTGTCCGGTGGAGCTCTTAGTGGGGTTGGGCGTGCTCAGTTGCCAAAGGAGGTCTTTATTGCTATTTAAAAAGGCTTCTAGACTGTGAGCCAGCTGTTGGGTAGGGATCGTCTCTATACGTTGCCGACTTGTACTTCCCAAGCGCTTAGTACAGTGCTCTGCACACAGTAAGCGCTCAATAAATACGATTGATTGATTGATTGATTGATTGATTGGTGGTCGTCTTCCTAAGGGTACTTGCCACCCAGGATCTTCCAGCAGCGGGCCCAGCTCCTCCCTCGGGGCAGAGGGGCGAGCGGGCCAGGTCGGAACAGATGCCAAGTGAGTGCCCGGCCCGGGTGGGCACCGCGGGGGTGGGTCCCCGGGGGCGGGCACCGGCGGTGGGCACCGGGAGTGGGTCTCCGGGGTTGGGCACGGGGGGGGGTTACCCGGGAGTGGGCACCGGGGGTGGGCACTGGAGGTGGTTACCGGGGAGTGGGCACCGGGAGTGGATCCCCGGGAGTGGGCACCGGGGGTGGGCACCGGGAGTGGATCCCTGGGAGTGGGTTTCCGGGGATGGGCACCTGGGAGTGGTCCCCGGGAGTGGATCCCTGGGAGTGGGTCTCCGGAGGTGGGCAAGGGGGGTAGATCCCCACGAGTGGGCACGGGGGTTGGGTCTGCGGGAGTGGGCACCGGTAGTGGGTCCCTGGGGGTGGGCACAGGGGGTGGGCATCGGGAGTGGATTCCTGGGAGTGGGCACCGGGGGTGGGCACCGGGAGTGGGCACCTGGGGGTACGTCCCCGGGGGTGGGCCCCGGGAGTGGATCCCTGGGAGTGGGTCTCCGGAGGTGGGCACGGGGGGTAGGTCCCCGAGAGTGGGCACGGGGGTTGGGTCTGCGGGAGTGGGCACCGAGGGGTGCGTCCCCGGGGGTGGGCACCGGGAGTGGGTCTCTGGGGGTGGGCACAGGGGGTGGGCACCGGGAGTGGATCCCTGGGAGTGGGCACCGGGAGTGGGCACCTGGGAGTGCATCCCCGGGGGTGGTCCCCGGGAGTGGATCCCTGGGAGTGGGTCTCCGGAGGTGGGTACGGGGGGTAGGCCCCCGAGAGTGGGCACCGGGGTTGGGTCTGCGGGAGTGGGCACCGAGGGGTGCGTCCCCGGGGGTGGGCACCGGTAGTGGGTCTCTGGGGGTGGGCACCGGGAGTGGATCCCTGGGAGTGGGTTTCCGGGGTTGGGCACCGGGAGTGGGCATTGAGTGAGGGCACCAGGGGATGCGTCCCCGGGAGTGGGCACCGGGATTGGATCCCTGGGAGTGGGTCTCCGGAGGTGGGCACGGGGGGTAGGCCCCCGAGAGTGGGCACCAAGGGGTGCCTCCCCGGGGGTGGGCACCGGTAGTGGGTCTCTGGGAGTGGGCACCGGGGTTGGGTCTGCGAGAGTGGGCACAGAGGGGTGCGTCCCCGCGGGTGGGCACCGGTAGTGGGTCTCTGGGAGTGGGCATAGGGGGTGGGCACCGGCGGCGGGCACGGGGGGGGGGGTCCCCGAATGTGGGCACAGAGGGGTGCGTCCCCGCGGGTGGGCACCGGTAGTGGGTCTCTGGGAGTGGGCATAGGGGGTGGGCACCGGCGGCGGGCACGGGGGGGGGGGGTCCCCGAATGTGGGCACAGAGGGGTGCGTCCCCGGGGGTGGGCACCGGTAGTGGGTCTCTGGGGGTGGGCACAGGGGGCGGGCACGGGGGCGGCACGCAGAGCAGAGCTCCTTGGACCCCCGGGCGCGGGGCGGGAAATCCCGTCCTTGCCCCCGTGCCCGATGAGGGCCCTCCTCGGCTCCTCGCAGCGCAACCCCCCGATGCCAAGCGCGCTGCCACCTCGCAAGTCGAGAGGCAGAGAAGCACCGTGGCTCAGTGGAAAGAGCCCGGGCTTTGGAGTCAGAGGTCAGGGGTTCAAATCCCCCTCCACCAACGGTCAGCTGTGTGGCTTTGGGCAAGTCACTTAACCTCTCTGTGCCTCAGTGACTCATCTGTTAAATGGGGATTAAGACTGTGAGCCCTCCATGGGACAGCCTGATCACCTTGTAACCTCCCCAGCGCTTAGAACAGTGCTTTGCACATAGTAAGCGCTTGATAAATGCCATTATTATTATTATTATTATTATTATTATTGGGGGGCCCAAGGGCATGAGACTTGGGGCAACTTTGGTGGTGGGGGGAAAGGGGGGCATCAGGGCCACCTGGCCCAGGTGAGCAAGGCCGCAGGTAGGCGACCACCCAAGAGTTTCTCTTCTTGGGCACCCCAACTCTGCCCTCCCTTGCACCCACCTTTTCTAACCCCGCAGCAAAATCCAATCAATCAATCAATCAATCGTATTTATTGAGCGCTTACTGTGTGCAGAGCACTGTACTAAGCGCTTGGGAAGTCCAAGTTGGCAACATCTAGAGACAGTCCCTACCCAACAGTGGGCTCATTCATCCGATCGTATTGATTGAGCGCCTACTGTGCGCAGAGCGCTGTGCCAAGCACTTGGAAAGTACAACCCAAGAGCACAAGCGGGCTAAGGGGAAGGAAGGCGAGAGAGGCCAGTGGGAATCAATCAATCAATCAATCATATTTATTGAGCGCTTACTATGTGCAGAGCACTGTACTAAGCGCTTGGGAAGTACAAAGTGGCAACATATAGAGACAGTCACTACCCAATATTGGGTTCACAGTCTAAAAGAACTGTGCCAGTCCTCAAAGCCCAGGAACCATTAAAAAGAAGACTGCTGTTTGTGTGTGGGAATGGGGGAAGGGGAAGCAGAGGCCGGGTTCACCTCCCAGTTTCAATTAATTGATCAATCGCAGTTATCAATCAATCAATCGTATTTATTGAGCGCTTACTGTGTGCAGAGCACTGTACTAAGCGCTTGGGAAGTACAAGTTGGCAACATGTAGAGACAGTCCCTACCCAACAGTGGGTAGTCATCAAGCGCTGACTGTGGGCAAAGCGATCAATCAGTTGGACTTATTGTGCGCACTGCTTGACATCTATTACCACTATACTAAACTCTTAGGTAGATTGAAGATAATCAGGTTGGACAGAGTTCCTGTCCCTCCTTATGCTCACAGTTTAAATAGGAGGGAGAATCAGTATTGAATCCCCATTTTCTATTGCCAGCCGTGGGCCACCAGAGCACAAAAGAATTGAGATCGTCAAACAGTGCTCCTATCGTGTCAGCACTGTGCCCCACACTGCCTACCACCCTTATCACCAGTTCCTATACCCACAGCCAAATATATAATCACAGGCACAAGCACTGACCCAAACAGCTGAACTCTGAAATGCACAATCCGCATGTATGACCGGATTTCCTTATCCTTGCCTCATAGTCAGAATTTTGAATTTTGTCCTCTCCAGTCCAGAGAGAACTAGGAATAAGGCAAAGAGGCATGCCTTCTTAGGCATGTATGAATGCTGCACAGTGAAAATATTAAGAAGAAACAGAGGCCAGGTTATGCATGCAGGATACATGTATGAAAACAATCAGTGACAAATATAACAGCTTACCTTTAATTTCTCTATATTAAGTCCCTCAGACGGACGGTAGAGATCAGAACAAAGCTGCTGTAGTGCTGAGGAGTTGCAGGAGTGAGTCTCCCTAAGAGTGGGAGAGGGGGATGCATCGCAGTCCTTATTAGTCTCACACCGTGTGACCCTCCCACTCGGAACTGAAAACACCGCAAGATAGGATAGCCACCAATGCATGCACAGGTTTTTTACAAAACCCCAGTACTATCTTCCCGACTGAGAGGGGCACGTTGAAGAAAACTATTTTTCATAAGCTGTGTCTCAGCTAAGACTGCAAGCTTGCATGCAGGTGTTGGGAGTGTCCTGCTTCTCCGGTTTATGAAGCAGTGAGCGACTACCACGCATTATATTGCAGCTCTCTGGCAGAAATTGGCTTTTAACATTTGGTCAATAAGGATATCATTAATTTTTCATTTAACAAAAAATTTTTCAACAAGCAAGCTGATGTATGAAGCCCACGACAGATAAGCAATTTCATTGATTTCTTTTTTTAAAACTCATATTTTGAGAATTGGTATGTTCCTGAAGCAAAGATAGTGCTCTTACTGAGTCTTGCTACTGATTCTCACTTCTAAACTTTTATGTCTCTTGAGGTTTTTTCTTCAGATCTCATTGTTAAAGAATAACTGAAGAATATATTACAATTATTTTTCGATGGAAAAAAATTCAAGAACATGTTTCGTATTGTATTCGTCATCATCATCATCATCAATCGTATTTATTGAGCGCTTACTATGTGCAGAACACTGTACTAAGCGCTTGGGAAGTACAAATTGGCAACATATAGAGACAGTCCCTACCCAACAGTGGGCTCACAGTTTAAAAGGGGGGATTAAAAGGGGGGATTCAATTCAGGATTAACATTGTTTAGGGACAGAGCATTTTTATATAGGAAACAAAATCATTATCATTCTGAAATAATTGGAGAGGACCAAATAAATCAAGTACTCACATTACCATATATCCAAAGGAAATTTTAAAATAAATCATATAGGAAGTTAGTTAAGCTTTTTGGTAAAAGTTGAAGCATTGGTGAAATCATCAATCGTATTTATTGGAATGGTTGGCTGATTAATAGTTACTAAACCTGTAGGATTTGTTTAGCTGTTTAGGAGATAAATGCAAATCTTATTCCTTGCGTAGGTCATAAAATACCAGAAATTTATGGTTGGACTCAAGAGAGGTCGGCTAGGCAGGATACTTAACGAGTCACAGTGGTCTAATGATCATTTGAAACTCACTACTTATAATCTTTACTGTCTCGTGGTAAATATTGCTTTTAATCTAATACTTTTTTAAAAAAAAAAAGCTATAGCTCTAATTAGTGGAACTCTTCAAATCCATTAACTTCTATTTTCCAAATGAGATTTTAAAGGCCTAATTCTCTTGATTGTACTATTATTTTCATCTTACATTTAATGGAACCCACTTAATTGTGGTGAAATTTAAGAAAAGAAGAAGTCAGAAACTTTCCCATTGGCCTAATTTGTATTTTAATACAAATTGAACCAGCATGATTTAATTCTACCTTGGATTTAAGCACCTTAACAATCTCATTAAGTCTTTAGAAAATAGTTACAAATAGTTCATAAAGGAAGTGAGAGTTTATGTCCATTTCATTCCTCATTCAGAATACCCGTACTTGTAATTCAAGAGCATTTCTCCTTTACCTTCTTTCATGGCCAGTCCCACTTTGTTTATGGTATTTAAGTGCTTATTATGTGTCATATTTGTAACCAGGTTACTGTTCTAAGTGCTGGGGTAGACACAAGTTAATCAGGCTGGTTCCAGTTCTCATCCCACAGTTAAGTAGGAGGGAGAACAGGTATTGAATCCCCATTTTGCAGTTGAGGAAACTGAGGCATAGAGAAGCTAACTGACTTGCCCAAGGCCCACTTGCCAGAATCGGTGTTAGAACCGCTCCCAGGCCCATGCTTTATCCACTAGGCCTTTTTTTCAGTTACAAAGTTCATTGCTTTCTTTAGTTTACTAATTTAAAAAGGTAATAAAATATAGTCAAAAATGGTCTATTCCCTAAGTTTTGTCTTTTTAAAAAATTTTCTTGAAAAAAGATTTAAAATAAGAAGCCTATCCTCCTTCCTAGAAAAATGAGTCACTGCTTCACTAGTTTAACTCAGTGAAAAAAGAAGCTTTATGCCTTAATTATTCTTTACTGTCACATCAGCAAATTAACATTAAAAATGCATAAGGAACTTCTAGCAGAACTCTAATACTGGCAAACAACTTTCTACATATCTAATGGCCAATTTACCTATATGCGCATGTGAGCACTTCAGTCTATGCAAAACATGGCTAATTCTTTTTGTACCATGAAAAGGATGTGTTATATGCCGTAATTTTTCAAAGTGGTTCCATTCTTATAATATACTGAACTTAATGCAGCTTATGGTAACCTCATTAAAATGAACACTGATAATTGATGGCAAACTTGCATTCCTCTTCCCTCTCCTACAACTTTTTCTTATTCCTTTCTATTTTCATACCCACGCTGATTTTTATAGTCCTTCTTGAATCTTCTTTCTATTATCTTTAATTTCTATAGTTTCCATTTTTAAGTAAAAGAAACATTAAGCACTGCCCCGATCCAGCTTCTGTTACCAAAATGTCAGGTTCTTCATATGTCAATGAATTTTCAGGAGATTAATCACAATAACAATAATGATAGTGGTATATGTTAAGCGCTTCGTATGTGTCCAGCACTATACTAAACCCTTAGGTAGATAGACGATAATCAGGTTGGACAGAGTTCCTGTCCCTCCTTATGCTCGCAGTTTAAATAGGAGGGAGAATCAGTATTGAATCCCCATTTTACAGCTGAGGAAACAAAGGCACAGTGAAGTGAAGTGACCTACTCAAGGTCACAAAGCAGGCAAGTGGCAAAACTTAACCCAAGCACTTATCCGATCCCGCCTTGATTACTGTATCAGCCTCCTTGCTGACTTCTTTGCCTCATGTCCCTTCCCACTCCAATTTATCCGACACTCCAGTGCCTGGATCATTTTTCTACATAAACATTCAATCCATGTTTCCTCACTCCTCAAGAACCTCCAATGGTTGCTCATCCACCTCTGCATCAAACAGAAACTCCTTACCATCAGCTTTAAATCACTCAATCACTTTGCCCCCTCCTACCTCACCTTGCTGTTCTCCTAGTACAACCCAGGCTGCACACTTCACTCCTCTAATGCCAACCTAACTCACCATACTTCAATCTCATCTATCTCGCTGCCAACCTCTTGCCCATGTCCTGCCTCTGGCCTGGAATGCCCACCTTCTTCATATCAGACAGACAATTACTCTCCCCTCTTCAAAACCTTATTGAAGGCACATCTCCTCCAAGAAGCCTTCTGTGACTAAACCCTCATTTCTCTTTTCCATCTCCTTTCTGCATCTCCCTAACTTTCCCTTTACTCATCATCCAGCCCCCCCAACCCCAGCCCCACAGCACTATACTTATCTGTAATTTATTTATTTTTATTAATGTCTGTCTCCCCCTATAGACTGTAAGCTCACTGTGGACAGGGAATGTTGTGTTGTAGTCTCCCAAGAGCTTAATACAGTGCTCTGCAGACAGTAAGCTCTCAATAAATATGATTGATTGATTCTCACATACTCTCTTGGAGAGTGTATTCATCCCACTGCTTCATTAATTCATTCATTCAATCGTATTTATTGAGTGCTTACTGTGTGCAGAGCACTGTACTAAGCGGTTGGGAAGTACAATTTGGCAACATATAGAGACGGTCCCTACCCAACAGTGGTCTCACAGTCTAGGAGGAGGAGACAGACAACAAAACATATTAACAAAATAAAATAAATAGAATAGTAAATATGTACAAGTAAAATAAATAGAATAATAAATACAAACATTTATACAGGTGCTGTGGGGAGGAGAAGGAGGTAAGGTGGGGAGAATGGGGAAGGAGGGGGGGGAATTCAACTAGCTAGATGGCTTCAATTAGCACATCTAAGAAGATCACCTCCATACCTAAGCCGGGAAGCGGTGTGGCCTAGTGGAAAGAGCTTGGGCCTTAGAGTCAGATGACCTCCGTTCGAGTCCTGGCTCTTTCACTTGCCTGCTGTGTGACCTTGGGCAAGTAACTTACCTTCTCTGTACCTCAAGTTCCTTAACTGTTAAATGGAGATTAAATATGGTGAGCCCCATGTGGGACAGGGACTGTGTCCAACCTGATTCATTTGTATTTACTCCAGCGGTTAGAACAGTGTTTAATACATAGTAGACGATTAACAAATACCATAATAATAATCTATCTCACAAGACCAGGCCTTTCTTCTCCACTGCTATCTTGAATTTCTTCCTGCCTCCAGGGCATAATTACATGGTTATCCTGCTGGTACTTCAATATGCCTATGCCCCATATTGAAATTTTTATCTTCCCTCACAAACCCTCTCCTCCACCTAACTCCCATCACAGTCAACAACATGACCGTCTTCCCCATCTCTCAAGCCAGAGTGGCCTAGTGAGTAGAGCACAGGCCCGGGAGTCAGAAGAACCTGGGTTCTAATTCCAGCTTTGCAACTTGTCTGCTCTGTGACCTTGGGAAGTCACTTCACTTCTCTGGGCCTCAGTTACCTCATCTGTGAAATGGGGATTAAAACTGTGAGCACCATGTGGGACAGAAACTGTGTCCAACCGATTTGCTCATATCTACTCCAGTGCTTAGTTCTGTGCCGGGACCATAGTAAGCATGCAACAAATACTGTTTTTCTTTATTTTTATCTTTCAAACCCCTCAGTCAGTCTGTTGTACAATCCTGTTGATTCTTCCTCTACAGTATTTCCAGGAACTGCCCTTCTTCTCCATCCAAATGGGGACTGCACTCATCAGGCACATGCCTTATCCCAGCTTGGCTAGTGAAACAGTCTTCTTGTCATCACCTCGCCCTTCACCATCATCATCAATTGTATTTATTGAGCACTTACTGTGTGCAGAGCACTGTACTAAGCACTTGGGAAGTACAAATTGGCAACATATAGAGACAGTCCCTACCCAACAGTGGGCTCACAATCTAAAAGATGTCACCACCTCACAAATCACTCTACTGCCTTGATTGCTTTAATAAAATACCATTCTGAGCACTTCTTCTGTGCCCATTCCACAGAATCCTCCAGTAGTTGGCTATCCCACTCCACATTAAGCAGAAACTGCTGATTACTGACTTGGGGGCACTCAGTCAACTCTCTCCCTCCTATTTTTTTTTTCATGGTATTTGTTAAGTGCTGGTAAACCTTCCCTGACTAAGCCCTCTTTTCCTCTTCTTCCACTCCCCTCTGTGTCACCCTGACTTGCTCCCCACAGCCCTTATGTACGCATCTTTAATTTTATTTAGGTATATTAATGCCCGGCTCCTCCTCTAAACTGCAAGTTCATTGTGGGAATATGTTTGTTAAATTGTTATATTGTAGCCTTCCAAGCACTTAGTATAGTGCTCTGCACACAGTACATACTCCATAAATACAATTGACTGACTGACTGACATCTGACAGTCCACAACTCCCTCATTATCAAAGCCTTTCCTCAATTTCTAATTTCACCTTATATTTTCCCTAACTGCCATTTCAGTACTTAAGTACTCACAACCCCACCATAACACTTAAGCAGATACCTCAATTTCTCTATCTCCAGCTATGTTTTATTTTATTTTGGCGTCTGACTCCCCAGCTAGATTGCAAGTGCCTTAAGGTCAGAGATCACGCAAACTAATTTTATTATACTCTCCCAAACACTTAGTGTGGTGCTCTGCACAATTATGTGCTTGATAAATATTATGACTTGAGAGATTGATAGTAATGGAGACATAAAAGGATCTTGGATGAACTTGGTGTTATAGAGGTAATGGCACATGGTTTCAAAAACCAAGTAGTTTTCACAGCACAGTCCTCACCAGTGTGAACTATATAATAATGATGGCATTTGTTAAGTGCTTACTTTGTGCAAAGCACTGTTCTAAGTGCTGGGGAGGATACAAGGTGATCAGATTGTCCCACATGGGGCTCACATCCCCATTTTACAGATGAGGGAACTGAGGCACAGAGAAGTTAAGTGACTTGCCCAAAGTCACACAGCAGACAATTGGCGGAGCTGGGATTTGAACCCATGACCTCTGACTCCCAAGCCCAGGCTCTTTCCATTGAGCCGCTGCTTCTTTTGGTTGTTGGTCCATTGGAAATCAATCAGTGGTATTTATTGAGTGCTTACGGTATGCAGACCACTGTACTAAGCGCTTGGGAGAGTATGATACAACAAAATTAGTAGATACATTTCCAGCCCACAACAAGGTTGGATTTTAGAGATGGAGAATAACTGTGATATTTGTTACGTGTTTACTATGTGCCAAGCACTGTACTAAGCACTATACAAGCAGTGTGGCTCAATGGAAAGAGCACGGGCTTGGGAGTCAGAGGTCATGGGTTCAAATCCCAGCTCCACCAATTGTCAGCTGTGTGACTTTGGGCAAGTCACTTAACTTCTCTGTACCTCAGTTACCTCATCTGTAAAATGGGGATGAAGACTGTGAGTCCCACGTGGGACAACCTAATCACCTTGTATCCTCCCCAGCGCTTAGAAGAGTGCTTTGCACATAGTAAGTACTTAACAAAAGCCATTATTATTATTATACAAGATAATCACATGACCTGTAGGAGGGAGAACGGGTATGAATCACCATTTTGCAGATGATGACCTGAGGCACAGGGAAGCTAAATGACTTGCCGAAGGTCACACAGCAGGTACGTGGTGGAGTCAGAATTAGAACTCAAGTCCTCTGACTCCCAGGGCCTTGTTCTTTCCACTAGGCCATGCTGCTCCATAAGAGCATAACTTTGGGAATTAGTAGGCATGGATTCTAATCCTGGTTTTCCAAGTAAGGAGAGGCTTGCTAGGACTATGCCCTCAGGAGTGAAAATTTCTGATAGAGAGCCTTACATGAGGTAGATAGGCTCAGCAGAAATCCTAAGAAATTCTGGTTAATGAGGGTGGTGAAGACTACATTGACAATTAAGGCAACCACTCACTGGGCTACGATGAGAGGGCACAACATCAGCACTTCAGTCACATAAGCAGCGTGGCTCAGTGGAAAGAGCACGGGCTTTGGAGTCAGCGGTCATGGGTTCAAATCCCGGCTCCGCCACTTGTCAGCTGTGTGACTTTGGGCAAGTCACTTAACTTCTCTGTGCCTCATTTCCCTCATCTGTAAAATGGGGATTAAGACTGTGATTCTCCCGTGGGACGACCTGATCACCTTGTAACCTCCCCAGCGCTTAGAACAGTGCTTTGCACATAGTAAGTGCCTAATAAATGCCATTAAGTGAGCCCTACCTTCATATTCACTTCACAACAGATTGCACTCCTACCCACAGCATGGCATAATGGATAGAGCATAGGCATGGGAGGTTGGAAAGTCATGGGTTCTAATCCCGGCTCCACCACTTGTCTGCTGTCTGGCCTTGGGCAAATCACTTCACTTCTCTGTGCCTCAGTTCCCTCATCAGTAAAACGGAGATTAAGACTGTGAGCCCCATGTAGGACAGAGACTGTGTCCAACCTGATTTGCTTGTACCCATCCTAGTGCTTAGTACAGTGCCTGGCACATAGTAAACACTTAACAAATACCACAGTTATTATTATTATTACTCTTACTTTCTATCACCAGCCCAATTCCTCCAACTCATTCTGAAAATGTGAATTTCTTAAGAACCAGAGACTAACTCTCTTTGTATTTCTTTCCAGTGCTTAGTACAGGGCTTTGCACACAGTATGGGTTAATACTCTTCGCCTCATCAGGAGCAGCACTGGCCAAGTCCAGAGGGTGTGAATAGTGCTGTATAAACCAGTTTCTGCAATTACTTCCTTCATGCAGATTGTCCATCCTAATATCTCAGGATTAAGTCTCATATATTTCAGAGAGGACTGGGCTTGCCCTTCTCTGAATTTATTGCAAAAAAGATTTTCCTACAGGAAAACTCTCCCCCCAAAATGTGCTTGCTTCAGGCAGTCTCGTCCTTTGTGTCATATGCTGCTTCCTCTGCTGCTTCAGTGGCTAATCCTGGTGGAGATGATTACCCTTCCACTAGTTGTTTTTAAATTCTCTTCCATTCCTAGAAGACATTCTAGCTAGTGAAATGCACCTGGCTTGGAAGTAAGAGAGAAGGATGACGATGACATGGCTTCCATCACTCAGTTTATATGAACGTCTTTCGAGGGATCAGTGTCTCTCCGAAGAAGTGTGGTATCAAATATATCTTTGACATATGGACGAAGCAATGATGTCACGCTGCATTCCACTCATTCTAGAATCAGGAAAGCTGAGAAGTTGATTTTTTAAAGATCACTTTTCATTTGTTTCCATCCAGAATCCACCGAATAAGTGGCAACGTAAGGCTCATATTCACATCCTTCTTCCTATTAGTCCATCACATTGGAAGGAAGAGGTTAGTTAAATGAGTAAGAAGATTCCAGTGGAAAGAGTTGAGAACAGTATCTGACTTTCCATTCTTGCTTACCTAAATATTTAGTTTCAAATGTAATTATTTCTCATTTGGTTTCCCAGCCTGGCCAAGTGAATTTTCATTACTGAAAACTAGTAAGTTCCTGGGTTTACTATTTTAAAACAGTAATGCTTTTATTAGGATTTTGCTTAGAACAAGTCACAATCTCTAGAATTTTCCACCTGCTATATATAAATCTTAAGATTCCATAGAGACTTTTTTTTTTTTCTGAGACCTTTCACTTTAGGATTCTTATCAAGAATGTTAGCCTTCAAATAGTTTATTTATGAGAAATTTACAAATCCAAAACGGAATTTAAACTGGGTCTGTTACATGATATCATACGAATACGGCTACTACTAACAAATGTGGTATTTGAAGCAGCGTGGCTCAGTGGAAAGAACATGGACTTGCGAGTCAGAGGTCATGGATTCTAATCCCAGCTCTGCCACTTGTCAGCTGTGTGACTTTGGGCAAGTCACTTCACTTCTCTGGGCCTCAGTTACCTCATCTGTAAAATGGGGATTAAGATTGTGAGCTCCACCTGGGACAACCTGATTACCTTGTATCTGCCCCAGAGCTTAGAACAGAAGCAACGTGGCTCAGTAGAAGGAGCATGGGCTTTGGAGTCAGAGGTCATGGGTTCAAATCCCAGCTCTGCCACTTGTCAGCTATGTGACTTTGCCTCAGTTCCCTCATATGTAAAATGGGGATTAAGACTGGGAGCCCTACGTGGGACAACCTGATCTCCTTGTATCCCCCGAGTGCTTAGAACAGTGTTTTGCACATAGTAAGCGCTTAACAAATACCATCATTATTATTATTATTATAAGTGCTTAACAATAGCATTATTATTAAGTGCTGGAGTAGGTAAAATATAAGTAGATTGGACTCTGTCCCTTTCCCACATGGGGCTAACAGTCTAATGAGGAACCATGTCTAATTCCCACCTGCGTATTCCTTTCCCATGCTTAGTACAGTGCTTAGCACACAGTAAGCATTTAATAAGTCCTATAACTACAACTACTACTATGAAAGAAGAGGCAGGACAGGTAGTTTAATACTCATTTTAAAGAAAGGAAGATGAAGCACAGGGAAGTTAAATGATTTTTCCCCAGCTCACCCAGCAGGTAAATGGCAGAGCTGGAATAAGAACCCAGGTTTCATGGCTTTTTCCACTAGGCCATAGAACAGAAATTCTGAATGTTGAACTGAAAGATACCGTAGATGATGTTGCTTTCCATTAGGATAATTTTGGCTGAAAAGGAATATATGACCCATCATCCATTCTTTCCACACTGAGAACACATATAGACTATCCTTTGGTATAAACAAATACGTAGCTGTTGCTTGTCAGGACTTGCCTTTTCACCTTACCAGCTGCCCCGCATCTTAACCTGAAATGAAATTGTCTACTGCTATCTACTGCTTCTCAGATATATTTCATTACCAAATGTTTGGGGTTGTACGTCACTGTATACTTTTAGAATTTATTTTATTTATTCCGCTTAGGGTTATCCATTGCAGCTATCCTTACAGCAACAATTTCTTTCTCCTGAAAATAGCTAGGTAATGTGGATGGTGAGGACCACACCTGCTACAGAAGAGGCCAACTGACAGCCACCCGCTGGTCTACAGTGCTGTGGCACAGCATTGGCACTACGCTGAGATTAGTTTGGCCAAAAATGGGTTTTCGTATGTAAAATTTTGTGTGTGTTGCACAGTGTCCTACACCTCTGCCCACCTACTTGCTTGGTGCAGGCAGTGGGAAAAAAGGGTGCATTCATTCAGTCAGTCATATTTATTGAGTGCTTTCTGTGTGCAAAGCACTGTACTAAGCACGTGGGAGAGTACAATGTAACAACAGACACATTCCTTCTCACAACGAGCTCACAGTTCTAGAGTGGTAGACAGGCATTAATATAAATACATAGCTAAATAAATAAATAAATTACAGATACATATGCAGGTATACACATGGGTATGGGAGGGAGATTGAATGAAGGAACAAGTAAGAGAGGCACAGAAGAGAGTGGGAGAAGAGGAGAGGAGGGCTTAGTCAGGAAAGGCTTCTTCATCATCATCAATCGTATTTATTGAGCACTTACTATGTGCAGAGCACTGTACTAAGCGCTTGGGAAGTACAAATTGGCAACATATAGAGACAGTCCCTACCCAACAGTGGGCTCACAGTCTAAAAGGGGGAGACAGAGAACAAGACCAAACATACTAACAAAATAAAATAAATAGGATAGATATGCTTCTTGGAGGAGATGTGCCTTCAATAAGGCTTTGAAGTGGGGGAGGGCAATTATCTGTCTGATATGAGGAGGGAGGGCATTCCACCAGGCCACAGGTAGCGTGTGGGCGAGAGGTCAGCCGTGAGACATGCAAGATCAAGGTACAGTGAGAAGGTTAGCATTAGAGGAACGAAGCGTTTGGGCTGGGTTGTAGTAGGAGGGTAGCGAGGTGAGGTAGGAGAGGGCAAGGTGATTAAGTGCTTTAAAGCCAATGGTGTACAAGTGACACTGCATGGATTACTAGTATTGTAATCAATTCAGCGGATCTGGGTTCTAATTCCAGCTCTGCCACTTGCTTGCTTTGTGACCTTGGAGAAATCACTTTACTTCCCTGTGCCTCAGTTTCATCATCCGTAAAATGGAGATTCATGGCCAGTTCTGCCTGCTACTTGGACTGGGAGCCTCATGTGGGTCAAGGACTGTATCCTACCTAATTTTCTTGTATCGCTTTAGTACAGTACTTGGCAAATAATAAGAACTGAATATGGCAATTATTATTATTGTTATCATTATTATCATTATCTTTGCTTCTATTAATGCAAATCTTGACGTCTCGATGTCTTCATGATTGGACTGAGGGCCGTCCATTGTTTATGACAGATAATTCGATCAAAATGAAGGAAAGCCAGGGGAGTACTTCGAAGCCAAATCCCTACACACCTACTTGTTGGTTGCATCCACTGCCCAAGTAGGAATACACCTGGCAAAGAGAGAGAATGAGTGGTGCTGCACAAGTCACAAGGTCTTTGTGTTTGAGTTTTGCAACTTTATAGTGTTTCAAGCAATAAAATAAAGATGAGGGGCAAGAATATTAAGCTAGTGACTGACATAATAATGAGACTGAACTCATCATCTTCCCTCCCACATCATCTCCTCCTTTTAACTTTCGCTTCACAGTTGACAACGTCCCCATCCTCCCCATCTCTCAGGTTTACAGCCTTGGTGTTATTCTTGACTCCTCCCTCTCTTATAGTCCCATATTCATTCTGTTGGCAAATCCTGTTAGTTCTTTGTCACCCATGTTTCCAGGATTCAAACCCCACTTTCCCTCTATCCAAAAGAACCATCATCCTGGTCCAGACACAAGTAATATCCTGTCTTGAGTCAATAATTCAATAAAAGCATTAGCTTTTAATCTCTCTTCTCTTTCATGCCTACTTTGCTGCCCAGATCATTTTTAATTACTATTATTAGTAATAATAATAATTGTTAAGCATTTACTATATGCCAAGCACTGTACTAAATGATAGGGAAGACACAAGATAACCCATTTGGCCAGAGTCCATGTCCCACATGGCGCTCACAATCTTAAGTAAAAAGGAGAGTAGGTGTTGAATCCCCAATTCACAGATGAGGAAACTGAGGCCCAGAGAAGTTGTGACTTACCCAAGATCACACAGTAAGCAAGTAGCAGAGCTGGTACTATCATCCTCATCATCAATCGTATTTATTGAGCGCTTACTATGTGCAGAGCACTGTACTAAGCACTTGGGAAGTACAAATCGGCAACATATAGAGACAGTTCCTACCCAACAGTGGGCTCACAGTCTAAAAGGGGGGGAACCCAAGAACTAGAACTAGAACCCAAGCCCTCTGATTACCAGCCCCGTGCTCTTCCACTAGGCCATGCTTATTTCTAAAACAGTATTTTCAACAGAACTTCTCACTCCTCAAAGAGATCCAATAGTTGTCCACTCCGTCTCACATCAAGTAGAACTCCTGACCACTGATTTTGAAGCATTCAGTCAGCTCTCTTCCTCTTACTATCCACTCTCTTCTCCAACTACAATCCAACTCTCACACTGATCCTTTGATGATAATATACTCACTGTGCTTTGTTCTCATGTCTCCTGTTGCTGATCTCTGGCTCGTGTCCTACTCCTCTGCCTGGAAATCCTTCCACTCCACCTTCTATTCTAATAGGCCATAGCTTTCTTTATTGTCAAAGCTTTTCTGAAACCAAATCTCTTCCAGGAAGCCTTCACCAATTAATCTCTAATCTCCCTTCTATATATTCCCCAACTGCAAGGTCAGCCCCTTCACACCTCCTAAATGTTTAATCCCCAATAACACATAATTAAACATCTGATATACTGTATTGCTTCTTCCTCTCTACAATTTAAGTATCCCTACTAGATTTTAAGTTTCTTTAGGGTAAAGATAATTTGTTCTACTTCTCTTGTACTTTCTTAAGTGCTTAGTACATGTTCTGCAGACAGTGGTCACTCAAATTGCCATTAATTAACTATCAAATCTGTATTAAAAATTTTCAGTCAAGGTGATATCTGAACCATTTATTAATTCCTATTAAATAAAAGTTATAGAAACTCAACCCACATAGAATTACTCATTTTGTCTCTGAAACCCCAACATCAGTCAACACCATTCCGTCCTCCCTCATTTTGTAAATCATCTCTGAGTATGACATTTAGAGTGGTTTAATAAGAGCCAGGTGGACTTTTACAATTGCTTTTTAAAAATCAAGGAGGAAAAAAATCAAAATTGAAAACAATAACATTGGCAATGATAACAAAACAACACCACCGTTTTAAACACAACCAGAAAGATTAGAGTTGGAAGATGGCAGATTCATTAAAATAGGGAATACAGGTAAGGGCAGTTATTTCAGGGGTTAGAATAGCATGATCAGACAGCTCCTTATGCCTTTGGGCATGCTTGGAAAATTATTTTTCAGCAATTTTTCTGAAAGGAAAGCCACCCCCTAACAGCCAACTTTCCAAAGGGAAAAGACCTTTTCGAAACCCGCAACATCCTGGAGCCTTCTCTGTGAGTGATCCTTTAGTGGGCCATTCAAATTCATCCAGTCCTGTGATGTCAACTTAAAAACTGTCACCATTATTTCTGAGTGATGACCTTTCTCATTGTCACCCAGCCCTGTGATCAGAGGGGTACTATATGGAAGCGGGACTTGCAGGTGGTGAAGGGACAAGGTAGAAAAACATAAAAGGAGAATGCCCATCCTCTGCCTCACAGCAATCAAAATAATGGGACAGGAAATCAAACAATGATATTTATTGAGTGCTTACCGTGAGCAGAGCACTGTACTAAGCACTTGGGAGAGCACAATGCAGCATAATTGGTGGACATGTTCCCTGCCCACAGTGAGCTTTACAGCCTAGAAGGAATACCTGCTTCCCAGATGTCCCCTTTCAGCATGGCTCAGTGGAAAAGAGCATGGGCTTTGGAGTCAGAGGTCATGGGTTCAAATCCCAGCTCCACCAATTGTCAGCTGTGTGACTCTGGACAAGTCACTTACCTTCTCTGGGCCTAAGTTACCTCATCTGTAAAATGGGGATGAAGACTGTGAGCCCCCCGTGGGACAACCAGATCACCTTGTAACCTCCCCAGTGCTTAGAACAGTGCTTTGCACATAGTAAGCACTTAATAAATGCCATCGTTGTTATTATTAAAGGATATTCATTCATTCAATCAATCATATTTAGTGCTTACTGTGTGGAAAACACTGTACTAAGTGCTTGGGAGAGTACAATATAACAATAACACAATCCCTGCCCACAATAAGTTTACAGTCTAGAGGCGGAAGCAGACAGACATTAATATGGATAAATAAACGAATTACAGATGTGTACATAATACTCTCTCACTGCTCTCCTTTTGCCTGGGATCCACTTAATACACCATTGTTGCACAAAGTACAAACATTCTGTCAGTCAGTCATATTTATTGAGTGTTTTCTACATGTAGAACATTGTACTAAGCACATGGGAGAGTATAAAATAACAATATACAGACACATTCCCTGCCCAAAATGAGCTTACAGTCGAGAGGGGGGAGACAGACATTAATATAAACTTTCAAGGTATAGGCAATAAAAAGTGTTCCATGGTAGACACGTTCTCTGCTCACAAGGAATATACAGTGGGCAAGGATTGTGTCTACCAACTCTGTTGTATTATACTCTCCCAAGCACTTAGTACAGTGCTCTGCCCACAGTAAGACTTCAATAAATATGATTGATTGATTAAAGGGTATATAGACGTTAATATGAATAAATAAATACATTATGGTATGAACATAAGTTCTATAGGGTTTAGGGTGGAATGAATAAAGGGTGTAAGTCAAATAATAATAATGATAATAATAACAATAGTATTTGTTAAGCACAAAGGGTCAAGTGCTGGAGTAAATACAAGTATAATCATATCAGATACATTCTCTATCCCACAGGGGCTCACAGTCTAAAAGGGAGAGAGAACAAATTTAATCCCCATTTTACAGATAAGGTGATTGAGGCACAGCGTAGCTAAGTGACTTGTCCAGGGTCACCCAGCAGGCAAATGGTCTCCTGACCTCCAAGCCAAGTCTCTTTCCACTTGGTTATGCTGTCTAGTGGTCTCCCAGACCGTGCTTCTCAGGAATAATTGTGGTATATGGCACACACTTACTGTTTGCCAAGCTCTGGGTATATATAGTACAATAATAATAATAAAAATGATGGCATTTATTAAGCACTTACTATGTGCAAAGCACTGTTCTAAGTGTTGGGGAGGTTACAAGGTGATCAGGTTGTCCCACGAGAGGCTCACTTAATCCCCGTTTTACAGATGAGGTAACTGAGGCCCAACGAAGTTAAATGACTTGCCCAAAGTCACACAGCTGAGAGTTGGTGGAGCTGGGATTTGAACCCATGACCTCTGACTCCAAAGCCCGTGCTCTTTCCACTGAGCCACACTGCTTCCCCAATCAGATTATACACGGCCTCTGTCCTATAAAACGATCCCAATCTAAAGGGGAGGTGCATTTAAGCCACATTTTAGAGAGCAGGAAACTGAGAAGCAAAGTTGATTTGCTGCAGGTTCACAGCAGGCAATTGGGTAGAGCAAGGGTCTCCTGGCACCCAGACCTGTATCTTTATACTAGGCCAGGAAGAGCTGGGAGGTTGAAGAAAAATAAACAGGTGACCATCATAGTAATGTACACATTAATATAACAATTTATCTGAACCAAGGGCAAGCTATCTCCTGCTGCTTCTAATTTTTGCTCTCAGCTCTCTGTCCCTTTAGCATATTGCCTCTCAAAAGCATGCTATACCAACAGCCTTCCTGCAGGATTGATAGCCAGCGAGTCAATTGTATTTACTGAATGCTTACTGTGCACAGAGCACTGTACTAAGCACTAGAGAGAGTACAATATAACAATAAATGGACACATCCCCTGACCACAGAGAGCTGCCTAGAAAGTGCTGCTATGCTTAATTTTATTCTGAACAGGTGTATCATTCTCTGGGGTTGTATTCTATGATCGGCATGTGAAGGGGAGGGAAGAGGAGAGGCGGCAAGTTTCCAGAGTCAGATATTTTCCAGAGAAGGCAGACAAGCAATGTCTAGATCTGTCTGACAAATTGCTGAATTGAGCTCAGGATGGAAGGAAGGCACAGGGGAAGAGACTCCAGGGGGGCTCCATCACCCACTGTCTGCAATTCTAAAAGGCTGCAGATCAGTAATCAAAGTGACTCACAGTGTAAAGAAATATGATGCTGTGAAGCATGAAATTGGCTTCCATGGGGATCACCATAAAAAAGCAAATATGCAAACAAGTAAGTTGCAACCATGTGGTATACTTGGAATATTGGAATTTTTTTTAAATGATGATAATATGTGGGCAGGAATGTGTCGGTTGTTATATTGTACTCTCCCAAGTGCTTAATACAGTGCTTTGCACACAGTGAGTGCTCAATAAATACAGTTGAATGAATGAATGAATAATTCCATTCTCTTAATCAGAAATTTATTTTGTGTCTCCCTGGCTTGATAGTAAGCTATTTCATTAATTCATTCATTTGTGGGCAGAGGTGGTGTCTACTTACTCTGTTATTCTTTTCCATGTCTTGGAAGAGATAAAAGGTACTGAGATTGACTGGAAGACAAAAGAAAGTTGGCAGAGTCAGAAAAACAGAAACAAATGGGGAGTTGGGAGAATAGGTAAGTATGGGAAAAACCAAGGTTTATTGGTTGGAGGGAGGGGGTTTAACAGATGGGAATGAGGAAGAGAATAAGAAAATCCATTTTAAATTAGTCCAATTGTAGACTGAGTATTCTCCTGATTCCTTTATATTGAAAGTTCCAAGGGCAAGGATCATGTCTACTAATTCTATTGTACTCTTCCAATTGTTTGGTAGAGTGCTCTTCATGCAATAATAATAATAAAAGATTGTGGTATTTGTTGAGTGCTTACTATGTGCCAAGCACTGTTCTAAGTGCTGGGGTAAATACAAGATAATCAAGTTGTCCCACGTGGAGCTCACACTTTTAATCTCCAGTTTACAGATGAGGTAACTGAGGCACAGAGAAGTGAAGTGACTTGCCCAAGGCCCCCAGCAGACAAGTGGCGGAGCAGGATTAGAATCCATGTCCTCTGACTCCCAAGTGCGTGCTCTTACCATTAAGCATCGCTGCTTCTCTAGTCGGCACTCAGTAAATACTATTGATTGATTCTGATAATTATCTCACCTCTCATCGCTCCAGAGTAGAAGCAGCTTGAGATGCAGGTAATTTACTTCCAAAAGCTGTTCCCATTGAAAATTCTGAATATTTCTCTCCTTAAGATCCAGAAACAATTTAATTTTGGGTGGGATGTGATCAGAGTGGCTGAAGAATAATGGACTTTTTGATTGCCGGGAATAATTTGAACCTATTCTGTATTCTGAATATTTAACTTAACCAAGACATACCTAAAGGAGAACCATTCTTCCGATAAAAAGTCTAAATATAATCATAGTTGAAAAAGGTTTAGCTCTTGGACTGATTATCATAACTATTGAGGTCTATGAAGGCTTCTAGGCAGACAAATGAGGTGGTTCAAATGAGGAATTAATGTTTAATAGGTCATGTGCTTGAAATAAGATTAGGGAGAACTAAAAGAAATCAGACAATTGAGAATCAAAAAAATAGAAAATAACTTACAGCTCTTATACCATGATCCTCAAACATACAAAAATTCAGGGGGGATTGTGAAAATCAATCAGTTGAATTTATTGTGCACTTATTGCGTGCAGAATATTGTACTAAGCACTTGACAGAGTACAACACAACAGTGTAACAGACAAATTCCTAGTCTGAAAATCTTAGTAAAGGACCTGTATTCATTCTGAGGCCTGGTGAAAACTTATCTGGACCTAAACGTATAATAATAGTGTCAAGCACTATTCTAAGAGCTGGGGTAGACACAAGGTGATCAGGTTGTACCATGTGGGGCTCACCGTCTCCATCCCCATTGTACAGATGAGGTAACTGAGGCCCAGAGAAGTGAAGTGACTTGCCCAACATCACACAGCTGACAAGTGGTGGAGTACATATACTTATGTATAAAAAATAAGTGCTGAAGATAGACACAAATAAATGCATAGGAAGCAGTTGAAGATTTGATAATTCAGTCATAGTATTAGGGTTTATTAGGTGCTTACTACGTGCAGAGCACTATATTACGTTCTGGGTTAAAAATATACTGATGGACAATCCTTACCCCTTTAGGGGCTCACAGTCTAAGAATAATGTGGGGAGGGCTTTGGTGACAGGAGAAAAGACTCAACCTCATGGGGCACTTTTAAGAGTCCTTGTCATGGTCAAAATTTCTCAACTTTCTAAAATTTTTAAGCAGCTGTGTACTGCTGCACAGGGCATGTTTGAGGGGATGTAATGATCTGGGGAAGGGTCATTGGAGGAGGAGGGATTTGAAGAAGACAAAGAACTTGTGGATAAGTGGAGGAAGTAAGTTCCAAGCCCTGGAGCCAACATGATAAAGGGGTGAGAGGTGAACAAAATGAGAGCAGGGTACCACCAAGAAGCGGGCTTGGGAGGAGTGGAGGGTGAGGAGAGTCAATACGTAAGACTAAAAGAAATCAGACAATTGAGACTCTAAAAAATAGAAAATAACTTACAGCTCCTGTACCATGATCCTCAAAATTCAGGGGGGTTTGTGAAAATCAATCAGTTGAATTTATTGTGCACTTATTGCGCACAATAAGTGCAATTGTGCAATAAGTGCACAGTAAGTGCGGAGACAGCTGGTAGGGAGCATAAAGTCCACTTATTCCCTTTTTTGGTGTCATTTATTACACGCTTTCTATTTGCCAATTTGTACTTCCCAAGCGCTTAGTACAGTGCTCTGCACATAGTAAGCGCTTAATAAATACGATTGATGATGATGATGATGGTGATGATGATAAATTCTGTCGTGGGCAGATATAAGGCTATGAGATTGGGCACAATCCCTATCCTACATGGGGGGAACAATCCCTATCCTACACGGGGCTAACAATTCAACCTTTTCCAGTTTTATAAGTATGGAAGCAGAAACAGAGAGGTGAGTAAAGTGATTTGCCCAGAATTCCACAATTGGTCAGTGGCAGAGTTGGAATTCTAACTTGGATCGCCAGACTCCCTGACTCGTACTTTCGCATTACTCTGGTTGATCATGTGTCTATCTCACTCATTGTCTTGCCCAACTGCCCCACTTCTCTAATTTAGGTTCCCAGAGAATTCTCTGAAGTGAGGGACAAGACTGCTTCAGTAGGTAATCTTTCATATTTGATCTCTCATTAACTTATCTCCCAAAGCATTTTTTTCCTTGACCTTTACAAAAGCTTTCTTCCTTGACTTTGTTCCTATAAGGCTGTCTAGACAAAGGTAAAGTCAAATGAATTATTGAAATTTTTTTCAGGGCACTTGTTCACTTGTTGCATTTTAAAGGAGCCCGGTGGATTTATTTTCTTGAGTTCATCACTTGTCCAGAACAATTTAGCCCTGTAGAAAAGTCCTGAAGTGTTTTTCAGCCTTAGGGCTCATAATCAAGGTATGGCATTTATTGAGTACTTGCTATGTGCAGAGCACTGTATTAAGTGCTCATTATAAGAAAGATAAAAAAGTCGATATACCTTGCTATCACCACTCATCAATCATTAGTGATCTTAATCCTCTTATATATGTTTGTACATATTTATTACTCTATTTATTTTACTTGTACATATCTATTCTATTTATTTTATTTTGTTAGTATGTTTGGTTTTGTTCTCTGTCTCCCCCTTTTAGACTGTGAGCCCACTGTTGGGTAGGGACTGTCTCTGTATGTTGCCAACTTGTACTTCCCAAGTGCTTAGTACAGTGCTCTGCACACAGTAAGTGCTCAATAAATACGATTGATTGATTGATTGATTGATTGAACAGTAGTAATCAGGATGAGCTGGATTCTCTCAGTCATTAGCTACTTTCAGATTTTGTCCTCTGGAAAAGCACTGTTCAAGTTCAAGTGTAGTACAAGTGGATCTGAAAAAATTAAAGTAACTCCCCAAATGTCCTAAATAATTCCCTTGGAGATACTTACACACTGGAAAATTCTGTCTTATTTTGAATCATAGGTGTTCATGAAAAATGAAATTCTCAGATTAGCCTTCCTAGTCTAAACAAAGATCTAGTGCATTAAGGTGCCTACATTAGGATTCCCTATATCCCATTATCTGTAGTAAAAGAGCTATTATTGTAGTGGTAGGCATACTACATAGGGCATCTGAAATCTGACACTATTTTTGCAATAAAGGCTTCATGGACTGGGCTCCCGCTATCAGACTTTCAGATGTACAAATCAAATAGCTCTGAGATTAAACTCAAGCATCCAGATGTCCAGACTGGCCTTATTCTGGTAGACTCCAGATTACTGAATTTTAAGGATGAGGAGACTGGAAAACTTACAATACAGTTATTACTGAGTGTTTTCCATCATAATCAAAACAACATATGTGTAAATCGCTTTTCTAGGTGCTGAGAGCAAACATCTAAAGGCACACAAAGTAAAAGATTTCTGTATTTGTTTTCTTCCCTCACTGCATAACATCTCCTTCCTGTTTTAATATATCATGTTTTTAACTCTAATTATAATGAGGATATAATAATGAAAAGAAGCAGCGTGGCTCAGTGGAAAGAGTCTGGGCTTTGGAGTCAGAGGTCATGGGTTCAAATCCCAACTCTGCCAATTGTCAGCTGTGTGACATTGGGCAAGTCACTTCACTTCTCTGTGCCTTAGTTACCTCTGTAAAATGGGGTTTAAGACTGTGAGCCTCTCGTGGGACAACCTGATCACCTTGTAACCTCCCCAGCACTTAGAACAGTGCTTGGCACATAGTAAGCGATTAATAAATGCCATTATTATTATCATTATTATTACAAAAAATCATGGTATTCATTAAAAACTCACTACATGCAAAGCACTGTACTAAGGGCTGGGATAGATACATTGCAGGTAGATTGGACACAGTCCCTGACCCACATGAGACTTACAGTCTAAGAGGCAGTGAGAACAAGCATTTATCCCCATTTTACAGGTGAAGTGATTTAGGCAGGGACAAGTTAAGTGGCTAGCCTGGTTCACACAGCTGGCAACTGGCAGAGCTGGAATTAGAAAAGGGTCCTCTGACCCCAACAGGCCTGTGCTCTATCCTCTAGATGAGGCTCCCTCTGCATAGTCTAGTGGATAGAGCACTAGGAATCTCTCATCTGCACCCCATCACACCACAATTCAAAGCTGTTCTGAAAGCCTCGCTCCTGTAAGGGACATTCTTCAACTACCACCTTCCTTAGATACCCTTTGCACTTAGGCATAGATTGATTTGTTTATTTCATTAGTTTATCAATTTTATTTATTTAGCACATACTGTGTGCAGAGCACTGTACTAAGCTCTTGGTACAATATAACGGAGACATTCCTTGTCCACAAAAAGTTTAATCATTTTCTAATTCATTCATTCAGTTTCCATATACTTTTGCTGTTACCAGTTAGATGTTCTAGCTCTTTCCCCAATATACGTATTCTATTTGTGTCTGCCTGTCTTAACCATAAGATTAAAAACTCTTTCAAGGCAGGGACTGTCTTTTACTTTTATTGCGGTAATAATTATGTCTTTTATGGAGTGCAATATACTGTATCAATCAATCAATGGTATCTGAGTGGTTAATTCACACTTTTAGACTGTGAGCCCACTTTTAGACTGTGAGCCCACTGTTGGGTAGGGACTGTCTCTATATGTTGCCAACTTGTACTTCCCAAGCGCTTAGTACAGTGCTCTGCACACAGTGAGAGCTCAATATGATTGATTGATAATTTGTACAGATAATTGTATTAAGCAGAATGGCCTACTGAGAAACAGAGTGGCCTTATGGAAAGAACATAGGTCTGGGAGACAGAAAAACCAGGTTCTAATCCTATACCCACCACTTGCCTGCTGTGTGCCTGCTGCTGCTTGGGCAATATTACTTAATTTCCCTGTGCTTCGGTTTCCTCATCTGTGAAATGAGGATGAAATATCTGTTCTCCTTTCCCCTTATACTGTAAGCCCTACATGGGACAGAGACTTGTGTCTGATCTGGCTGGTTGAATTGTATTTATTTTAGTGCTTGGTGTGTAATAAGTACTTAAATACCACAGTGCTGTTATTATAATTATTATGGTTATAGATAAATGCATAAGTGTTAGAGGTGGCTATGGAGTTGATATGATTTGGGATGTTGTGAGTTAATTAGGAAAGGTTTTTTTGTAGGAAATGAGATTCTTTTGGGGGGGTAGGGGAAGTTGCAGAGGGTGGGGAATGTTAAAGATGAAGAGAGCTGAGGTCTGGAGAATTTGATGGGAAGGAAGTTCCAGGCCAAGGAAACAGCCTGAGCAGGTCATCAGAGTTGAGAACAGCTAGGAGACAGGTTTGAGGGGTGTTTGGGTCCAAGATGAGGAGTATAGATGTAGAGAGCCAATATGCAATATAAATAATCAACAAAGTCCAACTGACGTGTTCCACAATAAGAGTGTTAAACCTCCAGAAAGAAGGGGTGGTGAGGGGGTGCCTACTGAGGCCAAACCATGACTGGTGAAGAATTTGACTGGAGCATTTCAGGTACCTTGCAGGGTGGACCAGCTCAGCAAGAATTCTGAAAATAGCTCACTAATAAGGCCAGTGAAGAACACAGAGGCTGCCAAGTTAGCTACCCTGGTGACTGCCTGCTGGCCTCTGGCCCCGTGGCGCAGCCTGGGCCTTGTGCCATGGTCTTCGTGGCCTGTGTCACAGGTCTGTGCCATGGTCTGTGTCTGTATGTAAAATTCTTACTTGCACTTCACAGTGTGCTGCACCCCTTCCCTCCCATTACCTTACTGCTTCCACTGCCCCAGTGGCAACTTGATGGGCAGTGGTGAGAGAGTGCAAGTGATTCTGTAGAAACCATTAGAATATATTCCTTTGCGTAGGTCTTCAGTTCCAAAGGTGAAATATACCTCTTTGGCCCTCCCACCATGGCTGAGGAACTCTCGGGCTTTTCCCGGAATGCTCTGTGTGCACAGGGTTGGGTATAGCTTTCTGCTTTTTCATATCCTCTTTACAGCCAGCCTAGTGAATTATCTGGTAATTGCAGTCTCACATCCCTGTTCCCCCTCAGCCAGGCCCACACTTTGACTGAGGAATTCTCTGCCTACCCCCAGCACCTTCTGACACCTCCCTGGGTGCCAATTGCCAACAGCTCCCCTCCACACAATCAGAAAATCCCTAATTCCATCCTGCTTCCATCGCCCTGCTGGGAAAGAGAAGCAGAGTGACCTAATACAGACCTGGAAGCCAGGAGGATCTGAGTTCTAATCCTGACTCTGCCACTTGTCTGCTGTTCGACATGGGCAAATCACTTTACTTCTCTGTGCTTCAGTTACCTCATCTGTAAAATGGGGATTAAGACTGTGAGTCCTATATTGTACATAGACTGTATCCAATCTGATTCTGATACAATCCAACTTGTATCTATCCTAGCAATTAGTACAGTGCCTGGCACATAGTAAGTGCTTAACAGATACCATTAACCAAAATGAGAGAACAAAAGCCTGGAGCATGAGGCCTCCTTAAAACCTCAGGAAGGCTAGTGTCTGTGGTAGCCATTGCCGTGGCTTCAGCTTTCCCGTGGACTCTGATGAATCACAGGCGCCTGAAATTCTGCTCCTCCAGCCACAATTTCCTACTGACTTTGGTTCATATTTTGTGTATATGACCTTGTCACTTCAGCTATTTTAATGTTTTATTGTTTCATTGTTCTCAATGTGACTAACTCAAGTCTTCCCCACAGACCTTTATTTAGAGTTTGTCAGCACCCTGAGGAGTACAGTCCTTGTCTAGTTCCCACTTGTATACTCTTTCACAGTGCTTAGTACAGTGCTCTGCATCCCAGTGCCTAGTAATAATGATAATAATGGCATTTATTAAGCACTTACTATGCACAAAGCACTGTTCTAAGTGCTGGGGAAGATACAAGGTAATCAGGTTGTTCCACATGGGGCTCACAGTCTTCCTCCCTTTTTACAGATGAGGTAACTGAGGCACAGAGAAGTTAGGTGACTTGCCCAAGGTCACAGCTGACAATTGGAGGAGCTGGAATTTGAACCCATGACCTCTGACTCCCAAGCCCAGTGCTTAGCATATAGTAAGCGTTTAACAAATGCCAGAATTATTATGAAGAACTCATTACAGTGCTCTGCACAGAGTAAGCACCTAATTAATGAAATACATTGATTGATTGATTGATAATGCATACTTCTCCCTACTACTGGACCTAGGTTCATCCATCACTTATGACAGGAGACTCTCTTGAAATAGAGAAAGATGATGAAAGCCTTGAAGCCAATGGTAAAGACGTTTTAGCTTTTTTTTTTTAATGTGGATAGATAAGACATGAAAGAATATACAGTTGTGACTCATCTCTCCCATTCAACCCGCACACATTCAGTCTGTCACCAAATAAAATTTGGTCTTATCTGCACAATATCTCTTAAATTCATCCTTCTCCATCCAAACTGCTACTATATTGATCCAAGCACTTATTCTGTCCCATCTTTTCTACTGCATCAGCTTCCTTGCTGACCTCCCTAGTTCCTGTCTCTCTCCACTCCAGTCCTTACTTCACTCTGCTATCCAGATCATTTTTCTAAACAAACAGTAACTTTATGACTCCCCACTCCTTAGAAACCTCCAGTGGTTGCCAAATCCATTTCCATATCAAGCAGAAACATCTTACCATTGGATTTAAAGCACTCAATCAACTTTATCCTTCCTACCTTACCTCACTGATTTCCTACCACAATCCACCCCACAAACTTTGCTCCTCTAGCACCAACTTACTCACTGTACCTTGATCTCTTTTATCTTGCTAGTGTCCTTTTTTAAGGAAAAATGGTATTTGTTAAGGGCTTACTATGTGCCAGGCACTGTACTAAACTTTGGATAGATACAAGCTATTCCGTTTGGACACAGTCCCTGTCCCACATAGGGCTCACAGCCTTGATCCCCACTTTACAAATGAAGTAAATGAGGCACAGAGAAGTTAAATTAAACCCAAGGTCACACAACAGATAAATAGCAAAGTTGGGATTAGAACCTAGGTCCTCCATCTTTCAAGCCTGTAGTCTTTCATGCTGCTTCTTGACCCCTTGCCTACATCCTCCTCTGGCCTGGAACTACATCCCCCTTCATATATGATAGATCACCATGCTCTCCATAGCAATAATAATAATGATGACATTTACTAAGTGCATACTATATGCAAAGCACTGTTAATAATGGTGTTTGTTAAGCGCTTACTATGTGCAAAGCACTGTTCTAAGCACTGGGGAGGTTACAAGGTGGTCAGGTTGTCCCACGGGGGGCTTACAGTTTTAATCGCCATTTTCCAGATGAGGTAACTAAGGCACAGAGAAGTTAAGTGACTTGCCCAAAATCACACAGCTGATAGTTGGCAGAGCTGGGATTTGAACCCATGACCTCTGACTCCAAAGCCCATGCTCTTTCAACTGAGCCACGCTGCTGTATATATGTATACCTGTATATATGTATATATGTTTGTACATATTTATTACTCTATTTATTTATTTTACTTGTACATATCTATTCTATTTATTTTATTTTGTTAGTATGTTTGGTTTTGTTCTCTATCTCCCCCTTTTAGACTGTGAGCCCACTGTTGGGTAGGGACTGTCTCTATATGTTGCCAACTTGTACTTCCCAAGTGCTTAGTACAGTGCTCTGCACACAGTAAACGCTCAATAAATACGATTGATTGATTTATTGATTCTCCGTTCTAAGCTCCATCTTCAAAGCCTTATTAAAATCACATCTTCAAGAGTCCTTACCCAACTAAGCCCTCACTGCCTCTACTTGTTCTTCTTTCTGTGTTACTTGGAGTTGAACCCTTTAAGCACTTGACATTCACACTGCCCACAGCTCCAAAACACTTACATGGAGGGACCGACTCTATATGTTGCTGACTTGTATTTTCCAAGCACTTAGTACAGTGCTCTGCACACAGTAAGCGCTCAGTAAACACGATTGAATGAATATATATCTATAATTTATTTTGCTGTCTGTCTCCCCTTCTAGGCCATAAAATCCTTGTTGGCAGGTATCGCGTTTCCCAACTCTTTTATATTGTACACTCCCAAGCATTTAGTACGGTGTTCTGCACACAGTAAGCACTCAAGAATTGCCAATGATTGATTGAATTAAATTCCAGGAAGATGACCTAGGCAAGGGTGTTATTTATAGGTCGAAGTGGGTAGAGGCTGGAAGTAGGGAGACCAGTGAGTTTGCTGATATGTATCTATCCTTCATTTCTGTCAGTGATACTGACAGCAAAATCCTATCTGTGTAGCAAAATAAGGGTTCACCAAGAACGGTCCTCTGGCAAACCAGGTATGAGTTTAGTGAGACAATATTTAGGGTATCTTATGTAACTCCCTCCAAGTTGAGTTGAGCAATGGAACTCTAAGTAGAACTGCTCTAAGTAGAACTGAGGCCCAAACTGAGCCTGCTCCTTCCTCTCCCCCTCCTCCCCCTCCCCATCCCCCCACCTTACCTCCTCCCCCTCCCCACAGCACCTGTATATATGTATATATGTTTGTATATATTTATTACTCTATTTATTTATTTATTTTATTTGTACATATTTATTCTATTTATTTTATTTTGTTAATATGTCTTGCTTTGTTCTCTGTCTTCCCCTTCTAGACTGTGAGCCCACTGTTGGGTAGGGACCGTCTCTATATGTTGCCAACTTGTACTTCCTAAGCACTTAGTACAGTGCTCTGCACACATTAAGCACTCAATAAATACGATTGATTGAATGAATGAATGAACTGCTCAAATACCAGAGTGATGCAGTGGTCTAAATCTATTGAGGATGAGTGTTTGAACGAGATCACTCTCAAGAATCTAGTGTAGTGCTCTGCAAATAGTATGTGCTTGTAAGTACTAAAAGAGGAATGAACAATTCCTGATCTTAACATTAAACTGTGACCTAATGCTCTCTTATAAAGAATAAAAAAAGTATAAGCAGCGTGGCTCAGTGGAAAGACCATGAGCTTGGGAGTCAGAGGTCATGGGTTCTAATCCCGGTTCTGCCGCTTGTCAGCTGTGTGACTTTGGGCAAGTCACTTCACTTCTCTGTGCCTCAGTTTCCCTCATCTGTATAATGGGGATTAAGATATGAGCCCCACGTGGGATAACCTGATCACCTTGTATCCTCCTCAGTGCTTAGAACAGTGCTTTGCATATAGTAAGGGCTTAACAAATGCCATCATTATTATTAAGTGCTTACTACAGTGTAAGCGCTTAGTACAGTGCTCTGCACACAGTAAGCTCTCAATAAATACGATTGACTGAATAAGACCCCTCTAATAGAACTTTAATTATGTAAATAGTATCACTACCTGGTGAAAAAAACATGGGACTGGGCGTCGGAAGACTTGGATTCTAGTCCCAGGTCCACTGTATCTTCTGTGTGGCCTTGGAGAAATCACTTAACCTTTCTGGGCCTCAATTTTTTCATCTGCAAAATGGGGATAACAAATACCTGCCTCACCTTACTTCCCAGGAATATGGTAAATATAAAATGAGAACATTGATGTTGTAAAAATAAGTGCCATAGCAAGGTGTAGTCAAAAGTATAGTCTTAGGGTCCTTAACAGCCAAAATGTAGGTTTTGTAGCATAGCAGTGCATTGTTGGAAGATATCAGAGAAGACCAGGCCAGGCTGATACTCAGCAAACAGAAATGGGGCCCTCTTTTTGAGCAGAGGCCAAGAAGAGTTTGAAAGACTTAAGTTGTTACTGAAAGCACTGCCAGGTACTGCAAATAGCAAATGCAGAGGCACAACAAAGGATGATACTTGTGTGTTTAGTGGCTGGAATAACTGCCAGTTATGCATTGGTTGCCTCAGGTCACACAAAGGGTTCAACAGCAGTAAAATCATCTCTAAACACCAAAGCTGGATCTATGAAGTACCAAGTCACTAAATACCTATAGGTATACCTGGTTAGGGAGAGGGATTCATTCTTTAAGGTTCTTAAGTACTACTTAGTGAACTCTCTCAATCAATAGCAGGGTTCAACTGAGGCCTGGAGGAAAAGAAAACCCTCCTCCCTCTCCCCACAGCCTTATCTCCTTCCCCTACCCACAGCACCTGTATATATGTATATATGTTTGTACGTATTTATTACTCTATTTTATTTGTACATATTTATTCTATTTATTTTATTTTGTTAATATGTTTTGTTTTGTTCTCTGTCTCCCCCTTCTAGACTGTGAGCCCACTGTTGGGTTCTGACATATGGCAGACAACTCTGAATTTTTCAATTAGTTCTCTTTGTGCAACCGGCTGTAGGCACAAATCTAATCCTTTAGGGAAAATGGGAACACAGTAATTTGCTTTTTGTCCTACAGTAAGTTCAATTTCCATGTGTAAATATCTCTGCAGTACACCTCATGACATTTTAGTTGAAAAAAGTCTGCAAACTAGGTCTTCGTATTTCATCATGAGAAACAGCATGGTAGAGTGGATACAGCACAGGACTGGGAGTCAGAAGGTCATGCGTTCTAATCCCAGCTCTGCTACTTGTCTGCTGTGTGACCTTGGGCAAGTCACTTCACTTCTCTGCACCTCAATTACCTCATCTGTAAAATGGGGATTGAGACTGTGAGCCCCATGTGGGACAGGGACTGTGTCTGACCCAATTTGCTTGTTTCCACCCCAGCACGTAACAAATACCATAATTATTATCATTATCACAATAATATTTAGTCTACAAGTTGCAGAAGCCCTCTTCATGCCAAAAGGAGCTTTTAGAAATTTCAGAGCTCTTCAAAGAAATGTTTAATATTTATATGTTAAATCTAGAAGTTAATCCCTTAAATTTCTGAACATGTCAAATTTTTTTCTTATCTTAGGCTTAAAATACCTATTTTTAACAAGTAGTAATGATGATACAAGCATTTATTGCATGCCTACTTTGCAATACGTTGTACTAAGCATTTAAGAAGGATAAGTGGTGACATTTCCTGACCATATAGAGCTTACCTTCTAATGGGTGAGCTAGGCAGAAAAGTATTTACAGAGTAATCAAAATAAATAGAATGTACAATGGAATAAAGGGAAGAGAATGGGTATATAGGGACATAAGTTTCAGAGACAACTGATGGTCTTATATGACAATTTTGATTCTGGGAAGGCACACTGAAGGAGGTAGGTTTTCAGGAGGGCTTTGAATGTACAGAGGGTGGTGGTTTATCAGATTTAGGAAGAGAAGGAATTCCAAGCCAAGGGAAGAGTCTCAATGAGGGGAGAGAGGTGGACTAGTGAGAATGAAGTACTCTTGGCAGATTAGCCTGAGGACAAACAGAGCGAGTTGGGGAATAGCAGTTTGGAAGCGATCATATAGTTAAGATGGGTGAGTTGGTGGAGAGCCTTGAAGCCAACTGGGAGGAGTTTTTATGTGATGCTTAGAGACACAGGGAGCCAGTGGAGGATTTTGAGGAGTGGAGAAATGTGTGTCGAGTGATCCTTCAGGAATATGGTCTTTGCAGCAGCTTGTAGTATAAATTGGAGATGGGAGAGACTGGTGGCAAAGAGACCAATAGGGAGTCTAACACAGTAGGCGCTGGGACTGAGAGCAGAATGTGCAGCAGCTTCCTGGCAGAGGATTACCAGCTGTGCCTGGTGAGAGAGAGCAGCAGAAGGGCCATGGCAGGGTCTGTTCTGCAGGCCGTGCTCTGGCAGATTCTGGTGGAGGACTTTGATCTGCATGGGGTGCTGCAGGATGATATCCTGGCCCTGTTCACCAACAGATGGGCTATAGGGGCTGTGGAATCTGACCCCTGCCCTCCAGTGCCTGGCCAGGGCCTTTGAGGTCCTGGAGCTAGCGGCCGTCAATCTTTACCTTTTCCGTTATTGGAAACGGTTCAACGCTATCTAGTTCTGGGAGCTATGTGCACTCTCTGCAGACGGTGCTGTCAGGGGACCTTGTCACCGACAGCTTCCTGAAAATGAGCTAATAATAGTAATTGTGGTATTTGTTAAGCGCTTTTTATATGCCAGGCACTGTTCTAAGCACTGGGTTGGGTACAAGCAACAAATCAGTTTGGACACAGTTTCTGTCCACAGTCTTAATCCCCATTTTACAGATTAGGTAACTGAGGCCCAGAGAGGTGAAGTGACTGTCCCAATGTCACACAGCAGACAAGTGGCGGAGCCAGGATTTGAACTCATAACATTTTGACTTGCAGGCTTGTGCTTTATCCACTATGCCATGCTACTTCCCAGCAACCAAAGAGACAATCACCATGTGGTGGTAGCCTTTCTGTCCATGGACTATGAGCTGATTCAAGTGACTCTGGGCTGTTTTGCACTAAAGCTCGAGTGTGTGATCGATCCTAACCAAGCTGGGCACCAGCTTGGTGTCAGCGGAACAGCTGATCCATGAAAGGCGAGCCAGCGTTGATGTAGACGCCTCATGTGAGTATAAGCTTCACCGGCGACTGTCCCAGGGACTGGGTGGGAACATACCCTCTGGGATCTTGAGCCGCTTACCCTCCTGACATTGACCCGTACTGGGATACATTGGCAAGACAGCCTTGCTGAAGTGACCTCATACAATGACATAGCCAGCCTAGAATCCTTTCCTTTAGAACTGCCTTACCATTCCCTATCTCTGGGATCAGAGTTCAAACCTGTGAGTCGCCAAATGCTGAGTTTCCAGCTCCTTGGAGATATGGGAAAATGAGACAAGCTGGGAACCCATGAGCAGGGCCGAGCCAAGCCCAGAGAACCTGGACTATCAGGACTAAGAGGATTCTGACACTGAAACAGCCACCTTTTCCTTCATCTCCTTGTGGAGGGAACTGATCCAAATTGATGACCTCAGGGCCACAGACTACTTGAGCACCAGTGACTGTGGGCAATCAGGTAACACAAGCCCCCCACTCTACTCTCCCTCCCCATCTTTAAGTTGTTTTCCCTAGCTTGCATGCACTTTCCTTCACCCCGTGCACCTCGGAGTCCTCCCCCTGCTTCCCAGAGCATCCTCCATCCTGGCAGTGCTTCCTGCATTGTTTTCCAATTTCCTGACCATGTGACTCTTGCCCCAGTTGCAGCCCTTGGGAACAAACCCAGAAGCAGATCCTAAGGGTGGACCAAGACAGAGGAGAAATCCGGGAGGGGACCACCACTCCTTCCTCCACCTCATCCCCAGAGAGAATGACAGTGGTGGTCATGGGGGCTGCATGAAGAGGCCATCCAGGCCAGGAAACCAGAAAACAGTTGGTTCCAGCAGGGGAATGTGAGGAGGAATGGCAGGGATGGTGGATGAGGAAGCACAGTCTCCCCCCGGCCCTGTCCACTCTTCAACCTTCCAGCACTATTTTTATAATTTTTTTTACGTTTCATCACAGACTGGCCCTTTTCCTGGCTGCAGCTGGGGTCACAACAGGGACAAAGATCAGGCCAAGGGAGGATGGGAAAGAAGGAGGATGGGAAAGAAGGAAAGCAGAAGTGATCTGCCCCAGCCATCCTATCCCCACCCAAGCTGGCCGAGTCTCCTTCATTGTGGTGGCCCATTGTGGGAGCTGCTAGCAGGGAAGGAGTCAGCTCGATCTGGACAGGGAAAAAAACCTAGAAGAACCAACCCCTGGCAGGAAAGAAGAGAGTCAGTGGTGGGGAGACCACAGGGGCAAGGCATGGAAATCACTGTAAAGCCCAGGCTGGCAAACAAATTTTCAAATTATAATGGAGAGTAGTTGGACAGAAAAGGAAGGAAAAGTTGTAAAATGTACAGGAGGTAATGTAGTTAAAGTGATCCATCTGGCAGAGTCACCAGGGAGGATGGACTCCCTGATTCTTTTCTGATTAAGAGCAAGTTGAGCCCATTGTTGCACCACTACTTAGCCATGATATCCACTCCATGCTATAAACATAAGCAATCATTCTGTGCTCAGTGGACTTGTTAGCTACATCATTTTCAATATGAGGGATATTTGCTTCCTCTAATTTTTATGGTATTTGTTAAACACTTACAGAACTGTTCTAAATGCTAGAGTAGATACAAGTTTATCAGGTTGGACACAGTCCCTGTCCCACATCAGGCTCACAGTCTAAGTTGGAGGGAGGAGAGTAAAATTCCCATTTTCAAGATGAGGTAACTGTGGAACAGAGATGTGAAATGGCTTCCCAAGGTTACACAGCAGGCAATTCGTGAGTGCGGATTAAAACCCAGGTCCTTTGAATCCCAGGCCCATGTGCTTTCCCCTAGGCCATGATACTTCTCTAGTGTTTGCATGGCCCATGTTGAAACATGATTTGCTGAACTTTCCTGCAGGCTGTCCAAAAATTATTTTAAAATCTTTTCTTTACATTTCTGGGAGATCAATTCTGGGCCAACCTACCTGGGAGAATTCCTCAGCTGCAACTGCTTTCACATTTGCAAGGCCTTGCCCATTACAGGGGTCAGGGGTTCTGCAGTTGCATCACAAATGGAGGGATTTCTTGATAGCCCAACAGTTCTTCCAAGAGGAGCTTGTATGACCAGTGAGCCATTCTACACAGGTCAAAATGCAGTTGGGATTTTGGACACTGGCAATGTGTCATTTGTAGCTCCTTAAAAGTGTCTTGCCTTATAAAGCTCTGTAAAAATGGCTCAGTTGTATTTCAAGGACAAATTTTTTTAACACCTCATTGCCTGATTATTTCTGTTCAGAGGAGACATTATAAGAAGTGTATGGTTTGAAAAGAGCCAAGAAAAGTTTTTGTAAGCTTAGTGAAAATGGAATAAAAGCAATGTATGTGTCTTGGTTTACGTCGTTCATTCATTCATTCAATCAATCATTTTTATTGAACACTTACTGTATGCAGAGCACAGTACTAAGTGCTTGGGAAGTACAAGTAGGAAACATATAGAGACAGTCCCTACCCAACAATGGGCTCACAGTCTAGAAGGGGGAGACAGACAACAAAACAAAACATATTAACAAAATAAAATAAATAGGATAGTAAATATGTACAAGTAAAATAAATAGAGTAATAAATCTGTACAGACATATATACAGATGCTGTGGGGAGGGGAAGGAGGTAGGGCAGGGGGGATGGGGAGGGGGAGAGAAAAAAGGGGGCTCAATCTGGGAAGGCCTCCTGGAGGAGGTGAGCTCTCAGTAGGGCTTTGAAGGGAGGAAGAGAGCTAGCTTGGCGGATGTGTGGAGGGAGGGCATTCCAGGCCGGGGGAGGACATGGGCCTGGGGTCGACGGCGGGACAGGCGAGAACGAGGCACAGTGAGAAGCTTAGTGGCAGAGGAGTGGAGGATGAGAGCTGGGCTGTAGAAGGAAAGAAAGGAGGTGAGGTAGGAGGGGGCGAGGTGATAGAAAGCCTTGAAGCTGAGAGTGAGGAGTTTTTGCCTGATGCGTAGGTTGACTGGTAGCCACTGGAGGTTTTTGAGGAGGGAAGTAACATGCCCAGAGCATTTCTGTGTAAAGATGATCCAGGCAGCATCGTGGAATATAGACTGAAGTGTGGAGAGACAGGAGGATGGGAGATCAGAGAGGAGGCTGATGCAGTAATCCAGTCAGGGTAGGATGAGAGATTGAACCAGCAGGGTAGCAGTTTGGATGGAGAGGAAAGGGTTGATCTTAGCGATGTTGCGGAGGTGAGACCGGCAGGTTTTGGTGACGGATTGGAAGTGAGGGGTGAACGAGAGAGCAGAGTTGAGGATGACACCAAGGTTGCGGGCTTGTGAGACAGGAAGGATGGTAGTGCCATCTACAGTGATGGGAAAGTCCGGGAGAGGGCAAGGTTTGGGAGGGAAGTTATTCTTCCCATGATGATAAACACCCAGGAGAGCAGCTATCAGAATACTCCTCCAAGTATCTCTTAGTGCCGCCACTAAAGACAGAATACTGAGATGGGATTGCCACCAAGAAATGAATTTTATTATGGCAGGGAACATGTTTTCCAACACTGTTACATTCCCCAGCACTTCATAGAGTGATTTTCATACAGTAAATGCTCAGTAAATATGGTTAAATGATTCTTTGAACTGTACTTATTCTTATTCATTATTCTTTTGGTTACAAAATAGCTAAAGAGAAATTGTGATTCTTCCCCACTGCTTGGAGCAGGTTACTCACTTTTGGAAACCACATTAACTTTCAGATCACTAGAAATGATTAGTTACCCTGATGATAGTACAGAGTACTCATTTGTACTGAGTGTGTGTGTGAGTGTATGTGTTTCTATAGTGTAGGCATTTAGAACTCTTTTGTTTTGTTGTTTTGTTTTGTTGTCTGTCTCCCCCTTCTAGACTGTTGTTGGGTAGGGACCATCTCTATATGTTGCCGACCTGTACTTCCCAAGTGCTTAGTACAGCGCTCTGCACACAGTAAGCGCTCAATAAATATGATTGAATGAGCGAGCGACAAGCAGGGTCATTAAACACCTGCATCTCTCCCAGTCTCAGCCTCCTGTAATCCCCAGTTTTGCAACAGGAATGACACAGTTATAAAGTGTGATGAGTCCTTTTAATGAGGTTCTCCCGGTCTAAAGGATGGCATGGATGAGCACACAGTCAAGTTTAGAAAAGCAAGGAAAGTGACCTAAGAAATAGAGCCAAGGGAATAGGTAGAGAAGAAGCAGCCGTGGTCTAGTGGAAAAAGCACAGGCCTGGGAATCAGATGACCTGGATTTTAATCCCAGATCCACTACTTGCCTGCTGTGTGACCTTGGCTGTGTCACTAACCTTCTCTGTGCCTTCAATTGTAAAATGGGATTCAATACCTGTTCTCCCTCCTGGACTGTGAGTCCAGAGTGAGACAGGTACTGTGCCCGAGCTGATTAACTTGTATCTATCCCAGATCTTAGAACAGGCCTTGATGCATAGTAAGTGCTTAACAAATACCATATAAAAAAAGAAGAAGAAGAGAGTTTGGTTAATAGGTTATTAGAGATAATTATTGGGGAATACCAAATGTAACATCCTTACCCGTGATGATTAATACCCAGGAGAGCAGCTATCAGAATACTCCTCCAAGTATCACTTCGTGCCACCACTAAAGACAGAATACTGAGATGGGATTGCCACCTAGAAATGATTTTTTTTACAGCACGAAACATGTTTTCCAACACTGTTACATTCCCGAGCACTTCATAGAATGATTTTCACACAGTAAATGATCAATAAATATGGTTAATTGAACTGTACTTTCATGAAGAGCCTGAGGAAGAATTTCTCAACTGAGAAGGAATTGAGAAGCCACTATAAAGGTATGGAGATGGATGATGATGTGACTTTAAAACTTCTTTTCTCAGATGGAGGGAATGTCAGTTCCCCAGGTCTGCATCCTCGTCAAATGTAATCTTGGAGACGAAAATTAATTTATGGGGACATACCACTTCCACTGTCTAGAACAGTTAATGTTGATACGCTTTGTCAATTTATGAATCATCTTTCAAGCTTTTTCAATTACGTCAACCTTGTTCAGCATTCAAGGGAAATACTAATTTTGGAGCGTTGTGGGATTTATTGAGAGAGCCTGCCTGGGTATTTCTGACTCGTGATTTTATGATTTCAAAATATTTCAGGTATGTAAGCATATGACCATGTGGGAATTTATGAACGTGTAAATGGGATGTGAGGGCAGTGCCTTCTTCAGACTGAGTGAGGTGGCCGCCTCAGGGTGCGCCATCGAAGGAGACACTGGGCAGCTGCAAAGTGTAAACACTTAAAAGCAGTGTGGCCTGGTAGAAGGAGCATAGACTGAGACACAAGGGCCTGGGTTTACCCTGCTCCACCACTGCTGGGTGGAATTTTGGCAAGGCACTTTACTTCTCTGTGCCTCAGTTTCCTCATCCCATTCTTTCTCCTACTTAGATTGTGAGCCCCAAGTGGGACAGGGACTGTGTACAACCTGATTATCTTCTATCAAGTAAGTGCTTAACAAATACCACAGTTATTATTATTATCATTATTAATATATGAAAGTATCCAACCTCCCTGAGACATAGTCAAAAACGTGAATAACTAGAAAGGAAAGCACAATGACTCCAGAGCAAGGGAGAAAGTTCATTGGTCCCTCCCAGCAAAATGCTACTGTACAAGTTATGGGGTGGACTTCTTTGTTGCATCATACAGAACAGAAAGAGGTGGTAAATTTTCCCCTTCTCAGGGGGACTAAATTCCTGAAACCAGTCATTTATGAATGAGTTTGAACCTCAGTATTCAATCCCATATCCCCATGAATACTTTTAGGCTCCCCAGCTAATTGCGGTATTTGTTAAGTACTTACTATGTGCCAATTACTCTACTAAGAGCTGGGGTTGATATAAGATAATCAGGTCAGACACAGTCTCTGTCCCACATAGGACTCACATTCTAAGTAGAAGGAAGAGCAGGTATTCAATCTGTAAAATGAGGAAATTGAAGCAGTACACAAATGACAGAGGCAGAAGTAGAACCCGGGCCCTCTGATTCCTGGGCCTTTGCTCTTTCCACTAAGTCGGTCAATCAAGTTAGTCTATCAGTCAGTCAATCAGTGGTATCTATTGAGCACTTACTGTGTGCAGAGCATTGTACTAAGCACTTTGGAGAGTATAATGCAACAGAGTTGGTAGGTATGCTTCCTGCCACAAGCAACTTACAGTCTAGAGGGGGAAATAGACATTAAAATAAATTCAGGATAGGTACGTAAGTGCTGTAGAGTGAATAAAGAGTACAAATCCAGGTGCAAGGTTGATGCAGAAGGGGGAGGGAGTAGGGGAAATGAGAGTTAGTTGGGGAAGGTATCTTGAAGGAGATATGAAGACTTTGAAGGTGGGAAGAGTGGTATTCTGTCATTCATGAAGGGAGGGAGTTCCAGGCCAGAAGCAAGATGTGGGCAAGGGGTTGATGAAAAGATAGATGAGGCTGAGGTACAGTGAATTGGTTAGCATTAGAGGAGTGAATTGAATGGGCTGGGTTGTATTAGAAAATCAGCAAGCCAAGGTACGAGGGTGAGATCTGATTGAGTGCTTAAAAGCCAATACTGCAAAGGCCACGCTGCTTTGTTTCTTCTGATATGCCTTATGATAGGCAAAACCCCTGGTTTCTCACCCCAAACTGTCTCCCAATTACCACTCCATCCATTTCCCAATTACATCCCCAGTCATTGGGGAAATGTGATCCTCTACCATATAGGCTTCATTTCCACTTCTGCACTGCTTGGTGGTCAACCAAGATCATAACCCCTGCCACACTACCCTCTGCTGTTCACACCCCTATTAAGTATTTTCTTTAACATATTCACCTTAAATAGGCCAACCTAATATTGTCCAGCCCCATCTAATGTTATTATACCCTTTATCCTTCCCTCATAATCCCTCATCTCCTCTATAAAACGGTTAAATTGGACCTTGTGGATTCCCCACTCAATCAGTCCATCGGTCAATGGTATTTATTGAGTGCTTACTGTGTACAGAGCACTGTACTAAGCTATACCCCCAACCTTGTCCACTCTAACTTAATGAATTTCAATATTAAGCTTCTAAACTGCCAGTTCACTCATACCCCTCCCCTTTCAAAACTTTCCTGGATCTTTACCACTTTTCCAGACCCTTTCCCCCTGCCCCAAACTATTGTGCCTGCCCTGGGATCACTGAAGCATATAGGTCTGCCCTTTCAACGTCATCCAGCAAATCAGTTCCCTTAACTTCATCCTTCTCTATCACTTCCACCGCCAATCCCCAGGCCTTGGATCATTCCCATATTGTTTTTCCTGCACTTTGGGTGTGGTCCTCTGTTAGAATGTAACCTCCTTGAGGACAGGAATTGTGCCTGTCAATTCTATTGTTCTTCCTCATTAGTTAGTACAGTGCTTGGCACATAGTAGCTGCTCAATAAAATTATTGGATGATCTTCACTGGATATTTATGAGGATCATAAAATGATATTTCTATTTTTCAGCAATTCCATAATCTTTTTAGAGTATTGCGATTAATTTTGGAGTCCCTAACTTGTGAATGATGGGAAACCTGAAGAGGTTTCAGAAGGAACTGGTTTATGTGGTTTGAAGATCTATAGTTCTATTTATCTATTTTGATGGTATTAACAGCCGTCTACTTGTTTTGTTTTGTAATCCATCTCCCCGCTCTAGACTATGAGCCCGTTGTTGGGTAGGGACTGTCTCTACTGTTGCCAAATTGTACTTTCCAAGCTCTTAGTACAGTCCTCTGCACACAGTAAGCACTCAATAAATACGATTGAATGAATGAATGAATGAATGAAGAGGAAGAAGCTGGTGAAGGAAGCATTTAGTGACAATCTTCAAAAATAGGAAAGATTTAAATTATGAATTACACTCTTCATCTATTACTATGCTTATTGAGGACAAAATATTTCAGGTTCATTATAAGGAAGAACTTCCTAGCTGTAGAGACAGTTAGAAACTAGAAAATGTTACCAAGGAAGATGTCGTGATCCTCCTCTCTAAATAACTTTATGAGAAAGTTTAGGCAGGTCTCTTTCTGGGGTGATTGAAAAACTCAATTCTGCCCAGAAACAGGCAGGTGGATTAGATAACTCATCAAATTCCCTCCCAGTTCTATGATTTCACTGATACTATGTATTTTTGAAATTTGAGAGAATTTACCAAAATTTGATTTCTGCATTTACATATGTATAATGGTTTAATCTAGCAATTTAAATGGAAGTGTTAATAAAGACCATGAATTGGTGACTCATTTCCATGTCTTTTGTCTTTTTTGGTCTGAGGATATCCATGCCAAGCCTGTCTTATTATACTCAAAAGTTGGATGAATTCCTAAGCCTTTTTCCTCTATTATTTAGAAAAAAATAGCTATTTCATGTTTATGCCAGAAAGCAATGTATACTCACTGTATTTCCAACATTATGTAGCACATTTGGAGCTGGGAGAAATTTAGCAAGATGAGGATAGCAAAGAGAACAAAGGAGCAGACTAGAAAGTTCAGTTGAGTAAAACTCATTTATTTTGGTGTTGCAACAGATCATGCTTTCCAGAGGGCTAGATAGTCCATTAAAGGAATGTTGGGAGCCTTTAGGAATGATTCTCTGCCCTTGCTCAACTAACCCCAAAGAGGTTGCACAAGTCCCAGAGGGGACTTCGTGACAGGCACATTGGGAAGGCAGTGGCATTGCTTATTGGTTGGAAAGGTGAAGGAAAGTTTGAAAAGAGGAAACAGAAGGGCTGTCTCTAGGTATGATGAATTAGAGTGATTACTTCAGGCCCTGTCTATCCTGGAGAGGAGTCAAAATCATAAATAATGATAATATCAATAATAATGTTAGTATTTCTTAAGGACTTACTATGTGCTGAGCCCTGTACTGAGTGCTGTGGTAGATACAAGATTATCAGGTCGCAAATGACACTCACACTCTAAGTAGGAGGAGGGAGAACCGGTATTGAATCTCCATTTTGCTGATGAGAGAACTGAGGCCCAGCAAAGTTAAGTGACTTGCCTCAAGTCACACAGCAGGTATGTGGAGGAGCTGGGTTGATAATCCAGGTCCTTTTGACTCCCACAAGGCCATGCTACAATAATGATAATGATAATAATAATAATAGCATCGAAGTGCTAACTATTTGCCAAGCACTGAACTAAGTGATGGGGTAGAAACAAAACAATTGGGTTTGACATAGTTCTTGTTCCACCTGGGACTCCTGGTTTTCTTACAGGACCATAGTGACCCATAGTGAGAATTAATGGCTCCAGGGGCTCAGTCTGGAAGCTATGATGTCTGCACTGCTGTTATTCTACTCTTTTCCTTTGCTCTCAGCCTGTATTCACCTAAGGAGGTGACTCAGGAAAAGAGGCTCAAAACACTGTCTACCAAGCAATCATATTTGGAGTCCTCTGAACACCAGTTTGATCATAAATGCATTGTAGTGTTAGGCTATTCCATGACAAGGGTAGGAAAGAGGCCCAATAGGAATTCTGAAAAATAGTTGGCTAATGTGGGCCAAAAAGACTGTGATGGCTATTAAAGTAACTGGCTGCTGAGTTATGGTGCTTCAGCATAGTGCCAGCACTGTTAGCAGTCCCTTTAATTGTAAAGAGAATTAATGGCTCCAGGGACAGAATTAATGGCTCCAGGGACTCAGTCTGGAAGTTATGATGTCTGCACTGCTGTTATTCTACTCTTTTCCTTTGCTCTCAGCCTGTATACACCTAAGGAGGTGACTCAGGAGAAGAGATTCAAAACACTGTCTATCAAGCAATCATATTTGGAGTCCTCTGAACACCAGTTTGATCATAAATGCATTGTAGTGTTAGGCTATTCCATGACAAGAATAGGAAAGAGGCCCAATAGGAATTCTGAAAAATAGTTGGCTAATGTGGGCCAAAAAGACTGTGATGGCTACTAAAGTAACTGGCTGCTGAGTTAAGGTGCTTCAGCATAGTGCCAGCCCTGTTAGCAGTCCCTTTAATTGTAAAATGAATCTCACATATAAAAAAGCTTTGCATGAATTTCACAAGGCAAATTTCACAAGTTTCAGGACAGCCAGGCAGAAATCACCTTGGTCTCTCCTGATCCCCATCTCCATATTCGTCCAAGGATTTTCTGTCCTTTAATTATTTAAAAACTGAACAGGGCCACCAACTGCTACCCACACCCAAGCCCTTCCAGATTCCCCTTCATGGTCAGTCAGGCTGTGTGCCTGGCCCAGATTGTTTCTTAATTTTATTAAAACATTTTTAAACTTAGCAGCTGTACCACTTTTTCTGCTCTTCCCAACCCCCATGTTCTGCAGCTTGCAGGTTTCCATTCCTACCCCGGCTGAAGACAGAGGGCCAGGGCCAGATCAGCATCCGGATGTAGGGTGGACAGACCTGGGTCAGGTAAACAGGCAGCAGAAACAATGGGATCACCAAGTTGACAAGTTTGGAAATTGGGCCAGTCCACTGAAAAGGATCACTTGCCAGGGAAGAACAATGGGTGTGTAGAGTCTGATGATTTGATTTTTAGAAAAAGTTGTCCCAAAAAAAGGATGGAAAACCAAAGATGGATCTGGGGAGATAGGAGAGTGGGGATAGAGTTGCTATGGAACAGGAAAACTGCCCCAGAGAATGGGGAGGATGGGACACAGTAATGACTGCATCAGGGAACTTCACCAGACAGCACAGTGAAAGCAGCTGCACTGACAGCTCCCAGCCCAGAGACCTGCAGCCTTGGTGTGGTTTTGGCTTTCTCGCTGTCTTTTAAGTCTTCACATCCATTGACTGCTAAATTTTCCCTCTTCTTTCTTCTCAACATCTTCCTCCTATGCTCCTTCCTCTCCATTCAAACAGCACCATCTGGTCCAAGATCTGGTAGTATCTCATTAGATGACTGCATCAATCTCATGGCTGCAGTCTCTGCTTCCAGCATCTCCCCACTTCAATACATACTCCACGCTGCTGCACCAATTGTTTTCTTACAGCATTATTTGGCAGATAGCTTTCAACTTAGAAACGTCCAATGGCCGAATATCTCACTCTTCAAGGCTTCAAGGCTGTCAACTTCATCTTACGTATAGCTTTCTGTCAACAATGCTTTTCCAACCTGATTGACTCCCATTGGCACACATCAGGTGTTTTAGACTTTTAACTCCCTCCTAAACCCTTGTCCTTCACTGCCCCCTCCATTTCTTGCCCCTGATATCCTTGCCCCATACTTTATCAATAAAATTGAAATGATTAGGCATGATTCCCCCCAAAATAAGCCCTAGTCTTCTATTGTCCCTTCTTCCTCCAGCCCTTTTTTGATTCTCCCATCTTTTCAGTAGGATCTCGGGAGGAAGTCTCCCGCCTCCTCTCAAAAGTCTCCCCTTTACCTGCACCTTCAACCTCAACTCATCACATTTTATCCAACACTTGTCCTCCCCCTTTTTCTCTTCCTGATCACAATCTCCAACCCCTCACTTTCCAATAGCTCCTTCCACTCTGATATTAAGCATGCTCATATCTACCCATCAAAAAAAACCTCCTTCCTACCATTCCACTCCAAACTCCTTGAATGAGTTGTCTATAACCTCTGCTTCCATTTCCTCTCCTCCAATTCTCTCCTTGACCTCATCCAATCTGGCTTCTTCCCCCTTCACTCCACAGAAGCTGCCTCTCTAGCACCTCCAATGACTTTCTTCTTGCCAAATTCAACAGCTTCTACTGCATCCTAATCCTCCTCAATGTCTCAGCTGCCTTTGACACTGTGGACCACCCCTGCCTCCTGTAAACATTATATAACTTTGACTTGGCTAATCCTGTCCTCTTCGGTTTCTTCTCCTCTCTCTCTGACCACATCTTCTCAGTCTCTTTCACAGGCTCTTCCTCTGCCTTCCAACCTCTAACTGTGGGAGTCCTTCTAGGCTAAATTCTGTGTTCCCTTTTATTCCCCATCTACACCCACTCCCTTGGAAAACTCATTCATGCCTATGGCTTCAACTACCATCTCTATGCAAATAATTCCCAACTCTATCTCTCCAACCTTAATCTCTTCTTTGCAGTCTCACATTTCCTCCTGGTTTCAGGATGTTCCAATGACAACTCACACTTAATACACCCAAAACATAACTCCTCATCTTTTCATCTAAAACCTTGCATCTAAATACTACCCTGATTTTCCTGTCACCGCCTCCACCCTCTCTGTCTCACAAACTCATACTTCAGGGGTACTCTGAACTAATCTCGCTCTTTCAAGCTGCTTATTCGGTCTGTCACCAAATGTTTTTGGTTCTTCCTTCGCAACATCACTAAAATCTACTTTTTCCTACTGGTCCAAACTGCTACAGGCTGATTCAAGTCATATCCAGACTTGACTAAAGAAGCAGCATGACTTAGTGGCAAGAGCAGGGGCTTGGGAATCAGAGGACTTGGGTTCTAATCTCACCTCTGCCACTTGTCTGCTGTATGACCTTGGGCGAGTCACTTAATTTCTCTGGGCCTCAGTAACCTCATCTGTAAAATGGGGATTAAGACTGTGAACCTCAAGTGGGACAACTTGATTACCTTGTATCTACGCAAGCCCTTAGAACAGTGCTTGGCGCATAGTAAGCACTTAACAAATACCATAATTGTTATTATCATTATTATTATTATTATCATTGACTACTGCAGAAGTCTCCTTGCTCACCTCTCTGCCTCCACTCTTTCCCCTCTCCATTCCTTACTTCACTCTTCTGCCTGGATCATTTTTCTAAAAAAAAAAAAATAGTCCATATCTGGACTGAATAAAGGCAGTGTGTGCTAGTGAATAAAGCATGGGTTTAGTAGCCAGAAGACCTGGGTTCTAATCCTGGATTTGCCACTTGACTTTCATATGACCCTTGGGAACGTCACTGAACTTCTCTGTGCCTCAGTTTTCTCATCTGTAAAATGGGGATTAAATCCTACTCCATCCTATTTAGTCCGTAAGCCCCATGTGGAGAGAGACTATGTACAACTTGATTATTTTAAATCTACCCCAGCATTTTGTACAGTGCTGGGCACACAGCAAGTGAATAACCACTTAACAAATATCACTATTATTATTACTATTATTTCCCCGCTCCTCAAAACCCTCCAATGGTTGCCCATTCACTTCCGCAACAAACAGAAGCTCCTTACCATCAACATTAGGCACTCAATCAGCTTATCCCCTCATCTTATCTCACTGATTTCCTACAACAAGATAGCCAACACACTTTAGTCTCTAACACCAACCTACTCCCTGTTCCTCATCTCATCTATCTTGCTTCAGACCCTTTGCCCAAGTCTCCCCTCTGGCCTGGAATTTTCTCCACCTTCATATCCAATAGACTACCACTTTCATCCTTTTTCCCTACTCCCTCGCCCTCTGTGTCACTTATGCATTTGGAACTGTAGCCTTGAATCATTTAATATTCATCCCATCCTCAGTCCCACAGCATTTATGTACATAACCTTACATTCTGCCATTTTCCATATCTGTAGTCTGTTTTAATAATAAAAATGATGGCATTTGTTAAGCGCTTACTATTTGCAAAGCACTGTTCTAAGCCCTGAGCACTGTTAATGTCTGTCTCCTCAGCAGACTGTAATCTCCTTGAGGGGAGATAGCGTTTCTACCAACTTTATTATGTGGTACTCTCCCAAACACTTAGTACTGGGCTCTACACACAGTAAGCACTCAATACCATGGATCGACTTCCAGGCTGCTTTGCTCCTCCCTAGCTCACCTCCTAATTGTACTCTCAATCAATGGTATTTATGGAGTCCTTATTTTCCTACCTCCACCCCTAGCTAACACTGCTTTCCAATCCTGCAGATCCATTCTCCCCAAATCCACCAGAGCACAGCTCTTTCCATCTCTACAGCACTCCTACAGTTCCATCTCCTCCAGGAGGTCTGCCTTGATATATTCACACCTCCCAGTAGTGTTGGACCAGGACTCACCCTTTGCATTTGTTTACAGTAATCAAATTCACAGATCCCCTGTAAATAGGTGTATTTTTATATAGTCATCTCTATATTTAAGTTTGTTCAGCTGTTTCATCCTGTTGAAAGCTTCCTGCTTGTTCTTTCTCCAGTTTTCTATCAATGGTTAATTTTTCTCTGTTCCCCACACTAAATTATATGCTCTTTGAGGGCAGGGAAAGTCTGTCTTAATAGTGTTGCATTCTCCTAAATGCCTAGTACTCAATAGGTGCTAAATTCATTCATTCAATTCATTCAATCATATTTATTGAGCACATACTGTGTGCAGAGCACCATGGCTCAGAGAAGCAGCGTGGCTCAGTGGAAAGAGCACAGGCTTTGGATTCAGAGGTCATGGGTTTGAATTCCGACTCTGCCACATGTCTGCTGTGTGACCTTGGGCAAGTCACTTCACTTCACTGAGCCTCAGTGACCTCATCTGTAAAATGGGGATTAAGACTGTGAGCCCCATGTGGGACAACCTGATCACCTTGTATCCCCCCAGCGCTTAGAACAGTGCTTTGCACATAGTAAGTGCTTAACAAATGCCATCATTATTATTATTATTATTACTAAGCACTTGGGAAGTACAAGTTGACAACATATAGAGATGGTCCCTACCCAACAACGGGCTCACAGTCTAGACAGGGGAGACAGACAACAAAACAAAACATATTAACAAAATAAAATAAATAACATTAATTGAATCTGAGGTGTAATAAGTCAAATGTTCATCTTAATTCTGCTCACATGGCAGGTCTTAAATATTCATCTATAAATTCTAGGTGCTTTGTGCTATGCTAGGTAATGATATTTTTAAAGGACACTGAAAGGGGAAACCCACATCTTCCTTGTCCCTCCCTTAGCTCCTTCCCCCCAAAGACACCTGTGGAATTCATCGCTACAGGATATTGAGGCTTGAATGAATGAATGAAATGAATGAGGCAAATAGCTTTGTAAGAGTCTGAAAAGTTAACCCATTTATGTAGCTAAGAATAGCACTTGCCAGTTACACTATCTAAGATAAGATTACAAGAGCTATAAATCCTTATCCTTTAGGGCATACTCTGATCACCAGCTGGGATTAGGAAGAAAAGTCTCCCCTGCTCATGATTTATGCTTTTAATAGTCTGACAAATCCAAAGCCTTTTCCTCCTCCTTTTTTTTCCCTTCCTCATACTACTTCACGGTGAGGTGCTTGGGGGCTTAGTTTAATTCCACTGATTTGGATATTCAAACATTGTTGAGAAAATGCACAGTAAAATATTAGCCATATTTCTTCCCAGAGAAAAGAGTGTTCATTAGTAAATTCGGCTACACCGCAAGTTCCCAACTGCAGAGTATCAGCTCTGTCAGAGCTCTATAATTTCAGAGCAGAAGGAGGGAGGCTGGAGCACTGGGCTGAGAACAAGAATGAAGCACTGCATATGGTCAGGGAAACCAGCTGGAAACGGATAATGCTGACAGTCACAGCAGTCCAGAGAAAGCAGAGAATTGAAGTGGGAACTGATCCTCCCTTTAGAATTCAACAGAAAAAAGGATGCCAAAAATGCTATAAAAATAATAATAATGATAATAGTAACAATGATGGTGCTTACTCTGTGCTAAGCACTGGGGTAAACAATACAATCAGATCAGACTCAAGGCCTGCTCCACAGGGGGCTCAGAGTCTTAAGGGGAAGAAGCATCATGGCTCAGTGGAAAGAGCACGGGCTTTGGAGTCAGAGGTCAGGGGTTCAAATCCCGGCTCCACCAATTGTCAGCTGTGTTACTTTGGGCAAGTCACTTAACTTCTCTGTGCCTCAGTGACCTCATCTGTTAAATGGGGATTAAGACTGTGAGCCCCTCATGGGACAACCTGATTACCTTATCATCATCATCATCAATCGTATTTATTGAGCGCTTACTATGTGCAGAGCACTGTACTAAGCGCTTGGGAAGTACAAATTGGCAACATATAGAGACAGTCCCTACCCAACAGTGGGCTCACAGTCTAAAAGGGGGAGACAGAGAACAAAACCAAACATACTAACAAAATAAAATAAATAGAATAGATATGTACAAAGAAAATAGATAAATAAATAGAGTAATAAATATGTACAAACATATATATATATATATACAGGTGCTGTGGGGAAGGGAAGGAGGTAAGATGGGAGGGATGGAGAGGGGGACGAGGGAGAGAGGAAGGAAGGGGCTCAGTCTGGGAACCTTATTACCTTATAACCTCCCCAGTGCTTAGAACAGTGCTTTGCACATAGTAAGTGCTTAATAAATGCCATCATTAAGAAGAATAGTCCTTTAACTGCCATTTTACAGATGAAGAAAATGAGGCATAGAGTAGTTAAGTGACTTGTTCAAAGTCATGCAGCAGGCAAGTAGCCAAGCAGGGATTTGAACGCGAGTCTCCTGACTTCCGGGCCTATGCCAGAAAATGCTATATAGTCAATTAGAAGAGAGACAGTTTGGATGGGAAAATGAAGAGTTCTCCTTTTTAAGTGTTAAATCTGAGGTGTCAGCAGGCCAAATAGAGATGTCCTAAACGAGAGAGGTCAAGGCTGCAGATGTAAATTTGGGAATCATCTGCATAGAGATGGTAGTTGAAGCCATGGGAGAGAAAGAATTATTCCAGGGAGTGAGTGAAGATGGGGAACACAAGGGAACCCAGAACTCAGCCTTGAGGGAATCCCACAGAGTGCTTGGCACATAGTAAGTGCTTAACAAATACGATCATCATCAACATCATCATCGTCATCACCCTTACTGTGTGGAAAGACTGTATTGAGCGCTTGGGAGAGTACAGTATAACAATGAACATACTCCCTGCTCACAGCGAGGTACAGCTTACAAGATGTATTGGCAGCCCAAGAATTAAAGTTGTATTTCTTGTAAAATGAGGGGTTCATGGACCTACTTTGAGGCGGAAGCACTGTGGCCTAATAGATAGAGCATTGACCTAGGAGTCGGAGGTCTGGGTTCCAATCTCAGCTCCACCATTTCCTTACTGTGTAATCCTGGGCAATCACTTCACTTCTCTGTGCCTCACTTTCCTCAACTGTAAAATGGCGATTCAATACCTGTCCTCCCTCCTACTTAGGCTATGAACCCCATGTGGGGCATGATTGGTTTGCATCTACCACAAGCAGCGTGGCTCAGTGGAAAGAGCACGGGTTTGGGAGTCAGAGGACATGGGTTCAAATCTCAGCTCCACCTCTTGTCTGCTGTGGGACCTTAAGCAAGCCACTTAATTTTTCTGTGCCTCAGTTACCTCATCTGTCAAATGAGGATGAAGACTGTGAGCCCGTGTGGGGCAACTTCATTATCTTGTATCTATCCCAGCACTTAGAACAGTGCTTGGCATGTAGTACTCAGTGGACAGAGCACGGTCTTGGGAGTCAGAGGTCATGGATTCTAATCCCGGCACCCCCACATGTCTGCTGTGTGACCTTGGGCAAGTCACTTAACTTCACTGAGCCTCAGTTACCTCATCTATAAGAGTGTGAGCTCCACGTGGGACAATGTGATCACCATGTATCCTCCCCAGTGCTTCACACATAGTAAGTGCTTAACAAATGCCATCATTATTATTATTAGTAGTAGTAAGCACTTAACAAATACCATAATTAATTAATTACTGCAGCACTTAGAAAAGTGTTTGACACATAGTAAGCACTTAATAAATACCATTTATAAAAAGTGATTGCCACAGCCTGGATAAAGCTTTTGAGTGGGCTCTGGGTGGATAGCCCCTACAGAAAATCATCAATCAGCACCCCTGAACCCCACCAGCCTAACATTCTAATAGCTCAGTGGAAAGAGCCAGGGCTTGGGAGCCAGAGGTCATGGGTTCTAATCCCAGCTCTGCCACTTGTCAGCTGTGTGACTTTGGGCAAGTCATTTAACTTCTCTCATTACTCTATTTATTTATTTATTTTACTTGTACATATCTATTCTATTTATTTTATTTGGTTAATATGTTTTGTTTTGTTCTCTGTCTCCCCCTTCTAGACTGTGAGCTCACTGTTGGGTAGGGACCGTCTCTATATGTTGCCAACTTGTACTTCCCAAGCGCTTAGTACAGTGTTCTGCACACAGTAAGCGCTCAATAGATATGATTGATTGATTGATTCTCTGTGCCTCAGTTCCCTCATCTGTAAAATGGGGATTAAGATTGTGAGCCCCACGTGGGACAACCTGATCACCTCGTATCCTCCCCAGCGCTTAGAACAGTGCTTTGCACATAGTACAGGCTTAACAAATGCCATCATCATCATCATCATCATCACCAAGAGGCAGAGGAAAAGCTAGTGAAAGAGACTGCAATGAAGCAGCCAGGGAGATAGAAAGAGAAGCAGGAGAGGGCAGTATTGGTTAGATAATGTTGCAGAAGAGAGTGGTACAGAGTGTTGAAGTCAAGGATGAGAAGGACGATTAGAGGCCAAAGACAAGAAGGGGGTCATTAGTAATCTTAGAGAGGATTGTTTCCGTGGACTGAAGGGGGCAAAAACCAAATTGGAGAGGGTCAAGGAGAGAAAGTGGAGGTAGCATGTGTAAACAACTCACATAAGGAAGTTGGAAAGAAAATGTTAGGTGGGAGAAGGAGCAGTAACTGGAGGGTGCAGTGGGGTCAAGGGATGGTTTTATTAGGATAAAGGATTTATGGGCATGCTTGAATGCAGTGGGGAGTGAGCTGTTAAAGATAATGGTCAGACAGAGAGGAAGGGAGCGGGCAAGTGTTTTAATATGGTGCAAAAGGATGGGTTGGAAACATTCATTCATTCATTCATTCAGTCGTATTTATTGAGCGCTTACTGTGTGCAGAGCACTGTACTAAGTGCTTGGGAAGTACAAGTTGGCAACATATAGAGACGGTCCCTACCCAACAGCGGGCTCACAGTCTAGAAACATAGGTGGTGGGAGTCGATTTTGAGAGGAGGTAGGAGATCTCCGCTTAAGATGCTTCTGGGAAAGATGGAAGAGTCAGTGAAAGGGCAGGAGGAGGATGGAACGGGAGAGGTCCAGCAAAGATTTTAGGGAGCTTATGCCTGCAGCTTTCAATTTTATCAGTGAAATATGTGGCAAGGTCATTAGAGGAAGAGGTGGAGGGACAAGGATTTAGAAGAGAGTTAAACGTCTAAAACAGCTGGTGCGGCCAATGTGCAAGGGAAACACTAATTGTTGTTGTTGATAGGAGGAGAGGGCAGAGTTATAGCTGGTGAGGTTGAAATTTAGAAAGACAAGATCAGCCTGATGCCTGGCTTTCCACCAGCACTGCTCCACAGCTCGAGGACATGAGCTATAGCACAATATGGGGCAGAGCCATTACATCATCACCTTAATAATAATAATAATAATAATGGCATTTATTAAGTGCTTACTATGTGCAAAGGACTGTTCTAAGCACTGGGGAGGTTACACAGTGATCAGGTTGTCCCACAGAGGGCTCACAGTATCAATCCCCATTTAACAGTTGAGGTAACTGAGGCACAGAGAAGTTAAGTGACTTGCCCAAAGTCACACTGCTGACAATTGGTGGAGCCAGGATTTGAACCCATGACCTCTGACTCCAAAGCCTGGGCTCTTTCCACTGAGCACCACTGCTTCTCAATCAATCAATCAATCGTATTTATTGAGCACTTATTGTGTGCAGAGCACTGTACTAAGCTCTTGGGAAGTACAAGTTGGCAACATATAGAGACAGCCCCTACCCAACAATATTTCCTAGTCCACATCAGAGTTTCCTAACCTTAAAAGAGTAACATAGAAAATCAGGTCTTCTCTGGGTTTCTCTATGCCCAAATTGTAGTTTTAAGTTTCTCTTCACCCAGAGGCTCCTTAATGGCTTATGTCAGGTTTATTTATATAGAAGATCCTACCCTAGTGTGGGAACTCAACAAGTGATAATGCTATGCTAATGTTATTATGGTTATTGTTATTAGCAGAACTAAGAATAACAATGGTAACATGAAGAGAAAGCTCTGTGTTGATGGCATGCATAACCAACAGCTGCAGAGGCAGTTTCATAGGCTGAAACTGGAGAAGCGGCGTGGCTCAGTGGAAAGAGCCCGGGCTTTGGAGTCAGAGGTCATGGGTTCAAATTCTGGCTCCACCAATTGTCAGCTGCATGACTTTGGGCAAGTCACTTAACTTCTCTGCGCCTCAGTGAGCACATCGGGAAAATGGGGATGAAGACTGTGAGCTCCCCGTGGGACAACCTGATCACCTTGTAACCTCCCCAGCGCTTAGAACAGTGCTTTGCACATAGTAAGCGCTTAATAAATGTCATCATTATTATTATTATAGGCGCTGAGTAAAGCCATCATTGTGCCAAAAAACCCCAAAACCACACTCTCTCTCTCACACAAACACACACACACACACACACACACACACACACACACACACACAAGCACAAACTCAGACTTGATTATGAAGCAGTTGTGGAACAAAACATATTGATTACAAGTGTTGGTGGCAGGCAGGGGACACTTTAATCTATACTTACAGAATAAAAATTTAGATAGAGAAAAGAGTCCTATCCATCTTTCTACTGTGAGATCATGCTGTCTTATTTTTAGAAATTAATTTAGCCCTACAATCACTTTGAGGGCCAATGAAATGGCATCTAATTATGATGTAGAAAAGCATTTTTATGGCAAAATGAAATTTTAATGCAGCAAAGGCTCTCACTTCAGCATGAAAATCCTTTCTGCTTCCATGTTGTTACTTCAAACTAATATCATGCCAAACAAATGCAATGCTTTTTAATTTCCAGCGTGAAATTCCTATCCCAATCTTCCTTTCCTATCCTCTGAATTATCCTCACAAGTTAATTTCACAGTAATTCAAAGGGAGAAAATTCAGAAGATGGTAAAGGTATATTGTTTGGGAATGAGGACAGGCAAAAACACAAAATGCTTCACAAAGCAAAAAAAGTATCCAACAAAACTTAATGAGCTAAATATAGAAACCCAAAGTTCTTTAGTTCAACAATCCATCAGATGCAAAGATCTAAAGACTGAGCCCCTTCCTTCCTCTCCCCCTCGCCCCCCTCTCCATCCCCCCATCTTACCTCCTTCCCTTCCCCACAGCACCTGTATATATGTATATATGGTTGTACATATTTATTACTCTATTTATTTATTTATTTATTTATCTTACTTGTACATTTCTATCCTATTTATTTTATTTTGTTGGTATGTTTGGTTCTGTTCTCTGTCTCCCCCTTTTAGACTGTGAGCCCACTGTTGGGTAGGGACTGTCTCTATGTGTTGCCAATTTGTACTTCCCAAGCGCTTAGTACAGTGCTCTGCACATAGTAAGCGCTCAATAAATACGATTGATTGATTGATTGATTCACAGTAATTCAAGGGGAGAAAATTCAGAAGGTGGTAAAGGTATATTGGTTGGGAATGAGGACAGAAAAAAACACAAAATGCTTCACAAAGCAAAAATAGTATCCAACAATACTTAATGAGCTAAATATAGAAACCCAAAGTTCTTTAGTTCAACAATCCATCAGATGCAAAGATCTAAAGACTGAGCCCCTTCCTTCCTCTCCCCCTCGCCCCCTCTCCATCCCCCCGTCTTACCTCCTTCCCTTCCCCACAGCACCTGTATATATGTATATATGGTTGTACATATTTATTACTCTATTTATTTATTTATTCATTTATTTTACTTGTACATTTCTATCCTACTTATTTTATTTTGTTGGTATGTTTGGTTCTGTTCTCTGTCTCCCCCTTTTAGACTGTGAGCCCACTGTTGGGTAGGGACTGTCTCTATGTGTTGCCAATTTGTACTTCCCAAGCGCTTAGTACAGTGCTCTGTACATAGTAAGCGCTCAATAAATACGATTGATTGATTGATTGATAAAGCAAAATTTTACAGTTCTAAAAACTATTTTTTTTTTTGCATTTTCAACATGAATCTCATGATTTTCCTCCCAAATGCCAAAAATAATATGCAGTCTTAGATCTAGCCCTGGTAACTCAACAGAAAAAAAGCAATCAGAAAAGAAAAAGCGTGCCTGAACTCTTCACATTTCTGGTTATTATTATTTTAAAAGGTTGAAATTAACATTTCCCTCCAGGATAATTCTGAAATGACTGATACTGTTTTCTTGACTGCATCCAAAAAAAAAAAAAAAAAAAAAAAAAAAGGAAAAAACTCAGATCTTTCATCCAGGATGTTCAGTCTGCTTTTATGTTTTGGGTATCCTTGCGACCCAACATACCTATTTGTGAAGTGATATACAAACAACCACAGAGCACCATCTAGTAAAATGCAAAAGAACTACAAGTTACTGTTTTGAGCTTCAAGATTACTAAAAGGAGCTTTTCATATGACAGTTGCTTGAGTCTTTGCAAGTGTTTATTTAATAATAATTGTGGTATTTAATAAATACTCAGTACAGCGCTCTGCACACAGTGAATGCTCAATAAAAAATCACTGATTAATAAGATTCAGGCTTAGACTTAATGTCCCTCCTGTCATTCATTCGATCGTATTTATTGAGCGCTTACTGAGTGCAAAGCACTGTACTAAGCGCTGTCCTCTCTCCTACTTAGACTGTGAGGTCCACGTAGGACCTGATTATCCTATATCATCATCATCATCAATCGTATTTATTGAGCGCTTACTATGTGCAGAGCACTGTACTAAGCTATATCTACTCCAGTGTTTAATACAGTGTTTGTCATATAGTAAGCACATAACAAATACAATTATCATCAATCGTATTTATTTATTTATTTATTGAGCACTTACTATGTGCAGAGCACTGTACTAAGCGCTTGGGAAGTACAAATTAGTCTTTTAGACTGTGAGCCCACTGTTGGGTAGGGACTGTCTCTATATGTTGCCAATTTGTACTTCCCAAGTGCTTAGTACAGTGCTCTGCACATAGTAAGTGCTCAATAAATATGATTGATTGTACAATTATTATAGTTATTACTGTATCTACCCATGAGAAGCAGGGTAGATATTTATTTATTTTGTTAGTATGTTTGGTTTTGTTCTCTGTCTCCCCCTTTTAGACTGTGAGCCCACTGTTGGGTAGCGACTGTTTCTATATGTTGCCAACTTGTACTTCCCAAGCGCTTAGTACAGTGCTCTGCACACAGTAAGCGCTCAATAAATATGATTGATTGATTGATTGAAGCAGCATGGCTTAGTGGCAAGAGCACAGGTTTAGGAGTCAGAGGTCATGGGTTCTAATCCTGCATCCACCACTTGTCTGCTCTGTGACTTTGGGCATGTCACTTAACTTCTCTGTGCCTCAGTTACCTCATCTATAAAATGGGGATTGAGACTGTGAGCCCTATATGGGACAATCTGATTACCCTTTACCAACTCCAGCACTTAGAACAGTGCTTGGCACATAGTAAGCACTTAATAAATACCAACATTATTATTATTATTATTGGGAGTCACATTATTGGTAGTTAGAAGTAGTGGGTTCTAATTCCTGCTCTGCCACTTGTCAGCTGTGTGACTTTGGGCAAGTCACTTGACTTCTCTGTGCCTCAGTTACTTCATCTGTAAAATGGGAATTAAGACTGTGAGCCCCAAGTGGAACAACTTTATAACCTTGTATCTTTTCCATTGCTTCACATAGTAAGGGCTTAACAAATATCATCATTATTATTATCCTCCCCCATTTTAAATAGCACTTGGCACACAATAGGTGCTTAACAAATACTATATTTATTATTACTCTATTGGCATCAATTGTTGAGCACTTACTGTATTTGCTTGCATCCACCCCAGTGCTTAGAACAGTGCCTGGCATATAGTAAGTGCTTAACAAATGCCATAATTATTATTATTATTGTTACTGTATGCAGATCAGTACCAAGACATATGAAAGGGTACAATAAAAATATAAATATAAAGCACAGTTCCTGACCCATAAAAGTTTTGCATTCTAATTAAGAAATCATTTTAAAAGTTGATTAAAAGTAAATATTTCCAAATCACTGTAATCTCAAATCTCTCCATGCTCTGGAGCAATGAGTATTACAGCAAAGGCTACCTTGGGCATGCATTGGATCCCTCACATGAAGTACTAATAATAGCATTTATTAAGTGCTAACTACATGCAAAGCACCGTACTAATAATTGGGAAAGAAATACAGAGATGAAGTAGAGATCTGATTCATTGCCCATAGGAGAGTAAAGGCAGCAGTGGACAGTGTGATACTCACTCCACCCCAAGTCACACAGCATTTATATATGTATCCTTAACTCTACCTGTTTTTCTTATTTATAATTTATTTTAATGTCTGTCTCTCCCAATAGACTGTAAACTCCTCGAGTGTAGGGCTCATATCTATCAGCTCTGTTGTATTTTATTGAGTTTACTACAGTGTCAGTGTACAGTAAGCACTGAACAAATATCATTAAGAGGCAATGTGGCCTATTGAATAGAGCATGGTCCTGGGAGTCAGAAGGACCTGGGTTCTAATCCCAGCTCTGCCAATTGTCTACTGTGTGACCTTGGGCAAGTCACTTAACTTCTCTGGTCTTCAGTTACCTCATCTGCAAAATGGGGATTAAGACTGTGAAGCCCCTGTGGGACATGGACTATGTCCAACCCCATTAGCTTGTTTTTGCCCCAGCCCTTAATACCATACCTGGTACATAGTAAGCACTTAACAAATATGATTTTTTTAAAAAAAGATTGGGAATGCAAATCCCTAATTGGCACTGGAGCCACCTGGCTTTCTGGGGATCTTCCCAGGAAAGTTACCTCAGCATGAACCAGGTCCGTCAAGCAATCCTGACCCACATCCACTCTCCAGGTCTCCTGTCTAAAGTAAATCCCCTCAGGATTTGTGGGTTGACAATCACTGGAGAATGAAAGTCAGTCAGTCAGTCAATTGTATTTATTGAGCACTTACTGTGTGCCGAGCACTGTACTAAGTGCTTGGGAGAGTACAAAATATGACAGACACATTCCTTGCTTACAGTGAGCTTACAGTCTAGAGGGGCTTTCATCTCAACATAGACTTGTCAGAATTTGGATATTTGCCCTTGAAAATACATTTCTCATTGTCTCCTAGATGCTAATTTTCCAGTTAATAGGATTTTTAAAAAAGCAGTCTGCCCTCTCATCAGGACTACTGCACCCTGAGAGTAAAACAAATAAAACAAGCATTTTTCACAATTCACTTGGCCTAAATATCATCTGTTTGAAATAAGCTTTTCAATACTTCCAGCTATCTTGTCTGAAGTAGGTGCATTTCATTCAGTAATCTCTTTCAGGGAAAAAAGCATGGTCTCAAACCCACAATGCAGAGTTTCCCAGTCAACTCCCACCAACAACTAGGTGTCTGGGATGGAACGATAACAGTCGAGTTGGTAGAAGTGTTCCCTGCCCACAAGGAGCTCATAGTTTGCATGACCTAGTGGAAGGAGCCAGGTTAAGGTCACTCTTGTCTGCTGTGTAACCTTAGGCAAGTCACTTCTCTGCCTCAGTTGCCTCACCTTGTAAAGTGGGGGTTGAGACTGTGATCCCCACATGGGACGATTATGACACCTGTCTCCATGTTTTGTTTTGTTGCCTGTCTCCCCCTTCTAGACTATGAGCCCGTTGTCGGTTAAGGACCGTCTCTATATGTTGCCGACTTGTACTTCCCAAGCGCTTAGTCCAGTGCTCTGCACACAGTAAGCACTCAATAAATATGACTGAATGAATGACAGCCTGTGTCCAACCTGATTTGCTTGTATCCACCGTAGTGCTTGGCTCATAGTAAGCTCTTAATATTTATTACTCTATTTTATTTGTACATATTCTATTTATTTTATTTTGTTAATATGTTTTGTTTTGTTCTCTGTCACCCCCGTCTAGACTGTGAGCCCGCTGTTGGGTAGGGACCGTCTCTGTTGCCAACTTGTACTTCCCAAGCGCTTAGTACAGTGCTCTGCACACAGTAAGCGCTCAATAAATGCGATTGAATGAATGAATGAATGAACAACTGATACTCCTTCCTACCACCAGCACCCCACCTCTCTCCAGTTTGGCAGTCTTGCTAAATACATTTTTCAGAATGCATTGCTTCCCTTCTAAAAGATCTCCAGTGGTTATACTATAAAGTAGACTGTAAACCTCTAGAGCATAGGGATCATTCACTAATTCTGCTGTAATCTTCCAGGTACACAAGTAACTCCACATGGTGAGTGCTTAATCAATACCACTACTATTATGATTATCAATCAATCAATCAATCATATTTATTGAGCACTTACTGTGTGAAGAGCACTGTACTAAGCGCTTGGGAAGTACAAGTTGGCAACATATATTATTATTATTATTTAGCCCGAGATAGAAAAATGGAGAGGAATCGAAAAGAAGTGCATTGCTAACCAGTTCTTGGTACATCACCAGTTGAGATAAAAAACATTTTGAACACCACAAATTGAATGTAGGGTCCTTTCCACCTGTAAAGCTTGGAAGTGACTTCTAAGCTCCTCGAAATCCAGGGATCATGTGTACTAATTTTATTGTACTCTCCAAGCACTTAGTTCAGTGAGTGGTTGCCTAATAGATGCTTCTTCTCCATATTTCTCTCCACATAAAAAAATTATTGGATTCAAGGCTCTCCACCAGTTGTGTCTCTAACTTCAACTTGTTTTTTTCGTTCCTCTTTAACTCACCTTTTTACTGCACTTTAATGATTCACCCATATGACCCATTACTCAGATTCCCCCATAACAAACTCCCTCTTCTCTCAAGTCCACCAAATCATCTCTCTCCCCAATCTTCAAAGTTGTCCTAAACCCCCCCGCAAAAACTACATCTTCCAAAGGTTATCCCAATTAATCCCACCTTCTTTGTCTTGTCATTCCATCAGTCATTCCTAGCACTCTCAAATATTATCTGCCTAACTAATCAGTGCTCAGTTTTCCTGAATTTGTGTTCCCAATAAATGTTTTAGCGAGATCCAATGATACTGCAAGGTATCAGAAGAAAGATACAGTGTCCAACACAAGGTGAGTTCCACAACCAGTGTTTTCCTTAATGGAGAGTTCTGCAAGAACCCAACCCCTTGATTTTAGGACAACTGAGGGTACTTTTCTTTTTGTCTTTGCTCTTGAATCTTAACTATGCTCTTGACTCTTGTGTATTTACAATTTATTTTCAATTGTCGATAAATCAATCATATTTATTGAATGCTTACTATGTGCAGAATACTGTAGTAAGGTCTTGGGAGAGTACCCTTTTATAGAGTTGGTAGGCATGTTCCCTGTCCACAAGGAACTCACAGTCTAGGGTACTGTAATTGTGTGAATTACCTTTTAGATTATGAATTTCACAAGGGCAGGAACTATGCCTTTCAATTCCTCATTCCAGGTCCCTACTAGAGTGCACTTAATAAATACTGATGTTGCTGACAACTGGTTGGTACTTATGACCATGACCCCAACAAAGGTTAAGAGTGGAAAAAGTGCTCTTCAGTAGAAGAAGCATGAAAGTTGCCCTCAGACTGCTATCCCAAGCAAAAAAAAGTAAGTCTTCAAACAGCAGTCGGTAAAAATAAACTTTAGCAGAGAAGTCCCATAGGTACTCATCAGATCGCTGCCTTTCAGACAAGGTCAAGAGAGGGTTCGTCTGTTTATGGGAAATTAGAGAAAGACATATAGCTGCTTGATAATATCTTCTATTACTATTTATTTATGATATTTTAATGGCCCTTCAGAGTATTACATAGTGACCCGTCCACTGGGGCAATGGGGACATTGGCTCAAAACTGTGGATTCATAGTTACTGTTTTTGGTGTCATAAGCTCACTCATCCTGGGTCTCTGGCAAGGTCTGAACACTATCCAAGGAAGACAACAAAGACCCAAGTCACATAACAAAAGATATGTTGCTCCTCCAATCTCATCCAGGCCACACAAGTTCCACGTGGTGTTCACACAAAAGACCTGCCCCCTCCTTGTTTTACATTCAAAATGAGTATCTGGCACCTTAATGATCCTAATATCTTTTTTTAAAGTGCGCTTAAAAATTAATGGTTGAAAAGAAATGTCATTATTGAAAAATCAAGCCATCCATTTGAATTATGATTTTCCTCACATTTAAATATTTTTTCTTATAAATATGCTTCTTTTCTCTCTGTGTTCCTATAAAAGTAGGAAATTAGGCAATCAATAAAAGATTGGATCTTGATACAGGCCAGTCTCTTTTACCGTTAGAAAAAATTTAAAGTATCAGTGTTTCTCAAAATCATTTTAGGATAAAGTGGAAAATGGGCAAGGCACTGTAAGTAAATTGGATGGCAGAGACAACAAAGTGTGTTAATATATTTTCATGGACAAAGTGTGTAAGATTCTCTGACACCATCAACGTCAGTATCTTTGAACTGTAATGGTAAATGCCACTAAATCATTGTTGAAGTTTTATTAGCCACTCAGTTTAAAATACTACTAATAATAGTGTTTGATGTCTTGTTATGACACTCATATTCTGAAAATGATCTTTTGTTTATCCATGTTGTGTAATCTCCTGAGGTAGCAATCAATCACATCTATTGAGAGTTTACCATGTGCAGAGCACTGTACTAAGGGCTTGTGAGAGTACAATATAACAGAGTTATTAGACACATTTTATTCCCACAATGAACCTACAGTCTAGAAGGAATTTAAGGTAGTATTAAGTTCTGCATTACTGAAAATTTTTGACTGTGTGTAAGGCATAGGTTGGCCCAAATTGGTTTACTTCAGCTTTAGATAGCATATAGTACTGTGCTGAATTGGTAAAGAAATTAGTAATCATTTGTATGCTTGCTATATCTTTTTGTATTCTTCCTTTCACTCACATTCTTGCTTCCTTTTCCCCCTTTCAGAACCTTCCTATGATAACTTGCCTTTCTACCCAACTTCATGTCTTCTTGATTAGCGGCTGGGCATAGGAGGGTTTGGATTTCCACTTTGGTGTATTAAGATGACTAAATATAAGAGAGGGCTGAAATGTCAAGAACAAAGGCAACATTTTAAATATTACATTAAAAGAAAGCAATTTCAAGATGTAGGACAGGAGACAAAGGATTCTCACTACAGGAAGAAAACCTAAATGAGTAGCTTTGTCAAAGTAAAGTAATTCTTGAAGAAAGCATGAGTTAGAAGTGAGGGAGAAACAAAAGAATAAAATGAACAATGAGAGTCAGGATATTAACATCCCGCTGACATTTCTGAGACCACAATTCATATCTACTGTAAGATTTAGGAGGTGGGGCTGAAGAAAACCTAGATTATGGCAGTTAAAAGGACAAGAATGCACAGAATCTATACTATTAGGTATGGCTGAACATTATTATGGTTGAGACAACACAAGAGTTCATCTAAATTCTTTATTCCAATGGTTCTTCATTAGTGTGCCACTCATTTCCATTTAGTGTGCTGGGAGATGACAAAGGCAATTTTCCTCTCTGACTTTCTTGCCCAGTTTCTCATATGGACCCTCACCCCAATAACAGACTGACTCCATCAAATTTGCCAGGCAGGAAAGAGGGTGGATCGTACGATATGCACTGATAGTGGCAGCAGGAGTGCTTAGTACAGTGCTCTGCATACAGTAAGTGCTCAATAAATATGATTAAATGAATGAATGAGGATGTGCATTGGACAGCAGCAGCCTTTGTGCTGAACATTCTAAGGATCGACTGGTATAATTGGAGTCAAAAATGTTCAAGTGCTCTCTGTCCCAAAGTAGCCCAAAAAAGGCCTACCTGGATCATCATCATCATCATCATCAATCCTATTTATTGAGCACTTACTGTGTGCAGAGGACTGTACTAAGCGCTTGGGAAGTACAAGTTGGCAACATATAGAGACAGTCCCTACCCAACAGTGGGCTCAGATCAGTACAGAACAATAACATCAGTGGGTTCTTTGGAGATAATGTAAAGTCAATCATATTTATTAAGGGCTTACTGTGTGCAGAACACTTTAACTTGGGAGAATACAGTATAACAGAGTTGGTAGACACATTCCCTACCCAGGCTGGTTTTTTTCCTTAACAACAATGCTTAAGGATAGATATCATATAATAAGAACTGTTACAGTAGTATTGTTTGTTTAAATAGGCATGATCCAAGCTGCCGCTACTGCATGATGCAGCCATTCCCAAGAATACAGCGTGGCTCAGTGAAAAGAGCCCGGGCTTTGGAGTCAGAGGTCAGAGGTTCAAATCCCAGCTCCACCAATTGTCAGCTGTGTGACTTTGGGCAAGTCACTTCACTTCTCTGTGCCTCAGTTACCTCATCTGTAAAATGGGGATTAAGACTGTGAGCCCCCCGTGGGACAACCTGATCACCTTGTGACCTCCCCAGTGCTTAGAACAGTGCTTTGCACATAGTAAGTGCTTAATAAATTCCATTATTATTATTATTATTCACCTGACAGAGGTAAATCAATCCACTCCAACTAGGTTAAAATTAAGCAAACCAGTGAATGATTATTTTGGAGGAAATTCTTCAGAGAAGCAGAGAGCAGCATGGCTCAGTGGAAAGAGCCCAGGCTTGGGAGTCAGAGGTCATGACCCAGAGGTTGTGGGTTCTAATCCCGGCTCCACAACTTATATGCTGTGTTACTTTGGGCAAGTCACTTAACTTCTCTGGGCCTCAGTTCCCTCATCTGTAAAATGGGGATTAAAACTGTGAGCCCCATGTGGGACAACTTGATTACCCTGCACCTACCCCAGCGCTTAACAGCAGAGCAGTGCTTGGCACACAGTAAGTGCTTAACAAGTACCAACATTATTATTATTATTAATATTAATATTATTCAGACAGTTTGTCTCAGATTTTCAAGGCACTAAAGAGACCTCTGAATGGATCACTAAAGAAGTTGTTGAACCTGTAGGACAACTAAATTTACAAATGGATGATGCAGATGTTGAAAAGTTAACTGCATTTAAAAAATCCATCAAAAAAAGATAGTTCCAAAATAGATGGTTATGGTTTCCAATAATTATAATAATGGTGGGGTTAAGCCCTGGGTTTCCATGGGGCCCAATGTATTAATTTTTATTATTATTATTATTATTTGTGCAATTGTTAATAATTACGGTATTTTTTAAGCACTTACTGTATGTGAAACACCGTACTCAGCACTGGGGTTGCTACAAGGTTACCAAGTCCCACATGGGGTTCACACTGGAAGTAGGAGGGAGAACAGGTATTGAATCTCCATTTTATAGATGGTGAAACTGAGACCTAGAAATGTTAAGTGACTTGCCCAAGGTCACACAGCAGGCAACTGGTAGAGTCAGGATTAGAACCTCTGAGTCTCAGGCTCATGTTCTTTCCACCAGGTCATACTGTAGCACTACCTAAAATAGTTTTGCATCAATTTTCAAACAGACAAATCTTTAATTCAACAAGACCTGAATCAACAGAAGAGTTCAAAGGTACACTGAAGTGTTCAGTAGAGTTATCCTGATATGCAGTGCTTTATGGCTGTTCAGTGTAAATTCAACACGTTCTTCACTAAATTTGAAAGACCATGAACTGCCAAAAGAACAAGCTGCAATATCTGTACCTGACCTGATTAACCTAAATAATAATAATAATGGTATTTGTTAAGCACTTACCATGCGCCAGGCACTGTACTAAGCTCTGGGGTGGATACAAGCAAATTGTATTGGACACAGTCCCTGTCCCATGTGGGGCTCACCATCTAAATCCCCATTTTATAGATGAGATTACTGAAGCCCAGAGACGTAAAGTGACTTTCCCAAGGTCACACAGCAGACAATTGGCGGAGCAGGAATTAGAACCCACAACCTTCTGTCTCCCGGGCCCATGCTCTATCCACTATGCAGCACTGCTTCTCAGCATTATCTACCCTATTGCTTAGAATGGTGCTTGACACATTGCAAATGGAACAAATACTATTATTACTTTTTAAGCTGAGAGAGTAATAAAATTCAACAATGATTTAGTGATCTTTATGATTACAGTAGGTTAAAGAATGTCCTTTGGTTCAAAGATGTTGCTGCTAAATTGGAGCTAAATTGCTGCTGCTAAATTGTGTTGGAGAATCTTACATTATGCATGCAAGTACAGTAACTCACCTATCTTGGCCTCTTGCCATCCAATTTACTCCTGTGCCTTCTCTCTTTGTCAAACCTTACTCACGTCCACCCTCTTGCCTATAGTTCCCTCCTTCTTCATATTCAGGGCATCACTCTCCAATCTTCATAACCCTAATATTATTATTATTATTATTATTATTATTATTATTATTATTATTATTATTATAGTACTTGTTAAGCACTTACTATATGTCAAGCCCTGTTCTAAGCTCTGGGGTAGATACAAGTTAATCAGGTAACACACAGTCCCTGTCCCACATGGTGTTCGTACCCTTAATTCCCATTTTACAAATGAGGTAATTGGAATCCAGAGAAGTTAAGTGAGCTGCTCAAGGTCACACAGCAGAAACGTGGTGGAGCCGGGATTAGAACTCATGTCCTTCTGACTTCTAGGCCCGTTCCACTAAGCCATACTGCTTCTCAAAATCACTACTAAAATCACTTTGTCCAGGAAGACTTCCACTTAACTTTTCCTCTCCCCACCCTAAACTCCCTCCTTTCTGTATATCTATGCATTTGAATCCATACCTCCTAAGCACTAAGTATCCAATTCTCCCCATCTTCCCCCTCCCAATCTGCCCAAGGCACTTCAGTAAACATCTTTACACTTAATTATCTTTCTTCCCTATAATTATTGTATTGTCTGTCTTCCCATCTAAATTGCAAACTCCTCAAGGGCCGGGATCATGTTGACCTTTTTGTACTGTCTCAAACGTGTAGTATGGTGCTGTGCAAGTACTCAATAAGTATCATTAATTGCCAGGTAGGTGAGTTTTGTTCAGATACTTGTGGTAAAGAGGGGAAGGGTACGTCTTTCCACTAGCTGGACAAAGGCTTTTGCCATGGTGAGGGTTTGCACCAAACATCTCCATCAAACATCTCTCTCCCTCTCTCTTATTCACTCACTCATTCACTGGCCTAGTCCCCTGTGCCCGGTGATATAAATTGTGTTATTGTAGGAATAACAGGCTCAATCTGTGATAACATAACAGAATGCCTACGAGTCTCCAAAAGAAGCAGACATCAACTGCACTTTCACCCATTTTCTAAATATTGTTGAGTCACCTTTGCAGATTGGTGGAAGACACCTCCCCAACTTTTATTAAACTCTCTCGAATACCTTGCCTTCACTCCTTAGTTAGTAATAATAATAATAATAATAATAGTATTTGTTAAGTGCTTTCTATGTGCCAAGCACTGTTCTAAGCATTGGGGTACATACAAGGTAATCGGGTTGCCCCACATGGGGCTCACAGTCTTAATCCCCATTTTACAGATGAGGTAAGTGAGGCACAGAGAAGTTAAGCAACTTGCCCAGAGTCACACAGCTGACAAGTGGTGGAGCCGGTATTAGAACCCATGACCACCGACTCCCAAGCCTCTGTTCTTTCCACTAAGCCACAGTGCTTTCCAGTGTGGAATAATAAGGTTACTCTGGTATTTCCAACACCCAGCCCAGGGTCCCTCCCACAGTCCACTTCCTCTGCTCCCAGGTAGCTGAACACAGCTGGTAGAAATTCGGTCACCAGACCAAGTTTTCCCATTACAAGTTCATTCTGTCTCGCTAGAACTCCAGTCCATTTCACAACACTTCTATGCCTCCCTTACTGAATCCCATGCTTACAGCTCCCCATTAACTCAACCAAACTTACAATTCTTTCCTTAAGCCCCCATTGCCCCCACTCCGTGCACAACCCTGAACAACTAGTTTGTTGGAAAAATTGAATCAGATGAGAGCTTCCTAAAGCTTCTCCCTCACCTCTGTACCCCAACTTTGTCTTTCCTCCGCTGTTTCTCAAGTGGCTTTCTCCTGCCTACTCAAAATTTACTCCCTGCTCCTTGTACCACTATGTCTATCACCTCTTACCTCCTAAAAGCACTTGTTCACACTTGATTCCCTTCCCTAGCTGCTACCTTTATCCCCTCACTCTGTTGTCTCCTTTCCTTCCCCTTCAAACATGCACATGCCTCCCACAGATTTGAAGAGCCATTTCTCAATCCTACAGCTATCATTCCTTCTCCTTTATCCCGTTCCTAACTAAATTCCTGGATCGGGTTCTTTACATCTACTGTCTTTACTACAGTCATGTTTCCAACACCTTCAGTCCTCTGAGACTGCATTTTAGGGTCACCAATGACTTACTTAAAACCAATTTCAATAGACTTTACTCTGTCTTAGTCCTCCTTGAGTTTCTATCTGCATTGGGCACAATGGATTACTACCAAGGCCTAAATTCAGAAGACATGGTACATACCTGGTTCTCCTACCTTTGACTGTTCTTTCTCATTTTGTTTTCTGACTCCTTCTACCTCTCTTCCCTTAACTGTGAGTGTTCCACAAGGCTCTGTTCTTAGTCTCCTACTTGTATTGCTTTAATCATTAGTGCCAAGAACCATGTTAGAATCAGATCAGTCCCTGACCCACATGGGCTCAGAAACTAAGGGGGAAGGGGGGCAAGTTATTTAGTCTATATTTTTATTGAGAAAATGAGACACAGGGAAGTAGCTTTCCCAAGTTCACACAGTTGGCAACTTGGGCAGCTGGGATTAGAACCCAGTTATCTTGACTCTTCATCCTGGGCTCATTCCATTAGGTCACACTTCTTTGACTGCCACCTCTAAACCGACAACTTCCAAATTAACCACTCATCTACTTGTAACTTTATAGCATCTCTTGCCTCCAAGAGGAGAGATCTTTCCTTGTGGAAAAGGTCTCTGATGAGGGCTTGGTTTCACAATGAAACACCATAAAGCGGGTAAAGTAATTGCTTATTTTTCCACAGGTTGTAGAATGGATCTAAATTTTTGTCATGCAAGTATAGGGGAAGACATGACCCATGATAGAAGCAGTTGCAGTGGTCCAGGGGAACCCTACCTTGGTCCTCACTTGACAACATCCAGGAATTACTTTAAAAAGACTTTTGAACACCTGGAGCTAGGTCTTGAGTTTTAAAATATTCAGGGTTTCCCATCAATCGATCAGTGGAATTTTTGAGCCCTTGTTTATGCAGACCACTGTACTAAATGCTTGGGAGAGTACAATACAACAGAGGTGGCAGAAATATTCCCTGTCAGTCAGTCAGTCAGTCTTATTTACTGTCAGTCAGAGAAGCAGCATGGCTCAGTGGAAAGAGCCACGGGTGTGGGAGTCAGAGGTCATGGGTTCTAATCTCCACTCCGCCACTTGTCTGCTTTGTGACTTTGGGCAAGTTATTTAACTTCTCTGTGCCTCAGTTACCTCATATAGAGAATGGAGATTAAGACTGTGAGCCCCACGTGGGACAACCTAATCACCTTGTATCCCCCAACCCCCCAGTGCTTGGAACAGTGCTTCACACACATAGTAAGCGCTTAACAAATACCATCATTATTATTTACTGAGTGCTTACTGTGTGCTCAGCACTGTACTACGTGATTGGGAAAGTACAAAAATAACAATATAATAGACACATTCCCTGCCCACAATGAGTTTACAGTCTAGAGGGGGAGACAGGTATTAATATAAATAAATACATTACAGATGTGTACATAAGTGCTGCGGGGCTGGGGGGGCGGGCATGAATAAAGGGAGCAAGCCAGGGTGATGCAGAAGTGAGTGGAAGAAATGAAAAGAGCTTAGTCTGGGAAGGCCTCTTGGAGGAGATGTTCCTTCAAAAAGGCTTTGAAGGTAGGGAGAGTAGGTGTAGCTTGGATATGAGAAGGGAAGTGTTCCAGGCTAGAGACAGGACATGGATGAGAGGTTGGCAGCAAGATAGATGTGACTGAGAAGGTTAGTGTTAGAAGAGCTACATATGCAGGATAGGTTGCATTAGGAGAGTAGCAAGATGAGGTAGAAGGGGACAAGGTGATTGAGTGCTTTAAAGTTGATGGTAAGTAGTTTCTATTTGATATGGAGATGGATAGGCAACCACTGAAGGTTCTCGAGGAGTGGGGAGACCTGACCTGAAAGTTTTTGTAGAAAAATGATTGGGCAGCAGAGTTAAGTATGGACTGGAGTGGGGAGAGACAGGAGGCTGGGAGGTCAGCAAGGAGGCTGATACTTTAATTAGAACAGGATAGGATACGTGTAGGATTAATGTGATAGCAGTTTGGATGGAGAGGAAAGGGCGTATTTTAGTGGGGTTGCAGAGGTTGAACCAACAGGATTTAGTGATGGATTAAATATATGGGTTGAATGACAGAGAGGAGTCAAGGATAATGCCTGCCAAGGTTACGGACTTGTGAGGCAGGAAGGATGGTGGTGTCATTCATTCATTCATTCATTCATTCATTCATTCATTCATTCAGTTGTATTTATTGAGCACTTACTGTGTGCAGAGCACTGCACTAAGCGCTTTGGACGTACAACATATCGAGACGGTCCCTATCCAATAGTGGTCTAAGTCTAGAAGGGGGAGGCAGACAACAAAACAAAACAAGTAGACAGGTGTCAATACCATCAGAATAAATAGAATTATAGCTATACACACATCATTAATAAAATAGAGTAATAAATATGTATAAATAAAGTAAATAGAGAAATAAGTATGTACAAATACATACTAGTGCTGTGGGGAGGGGAAGGAGGTAGGGCAGAGGGAAGGAGGGGGGGCAATGGGGAAGGGACATCTACAGTGATGGGAAAGTCAAGGGAAGGATAGGCTTTGGGTGGGAAGATAAGGAATTCTGGTTTAGGTATGTCTGGTTTGAGGTGATGGCAGGACATCCAAGTAGGGATGTCTTGAAGGCAGGAGGAAATGTGAGACTGCAGAAAGGGAGAGAGATCAGGGCTGGAGATGTAGATTTGGGAATCATCCACATAGGGGTGGTAGTTAAAGCCATGTGAGTGAATGAGTTCTCCGAGGGAGTGGGTGTAGATGGGGAACAAAAAAAGGACCCAGAACTGAACCTTGAGGTACACCCACAATTAGGAGCTCATGAAAGAGAATGTTCCTTGCACACAATGAGTGCTTACAATCTAAAGGAGGAGACAGACATTCATATAAATAAATAATTTATAATATATAATTTATATATATTATAAATAATATATATATTATATTATATATTGACTAATGCATCTGTTGACGGCACTACCATCCTTCCTGTCTCACAAGCCCACAACCTTGGTGTCATCCTCGACTCCGCTCTCTCATTCACCCCTCACATCCAAGCCGTCACCAAAACCTGCCGGTCTCAGCTCCGCAACATTGCCAAGATCCGCCCTTTCCTCTCCATCCCAACCGCTACCCTGCTCATTCAAGCTCTCATCCTATCCCGTCTGGACTACTGCATCAGCCTTCTCTCTGATCTCCCATCCTCATGTCTCTCCCCACTTCAATCCATACTTCATGCTGCTGCCCAGATTGTCTTTGTCCAGAAATGCTCTGGGCATGTTACTCCCCTCCTCAAAAATCTCCAGTGGCTATCAATCAATCTGCGCATCAGACAGAAACTCCTCACCCTGGGCTTCAAGGCTGTCCATCACCTCGCCCCCTCCTACCTCACCTCCCTTCTCTCCTTCTACAGCCCACCCCGCACCCTCCACTCCTCTGCTGCTAATCTCCTCACCGTACCTCGTTCTTGCCTGTCCCGCCATCGACCCCCGGCCCACGTCATCTCCCGGGCCTGGAATGCCCTCCCTCTGCCCATCCGCCAAGCTAGCTCTCTTCCTCCCTTCAAGGCCCTACTGAGAGCTCACCTCCTCCAGGAGGCCTTCCCAGACTGAGCCCCTTCCTTCCTCTCCCCCTCGTGCCCCTCTCCATCTCCCCCATCTTACCTCCTTTCCTTCCCCACAGCACCTGTATATATGTATATATGTTTGTACATATTTATTACTCCATTTATTTATTCTACTTGTACATATCTATTCTAATTATTTTATTTTGTTAGTATGTTTGGTTTTGTTCTCTGTCTCCCGCTTTTAGACTGTGAACCCAATGTTGGGTAGGGACTGTCTCTATTTGTTGCCAATTTGTACTTCCCAAGCGCTTAGTACAGTGCTCTGCACATAGTAAGCGCTCAATAAATATGATTGATTGATTGATTGATTGTTCTATCATCATAGCATTGGTAAAATCTGCCCTTTCCTCTCCATCCAAACTGCTACCATGCTGATCCAAGCACTTATCATATCCTACCTTGACTAAGAAGCAGCGTGGCCAGTGGAAAGAGCACGGGCTTGGGAGTCAGAGGACATGTGTTCTAATCCTGGCTCCACCACTTGTCCGCTATGTGATCTTGGGCAAGCCACTTAACTTCTCTGTGCCTCAGTTACTTCATCTGAAAAATTGGGATTAAGTCTGTGAGCTGCATGTGGGACAACCTGATTACCTTGTATCTACCCCAGTGCTTAGAACATTGCTTGGCACATAGTAAGTGCTTAACAAATACCATTACTATCATTATTATTGACTAATGCATCTGCCTCCTCGCTGACCTCCCAGCCTCCTGTTTCTCCACACTCCAGTCCATACTGCACTCTGATGTGCAGATCATTTTTTTAACAAGAAATGCTCAGTCCATGTCCTCACACTCCTTGAGAACCTCCATTGGCTGCCTTACACCTCCACATCAAATAGACCCCTCCTTACCATTGGCTTTAAAGTACTCAATCAGCTTGTCCCATTCTACCTCACTACACTGCCCAGCCCACACCCTTCACTCCTCTATTGCCAATTTAGTCACTGTGCCCCAATCTCACCACCTACCCCTTTCCCACTTTCCCCCAGTAGCCTGGAACTCCCTCTCCCTACATATGCACCAGATTACCACTTTCCCCATCTTCAAAGCATTGTTAAGGTCACATCTCCCCCAGGAGGCCTTCCCTGATTAAGCCCTATTTCCCTAGCTCCCTCTCCCTTCTGAGTCATCTATGCACTTTTAGGCATTCAATATTTGCCCCACGCTCAACCCCCCAGCAGTTATGCACATATCATCATCAATCATGTTTATTGAGCGCTTACTGTGTGCAGAGCACTGTACTAAGCACTTGGAAAGTACAAGTTGGCAACATATACAGACAGTCCCTACCCAACAGTGGGCTCACAGTCTAAAGGGGGAGACAGAGAACAAAACCAAACATACTAACAAAATAAAATAAATAGAATAGATATGTACAAATAAAATAAATAATTAAATAGAGTAACAAATATGTACAAACATATATACATATATACAGGTGCTGTGGGGATGGAAAGGAGGTAAGAACAGAGAGTATTTGGTGACATATTATGGGTGGAATAAGAGAGATGAGTGGAGCACAATGCTAAGATTTTGGCTTGTGAGACAAGAAGGATAGTGCTGCTATGTGCGGTGATGGGAAGGTTAGGGGGAGGACAAGGTTTGAGTGGAAAGATGAGTTCTGTTTTGGACATTAATCATATTTATTGAACACTTATTGTGTGGAAAGCACTGTACTAAATCTAGGGAGATTAGAATAGAGCAGAAGCCAACAGATTTGTTGAGAAAAAATCCATTGCTTACCTTAGAGAGGGCTGTATCCATGTAGTGAAGGGGATGGAGGCCAGATTAGAGGAGATCAAAGAGAGAATTGGAAGTGGAGATAGCGGCTGTAAACAATTCTCTCAAGAAGTATTAAGAGGAATGGTTGGAGGGAGGTGGGGCAGAGAGAGCTGTGGGGTCAAGGGATTTTCTTTCCTTTTTTCGGATAGGGGATACATAGGCATGTTTTTAAGCTATGGGGCAGAAGCCATTGGAAAATGAATGGTTGAAGATGGCCACCAAGAAGGGAAAGAAGGATGGGGCGGGTGTTTTAATAAGGAATAAAGGGATGGGGTCAGAAGCACAGGTGGAGGAGGTAGATGTAGAGAGGAGGAGAACCATCTCTTCCAGAATTCCTGCAGGGAATGTAGAGAGAGTTGAAGAATATGGAGAGTTGCTAGGATTAGAGAGGAGCAGGGAAGAATTTGGAGAGATCCCATCTGATTATTTCAATTTTGTTGTAAGTATGTGGCCAGGTCATTAAGGGAAGGAGATGGTGGGGATGGGACGACAGGAGGCTTGAGAAGCTGGAACAGCTGTCAGCAGTGAGTGTGAGAATGAAAGAGGGAAGGAAAAGTATTGTCAAGTAGAGGTGAGGATGAATCGAAGGTAAGAATGAATGTAAAGTGGACAAGGTCAGATAAATGTCTGGATTTCCACCAACAGTGTTCTGCAGCTGGCCTGGAATGCCCTCCCTCCTCACATATGCCAAACCAGCTCTTTTCCCCTCTTCAAAGACCTACTGAGAGCTCACTTCCTCCAGGGAGCCTTCCCAGACTAAGCCCCCCTTTGCCTCTGCTCCTCCTCCCCTCCCCACCACCCCTATTCCCTCCCTCTGCTCTAACCCCTTTCCTGCCCCGCAGCACTTGTGTATATTTGTACATATTTATTACTCTATTTACTTTATTAATTATGTGTATAGATATATAATTCTATGTATCTATTTTGATGCTATAGATGCCTGCCTACTTGTTTTGTTTTGTTGTCTGTCTCCCCCTTCTAGACTGTGAGCCCATTATTGGGTAGGGATTGTCTCTATCTGTCGCCGAATTGTATTTTCCCAGGGTTTAGTACGGTGCTCTGCACAAAGTAAGTTCTCAATAAATATGATTGAATGAATGAATGAATGAATGAGCACAAGAGTGGAGGAAGTGTACTGTGGAGGTGATCCAGGGTTGTGAATTAGTTGTATGAGGTCAGCAGAGGGATGGAGGACAGGGGAGCAAGGGGATTGAGTTCAGTGGAGAGAGCATGGATTTGTGCGTCGAAAAGACAGTGTGGGTATGGAGACCAAATGGGATTGGATGGTTGTAGCATATAGGAGGGGACCAAAAGAATGGAGGTCTCTGTGGGGGAATAGGAAACATTTGCAGGGAGTGGGTGTATGGAAAAGAGAGCAGGTGAGGAGGTTGTGGTCTGATAGAGGAATTTCAGAATTGGTTAGGGTAGAGATTGTACAGTGACTGGATATTCTAAGGTCAAGTGTGTGCCCAAGCTGGTCAGTGGCAGAGGTGGGGTGGAGCAAGAAGAGGTCATTGAAGCAGAGGAGTGAGAGGAGGTGGACAGTGGAAGGGTCACTGGGGATATCCACCTGGATATTGAAGTCTCCAAGATCAATGTAGGGATGGAGAATCAATCAATTGCATTTATTGAGCACTTTCTGTGTTCAGAGGATTGTAATTAGCACTTGGGAGAGTACTATGTAACAGAATCGGTAGACACATTCCCTGCCCACAGTGAGTTCGCTATCTAAAGGGGGAGACAGACATTAATATAAATAAATAAATTATGGATAGGTAAATAAGCACTACAGGGCTGTGGGAGAGGTGAACAAAGTGTGCAAATCCAAGTGCAAAGGTGACACTGAAGGGAGTAGGAGAAAAGGAAATGAAGGCCTAGTCAGGGAAGACTTCCCAGAAGAGATTGTCCATCTGCCTCCACATCACACAGAAACTCCTTATCATTGGCTTTAAAATGCTCAGTGAGCTCACCCCATTTGATCTCACCTCACTGACCTCCTATGACAGGGCTGCCTGCAAGCTTCACTCCTGTAAGCACCAGTTTACTCGCTGTGCCCTAATCTCATCTATCTTGCCACTGACCCCTTCTTTTCTTCACCTTCCTCTTTCTCCTGTGTCATGTATGCACTTGTGTCTGTTCCCTTTGGGCATTTGATAATCACCCCACCCTCAACCCCACAGCATTTATACACGTATCTTCAAATTATACTCATAAATTATGTGTCTGTTTTCCTTTCTATACTGTAAATTCGTTGTAGGCAGGGAACAAATCTGCTAACTCTGTTGCATTGTACTCTCCCAAGCACTTAGTACAGTGCCCTGGACAGTAGTAAGTGCTCAAAAAATACCATTGACGAATTGCCAAATCTGGCTCTGCCTAGCACTTGCTGTGTGAACTTGGACATCACTTAATGTCTCCAGTCCTCAGTTGTCTCATCTGTAAAATGGAAATTCAATACCCTATGTGGGTCAGGGACTGTGTTTGACAGTCATCCTGTATCTTCCCCAGCACTTAGAACAGTACTTTTCACTCATGTATAATTGTGTATTTGTGTTTATCTCTTATATTAGACTGCACTTTATTTATAAATACTTACCCCTCCTAGTAAGATGTTGTACTTGCAATGAGCATGTAGTACATACTTTTGTTTTGGTAAATGATTTACCACTGTTTGCTTACATCCAGCAAGTAAAGAAAGAGAAACAGGTCTTTCTGTTGCTTTGACCTTGTAATATTTGAAAAACATCTTTGTTAAAAATTTAGAGTACTTTGTATGATCTCTTATGGTTTAAAAGTCTAATCAATAGTACATTTATCACTTTAACCAAACATTCCAATCACACATTGTTTACAGTATCTCCCCAATCTGCAAACACAGAATTAACTTCAGCTGTGCTCCTGAAGTGGAATCATATGTCCTCAATCATTTCATTACCTAACACTTCTCAAATAGAACTTTTTAGGAAGTTTCATTAAACAATATATATGTATATATGTTTTACTCCACTCTTAGAATTAAGGAAAATATTTAAAATGCCAACAAATAACCTGGACTTTAATTTTATCTAAAGTTATTTGAGAAGGCATTGTCTCCCTTAAAGATTAGCCTGAAAGAAGTTAAAGAATAAACTCACTGAGAACACTTGCAAAATTGCATTTATATGAATACTAATGAGTACATAGAAACAATAAATTGAGGGACAATCCTAAAGATGTTATTAATACTGCAGCTTTCCATTTAATGTAAGAGTGATTGGTACAATGCTCTGTATAGTCTTAAGTGCTCATTAAATACCAGTTATTACCAAAGAGAAGTGACCAAATATTGCTCAATTTGTAGGAGCTTAACACTGCACAAATGTGAATCTATAATAATCCCTGCATTTATAATTTTACAAAGTAAGATGTTATTTTCAGTAATTCAAAGGAAAACCTGTCATCAGTGAGCCACTTTGGTGATGGGAGACAGACATGCTGGACAATAATTACAGAAAGGATCTCACAATTCATAAGGACCATCAGGAGCATAGTTCACAGCAGCCCTTCATTATTAAAGCATTCCATTCATTCAATAATATTTATTGAGTGCTTATTATGTGCAGAACACTATACTACCTCCCCAGCACTTAGAACAGTGCTTTGCACATAGCAAGCACTTAATAAATGCCATTATTATTATTATTATTATTACAAAGCACTAGGAAAGTACAATTCAGAGACAACACCTGCCCATAACGGGCTCAAAGTCTAGAAGGGGGGAGAGGGACATCAAAACAAGTAAACAGGCATCAGTATACATAGATAAAATTATAGGTATATTCATATATACATAAGTGCTGTAGGGTGGGAAGAGTGGGGTATAGCAAAGGGAGAGAGTAGAGGTGACGCAGAGGGGAGGGGAAGCTGAGGAAAAAGAGGGCTTAGTCTGGGAAGGCCTCTTGGAGGAGGCGAAACTTCAGTAAGACTTTGAAGGGGGAAGTGTGATTGTTTGGTGGATTTGAGAAGGGAGGCTGTTTCAGGTCAGAGGTAGGATGTGGGCCAGGGGTCGACAGCGGGACAGGCGAGAACGAGGCACAGTGAGGACGTTAGTGGCAGAGGAGCAGAGTGTGCGGTCTAGGCTGTAGAAGGAGAGAAGGGAGGTGAGGTAGGAGGGGGCAAGGTGATGGAGAGCTTTGAAGCCAATAGTGAGAAGTTTTTGTTTGATACGGAGGTTGATAGGCAACCACTGGAGATTTTGGAGAAGGGGGGTGACATGCCCAGAATGTTTCTGTAGAAAGATAGCCCGGGCAGCAGAGTTTTTTTCATTGTAAGTCTGGAGTAAGTGACACATTGGTGTAAGGGATATATGTAGGCAAGAAAATTGCATGGAGGGTGAGGAGTGCTTATTAAATCAGTATGACTTGTGCTGTAACCTCCCAAGCACTTAGTACAGTGCTCTTTGCACAGTAAGTGCTCAATAAATATGACTCATTGACTTCTAGGTCTCATTAAAATCACATCAAAACCCTTATTTCCCCTACTCCCTCTCCCTCCTGTTTCACCTATGCACTTCAATCTGTACCCTTTAAGCACTTAATATTTACACCAACATCATCTCTACAGAACTTATATACATATCTGTAATTTATTCTAATGTTTTTCTCTCCTTTTCCCTCTCTCCCTATGCTTTAAACTCCTTGTGGATATGGAATGTGTCTACCAACTCTATTGTGCTGTACTTTCCCAAACTCTTAATCAGAAAGTCATGGGTTCTAATCCTGGCTCCTCCACTTGTCTGCTGTGCAACCTTGGGCAAATCACTTCACTTCTCTGTGCCTCAGTTACCTCATCTGTAAAATGGGTTTTGAGATTGTGAGCCCCATGTGGGACAGGGACTGAGTCCAACCTGATTTGCTTGTATCCACCCAGAGCTTAGTACAGTGCCTGGCACACAGTAAGCACTCAAGAAATACCATAATTAAATGCTTGGTATAGTGCTTTGCTCACAGTAAGTGCTCAATAAATATGACTGACTGAATGAATGAATGCTCTGAACACAGTAAGTGTTCAAAAAATACAAATGATTGATTGATAATACCATTGATTGACTGATTGGAGGCAGACTGTGTCCTGATAACCATTTGTGAGGAGGTGGATGGGAAACCACAGGTGGTTCTTGAGGAGTGGGGAAACAGGGACTGAATGTTTTCTGTAAAAAAAAAATGATCCAGGTAGTAGAATGAAGCATGGACTGGAGTGGGGAGAGACAGGAGACAGGCAGGTCAGTAAGGAGGCTGATGGTAATCAAGTTGCAGTAGGATAAATGCTTGGAATAATAATAATGATGGATTAAGATGTAAGAGTTTGGATGAAAAAGAAAGGGCAGATATTAGCGATGTTGCGAAGGCTGAACAGACGGGATTTAGTGACAGACTGAATATGCAGGTGAATGAGAGAGATTAGTTGAGAATAACTCAAGCATAGTGAAGCATAGTGAGGTTGTCTACAGCAACGGAAAAGTCAGGGGAAGGACAGAGTTTAGGTGCAAAGATAAGGAATTCTGTTTTAGACAGGTTAAGTTTGAGTAGAGATGTCCTGAAGCAAATGAGAGACTGCAGAAAAGGAGAGACATCAGAGCTGGAGATGTAGATTCGGGAATCATCCACATAGAGATGAGGTAGTTGAAGGCATTTGAGGGAATGGGTGTATAGGTGGAGTGGGTATAGATGCAGAATAGAAGGGGACCTAGAACTGAACCTTGCGGGACTCCCACTGTTAGAGGAAGGGAGGCAATGGAGGAGCCTGCAAAAGACACTGAAAATGAGCTACCAGAGAGATAGGAGGAGAACCAGGAGAGGACAGGAGCACTGAAGCTGAGGTTGGATAATGTTTCCAGGAGAAGGGGGTGGTCGACAGCGTTGTGGGCAACTGAGAGGTGAAGGAGAGTGCTCTCCTGGGGAGAGTTCTGGTCTGTCATTTATGAAGGGAGATGAGTTCCAGGCCAGAGGGAGGATGTGGATAATGGGTCAACTGAGAGATGGAAAAGATTAAGATACATACAGGGTGGTGTTACAGAAGCGAAGTGTGCCATCATTTACCACAGTCATCCCAACATTACGGTTTAGATTAGGTAGTTCTTCTTGGAGAGGTAGGTGTTTGAGGACAAACTTGCAATGCAGTACATGCATTGCAAATTATCTCTAGGCTTGCAATGCAGCATTTACTTCAGAATGAATTCAAAATAATCTTCCCAGAAGCAGCAAAAATCTGTACCTCATTCTCATCTCCCAGCTGCTGGCCCTTATTCATAATAATAATAATAATGATGATGATGGCATTTATTAAGCGCTTACTATGTGCAAAACACTGTTCTAAGCGCTGGGGAGGTTACAAGGTGATTGTGTTGTCCCACGGGGGGCTCACAGTTGGGTTTTTTTAATCCCCATTTTACAGATGAGGTAACTGAAGCACAGAGAAGTAAGTGACTTGCCCAAAGTCACACAGCTGACAATCGGTGGAGCCGGGATATGAACCCATGACCTCTGACTCCAAAGCCTGTGTTCTTTCCACTGAGCCACGCTGCTTCATGCCTCCATCCTGCTCGGAGGTCTGCCAGATTCATGCCCAATTGCTATGTACCCTTGAACAAGTCACCTGACCTCAATTTTCTCATCTATTAAATGGGAACTGAATACCTGTTCTCCTCCACTGCCTCCCATCCTCTATCCCCTCCCTCGTAGACCATGAGGCCTCATGTGGAATAGGGACTGTGCTGATCTGCACTGAGAAGCAGCGTGGCTTAGTGGAAAAATCACGGGCTTTGGAGTCAGAAGTCACTGGTTCAAATCCCAGCTCCGCCAATTGTCAGCTGTGTGACTTTGGGTAAGTCACTTGACTTCTCTGGGCTTCAGTTACCTCATCTGTAAAATGGGGATTAAGACTGTGAGCCCCCCGTGGAACAACCTGATCACCTAGTAATCTCCCCAGAGCTTAGAACAGTGTTTTGCACATAGTAGGCCCTTAATAAATGCCATTATTATTATTATATGATTATATTATAGCTAGCCTAGTTTAGCACAGTGCTCAGCACATAGTGAATGCTTAATAAATATCATTATTATTACCACAGCTTTTCCCATCTTTCTGAAATTATATCTCCAGGGCACTTTCCCCAATTTCTAATCTCCTCACTTGATTAGAGTTGATCCCAACTTCCACTTAGTACTTATAATAATAATACTAATGACATTTGTTAAGCGCTTACTATGTGTAAAACACTGTTCTAAGTGCTGAGGAGGATACAAGGTGATCAGGTTGTCCCACGTGGGGCTCGCAGTCTTAATCCCCATTTTCCAGATGAGGGAACTGAGGCCCAGAGAAGTTAAGTGTCTTGCCCAAAGTCACACAACTGACAAGTGGTGGAGTCAGGATTTGAACCCATGACCTCTGACTCCAAAGCCCGTGCTCTTTCCACTGAGCCACGCTGCTTCTCTATACTTATACTGTACTTATGCATAACCTAAGCACTTACAACCTCCATAACCCCCATACTCCTTCATATTTGTAATTTTATGTGTCTCGCCTATTAGAATGTAAATAATAATGATAATAATAATTACTATGACTATGGTATTTGTTAAGCATTTACTATATGCCAAGCACTACTAAGTTCTGGGGTACATCCAGTTGTTTCTTCAGAAATTCCGTCACACTGTACCTAGACAGGCTCACGATGCCTGAAGAACGGTCCCTAACTCCGCGATCGTGTTCTAGCCCAAAATGCAAAATGAAAACATCAATCAATCAGTCAGTCATATTTATTGAGCCATTTCTGTGTGCAGGGCCCTGCACTAAGCGCTTGGGAGAGTACAACACCACAATATAATAGACACATTCCCTGCCCAAACTAGTTTACGTGTGTTCTGGGAAAACTGATTGTATTGGACTCCCGGAGGGGATTAAGGTCACATCTCTTTCAGAGGCCTTCTCCAATTAAGCCGTCTTTTCTCTGGCTCCTTCTCCCTTCTACGACATCTATAAACTCAGACACTGTGACCTTTGGTCATTTGATATTCGCCCCACCCTCAACCCTGCAGCACTTATGTACTTATCTTTAGATTACATATTATAAATTATTTATTTATACTAATGCCTGTCTCCTACTCTGGATTGTTAGCTTGTTGTGGGCAGGGAACATGTTTGGCAACTCTTCTGTACTGTACTCTCCCAAGCACTTAGTACAGTGCTCTGTACCTAGTAAGTGCTCGATAAATACCACTGATGATGGTGACGGTGATGATGATGGTATCAGGAAAATCAGTAAAACCCTTCTTTTGTTTATCGGGCAGCAGTATATAATAACAATAATAATGGTATTTGTTTAGCACTTACTATGTGTCAAGCACCACACTAAGCACTGGGGTAGAAGCAAGACAATCAGGTTGGACACAGTCTCTGTGCCACGCTCACGGTCTAAGTCTGGTAGGTTAACCAGGATTTGTTAATCCATTACCAAGGCTCTGATCTGGTAAAGTATTTATTAGTAGCTTTTTCTGCCAGCTTGCTATTTCTCTATGAAGGTACTAATCCATCCAATATTTGGAATTGGAGCCAAAAGTCTTGATGGACAATTTAACAATATTTTGTGCTTATTGATGGAATCCATTTCAGCTCAGGTAGCACATACTCCAGTTACATAGTCCCCTATCCCTCAGTCACCGCACATCTCCTGTTCTTATCATCAAATACATTTTTGTTTAGTAATATTCCTTGCAGTTATTTTAGTGATAACATCCTATCTTGAATGGACATGACAGATGACATCAGGTCTCTACTGTAAATTTTCCTTCCGTCAAAGGTTAGACATGGTTTTAGCTAAACTGATGTGGGTAAGTACCGTGCAACTCTTTGTTTTCCCAAATCCGAATATGCTGTTAAATTGTTTGTAGATTTAGCCATTATTGGTATGCTCTTCTAGACTGTGAGCCTGCTGTTGGGTAGGGACTGTCTCTATATGTTGCCAACTTGTACTTCCCAAGTGCTTAGTACAGTGCTCTGCACACAGTAAGCGCTCAATAAATACGATTGAATGAATGAATGAATGAATAGTCATGTGCCTCATGGTTATCTCGTTCTAAGTAGGAGGGAGAACAGGTATTGAATCCCCATTTTGCAGATGAGGGAACTGAGGCACAGAGAACTTAAATGAGTTGACCAAGGTCACACAGTAGTTAAGTGGTAGAGTCACGTTTAGAACCCAGGGACTCTGACCCCTGGGTCCATGCTCCTTCCACTAGGCCATGCTGCTGTTTCCTTAAGGGAGTGGGATCTGCCTACTTAATGCATTGTACTTTTCCTGTATATATGTTTGTACATATTTATTACTCTATTTATTTTACTTGTACATATCAATTCTATTTATTTTATTTTGTTAATATGTTTGGTTTTGTTTTCTGTCTCCCCCTTCTAGACTGTGAGCCCACTGTTGGGTAGGGACTGTCTCTGTATGTTGCCAACTTGCACTTCCCAAGCTCTTAGTACAGTGCTCTCCACACAGTAAGCGCTCAATAAATACAATTGATTGATTGATTCCAAGCACTTAGAACAGTGTTCTACACACACTTAAGTGCCTGACAAAGCCGAGTGGCCTTGTGGAAATTACGAGACCTGGGTCCTAATCCTAATGACCTTCGGCATAAGCTTCTAACTTCTCTGTGCCTAAATTTTCTCATCTGTAAACTTCAGCACGGTTCTCCCTTCAATTAGACCATCATCCCCATATGGGATAGGGACCATATGCAACCGGATCATTTTTGATCTGCTCCGTACTTAAGTAGTAATTGGCATATATTATTCACTTAACAAACACCACTAGTATTACAAGTGCTTTTGATTACAGAGTTGTCTAATGAGGCTGGAGTTGACCTTCAGATCTTTTCTACTTCTATGCTCCTGTATAAGACCTTCTGACTGTGCCTTGTTCTCACCTGTCCCACCATTGACCCCTGGTCCACGTCCTACCTCTGGCCTGGAATGCCCTCCCTCCTCACATCCACCAAACTAGCACTCTACCCCCCTTCAAAGCCCTACTGAAAGCTCACCTCCTCCAGGAGGCCTCCCCAACCTGAGCCACTCTTTTCCTCTGCTCCTCCTCCCCTATCGTCCTGACTCCCTCCCTCTGCTCTTCCCCCCTGCCCCACAGCACTTGTGTATATTTGTACATATTTACTATTCATTCATTCATTCAATCGTATTTATTGAGCACTTACTGTGTGCAGAGCACTGTACTAAGCGCTTGGGAAGTACAAGTTGGCAACATATAGAGACAGTCCCTACCCAACAGCGGGCTCACAGTCTACATTCACAGTCTACAGTCACATTTCAGAGGGGATGTTCCCTCTGAGAACAAAATGCAAAGACCTATATATCGATGTCAATTGCATTCATTGAGCGCTTACTGTGGGCACAGCACGGTACGAGAGAACAATATAACAGACACATTCCCTGCCCACAATGAGCATACAGTCTAGAGGGGGAGACAGACATGAATATAAATAAATAAATTACGGACATGTACATAAGTGCTGTGGGGCTGGGAGGGGGATGATGAATAGAAGGGAGAGAAAGAAAAGGAACAGAGGACTGGGGAAGGCTTCTTGGAGGAGATTTATTTACTTTATTAATGATGTGCATAGATCTATAATTCTATTTATTTATATTGATGCCTGTTTAGTTGTTTTGTTATCTGCCTCCCCCTTTCATTCATTCAATTGTATTTATTGAGCACTTACTGTGTGCAGAACACTGTACTAAATGCTTACCCTTTCTAGACTGTGAGCCCGTTGGTGGGTAGGGATTGTCTCTATCTGTTTCCGAATTGTACTTTCCAAGCGCTTAGTCCAGTGCTCTGCACACAGTAAGCTCTCAATAAATACGATTGATGATGATGATGAATTGAATGAATGATTGTGAATTGCCTTCAGCTGCTAAAATTGAGGGGGAGAAGAAATTAGAGAAGAAGGCTCCAATCGACTTGATGGGGGTTCATTTCTAAGCCTTCCACCCTGGCTGGCATCTGGTCAGCAGTTGATCGAAGCCTCCCTCCACCCACGACGACCTGAAGGTGTCAAAACACAGGCTTGGGGATCAGAGGTCGTGGGTTCTAATCCCAACTCTGCCACATGTCAGCTGTGTGACTTTGGGCAAGTCACTTAATAATAATAATAATCATTATCATAATAATAATAATAATAATGGCATTTATTAAGAGCTTACTATGTGCAAGGCACTGTTCTAAGCGCCGGGGGTATACAAGGTGATCAGGTTGTCCCACAGGGGGCTCACAGTCTTCATCCCCATTTTACAGGTGAGGTAACTGAGGCCCAGAGAAGTTAAGTGACTTGCCCGAGGTTACACAGCTGACAACTGGCAGAGCCGGGATTCTAACCCATGACCTCTGACTCCAAAGTCCGTGCTCCTTCCATTGAGCCACGCTGCTTCTCTAACTTCTCTGTGCTTCAGTTCCCTCATCCGGGAAAGGGGAATTGAGACTGTGAGCCCTACGTGGGACAACTTGATTACCTTGTATCTACCCCAGCGCTTAGAACAGTGCTTGGCACATAGTAAGCACTTAACAAATACCATTATTATTACTACTATTTTAAGGCACGGTGGAGTAAAAGCCACTTATCAGCTGTGTGACTTTGGGCAAATCACTTAACTTCTCTGTGTCTCAGTGACCTCATCTGTAAAATGGGGATTAAGGTTGTGGGCCCCACGTGGGACAACCTGATCACCCTGTATCTACCCCAGTGCTTAGAATAGTGCTTGGCACATAGTGCCTAACAAATACCATTATTATTATTACTATTTTAAGGCGCGGTGGAGTAATGGCCACTTATCGGCCGTGTGAGTTTAGGGAAGTCACAACTTCTCTGTGCCTCAGTTCCCTCATCTGTAAAATGGGGATTAAGACTGTGAGCCCCATGTGGGACAACCTGATCACCTATATCTACCCCAGTGCTTAGAACAGTGCTCGGCACATCATAAGCGCTTAACAAATGCCATTATTATTATTACTATTTTAAGGCGCAGTGGAATAAAGGCCACTAGCATGGCTCAGTGGAAAGAGCACGGGCTTTGGAGTCAGAGGTCATGGGTTCAAATTCTGGCTCTGCCACTTGTCAGCTGTGTGACTTTGGGCAAATCACTTAACTTCTCTGTGCCTCAGTTCCCTCATCAGAAAATGCGGATTAAGACTGTGAGCTCCACGTCGGACAACCTGATCACCCTGTATCTACCCCAATGCTTAGAACAGTGCTCAGCACATAGTAAGCACTTAACAAATGCCATTATTATTATTACTATTTTAAGGTGTGGTGGAGTAAAGGCCACTTATCAGCTGTGTGACTTTGGGCAAGTCATTTCACTTCTCTGGGCCTCAGTTCCCTCATCTGTAAAATGGGGATTAAGACTGTGAGCTCCACGTGGGACAACCTGATCACCCTGTATCTACCCCAGAGCTTAGAACAGTGCTCAGCACATAGTAAGCGCTTAACAAATGCCATTATTATTATTACTATTTTAAGGTGCGGTGGAGTAAAGGCCACTTATCAGCTGTGTGACTTTGGGCAAGTCATTTCACTTCTCTGGGCCTCAGTTCCCTCATCTGTAAAATGGGGATTAAGACTGTGAGCCCCATGTGGGACAACCTGATCACCCTGTATTCTACCCCAGAGCTTAGAACAGTGCTTGGCACACAGTAAGCGCTTAACAAATGCCATCATTATCGTTATTATTTTAAGGCGCGGTGAAGTAATTCTTTAATTCTATTTGTTCCGACGATTTTGACACCTGTCTACATGTTTCGTTTTGTTGTCTGTCTCCCCCTTCTAGACTGTCAGCCCGTTGTTGGCTCCCCGTCTCCATCCCCCCCGTCTTACCTCCTTCCCTTTCCCACAGCACCTGTATATATGTATATATAATAATAATAATGGCATTTATTAAGCACTTATTATGTGCAAAGCACTGTTCTAAGCGCTGGGGAGGTTACAAGGTGATCAGGTTGTCCCACAGGGGGCTCACAGACTTCATCCCCATTTTACAGATGAGGGAACTGAGGCTCAGAGAAGTGAAGTGACTTGCCCAAAGTCCCACAGCTGACACCTGGCGGAGGCGGAATTTGAACCCACGACCTCTGACTCCAAAGCCCGGGCTCTTTCCATTGAGCCACGCTGCTTCTCTCATATGTTTGTACATATTTATTACTCTATTTATTAATTCATGTATTTTACTTGTACATATCTATTCTATTTATTTTATTCTGTTAATATATTTGGTTTTGTTGTCTGTCTCCCCCTTCTAGACTGTGAGCCCACTGTTGGGTAGGGACTGTCTCTATATGTTGCCAACTTGTACTTCCCAAGCGCTTAGTACATTCATTCATTCAATCGTATTTATTGAGCGCTTACTGTGTGCAGGGAACTGTACTAAGCGCTTGGGGAGGAACAAGTTGGCAACATATAGAGACGGTCCCTACCCAACAGTGGGCTCACAGTCTAGAAGGAGGAGACAGAGAATAAAACCAAACGCACTAACAAAATAAAATAAATAGAATAGATATGTACAAATAAAATAGAGTAATAAATATGTACAAACATATGTACATATAGACAGGTGCTGTGGGGAGGGGAAGGAGGTAAGATGCGGGGGGATGGAGAGGGGGACGAGGGGGAGAGGAAGGAAGGGGCTCAGTCTGGGAAGGCCTTCTGGAGGAGGTGAGCTCTCAGTAGGGCCTTGAATCAATCAATCGCATTTATTGGGCGCTTACTGTGTGCAGAGCACTGTACTAAGCGCTTGGGAAGTACAAGTTGGAAGGGAGGAACAGTGCTCTGCACACAGTAAGCGCTCAATCAATCAATCGTATTTATTGGGCGCTTACTGTGTGCAGAGCACTGTAGTAAGCGCTTGGGAAGTACAAGTTGGAAGGGAGGAACAGTGCTCTGCACACAGTAAGCGCTCAATCAATCAATCGTATTTATTGGGCGCTTACTGTGTGCAGAGCACTGTAATAAGCGCTTGGGAAGTACAAGTTGGAAGGGAGGAACAGTGCTCTGCACACAGTAAGTGCACAATCAATCGTATTTATTGAGCGCTTACTGTGTGCAGAGCACTGTACTAAGCGCTTGGGAAGTACAAGTTGGAAGGGAGGAACAGTGCTCTGCACACAGTAAGCGCTCAATCAATCAATCGTATTTATTGGGCGCTTACTGTGTGCAGAGCACTGTACTAAGCGCTTGGGAAGTACAAGTTGGAACAGCGCTCTGCACACAGTAAGCGCTCAATCAATCAATCGTATTTATTGGGCGCTTACTGTGTGCAGAGCACTGTACTAAGCGCTTGGGAAGTACAAGTGTAAGTAAAATTAAAGCTATATGCACATCAGCTGCAACCAGACCCACACGCGCCCCAGACTGAGCCCCCGCCTTACCTCCTCCCCCTCCCCACAGCACCTGTATACACGTTTGTATCAATCAATCAATCAATCATATTTATTGAGCGCTTACTATGTTCAGAGCACCGTACTAAGCGCTTGGGAAGTACAAATTGGCAACCTATAGAGACAGTCCCTACCCAACAGTGGGCTCACAGTCTAAAAGGGGGAGACAGAGAACAAAACCAAACATACTAACAAAATAAAATAGAATAGATATGTACAAGTAAAAGAAATAGAGTAATAAATATGTACATATATACAGGCAATGTGGGGAAGGGAAGGAGGTAAGATGGGGGGATGGAGAGGGGGACGAGGGGGAGAGGAAGGAAGGGGCTCAGTCTGGGAAGGCCTCCTGGAGGAGGTTTGTACGTATTTATTACTCTCTTTATTTATTTTATTTTGTTAATATGTTCCTTTTCGCCGTCCGTCCGACTGACAGATTGGGGGGCCGTCTGTTTTTGCTGCCGACTTGGCCTTCCCAAGCGCTTAGTCCAGCGCCCCTTCCCCCGTAGGCGCTCAATAAATACGATCGATTGATTAATGATTGATTGACTCAGGGGTCCCGCCCAGCCGCGCGGGCGGAAGTCGCCGCTCCGCGTCCTGCGGAAGGGTGGGAGGGCAGCGCGGGACGGTTGCCTGGGCAACCGCGGGCCCTGTGACTCCGTTTCCCCGCCTTAAAGCGCAGTTTGCGCGCCGCGGCCTAGTTTTCCCGGAGCCCCTGCAGGGAGGGAAGATGGCGACGGGGCCGCAGGCCGCCTCCGTGGACCTGGTCATCGGGTGGTGCATCTTCGGCCTCTTATTGCTGGTAGGAGGCGTTTATTTGATCCTATTTATTGAGCGCTTAATGGGCGCTGGGCACTGTACTGAGCGCCTGGGAAGTCCAAGTGGGCCACAAAAAAGGGACGGTCCCCACCCAGCAACACCGGCCTCCCAATCTAGAAGGGGGGAGGAGACAGACTTCAGGGACCGTCTCTCTATGTTGCCAACTTGTACTTCCCAAGCGCTTAGTACAGTGCTCTGCACACAGTAAGCGCTCAATAAATACGATTGATTGATTGATTCAGCAGAGCCCTGTCGTTCATTCAGTCGTATTTATTGAGCGCTTACAGGGCGCTGAACACTGTACTAAGCGCTTGGGAAGTCTAGTCTTTTAGTCTTCTAGACTGCGAGCCCACTGTTGGGTAGGGACTGTCTCTCTATGTTGCCAACTTGGACTTCCCAATCAATCAATCAATCAATCAATCGTATTTATTGAGCAGTTACTATGTGCAGAGCACTGTACTAAGCGCTTGGGAAGTACAAATTGGCAACACATAGAGACAGTCCCTACCCAACAGTGGGCTCACAGTCTAAAAGACTGTGCTTGTCCCAAGCGCTTAGTACAGTGCTCTGCACACAGTAAGCGCTCAATAAATACGACTGATTGATTTTAAATAATGCTTCGTCAGTCATTCAGTCGTATTTATCGAGCGCTTACTGGGCGCTGAACACTGTACTAAGCGCTTGGGAAGTCTAGTCTTTTCATCTTCTAGACTGTGAGCCCACTGTTGGGTAGGGACTGTCTCTATATGTTGCCAACTTGGACTTCCCAAGCGCTTAGTACAGTGCTCTGCACACAGTAAGCGCTCAATAAATACGACTGATTGATTTTAAATAATGCTTCGTCAGTCATTCAGTCGTATTTATCGAGCGCTTACTGGGCGCTGAACACTGTACTAAGCGCTTGGGAAGTCTAGTCTTTTCATCTTCTAGACTGTGAGCCCACTGTTGGGTAGGGACTGTCTCTATATGTTGCCAACTTGGACTTCCCAAGCGCTTAGTACAGTGCTCTGCACACAGTAAGCGCTCAATAAATACGACTGATTGATTTTAAATAATGCTTCGTCAGTCATTCAGTCGTATTTATCGAGCGCTTACTGGGCGCTGAACACTGTACTAAGCGCTTGGGAAGTCTAGTCTTTTCGTCTTCTAGACTGTGAGCCCACTGTTGGGTAGGGACTGTCTCTCTATGTCGCCAACTTGTTCCTCCCCAAGCGCTTAGTACAGTTCCCTGCACACAGTAAGCGCTCAATAAATACGACTGATTGATTTTAAATGATGCTTCGTCAGTCATTCAGTCGTATTTATTGAGCGCTCACTGGGCGCTGAACACTGTACTGAGCGCTTGGGAAGTCTAGTCTTTTAGTCTTCTAATAATAATGACATTTATTAAGCGCTTACTATGTGCAGAGCACTGTTCTAAGCGCTGGGGAATTGACAAGGTGATCAGGTTGTCCCCCGTGGGGCTCACAGTGTTAATCCCCATTTTACAGACGAGGTAACTGAGGCCCAGAGAAGTTAAGTGACTTGCCCAAAGTCACACAGCTGACGAGTGGTGGAGCCGGGATTTGAACCCATATCCTCTGACTCCAAAGCCCGGGCTCTTTCCACTGACCCATGCTGCTTCTAGACTGCGAGCCACTGTTGGGTAGGGACCGTCTCTCTATGTTGCCAATTTGGACTTCCCAAGCGCTTAGTACAGTGCTCTGCACACAGTTAGCGCTCAATAAATACGATTGATTGATTTTAAATGATGCTTGGTCAGTCATTCAGTCGTATTTATAGAGCGCTTACTGGGCGCTGAACACTGTACTAAGCACTTGGGAAGTCTAGTCTTTTAGTCTCTAGACTGCGAGCCCACTGTTGGGTAGGGACTGTCTATGTTGCCAACTTGGACTTCCCAAGCGCTTAGTACAGTGCTCTAGCACCCAGTAAGCGCTCAATAAATATGATTGATTGATTGTAAATGATGCTTAGTCATTCAGTCGTATTTATCGAGCGCTTACTGGGCGCTGAACACTGTACTGAGCGCTTGGGAAGGCTAGTCTTTTAGTCTTCTAGACTGTGAGCCCACTGTGGGGTAGGGACTGTCTCTCTATGTTGCCAACTTGGACTTCCCAAGCGCTTAGTACAGTGCTCTGCACACAGTAAGCGCTCAATAAATACGACTGATTGATTTTAAATAATGCTTCGTCAGTCATTCAGTCGTATTTATCGAGCGCTCACTGGGCACTGAGCACTGTAGTAAGCACTTGGGAGGTCTAGTCTTTTAGTCTTCTAGACTGTGAGCCCACTGTTGGGTAGGGACTGTCCCTCTATGTTGCCAACTTGGACTTCCCAAGCGCTTAGTACAGTGCTCCGCACACAGTAAGTGCTCAATAAATACAATTGATTGATTTTAAATGATGCTTGATCAGTCATTCAGTCATATTTATTGAGCGCTTACTGGGCGCTGAACACTGTACTGAGCGGTTGGGAAGTCTAGTCGTTTAGTCTTCTAGACTGCAAGCCCACAGTTGGGTAGGGACTGTCTCTATATGTTGCCAACTTGGACTTCCCAAGCGCTTAGTACAGTACTCTCCACACAGTAAGCACTCAATAAATATGATTGATTGATTGTAAATGATGCTTAATCATTCAGTCGTATTTATTGAGCGCTTACATGGCGCTGAACACTGTACTGAGCGCTTGGGAAGTCTAGTCTTTTAGTCTTCTAGACTGCGAGCCCACTATTGGGTAGGGACTGTCTCTCTATGTTGCCAACTTGGACTTCCCAAGCGCTTAGTACAGTGCTCTGCACACAGTAAGCGCTCAATAAATACGATTGATTGATTTTAAATGATGCTTGGTCAGTCATTCAGTCGTATTTATCGAGCGCTTACTGGGCGCTGAACACTGTACTAAGCACTTGGGAAGTCTAGTCTTTTAGTCTTCTAGACTGCGAGCCCACAGTTGGGTAGGGACTGTCTCTCTATGTTGCCAACTTGGACTTCCCAAGCGCTTAGTACAGTGCTCTGCACACAGTAAGCGCTCAATAAATACGGTTGATTGATTTTAAATGATGCTTGGTCTGTCATTCAGTCGTATTTATCGAGCGCTCACTGGGCGCTGAACACTGTACTGAGCGCTTGGGAAGTCTAGTCTTTTAGTCTTCTAGACTGCGAGCCCACTGTGGGGTAGGGACTGTCTCTCTATGTTGCCAACTGGGACTTCCCAAGCGCTTAGTACAGTGCTCTGCACACAGTAAGCGCTCAATAAATACGATTGATTGATTTTAAATGATGCTTGGTCAGTCATTCAGTCGTATTTATCGAGCGCTCACTGGGCGCTGAACACTGTACTGAGCGCTTGGGAAGTCTAGTCTTTTAGTCTTCTAGACTGCGAGCCCACTGGGTAGGGACTGTCTCTGTATGTTGCCAACTTGTACTTCTCAAGCGCTTAGTACAGTGCTCTGCACACAGTAAGCGCTCAATAAATACGATTGATTGATTTTAAACGGTACTTGGTCAGTCACTCATTGTCGTATTTATTGAGCACTTACTGGGCGCTGAACACTGTACTGAGCGCTTGGGAAGTACAAGTTGGCAACAGAGACGGTCCCTACCCAACGACGGGCTCCCAATCTAGAGCAATCTAGTCTTTTAAACGATATTTGGTCAGTCATTCATTCAGTCGTATTTATTGAGCGCTTACTGTGTGCTGAACACTGTACTGAGCGCTTGGGAAGTACAAGTTGGCAACAGAGATGGTCCCTACCCAACATCAGGCTTCCAATCTAGAAGGGGGAGGAGACAGACTTCAGCAGAGCCCTGTCGTTCATTCAGTCGTATTTATTGAGCACTTACTGTGTGCTGAACACTGTACTGAGCGCTTGGGAAGTACAAGTCGGCAACAGAGACGGTCCCTACCCGACAACGGGCTCCCAATCTAGAGCAGTCTAGTCTTTTAAATGATACTTGGTCACTCAGTTATTCAGTCGTATTTATTGAGCGCTTACTGAGCACTGTAGTAAGCACTTGGGAGGTCTAGTCTTTTAGTCTTCTAGACTGCGAGCCCACTGTTGGGTAGGGACTGTCTCTCTATGTTGCCAACTTGTACTTCCCAAGCGCTTAGTACAGTGCTCTGCACACAGTAAGCACTCAATAAATACGATTGATTTTAAATGATGCTTGGTCAGTCATTGTCGTATTTATTGAGCGCTTACTGGGCGCTGAACACTGTACTAAGCACTTGGGAAGTCTAGTCTTTTAGTCTTCTAGACTGCGAGCCCACTGTTGGGTAGGGACTGTCTCTATGTTGCCAACTGGGACTTCCCAAGCGCTTAGTACAGTGCTCTGCACACAGTAAGCGCTCAATAAATATGACTGATTGATTGTAAATAATGCTTAGTCATTCAGTCATATTTATTGAGCGCTTACAGGGCGCTGAACACTGTACTAAGCACTTGGGAAGTCTAGTCTTTTAGTCTTCTAGACTGTGAGCCCACTGTTGGGTAGGGACTGTCTCTCTATGTTGCCAACTTGGACTTCCCAAGCGCTTAGTACAGTGCTCTGCACACAGTAAGCGCTCAATAAATACGATTGATTGATTTTAAATGATGCTTGGTCATTCAGTCGTATTGAGCTCTTACTGCATGCAGAGCACTGTACTGAGCGCTTGGGAAGTACAAGTCGGCAACAGACAGACGGTCCCTACCCAACGACGGGCTCCCAGTCTAGAGCAGTCTAGTCTTTTAAACGATACTTGGTCAGTCAGTCATTCAGTCGTGTTTATTGAGCCCTTACTGGGCGCTGAACACTGTACTAAGCACTTGGGAAGTCTAGTCTTTTAGTCTTCTAGACTGTGAGCCCACTGTGGGGTAGGGACTGTCTCTCTATGTTGCCAACTTGGACTTCCCAAGTGCTTAGTACAGTGCTCTGCACACAGTAAGCGCTCAATAAATACGATGGATTGATTTTAAATGATACTTGGTCAGTCATTCATTGTCGTATTTATTGAGTGCTTACTGGGCGCTGAACACTGTACTGAGCGCTTGGGAAGTACAATTCGGCAACAGACAGAGACGGTCCCTACCCAACGATGGGCTCCCAATCTAGAACAGTCTAGTCTTCTTTTAAACGATACTTAGTCATTCAGTCGTATTTATTGAGCGGTTACTGGGCACTGAACACTGTACTGAGCGCTTTGGAAGTACAAATCGGCAACAGAGACGGTCCCTACCCAACGACGGGCTCCCAATCTAGAGCAGTCTAGCCTTTTAAATGATACTTGGTCAGTCATTCATTGTATTTATTGAGCACTTACTGGGCGCTGAGCACTGTACTGAGCGCTTGGGAAGTCCAAGTCGGCCACAAAAAAGGGACGGTCCCTACCCAGCAACGGGCCCCCAATGTAGAGCAGTCTAGTCTTTTAAACGATATTTGGTCAGTCAGTCATTCAGTCGTATTTATTGAGAAGCAGCGTGGCTCAGTGGAAAAGAGCCCGGGCTTTGGAGTCAGAGGTCATGGGTTCAAATTCCGGCTCCACCACTTGTCAGCTGTGTGACTTTGGGCAAGTCACTTCACTTCTCTGGTCCTCAGTGACCTCATCTGTAAAATGGGGATGAAGACTGTGAGCCCCCCCCCTGGGACAAACCGATCACCTTGTAACCTCTCCAGCGCTTAGAACAGTGCTTGGCACATAGTAAGCGCTTAATACATGCTATAAAAAACAACAACAACAGGGACGGTCCCTACCTAACACCGGCCTCCCAATCTGGAAGGGGGAGGAGACAGACTTCAGCAGAGCCCTGTCGTTCGTTCAGTAGTATTTATTGAGCGCTTACTGGGCGCTGAACACTGTACTGAGCGCTTGGGAAGTACAAGTCGGCAACAGAGACGGTCCCTACCCAACAACGGGCTCCCAATCTAGAGCAGTCTAGTCTTTTAAACGATACTTGGTCAGTAATTCATTGTCGTATTTATTGAGCGCTTACTGGGCGCTGGACACTGTACTAAGCGCTTGGGAAGTCCAAGTCGGCAACAGAGACGGTCCCTACCCAACACCAGGCTTCCAATCTAGAAGGGGTAGGAGACAGACTTCAGCAGAGCCCTGTCGTTCATTCAGTCGTATTTATTGAACCCTTCTTGGGCGCTGAACACTGTACTGAGCGCTTGGGATGTACAAGTCGGCAACAGAGATGGTCCCTACCCAACAATGGGCTCCCAATCTAGAGCAGCCTAGTCTTTTAAACGATACTTGGTCAGTCAGTCATTCAGTCTTGTTTATTGAGCACTTACTGGGCGCTGAACACTGTACTAAGCGCTTGGGAAGTCTAGTCTTTTAGTCTTCTAGACTGTGAGCCCACTGTGGGGTAGGGACTGTCTATGTTGCCAACTTGTACTTCCCAAGCGCTTAATACAGTGCTCTGAACACAGTAAGTGCTCAATAAATACGATTGATTGATTTTAAACGATACTTGGTCAGTCATTCATTGTCGTATTTATTGAGTGCTTACTGGGCGCTGAACACTGTACTGAGCGCTTGGGAAGTACAAGTCGGCAACAGGCAGACGGTCCCTACCCAACGACGGGCCCCCAATGTAGAGCAGTCTAGTCCTTTAAACGATACTTGGTCAGTCGTTCATTGTCGTGTTTATTGAGCCCTTACTGGGCGCTGAACACTGTACTGAGCGCTTGGGAAGTACAAGTCGGCAACAGAGACGGTCCCTCCCCAACACCGGCCGCCCAATCTAGAGCAGTCTAGTCTTTTAAATGATACTTGGTCAGTCATTCATTCAGTCATATTTATTGAGCCCTTACTGGGCGCTGAACACTGTACTAAATGCTTGGGAAGTACAAGTCGGCAACAGAGAAGGTACCTACCTAACACAGGCCTCCCAATCTAGAAGGGGGAGGAGACAGACTTCAGCAGAGCCCTGTCTCGTATTTATTGAGCACTTACTGTGCACTGAACACTGTACTGAGCGCTTGGGAAGTACAAGTCGGCAACAGAGACAGTCCCTACCCAACACCGGCCTCCCAATCTAGAAGGGGGGAGGAGACAGACTTCAGCAGAGCCCTGTCGTTCATTCAGTCGTATTGATTGAGCCCTTACTGGGCGCTGAACACTGTACTGAGCGCTTGGGAAGTACAAGTCGGCAACAGAGACGGTCCCTACCCGACAACGGGCTCCCAATCTAGAGCAGTCTAGCCTTTTAAACGATACTTGGTCACTCAGTCATTCAGTCGCATTTATTGAGCACTTGCTGGGCGCTGAAAACTGTACTAACCGCTTGGGAAGTCTATTCTTTTAGTCTTCTAGATTGTGAGCCCACTGTTGGGTAGGGACTGTCTCTATATGTTGCCAACTTGTACTTCCCAAGCGCTTAGTACAGTGCTCTGCACACAGTAAGCGCTCAATAAATAGGATTGATTGATTTTAAATACTTGGTCAGTCATTCATTGTCATATTTATTGGGCACTTACTGGGCGCTGAACGCTGTACTGAGCACTTGGGAAGTACAAGTCGGCAACAGAGACGGTCCCTTCCCAACAACGGGCTCCCAATCTAGAGCAGTCTAGTCTTTTAAACAATACTTGGTAAGTCATTCATTCAGTCGTATTTATTGAGCGCTTACTGGGCGCTGAGCACTGTACTGAGCGCTTGGGAAGTACAAGTCGGCAACAGGGACGGTCCCTACCCAACGACGGGCTCCCAATCTACAGCAGTCTAGCCTTTTAAACGATTTGGTCAGTTAGTCATTCATTCGGTCTTATTTATTGAGCCCTTACTGGGCGCTGAACACTATACTAAGCGCTTGGGAAGTACAACTTGGCAACAGAGACGGTTCCTACCCAACGACGGGCTCCCAATCTAGAGCAGTCTAGCCTTTTAAACGATACTTGGTCAGTCAGTCATTCAATCGTATTTATTGAGCCCTTACTGAGCACTGGACACTGTACTAAGCGCTTGGGAAGTACAAGTTGGCAACAGACAGAGATGGTCGCTACCCAACACCGGGCTCCCAATCTAGAAGGAGGAGGAGACAGACTTCAGCAGAGCCCTGTCATTCATTCATTCAATCGTATTTATTTATTTAATGGAATTTATTAATCACTTACTATGTGAGAAGCACTGTTCTTAGCGCTGGGGAGGTTACAAGGTGATCAGGTTGTCCCACGTGGGGCTCACAGTCTTCATCCCCATTTTCCAGATGAGGTCACCGAGGCCCAGAGAAGTGAAGTGGCTTGCCCAAAGTCCCACAGCTGACAGGTGGCGGAGCCGGGATTTAAACCTGTGACCTCTGACTCCAAAGCCTGGGCTCTTTCCACTGAGCCACGCTTGAGCGCTTACTGTGTGCTGAGCACTTGACTAAGCGCTCGGGAAGTCCAATTTGGCAAGAAAGAGAGACCACCCCTCCTCCGGCCTGCAGGCCTTGCCCCGGTGCCCAGGGAGCCCGGCCGCGGCCTCCAGGGGCTCACACTCTCACATACACGTTGCGGAGTTGGGCGGGATGTGCTTAGCCTGTAGCCAATAGCCTCAAGTGGACTCTACCCTGTTTCTCTTTTTTTTCCCTTATAATAATGTAAATAATAATAATAGCATTTATTAAGCGCTTACTATGTGCAAAGCACTGTTCTAAGCGCTGGGGAGGTTACACGGTGATCAGGTTGTCCCACGGGGGGCTCACAGTCTTCATCCCCATTTTACAGATGAGGTCACTGAGGTCCAGAGAAGTTAGTGACTTTGCCAAAGTCACACTGCTGAGCCCGCTATCGCATAGGGACCGTCTCTATATAATAATGATAGCATTTATTAAGGGCTTACTATGTGCAAAGCATATGTTACCACCTTGTACTTCCCAAGCGCTTAGTACAGTGCTCTGCACACAGTAAGTGCTCAATAAATACGATTGAATGAATGAATTGGTGGAGCTGGGATTTGAACCCATGACCCTTCCACCTCTCCCTGCCAAACTCCTGCCTAAATACCGTGTCCTTGCCTGAAGTAGGACGAACTAGAACTTCTAGGCTGTAAGCCCGTTGGTGGGTAGGGACCGGCTCTATCTGTTGCCAAATTGTACTTTCCTATCAATCAATCAATCAATCATATTTATTGAGCGCTTACTGTGTGCAGAGCACTGTACTAAGCGCTTGGGAAGTACAAGTTGGCAGCATATAGAGACAGTCCCTACCCAACAGTGGGTTCACAGTCTAAAAGGGGGAGACAGAGAACAAAACCAAACATACTAACAAAATCAAATAAATAGAATAGATATGCACAAATAAAATAGAGTAATAAATATGTACAAACATATATACATATATACAGGTGCTGTGGGGAAGGGAAGGAGGTAAGATGGGGAGGATGGAGAGGGGAACTGCACACAGTAAGCGCTCAATAAATACTATTGAATGAATTTTGGGCAGGGGGAGCGCCTGCCAGTTCTGTTGCAGTGTACTCTCCCAAGCGCCGAATTGCACTTTCCAAGCGTTTAGTAAAGTGCTCTGCACACTGTAAGCGCTCAGTAAATATGAATGAATGACAGTGCTCTGCTGAAGTCTTTCTCCTTCCCCTTCTAGACTGTGAGCTAGTTGTTGGGCAGGGATTGTCTCTACTTGTTGCTGAATTGTACTTTCCAAGCACTTAGTACAGTGCTCTGCACACAGTAAGCGCTCAATAAATACGATTGAATGAATTTTGGGCAGGGGGAGGGTCTGCCAGCTCTGTTGCAGTGTACTTTCCAAGCGCTTAATACAGTGCTCTGCATACAGTAAGCGCTCAGTAAATACGATTGAATGAATGACAGTGCCCTGCTGAAATCTGTCTCCTCCCCCTTTTAGACCGTGAGCCCGTTGTTGGGCAGGGATTGTCCCTACTTGTTGCTGAATTGTACTTTCCAAGCGCTTAGTACAGTGCTCTGCACGCAGTTAACGCTCAATAAGTACAATTGAATGATTGAATGCATATAGCAAGTGCTCAGTAAATAGCATTGAGAGGGTGGTGGGATGGAGGGGGAGAGGGGAAGTTGGCACGATCGTTTTGGGGCCTGTTTGCCCACGGGGATTCCCAATGCTCGCATACCTACTTCCACTGCAGCCCCTTTTCATTCTTAGTCATATTTATTGAGCACCCAACTGTGTGCGGAGCACTGTACTAAGTGCTTGGGAAGTGCAATACAGCAATAAAAAGTGACACTCCCTGCCCACAATGAGCTCAAAGTCTGGGGGTGGGGGCGGGGGGAGACAGACATCAATACAGAAACAGGCATCAGTATAAATAAATAAAATTACAGATATTTACCTAAGTGCTGGCATGTACAGCCATATATATATGTTTGTACATATTTATTACTCCATTTATTTTACTTGTACATATCTATTCTATTTATTTTATTTTGTTAGTATGTTTGGTTTTGTTCTCTGTCTCCCCCTTTTAGACTGTGAGCCCACTGTTGGGTAGGGACTGTCTCTATATGTTGCCATCTTGTACTTCCCAAGCGCTTAGTACAGTGCCCTGCTTACAGTAAGCGCTCAATAAATACGATTGATTGATCGATCGATGTACTTTTAATAGAGGTACTCCATCGTGGTTTCATACCGAAGTAACTGGTTGACTTGTTAGCTCTCATGACCTGGATGGCATGTCTAGCACCTGTTTAGTGAGTCTTTTATCGTTAAATACAGGTCATGGGTGCCACTTATTCAGATCGTCCTGAATTCCCCTAACATTTCAATTTCCTTTCCAGTGTGTAGGATATCCTAAGATAGTTTTGGAAGTCTGAACTCTTTTTCCCTTTTTTAAAAAAACAAAACGAAAATGCCAACGTAAACTCATTGGATTTATTTCTGTCAGGCTTTGGAATTAGTTTTAGACCCTGGGATGATGTGTGCACAATAGGGCTTGCAGGGAAGTTGAAACTTGGCTTGCAGTTGTCAAGATGTGTTTACTCAACTGTGTGGTTGTTGTCATGTGACTTCCGTATAATTCATTTCTTAGTTTCACTTTGGTTCTGAAGACTTTTTTAAAGGAAAAGCTCTGACTTTGTATTGTACAATGAGTTTATTGGTAAACTAATAGTGAATAAAATATCCTGAGATTACTTCTGGCAGTGAATCATTGAGGTATCATGTTAAAGTGCTTTAAAAGATCTGCTTGTGAGGTCTCCGTTAGGTAAATAGCCTAGCATTTTAGGATTAGGTTTGCTGCTATTTTCTAACTCAGGGTTGGGTTACTTGTGCGATATGGAAAAAGCCAAACATAGTGTAAAGTTAATATGTTGATGAAATATTAGACGTAGCTGCTAGTGTTGAGGAGATAGGAAGAAAAGTGAGAAGCAGCATGACCTAGCAGAAAGAACACAATAATAATAATGGTATTAAGTGCTTACTATGTGCAAAGCACTGTTCTAAGCACTGGGGAGGTTACAAGGTGATCAGTTTGTCCCATGGGAGCGGGGGCGGGGGGGGGGGGGTCACAGTTTTAATCCCCATTTTACAGATGAGGTAACTGAGGCCCAAAGAAATTAAATGATTTGCCCAAAGTCACACAGCTGACAGTTGGTGGAGCTGGGATTTGAACCCATGACCTCTGACTCCAAAGCCCATGCTCTTTCCACTGAGCCACGCTGCCTGGGAGTCAGGTCCTGGGCTTTAATTCTAGTGCTGCCACTTTTGTTGTGTGAGGTTTTGGACAAGTCACTTCTCTGTGCCTGTTCTCTCATCTGTGGAATGGGGATTAACTCAGAGTCCCATGTGGGACATGATTGTGTCCATCCTGATTTTCCCCAGTGCTTACTACAGTGCCTGGCAGATAGTGAGCACATAACAAGCACAGTTTAAAAAAAAAAAAGTGGAATAAGGTTGACAACTGTCAATTGCAGCTGGCGGCAAATTAGTTGTACCAGATGTACTCTGCAGTACCTTTGGGAAATCAAGGAAAACAATGAACCCCTCTCTAGTGGACTTCCAATTCTCAAGTGCAATTAATGGTACTTCAACAGTACTTTTCTGGCTTTGTTTCAGGGATCAAATGAAGAGCTGTGTTTAAATCTGGGCAATATGTTCAACTCACTTCCTGACATCAATTTTATTCCTGGATTAGGACAACATAGTAGTTCGTTTAGACTAATTGGAGACCAGAAACAGTTTGAAACTACTAATAGTGACATTTTGCAAGATCATAATCGTCATCATCATCAATCGTATTTATTGAGCGCTTACTATGTGCAGAGCACTGTACTAAGCGCTTGGGAAGTACAAATTGGCAACATATAGAGACAGTCCCTCCCCAACAGTGGGCTCACAGTCTAAAAGGGGGAGACAGAGAACAAAACCAAACATACTAACAAAATAAAATAAATAAAATAGATATGTACAAATAAAATAAATAAATAAATAGAGTAATAAATATGTACAAACATATACATATATACAGGTGCTGTGGGGAAGGGAAGGAGGTAAGATGGGGGGGATGGAGAGGGGGACAAGGGGGAGAGGAAGGAAGGGGCTCAGATCATTAATCAGGAATTTTGACTCCTAATGTTAATTGTCTAGATGACTGGCACTAAGGAAGACATTTAGTATATGGTCTGTGGCATTGTTTCTAATCAAAGCATAGGAAATAGTTTTAAATATGTGTTTCTGGGGGCCTATAGTTTGTTTGTTTTTTAATTTCAGGCAATTTTAGCCTTCTGCTGGGTGTATGTTCGTAAATACCAGAGTCGACGAGAAAGTGAAGTGGTCTCTACTATCACAGCTATTTTTGCTTTGGCGATTGCACTCATCACGTCAGCACTTCTACCTGTGGATATATTTTTGGTGTCTTATATGAAAAATCAAAATGGTACTTTTAAAGTAAGTAACACTCTAATGTTTTGGGATTTTGCCTTTTTGGATGTCTTTGCCTTTTTGTTAATAAGCTTTTTGAGAGGCAGCATAGCCTGATGGGTAGAGCACAGGTCTAGGAGTCAGTGGACCTGGGTTCTAATCCAGACTCTGCCACTTGCCTGTTGGACCATCTTGTGCTGATTCCTCATCTGTAAAATGGGGATAAATTACCTGTTCTTCGTACTACAAAGCCTGCGGGCCCCATGTGCGATAGTGGCATGTGGGTACCTGATTAACTTCTATCTCTCCCAGCACTTAATACTGCACTTGGTACTTAATAAGTCCTTAACAAATATAAATGTTGTTGGTGCTACCTATCATTATTGCCAAATAATTCCACCTAATGGATGAACTTTTTAGGTGAAAATTGCAAACAAAGGTCATAATATTGAACTTATTCTAGTAGTAAAATTTATTTTTTTCAAAACATCATGCCTTCTGTATTTTAAATAAACCTAGGGATCTTTTTTCCGCCCTCTGAGTTAATCAGTAGGAGCTGTGAAATCAACTATATGAATGTAGAATGGACCCTTAGAGTTCATCACAGACTCCAGGCATTTGTTACAGTTAAGGAAGCTTGGTTAAGTAAACAAAATGCTGTAATATATTTTTGACTTGAATCCTCTTCAGAATGTAATGGCATCAAGATAGACTAAAGCCATCTGTGCAAAGTGCAGGACATGTGATCAATTGTGGCACCAGAGTCCCTTCCCTTTTGGGTAGTTATGCCCAGGAGATAGTGACACTGGAAATGCACCAGCTTTTTATGCTCTTAAAATATCCTAATACACATACCTCACATTTTGTCTGCAGCAAGCAGTTCACGGAGCAAGGGTGAATTCTGACTTCTACTGTGGGTTAGCATCCCCAGCTCCCTAGTCCCAAATTATCTTGAACAAGGGTTATAGGTTTCACCAGAGGCCCAGACTCTGTTGCTTCCAGTTAACTGTCTCCTTACCCTTATAGCTCTTGGCCCCTAGCTAACTGGTTTTTGTTTTTTGTATTCTTTTCGATCTCCTCCAGAAGAAGTTTGGAATGGTGAGAACTTGCAGGAATGGAGATCTGGGTTGATCTGGAAGTAGATCAGATTTGCAAACTGGACTTCTTTTATTGAGAGAGGGGGAAAAGACACTCACAAAGTAGTGACAAACTGGGATTTTTAGGTTTCAAAGTTAGGAGTCATTTAGGTCCTTCAGTGGCACTGCCAAGCAGGAGAAACTTCTTCCCTTCCTGGCTTTACCTCAGCTCAATTCCGAATCCCCTTCCATACTCTATAGCAGCCTTTCCCGTGGAGAACTCATTCCCTTTCATGACTTCAACTACCATCTTTATATGGATGATTTCCAAATCTACATCTCCAGCCCTGATCTCTCTTTCTGTGCAGTCGAATATTTCCTCCTGCCTTGAGGACATCTCTACCTGGATGCTCTGCTGTCACCTCAAACTTAACATGTCCAAAACCAAACTCCTCATCATCTTCCCCTGCCAAATCCTGTCCTCCCCTTAACTTTCCCATTACTATAGACAGCACCACCATTCTCCCTATTTCACAAGCCCATAAACTTGGCATTATCCTCTACTCATGTCTTTCAACCCACATATTGAATCTGTCACCAGATCTTGTCAGTTCAGACTTCACAGCATCGCTAAAATTTGCCCTTTCTGCTTCACCCAGTTACTGCACTTATTCTATCCCACTTTAGTTATTCATTCAGTCATCATCATCATCATCATCAATCGTACTTATTGAGCGCTTACTATGTGCAGAGCACTGTACTAAGCGCTTGGGAAGTACAAATTGGCAACATATAGAGACAGTCCCTACCCAACAGTGGGCTCACAGTCTAAAAGGGGGAGACAGAGAACAAAACCAAACATACTAACAAAATAAAATAAATAGGATAGATATGTACAAGTAAAATAAATAGAGTAATAAATATGTACAACCATATATACATATATACAGGTGCTATGGGGAAGGGAAGGAGGTAAAATGGGGGGGGTGGAGAGGGGGATGAGGGGGAGAGGAAGGAAGGGGCTCAGTCTGGGAAGGCCTCCTGGAGTAGGTGAGCCCTCAGCAGGGCCTCGAAGGGAGGAAGAGAGCTAGCTTGGCGGATGGGCAGAGGGAGGGCATTCCAGGCCCGGGGGATGACGTGGGCTGGGGGTCGATGGCGGGACAGGCAAGAACGAGGCACGGTGAGGAGATTAGCGCGGAGGAGCGGAGGGTGCGGGCTGGGCAGTAGAAAGAGAGAAGGGAGGTGAGGTAGGAGGGGGCGAGGTGATGGACAGCCTTGAAGCTCTCCATCAGTCGTATTCAGTCGTATTTATTGAGCACTTACTGTGTGCAGAGCACTGTACTAAGCACTTGGAAAGTACAATTCTGCAGAGACAACCCCTGCCCACACTGGGCTTACAGTCTATTGCCTCAGTGTCCTTGCTAGTTTCCCTGACTCTTGTCTCCCCCACTTTCAATCCATACTTCACTCTGCTGCCCATATCATTTTTGTACCAAGCCATTCAGTTTGTGTTTCTCCACTCCTCAAGAACCTCCAGGATTTGTCCATCCAGCTCCAGATCAAACTCATCCAATAGGCCTTAAAGTAGTCCATCACCTTGTCCCATCCTACCTTAGCTCTCTGATTACCTACTACAACCCAGGCCACTCTAATACCAACCTACTCACTGTGCTTCAGTCTTCACTGTCTTACCATGGACTTCTCCCCTGCGTTCATCCTCTGGCCTGGAACACCTTTGTTCTTCATATCTGATAGACAATTACTCTCCCTATTCAAAGCCTTTTTAAAAGCACATCTCTAAGAGTCCTACCCTAAGGCCTCATTTCCTCTTCTCCCACTCCCTTCTTTGTCACCCTTATGCGTGGATTTGCACTCTTTATACACCCCTCCTATGGTCCCACTACCCTTGTGTACATATCCATAATAATCCATATTAGTTGGTAACCCACCTCTAGATTCTAAGCTCATGGGCAGGAAACATGTCTGCCAACCCTGTTACATTGTTCTCACCCAAGTGCTTAGTACAGTGCTGTGCACAAAGTAAGTGCTCAATAAATACAGTTGATGGGTGGATCCCCAGTAGTTAAGGGCCAGAGGAGGTAGGATGCTTTCCTGCATCTTGACGGGGCATAGGTTCAAATTGCTGTTTCTGTGGAGGCTGGTGCAGAAGGAAACGTGTGACCGGTCAAAGCCTGTCATTTGCTTTCTGTCTGCAGATACTTGAGCTGTAAGGGAAACTCCTCTCCCAACCCCCACCGAGCCTGGTTTCCGTAACTGGGAATCCATCTTATGACTATGTACTATTTTCAACCAAAGTCGGCTTGTTATCTTTTTTGGCTGAACTGTTCTTCCACTTCTATTAGCTGAAGGAGCCTGAACCTGTCAGGGATTTCTGCAGCTTTGTTCCAGTCTGTTTCCTAAATGAAAGATCGTGTCTCCTGCCGTAAAATACACTTGAACCTTTTTGTTTTTTCCTTGGGTTGTACGTAACTCAGGTGGCAGAATTGTCACATTTCCTGTTATGGTCCCTTCTGAGAAATAAAGGGTTTCAGCATTGTATGTATAAAATGTAGGTACAGGAGCGTGAACTAGAAAGATATTCCATTGTAATTGCTGCATCTGAGCATGTTTAGTACAAAGGAGTCTGCTGTCAGCCTGACTATATTTAAGGGTATATTTTAAAAATAGAAAGCCATGTAAACATAATTATATAACTTCATGGCAGAAGAGCTAGGATTTTTCCTTCCTGGCTCACATCAAGGAAACTGCTTTATTTAAACTGAACATTCAGAAATAGACTGGAAAAGTAAATGTTGGAGCGTTCACATAGTAAGGTAAAATGCCTGTGTGTAAGCATTAAAAGTCAAGTTTCTAAGACTGTGCCAGTAATGTGAAAATGTAAGTGGCATGATGTGGCTTTAAATTCAGGCCAAAGTGTAGGATACCTTTAATGCGTGCACATTTAATGTTTTGGTCATAACATGAAACCTCTAATTTTTGAAATAAGGATTTGTATTTGGGACTCCCAGTATGACATGGATGTTGAGAATATTTTGTTCTTAACCTACATTAGTTTGATCATTCCAGTTGCATAGTTCCCCTATTTTGTTTTACTTTCATTTTAGGACATTTTATTCCTGTTGGTAAAATTGAATGTCTTAAAGTTCACATTTGCTACCAGGTAGAATAGTCCTGGGGGAGTGCCACTTTAAGCGATATTTGAAATAGATGCAAATTTTCCTTAGCTTAAAGAAAATTTCTGTTTTAACACATTTTCCAAGCATCCCTCTTCCGAAGCTTGTTATTAATAGGGGAAAATCCTGAGATGTCCATTTTGCTCCTATTCTTTTGCTATAGTCTTTAATAATCTAGCATCCTGGGTTGGCTGGGGAAAACTAAAAAACACAAAGCTTTTCTCATGGCCATACTAGAAAATATCTTCTCTCCCTCCCCCAACCTCTTTCACAATTGGCTAATTATTTTCTAATATTGATGCTCTGCCAGCTGCTTTCTAGAATAAGAGTCTTTGTAGCTCACTTTCTCCCAATTCCACACTTTGTAGCACCTTATTTGCTTATTCAGGGAAGTTAAATTCACCAGGGCAGCTATCTAAACTCCAAAGTTAAACTGAAAAGATGTTTTCCCAGGTTATTGGTAGCAATATCACCAGTTGCATGGTAAACAAAAGCATGAAAATGCTTAGGGTTACTTGTAGCTCTGAAACTTGTCACAGTCGTCTTCTTCTCCTCCTCCTCCTCCCCCTCCTCCCTTACCCCCTTCCCCTCCCCACAGCACTTGAATTTATTTGTACATATTTATTACTCTATTAATGAGGTGTATATAGCTATAATTCTATTTATTCTGATGGTATTGATACCTGTCTACATGTTTTGTTGTCTGTCTCCCCCTGGTAGACAGTGAGCCCATTGTTGGGTAGGGACCGTCTCTTATGTTGCCGACTTGTACTTCCCAAGTGCCTAGTACAGTGCTCTGCATGCAGTAAGCACTCAATAAATACTACTGAATGAATGAATGCAAAGCTTTCAAATGGAGAGAGCAATGAATATAATTCTGTCTTATCCCATGGTTTGGAAAGTAGGCTTTAAAAACTGCCTGTGAGCAATAACCATTTTAATTTGCAACGTGATTTCAATATGCTTGAAAAATGTGGCTTAAAGGGTAACATTTGGTCTTTGGGCTGCCTAGAATGTTGTCAACTTTTATAAAGATTAGGTACCCGAATTTAGAAGCCTTAGTAACTGTTGTCCTCCCTTTTGGCCAGGCCATGATATTGCCCAGAGTACTTAATAAAGGGCAGTAAAATTATTTTGAGCAAAGGTGCAGGAGTCCAAGTGAAAGCTGCTTATTCATTACTTAATCATTATATGCAAGGAGCAGTTAACTTGTACACCTCTATGTGTGTGAATATATGTGTATATGTGTGTGGGGGTATATGAATATGTGTGCATATATGTATATATGTGTCTATTTCATGTTTAATCTGTCCTTTACCAATTCTATCTACTCTGGTTTTTCATTCATTCGTATTGAGCGCTTACGGTGTGCAGAGCACTGTACTAAGCGCTTGGGAAGTACAGGTTGGCAACATATAGAGTTGGTCCTTACCCAACAATGGGCTCACTTCCTTTAACTTGGCCCACTTCAGCTTCATTTGTGGTTGATTGTGATATTTAAGTGCTAAACTCCAGGATAGCTAAAAAATGATCTGGTCATATATAGTCCCTGTCACACTTAAGAATCATCTATTAATATAGCCTTTCATGGCACAACCAGCTTTTGAAGGAGCATAACCCAGTTGTATCATGGTGCATGCCTGCATACTAAACACAGTTCTGGGACTTGAGATGTTAACTCTTTTTAATAATAATAATGATGGTATTAAGTGCTTACTATGTGCAAAGCACTGTTCTAAGTGCTGGGGAGGTTACAAGGTGATCAGGTTGTCCCATGGGGGGCTCGCAGTTTTAATCCCCATTTTACAGATGAGGTAACTGAGGCCCAGTGAAGTGACTTGCCCAAAGTCACACAGCTGACAGTTGGCAGAGCCAGAATTTGAACCCATGACCTCTTACCCAAAGCCCGTGCTCTTTCCACTGAGTCACACTGCTTCTCTGTGTATGTGTTCAAGGAGCACCCAAGGGCCTCTACAACATTCAATTTACAAGTCCCAATTTTGAGATCAGGGGCCTATAAAATATATTAAGGCTGAAAATTAGGATATATGAGAAGCCAATGTCATACACTAAAACTTTGACAGGAAGTACACCAAAAAACAAAAGGTTGAGTGTAATAATAATTCCTAGGGGTGGGGAAGTACTGAAGAAACTGTACTCATTTGTTTTGTTACTGCCACAATAATTGGGGAAGTTAAGATTTGTAATGGAGTCGCCTAGGAAACAATGGATATACCTGGGTTCTGAAACTACAGGCTTGTCTTTGCATTGAACAAGGTGGCACAACATAATGAAAAGGATGATTAAAAAAATAAAAAAACCCAAAATTTTAGCCGAAGTTCTAGCTGAAGTTTTTAACTTGAATTACAGACTTGAATTTTCTACTTTCATTTTTTATAGCCAGTTGTCTTAAGTCAACCAGGATAAAGAATTTAGAGATATGTAATATTTAATTTACTGATGTGTATTTTTCTTAAAAGATCTTATGCTCCAACATCTCAAATATTAAGTGGCACATTGATCAATCTGAATTTGGTCCTTCTAACTTCTGTTAGAGCTGTGTTTAAATACCTGTATTTAACAACTGTATTTTCTGATCAGTTATTTCTTTACAAACAGAGCTTGTTAAGTATATGCACATAAATTGGCTAGTTGAATGTGCCTTTGGGTAGTTTTGAAATGTATTAGACTAATGGACCATTGTAATGGTAGAAGGTAAAATAATAATGGCATTTATTAAGCGCTAACTATGTACAACTGTGTTATAAGCGCTGGGGAGGTTACAAGGTGATCAGGTTATCCCACGGGGGGCTCGCAGTCTTAATCCCCATTTTACAGATGAGGTAACTGAGGCTTAGAAAAGTTAAGTGACTTGCCCAAAGTCACACAGCCGACAGTTGGCAGAGCTGGAATTTGAACCCATGACCTCTGATTCCAAAACCCGTGCTCTTTCCACTGAGCCACGCTGCTTCAGCACAAGTCTGTCAGGAAACCTGATTCCAAGATCTGCTACTTGCCTAATGTTTGACCTTGGGCAAGGCAGTCACTGGGGGTAAAATAGATTGGTACCCAGTTTTATTACCTTGCATCTTCCTTAGTGCATATCCCATGTTAAGTGTTAAAGGCCATAAGACAAAATTCAGTCAACCATATTGAATGCTAAGTACTGTTCTGAATGTTAAGCACTGTGTGCAGACCATTTTACTAAGGACTTGTTAGACACATTCCCTGCCAACATGGAACTTATGGTCTAAAGGGATACACAGACATTAAAATAATAATGGATAAGAACATAAATGCTGTGGAGTGAATAAAGCATGATGCAGAAGGGTGATGAAATAGGGGAAATGAGGGCTTAATTGGGGAAGGCCTCTTAAATGTATTTTTTTTTAAATAAGGCTATAAAGATGGAGGAGTGTAGTGTTTTGTCATGTAAAGGGGAAGAAAGTTGCAGGACATTGTTGAGTGGTTGCTGGTGAGATAGATGAGACTGAGGTACAGTGAGTAGGTTTGTGTTAGAATGAAGTGAGTGTGCTAGGTTATCCTAGAAAATCAGCAAGATGAAATAGGTACTAAGATGATTTCTGTAAAGCCAAGGGTAAAGTGTTTCTCTGCAGAGGTGAGTGGGGAAACCACTGGAGGTTCTTGGAGTGGGGAAATATGGACTGAATTACTTTGTTTACAAAAATGATCTGGGCAGCAGAATGAATTATGGACTGGAGTGGGGAGAGACAGGAGTCGGAGTCAGCAAGGAAGCTGATGCAGTAGTTAAGGTTGGATAGGATAAGTACATGGATCATTGTGGTAGCAGTTTGGAGAGGAAAGGGTGGATTTTAGTGATGATGTGATAGTAAGACTGATAGGATTTGATGACAAATTGATTATGTGGGTTGAATGAGAGATGAGTCAAGGACAAAACCAAGCTTAAAGGCTTGTGCGACAAGGAAGATGGTGGTGCTGTCTACAGTGATGAGAGGGTCAAGGGGAGGACAACAGTGCTTGGCACATAGTAAGGACTTAATAAATACCATAGTAATAATAACAAAAGACAAAGGTTCTGGGGGAAAACGAGGTGTTTTCTTTGAATATGTTAAGTACAGTGGGTCATATTTATAGAGAACTAACTCTTGGGAGAGTACAGTGTAACAGTAAAAATGTTACTAGAAGGGAAGGTGGACATTAAATCAGACTAATAAGTGCCGTGGGGCTAGGAATGGGCTGAACATCAAAGTGCTTAGGGGTTACAGACCCAGTAGGAGGTTGAATAGAGGAAGTGAAGGATTTTGTCAGGGAAGGCATCTTGGAAGAAACCGGATTTTAATTGGGTTTTGGATGAGGAGAGTAGTGGTCTGTCAGTTGAAGTGGGGCAGAGAGAGTTTCAGGCCAGAGGGAGGAGGATGATAATAATTGCGGCATTTAAGTACTTAGTGTGTGCAAATCACTGGGTTAGATTCAAGACAATGAGATCCCTCTTTGGGTTGACAGTCTAAGTAGGCAGGAACACAGGCATGGAATCCCCATTTTGCAGTTGAAGGAACTGAGGGACAGAGAAGTGAAGTCACTTGCCCAAGGTCACACAGTTGGGTGATGGAGCCGGTATCAGAACCTCTGATTCCCAGGCCTGTGTTCTGTCCTGGGCCACACTGCTTCTCAGGAAGTGGGCAAGGGGTCCGTAGTGATACAGACAAGATCAAAATTAAATGAGTAGGTTGGTGTTAGATGAGTGGAAGGTATTGCTATTTTGCCAATTAATAAAATCCTTAAGAAAATTTGACCCCTAAGGCCTAGTGGAAGTCCATTAATGGAAAAGATGACTTTGTGAGACTCAAGTGGCTTACAGAAGGCTTTGCTGCTGTACACACTTTATTTGGAAATTATTTTTACCCCTCTTCCCCAGCATGGTGTAGTTTTTAAAGCCTTTACCTCAGAAGTAGTAATTCAAACACATCCTCGTGCAGTTCTTGGTGGTAAAACTGGGTACGTATTTTCATTGAATTTAAATTTTTAAAGTCAATTAATCTTTTACTGTATTGAGGAAACTTTGTTTTACTTTAGTGTTGACAAGCTATTCAGCTATTATGCTTGTTAAATTTGATTTTTTTTGTTCTAACAAATGTGATGTTTTTTTTTAATTGTTTTTTCTTTTTTTTAGGTCTGGGCTAATAGTAATGTTACAAGACAAATTGAGGACACAGTATTATATGGTTACTTCAGTAAGTACTTTAGAAAAAATTAAACTATGCTGTGTGGGCATGTTTATAGTAACATGAAAGTAAAGTGAAATGAAAACCCATAAGGCAAGGCAATATAAATTAGTAATGTATCCCTGTCATATGGTATAAATATATGAAAGGGGCCAATGCTAATTGTTAATTGGTTGCCACAAATGTATTTGCCTCAATCTGTGAGCAATTTGTGAATATATTCTAACTAAGATGCTTTATACGCTTAACCTCACCTCCTGCTCTTTATGGACTAAGTAGGCCTTCTGTGGCAGAAGAACAGTTCTTTTTTTAAAACTTTCTGAATGATTGAGAACTGAAATAATGACTGCTTATGTGAACACATTCTCAATTACTGTAGTTTTATGGTAAATTTGTAGCTGCCAAATTGTGGTCGTTTGAAAGCATGAGGATTCTTATCTGAATATTAAGGCTGGTGCAAAGTTCACTATTTTGTTTGAAAGGCTGATAGAATTTTGTGACTATGGTAAAAATTGCTTTGAAGCAGGAAATTGTGGCCAGATTTTTTAGTCAACAGGGCAGGAAGTTCATATTGGTTTCTAATTTGTATTTTGAGGGAGTTGTGTTTTGGAATAAATAACTGTCTCTTCAGATAAAGGAGCTATGAAAGTAGCAAAGACTGACTTCTCTGTTTCTGTTACCTCATCTGTAAAATGGGGATTAAGACTGTGAGCCCCATGTGGGACAACCTGATTATCTTGTATTTTTCCCAGCACTTAGAACAGTGCTTAGCACTTAGTAAGGGCATAACAAATACCATTTTTATTATTATTACAGAAACTTCAGGGTAGGAAATATTAAATGTCCCCCTAGACTGGGGAAGGCAGTGTTTTCAGATTATTGAAGCAAGATAATTCATTTCCACTGCAAAAAAAAAAAATTAGCCAAAAGCAATCAGGAAGTTTCCCAGGTTATTCAGCTAATGTAAGTCCTTTGGGCATACCTGTGGCAGCAGGGTGGCCTCATTCAGTCTGTCTAACATTCAGATGCTTCTTCCAAATTAAGTTACTAATGTGTAAAAATGTGGCAAGGTCAATCTAGTTAATAGTCATAGTTCTCTTTAGAGAACTGCAGTTGGAAGAGAAAGTTGGTCAGTTATCTACAGTCCTCTGCCAGAGTGTCCATTTGGTATGCTTTTTGGTTAAGATCTCTCAACTTTTTAAAAACATAGTTTTTTTTTCAAGAAATAATGTGATAGAAAAATTTAAGTAGTTGGTGATCATGTGCAGTTTAAGGGTATAATTTTTCTGTACACTTTCCCCATATGCAGATTTTTAAATGAATCAATCATATTTGAGGACTTATAATAGGCAAAGCACTGTACTAAATGCTTGGGAGAATAAAATATAACAAAATTAGCAGACACGTTCCCTGTTCATTGTGCGCTTTCAGTCAAACTCTTGACACAGCTATTCATTTGCTGGTAAATACATTTGCATTTATGGTTACATTTTTGAAAGGGTTTTTTTTTTTATGTGATAAGAAGCAGAAAGCTTTATATGAGTAGCCTGGCTTAGTGGTTAGAAAATAGGCCTGGGAGTCGGAAGGACCTGGGTTCTAATCCTTATTTTGCCGCATGTCTGCTGTGTGACCTTAGGCAAGCCACTTCTCTGTGCCGTAGTTACCTCATCTGTTAAAGGGGAATTCAAAGTGTGAGCTCATGTCAGGTAGGGGCTGTCCAACCTGATTAACCTGTATTCATTCATTCTTCCATATTTATGGAGCGCTTACTGTGTGCAGAGCACTGTCCTAAGTGCTTGAGAAAGTACAATACAGCATTGAGAAACAATCCCTGCCCATAGTAATAATAATAATGATGGTATTTATTAAGCGCTTACTATGTGCAAAGCACTGTTCTAAGCGCTGAATAATAATAATGGCATTTATTAAGCACTAAGTGCAAAGCACTGTTCTAAGCGCTGGGGAGATTACAAGGTGATCAGGTTTTCCCACGGGTGGGGGCTCACAGTCATAATCCCCATTTTACAGGTGAAGTAACTGAGGCACAGAGAAGTTAAGTGACTTGCCCGCAGTCACACAGCTGACAGTTGGTGGATTTGGGATTTGAACCCATGACTTCTGACTCCAAAGCCCGGGCTCTTTCCACTAAGCCATGTTGAGGCCCCCCACCCCATCACCCATCACCCAAACACCCCACACATCCAATCCGTCACCAAATCCTGCAAGTCTCACCTCCACAACCGCCAAGATCTGCCCTTTCCTCTCCATGCAAACTGCTACCTTGCTGGTTCAGTCTCTCATCCTGCCCCGACTGGATTACTGCATCAGCCTCCTCTCTGATCTCCCATGCTCCTGTCTCTCCCCACTTCAGTCTATACTTCACTCTGCTGCCTGGATCATCTTTGTGCAGAAATGCTCTGGGCATGTTACTCCCCTCCTCAAAAATCTCCAGTGACTGCCTGTCAACCTACGAATCAAGCAAAAACTCCTCACTCTCGGCTTCAAGGCTGTCCATCACCTCGCCCCCTCCTACCTCACCTCCCTTCTCTCTTTCTCCAGCCCAGCCCGCACCCTCCGCTCCTCTGCCACTAACCTCCTCACTTTACCTCGTTCTCACCTGTCCCGCCGTCGACCCCTGGCCCACGTCGTTCCCCTGGCCTGGAATGCCCTCTCTCCACACTTTCACCAAAGTAGCTCTCTTCCTCCCTTCAAAGCTCTACTGAGAGCTCAACTCCTCCAGGAGGCCTTCCCAGACTGAGCCCCCTTTTCCCTCTCCTCCTCCCCATCCCCCCTGCCTTACCTCCTTCCCTTCCCCACAGCACTTGTGTATATATGTATTTGTACAGATTTATTACTCTATTTATTTTATTTGTTGTACATATTTACTATTCCATTTATTTTGTTAATGATGTTCTTATAGCTTTAATTCTATTTGTTCTGATGATTTTGACACCTGTCTACATGTTTTGTCGTCTGTCTCCCCCCCCTTCTACACTGTGAGCCCGTTATCGGGTAGGGACCATCTCTAGTGCCGACTTGTACTTCCCAAGCATTTAGTACAGTGCTCTGCACACAGTAAGTGCTCAATAAATACAATTGAATGAATGAATGAGCTCACAGTTAGAGAAGCAGCATGGCTTAGTCAAAAGAATCCGAGCCTGGGAGTCAGTCATGGGTTCTAATTCCGACTCTGCCACTTGTCTGCTGTGTGACCTCGGGCAAGTCACTGCACTCCTGTGCCTCAGTTCCCTCATCTCTAAAATGGAGATTAAGACTGTTAGCCCCGTGTGGGACAGGCACTGTGTCCAACCCAGTTACCTTGTATCTACCTCAGTGCTTAGAACAGTGCTTGGCATAGTAAGTGCTTACAATTACCATTATTATAAATGCTGACCAAGTCTCCTTCACATACTTCAGTGGGAGATATGTTTTTTTCAATCACTTTTGTGAGCAAGCTTTTTGACTACCAGTAAGATTGAAGGCATTGAGTAGTTAGGGGAAACTCTAAGCAGCCCTCCTAAAATCACATCTCCTCCAAAATGTGTACTTTCCCTCCCTTCTTTATTGTGTAAGCTTGAATTTGTAACCTCTTAAGCACTTTACATTCACGCACCCTCTAAGCACATGATATTCACCCCTTTCTCAGCCATATAATAATAATAATAATGATGATGGCATTTATTAAGCACTTACTATATGCAAAGCACTGCTCTAAGCTTAGGGGAGGTTATAAAATGATCAGATTGTCCCATGTGGGGCTCACAGTCTTCACCCCTGTTTTACAGATGAGGGAACTGAGGCCCTGAGAAGTTAAGTGACTTACCCGAAGTCACACAGCTGACAAGTGGTGGAGCCGGAATTTGAACCCATGACCTTTGACTCCAAAGCCCGTTCTCTTTCCACTGAGCCACTACCCTTTTATTATGGTGCTTGATAAGCACTTACTATGTGCCAAGCATAGTTACTAAGCACTCGGGTAGATACAGGTAATCAGACTGGACACTTTGAGTAGGATTTAATCCTTATTTTTCAGTTGAGTAAACGAGGTACTCTGTCACTTCCCTTATGGCAATTTATTTTAATGTCTGTCTTTCCTGTGAGAAGTTCCTCATGGGCAGGGATCATTTGCCTACCAAATCTGTTGTATTGAACTCCCACAAGCATTCAGCAGTGCCTGGTATACAGTACATAGAAATATTGTTTAAGGAGTCCATTTTGAAACTTTGAAATTCCATTTTATAATTAACTTTAATGCTGTAATGTAGAATTACCTCCAGGTGGTGGTAGAGTTTTATAAAAAGAGTGAAAAAATTCTTACTAAGAGTTTGTTCAGGGATTTGTGCCAATTTTTCTACAAATTATTTGAACATTCTAAGTGTAAATGCACAGAGGATGGAAGCGGAATAACCAATTCTTGGGAAATTCCTCTTGGAGGAATAAGTGATCAATTAAAAGCATCCCTTTAGGCAACTGGTGCTGTTCCAAGAGCTGGGTTAGAAATTTTCTTTTTTTTCTTTCCTAGGCATTAGGTCAAACCACAGTGCTTTCTGTGTGTGGCATCATAGCTATTTAAAACAAACACAAAAGATACTGTAAAAAAAATCACTCATGCAAATAAGTTGAAAAAGCTATCTGCTCAGACTATTCAAATTCAAGGCATGGCAAAACAAAAGCTGTTCCATTTACTCTGGATTGATTCTTTGGCAGCAAGAAATATTATATATTTCTCAGTTCAGCCAGCTCCCAGGAAGCGTTTGGTGCTTCTGGAAGAGAGAGCACTCCCACTTCACAGTGCTTTTGGACCTCGAGGCTGCCGGTGCAGTGGGATTTCATACACCAGCCCTGTGGGACCCCGGTCTGTGCCAGGCCTTCTCCAGGCATTCAGTACCCTGGCCCAGTTTGGAGGACAGGACTCCTCTTCTTCTCGCGTGGGCCCTCCCAAATCCTCCCGTATGACCTTCCCGTCCCCAGCTGAACCCTACCACAGAAGGAAAAAAGCAGCCTGTCCGGTGCTGGGTGTCACCGCTGTTCTCACTGGAGTGAAACAGTGATGTTACAAGGTCAAAATAAGCAACCTTGATGTGAGACGATGATCTGGAATATCACAGGGTGACTTTGGGCTCCCTGATGTTTAGTCTCTGTGCATCCCCTACCCTCTTGCGGGAGCCAGGGATCTTCCCTTCTTGAATATGTACCTCCCCTTGGGAAAGGAAGGCAGTCAGCATTGTCACCTTCCAAAATGCTTCTGTTTATTGTTATATTGTAGTCATCCAAGCGCTTAATATGGTGATCTGCACCCAGTAAGCACTCAGTATATATGATTGAATGAATAAACCTGGGACTAGGGAGCTTACTATTGCCCCAGTCAGTGAAATTAGCAAAGGGTGCCAGTCTCCCTGGGACATGCCAGAGGAGGCCAAGCCTCCACTGAGCTCCTTTTTGCTGGGTTCCTGACCAGGCTGAAACCCTCCGGGAGCCAAGCGAGTTGCCAGAGGTGGTGGGCAGTGAGGAGGGAAAGTGCTCCCACTGACCTCTCCCCCCTTTTCTGTCCCCTTTCCCCCTCACCCCCCTGTAACCACTCCCCCCAATCCCACCCCTGTTAGCTCCCCAGAGTTCCTGCTGTGCCAGAAGGCTAGCAAGAAGCAACTGCTCAGCTATGGGAGCACAGATCCTGAGGGACTGGGGGCAATAGAAGCAAGAGCGGTTTTCCCCTCTCTTTTGCTCCGAGTTGCACCATTCTGCCTGTTCCGCTCTGGGCCTGGTTAGTATTTTTCCCTCACATCTGAATGGAGGTGGTGTGGGTAGGGAGCATGAGGGAGGGCAGTGGGGTAAGAAACAGGGAGAGAGAAGCAATGTGTCCTAATGGAAAGAACAAGGAACTGCTCTATGAGAGCATTGTGCATTTTTTTTATTTTTTGCTATGGCATGTTATTCAGGCAAAATCCTTCAAGATGGACTGAATTCTTAAATGTCTCATACTTTGAATTAAAACAGTTTAGTGTTATCCTTCAAGATGATATCAGGCAGCATTCTTAAATGTCTCATACCTTGAATTAAAACAGTTTAGTGTTAGGAAGGCCTTCTTTTTATTTGAAATAAATGCATTCATTCAGTGGTATTTCTTGAGCACTTACTGTGTGCAGAGCACTGTACAAAGCGCTTGGGAAGTATGTCGGGAACATATAGAAATGGTCCCTACCCAATAACGGGCTTACAGTCTAGAAATAAATAAATCAATCCCCTGGCACTGGGGCTCTCCTGTTTGTGCATCTGGCTGGGTGAGGTGAGAGAAGGTGTTTTTGTTTGTTTGTTTTGTTTTTTAATTTAAAAATGAAATCTGTTGGTGTTGAAGCTCCCACATCTTTGAATATGACTGGCCAGGGGAGGTGGTAGGCAGTCTTTTTATTTTAAAAATAAATCCCTCCCAGCACTAGCAAGCCTGGCTTCTAGAGCAGAAGCAATGGAACTGGGAAGGAAGAAGGAACAAAAGTAACTTTGAGATATCCAAATGAATTTTTGTCTGTCTCCCTATTTTGCCCAATAATGTTTGGGGTATTGGAGCTGTTATATTTTATCCCAGATACTTCTAGTGCTTATAGCCGTAGGGGAGAGAGAACACATTAACAGCTACCTGAGTTCCCAGTGTGCATGCTTTGAAGTCTGAGCATGGCAGGAGGTGGAAATATTTCCATCGAGGACATTCTCTCTCTCAAATTTCCTGTTGTACAGACATGTCTAATGCTTTATGTTCGTTTTTATATGTGGTTGTCCTTCATACGCAAAGAAAATGCTGGTGGTGATGTGACTTTGGTAATCTTCTAGACTGTGAGCCTGTTGTGGGCAGGGATTGTCTCTCTTTGTTGCTGAATTGTTCTTTCCAAGTGCTTAGTACAGTGCTCTGCACACAGTAAGCGCTCAATAAATATGATTGATTGATTAGTACAGTGCTCTGCACACAGTAAGTGCTCAATAAGTACAATTGAATGAATGAGTTCTGGAGTTTTTGGAGCTGCCTTTTTCTCCTGGAATTCTACAGATATTTTTAAGGGTTTCCAGGATCTCAACTCACCTGAACCTGTAAGTATCTCTAATAGAAGCAAGATTGTGATTTTTTTTCTCTACAGGTGTATTTACTGAGTGCTAACTGTGTGCAGAGAACTATACTAGGCACATGAGAGAGGAAAATGTAACAGAGTTGGTAGATATGTTCCTAGCCCCCCTAAAGCTTAAAGATTAGAGGATGAGCTTGGTAACTTGATTGGAAAGGTACATTTAAGCAGGACCAGACTTAATTTGACTTTTCAATACTGTATGTATGAAGGCCTAGTAGTGGAATGGTAGAAACATTTGTCAGTACTGCTTCTTTGAAAAGCTACATGTTTGTCAGTGTGAAAATTCCTTGCTTCTCTTTCTGAGATAGACTAAACTCACAATTGAGGGATTGAGTAGGATATTAACTACTGCCATGTCCTTCAACGTAGCGTTTTTCTTTACCGCAAGTACAGGTTTAACTGTGCCTGTGGAAACTTTAATCTGCCAACGGTTATGTAGAAATGAGTTTTGGAGCAACTTCATTAATTTGAGATACTCAGTGTATAAAAATCATCTTTAACTCTTGAACATTTTATCTTCCTGATGATGGCATTTATTAAGCGCTTACTATGTGCAAAGCACTGTTCTAAGCACTGGAACTCATACTAAGCAGAGAACTGAGCACATCAAAGCAGGCATAGCACTAGGTCCAATTGTGCTTTGTTTCAAAGCATTCTTAAACTCCTTTTTCCCAGAATATTGCTTATTGCTGTTGAGAACTAACTCATCAGTTCACCTATAACATTAGTTTTATTTAGTAAAATGCAATAACGCACTTTTTCTTTTAGTTAGACTGAGTGATGATCAGTTCCTAATGATGAAACCTTTACCTCATCATCATCATCAATCGTATTTATTGAGCACTTACTATGTGCAGAGCACTGTACTAAGTGCTTGGGAAGTACAAATTGGCAACATAGAGACAGTCCCTACCCAGCAGTGGGCTCACAGTCTAAAAGGGGGAGACAGAGAACAAAACCAAACATACTAACAAAATAAAATAAATAGAATAGATATGTACAAATAAAATAAGTAAATAAATAGAGTAATAAATATGTACAAACATATATACATATATACAGGTGCTGTGGGGAAGGGAAGGAGGTAAGAAGGGGGGGATGGAGAGGGGGACGAGGGGGAGAGGAAGGAAGGGGCTCAGTCTGGGGGGAAGGGCATACCTGATGCATGAACAGCCCAAGGAGAGCTTTAAGTAATACATAAACCCTGGTATCATCATCATAACAGTAATTATAATTATAGTATTAAGTGCTTACTCTCTGCAAAGCCCTGCTGTGAGCGCTGGGGTAGATACAAGGTATTTAAATTGGACATAGTCGCTCTCCAATGGGCCGCATAGTCTTAATCCCCATTTTACAGATGAAATAACTGAGGCACAGAGAAGTTAAGTGACTTGCCCAAGGTCACACAGTAGACAAGTGGCAGAATGAGAATTAGAACCCACATCTTCTGACTCCCAAGCCCATGCTCTTGCCACTAGACCATGCCGTTTCCTGGCATTCGTTTGGAATGTCATTACTTGTAGGAATGTGGTAGCTGACTTGAAGCAACATTTTTGATTTTCTTGCTCTATTGTAGTGAAGTTATTAAAAAAAATAATAAAGCCTGGATTAATTTAACCATTGTTTATACAATTTAGAACACGTTGAAATAAAGTAAACATTCAGCATAGTGGTAAACATTCAGCAATTACTTGCTAAACAATCCATTATTCAGAGAGACTTCCATTAAAAGACAGTCTGAAGCAGATGTACCCTTGAAAGATAGGTAGTTGTATTAGGAAATTTGACTGAAAGATGCTATAGTTTTCTGTCTTGTTTTTTGTCTGTTTTTAGTGTGTTTGGTATCCTGTCCTGTTCAATTCCTTAAAATACTTTCATCACATGACCATTGACTTTTTTTCCCCCTCTACAGCTTTATATTCCATAATATTATTTTGTGTGTTTTTGTGGATCCCTTTTGTCTACTTCTATTATGAAGAAAGGGATGAAGATGATGCTAGCAAGTGCACTGTAAGTACCCTTATTGTACTTAATAATACTGATATTTAGTGCTTACTGTGTGATGACCGCTATTCCAAGTGCTGGGTAGATCAAAGATAATCACATAAAACACCATCTGTTTCCCGTATGGGGCTCAATCTAAGGTGGAGAGAAAGCAGGTGTTTCACCCCCATTTTACATATGAAGAAACTGAGGCACAGAAAAGTTAAATGACTTACCCAAGATCACCCAGTAGACAAGTGGTGGAACTGGGGTTAGAGCCCAGGTGCCCTTACTTGTTATCACCACATATCCTTCCTACCACTGCTCTCCAAAAGTGAGTCATCTGCACTTGCTACCTCTACTTCCTCCCTCCAACTGTCTCCTGGACCCCCTGCGATCTGGGTCCCATCCCCTCCACTCCACAAAAATGGCCTTCTTGAAGGTCACCACTGACCTCTGTCTTGCCAGATCCAATGTCCACTATTCCATCTTGATCCTCCTCAACCTCTCCGCTGCCTTCAACACTGTGGACCACCCTCTTCTAGAAACATTATCCAGCCTTGGATTCACGGACACTTTTCTCTCCTTGTTCTCTTCTTACCTCTCTGACTGCTCCTTTTCAGTCTTTTTCAGCCTCCTCTACCTCTCCCTCCCCAACTGTGGGAGTCCCTCAAGGGCTCAGTTGTGGGTATCCTTTTCTTCTCCATCTACACCCACTCCTTTTTCATAACTATCATCTCTATGTGGGTGACTACGAAATATACATCTTCAGTCCTGATCTTTCTCCTTCTCTGCAGTCTCATATTTCCTCCTACCTTCACCTGACACTTAACATGTCCAAAACTGAACTCTTTGTCTTCCCATCAAATCCCTGTCCTCCCCATTACTGTAGACAGCACCACTATCCTCCCTGTCTCACAAACCCATAACCTTAGCACTATCTTGACTCATCACTTCAAAGCAAACATTCTCATGAAATCCTGTTCAACCTTCACATCTCTAGAATTGACCCTCTTCTTTCCACCTAAAACTGCTACCATGCTTATCCAAGCACTCATCATTTTCCCACCTTGACTGCTGCATCAGCCTCTTCGCTGATCTCCCAGCATTTTATCTCTTCCCTCTCCAATCAAACAGTTAGTATATGCAGAGCTCTGTATTAAGTGCTTGGAAGAGTACAATATAACAGCAGACACATTCCCTGCCCAGTAAGCTTACAGTCTAGGGGGGAGGCAGACATTAATGTAACTACTTAAAGATATGTATGCAGTACTTCATTCTCTACCCGGATCATTGTTCCGAAAAACTGCGTGTTTCCTCACTCCTCAGAAACCTTCAGTGGTTGCCCAACCACCTCCAAATCAAACTCCTTACGATGGGCTTGATTAGTACAGGGCCTGGCACATAGTAAAAGCATAGCAAGTGCCATCATTAATAAAGGCAGTCATTCAGGTCTCTTGTAATGTATCTTCCCTGATTTTACCCCAACCCAAACAGCTCACTCCCCTCTAACACCAACCTACTTTTTCAGCTTCTCGGGCCTTGAACTACCTGCCTTTCTATATCTAATCATTCACCACTCATCCTACCTTCAAAACCCTTCTAAAATTACATCTCCTCTAAGGGGCCTTGTCAGACTAAGTCCTTTATTTTCCCCTATTCATCCTCCAGTCTATGTCAACGATGAACTTGGCTGTGTATCCCTTCAGTACCTTGATACTTAACCCTGCCCCACAATATTTATGTAAATATTCCTGTACTCTACTATTTTCCCTGACTCCAATCTCTTAATGCTTGTCTACCCCTGTAGACTATAAGTGGCTTTCGGGCAGGGATCACTTCTACCAACTGTGTGATTTTGTGCTTAGCACACTAGCTCTGCACACTGTGCTCAAATACCACTGACTGACTTAATTCAGATTTGTTGGAACACCTTTTTGTGTGACTCATTGAGGAACAGGTTGTACTCAAAAGTGACTGAGTATAGATCCACAGTATGAATCTCCACATTGTATGATCATAGGGGAACAAAATCTGACACTGCAATCAGTTTAAAGTATTGAGTGCTTACTGTGGGCAGAGCACAGTACTAAACCCTCGGGAATAAGTACAATAGAGTTAGTAGAGTTCCTTAGGCCTTTAATGTTGGCAAGGCAGCATACCATTTGCTTTGTCTCTTTCTAAGATAAGGGAATGCTTTCATTTTTCTCCAGTTCTGATTTTGAGCTTTTTCCTCCAACCTCCATTCCTTATGTTTTGCCTTTCAATAGATAGGATGTTCATCATTGGCTTTTAAATTCCCCTTTAGCAGTGAAATTTTTCAGATGTGGAGGACAGTTCAAGAATGTAATGCCGTAAGCAATTGTTGTGCTTATGTTACATCATGAATTTGCCTGAAATGCTTGTGAGGATGTTGATTTCCATATATTATCTGTTTATCAAATGCAGCAAGTTAAGACTGCCCTCAAATACACCTTGGGATTTGCTGTGGTTTGTTCTCTACTTCTCCTGATTGGGTAAGTCTTGATTTAATTTTATCTTGACTGGAGGGAGTATATGTGCTCTTGTGAATGGCATTTCAAACAATCTAGCATAGTAGTGGATTGTTAACTGCCACAGACCTTCCTGGTCTATGGCAATCGGGGTGGGTGTTTTGAGTTTGCAGGAGGAATACAAGACTGTTAGCTCAATACAATGGGCACTTCTTCTTCAAATGCCGTAGAGTCGTTTCTGACCCACAGTGACTCCATGAATATACTCTCTTCACAATGTCCCATCTTCTGTCGTAAAGTTGTTCCGGTATGTATATCCATAGTTTTCCTTGGTAAATATATGAAAGTGTTTTACCATTGCCGTCTTCCACGCAGTAAAAACTTCTTTGCCATTGTCTTTAATCAGTGTTTTGATCACTTGGTTATCTGCCTTTGACTCTTTCCCACACTGCTGCTTCCCAGCACAGGGGAATCAACTTTGTCTGACGTTTGGGCTTAGACCTTTCCATTGTGAGTAACCCTATATGGCATAGCTCTAAGCTTTGTCATTGTACACAAACTCTCCTGCCATGATAAGGCAGCAATTCATAGGAGGACGTAATGGGCACAGTAAGTTGTCTCACATCAGTGAGACAAAGGCCTTTTGTGGATTCAGAAAGTATAGTGGTGCTTGAAGCTACAAGGCACAGCTGTATAACTTGTCTCTGTGTCTGTCTCTGTCTTTATTTCCCCTTTTGGGAGCCCCTCATGACTAAAATTACTCCCACTGACCTACTGAAGTCAGTTTGTCATTCATTCATTCAATCATATTGAGTGCTTACTGTGTGCAGAGCACTGTACTAAGCACTTGGGAAGTACAAGTTGGCAACATATAGAGACGGTCCCTACCCAACAGTGGGCTCACAGTCTAGAAGCGGGAGACAGAGAACAAAACATATTAACAGAATAAAATAAATAGAATAAATATGTGCAAGTAAAATAAATAGATAAATAGATTGATAAATCCAGCCTCTGGCCTTTTGCTAATTACAGGGATATTCCACCAATCAATCAATTGTATTTATTGAGTGCTTACTGTGTGCAGAGCACTGTACTAAGCGCTTGGGAAGTACAAGTTGGCAACATGTAGAGATGGTCCCTACCCAACAGTGGGCTCACAGTCTAGAAGGGGGAGACAGAGAACAAAACAAAACATATTAACAGAATAAAATAAATAGAATAAATATGTATTTATGTATTAAATATAAATATAAATATAAATAGAATAAAAAGGCCAGCCTCTGGCCTTTTGCTAATTACAGGGATATTCCACCACCCACCATGCTCTTTTAGGTTACAGAAGAATTTGCTGGAGCAAAGGTGTCTCTAGTGGAATGGAGACATTAGCCAGACAGGTGACTTATAAGAAACAAGCTGTATTCTTCAAAGCTTTGAACATTAACATTGGGTAGGGACTGTCTCTATATGTTGCCAGCTTGTACATCCCAAGCGCTTAGTACAGTGCTCTGCACACAGTAAGTGCTCAATAAATACGATTGATTGATTAAGTAAAACTTAGGTGAAGTAAAACTCGTCACCAGCTTCTGTACTAATGTAGATGTTTGGCGAGGAGGGTTTCCACAATTCCTGTTAGGTTTCCATTCTCTACCATGGTGGCTTTATCCTTACAGTACTTCGAAGTAACCCCAATGCTTCTTTTACAGTTTCTTCTCTAGGGCAGAATTTAGCTTGCTGAAGATGATTGGGATGTTTCTATCCTTGGGGAGAAAGAAGTGAGAAGAAGCCAATCCACTGGGCTGACAGATTTCTGTAGTCTGTTGTAATTCAGGGAAGAGGTGGTTTGGGTAATGGAAAAACATCAGGCAAATCAAAAAAAGGCATCTTTATCCCCAACTAGGCAGTGAAGCAGGGTCCCTAGTTAGAAGTAGCTTGGCGTAATGGAAGAAATCCCCCTGCTTCCCCCCGCCCCCCCCCCACTTAAGCGACCTTCCTTATAGTGCCCCCCCAACCCCCCTTCCCGGTCCGGTCCTGACGGACAACCCCCTCCACCCCCACCCCGGGAAAAAGGCCCTTGTTATCACCAAGTTACATTACCGACAACCACATTCGCACCTACTCAGCCTTTCTGTCCCGCCATGGACCCCTGGTCCATGTCCTCCCCCGGGCCTGGAATGCCCTCCCTCTGCCCATCTGCCAAGCTAGCTCTCTTCCTCCCTTCAAGGCCCTACTGAGAGCTCACCTTCTCCAGGAGGCCTTCCCAGACTGAGCCCCTTCCTTCCTCTGCCCCTCGTCCCCCTCTCCATCCCCCGCATCTTACCTCCTTCCCTTCCCCACCGCACCTGTATATATGTATATATGTTTGTACATATTTATTACTCTATTTATTTTACTTGTACCTAACTATTCTATTTTATTTTGTTAGTATGTTTGGTTTTGTTCTCTGTCTCCCCCTTCTAGACTGTGAGCCCACTGTTGGGTAGGGACTGTCTCTATATGTTGCCAGCTTGTACTTCCCAAGTGCTTAGTACAGTGCTCTGCACACAGTAAGCGCTCAATAAATACGATTTGATTGATTGAGTCAGAGGACCTGGATTCTAAACTGGCCATGCTGTGTACCTGCTGTACGACTTCGGGCAAGTCACTTACTTCTCTGTTCCTCAGTTCTGTCCTCTTCAGACTGAGGGTTCAATACCTGTTGTCCCTCCTACATAGACCGAGCGCCCCATGTGAGGCCTTATTGTCTTGTTGGTCTTGTATAATAATGATGGCATTTGTTAAGCACTTACTATGTGCAAAGCACTCTTCTAAGCGTATCTTCTAAGGGAGATACAAGGTGATCACGTTGGCCCACGTGGGGCTCACAGTCTTCATTCCCATTTTACAGATGAGGTAACTGAGGTTCAGAGAAGTTCAGTGATTTGCCTAAGGTCACAAAGCAGACCTGTGGGGGAGCTGAGATTAGAACCCATGACCTCTGACTCCCAAGCCTGTACTCTTTCCACTGAGCCATGCAGCTTCTTTATCTAACCCTCCACTTGAGTATGGTGCTTCGCACATAGTGTGTAACAAATATCAGTATTACTGTGGAAAAGCTATGCGTTTTGGAGTTAACATTCATTCAATCGTATTTATTGAGCACTTACTGTGCAGAGCACCGGATTACTGAATCAGCCTCTTCTCCGATCTCCCATCCTCCTGTCTCTCCCCACTTCAGTCTATACTTCACGCTGCTGCCCAGATCATCTTTGTGCAGAAACACTCTGGGCATGTTACTCCCCTCCTCAAAAATCTCCAGTGGCTACTAGTCAACGTATGCATCAAGCAAAAACTCCTCACTCTTGGCTTCAAGGCTGTCCATCACCTCGCCCCCTCCTACCTCACCTCTCTTCTCTCCTTATACAGCCCAGCCCGCACCCTCCGCTCCTCTGCCGCTAACCTCCTCACTGTGCCTCGTTTTCTCCTGTCCCGCCGTCTACCCCCGGCCCACGTCCTCCCCCTGGCCTGGAATGCCCTCCCTCTGCACATCCGCCAAGCTAGCTCTCTTCCTCCCTTCAAAGCCCTACTGAGAGCTCACCTCCTCCAGGAGGCCTTCCTAGACTGAGCCCCCTTTTTTCTCTCCCCATCCCCATCCCCCCTGCCTCCCCATCCCCCCTGTCCTACCCCCTTCCCCTCCCCACAGCACCTGTATATATGTTTGTACAGATTTATTACTGAATTTATTTTACTTGTACATATTTACTATTGTATTTGTTTTGTCAATGATGTTCATCTAGCATTACTTCCATTTATTCTGATAACTTGACACCTGACCACATGTTTTGTTGTCTGTTTCCCCCTTCTAAACTGTGAGCCCATTGCTGGGTAGTGACTGTCTCTATATGTTGCCAACTTGTACTTCCCAAGCGCTTGGTACAGTGCTCTGCACACAGTAAGCGCTCAATAAGTATGATTGAATGAATGAATGTGCTTGGAAAATGCAATTCATCAATAGAGACAATCCCTGCCCACACCGGGTTTACAGTGTAGGAGGGGGAAGCCAGACATCAAAACAAGTGAACAGGCATCAATATAAATAAATAGAATTATAGATATATAAACATCAAAAGAAGTAAACAGGCATCAGTATTTCCAAGAGCATCCCAAGTAAACTCTTGCTTTTTAGTCAGCATGTCAAGGTGCTTTTGGGAGTTTTTCTAGATTCATGGCCTTGGTTTGGATCCACCTTTACTGATCTGGAATAAAAAAAAAAATTAACTAGTTACATAACTATGGTATTTAATGATGATCACTGAGTTAAACACTAGAATAACTAGAATCGCAAATTAAGCAAATTAGATATTTAAAGCTTCAAAGTCAGTCTTCCATTCTACATTGGTCTTGCAGGAGATAGTAGGTCTTGTTCTGGCATTAATCAGCTGTAAGGACACCAGACCTTCCAAACCACAAGGATGGAACTGATATGAGCAAGAAACTGAAGGGAGTTGGTCCAAGTTTTGGGCACCTGTGTGCAGAGCACAGTGCTACATATCTGGGAGTGCAGTAGAAGATAATCTAATGGGAAGAAAATATAGGCACACTTTCTTCAGTAGCAGTATAAGCAAGAGGAAAAGTGTAGATACAGCTGGTAATAGGCTGCAGTATGTGTGAGTTTTGAAAGGAAGATAAGATCATTCATGGTGAGAATTTGTTTGCCTAGAGTTTACTGTATTTTTATCAAATGACATTCCACGGATATACAAAAAATGGAAGTCATTGTGGGACAGGCTTTCAAATCACTTTCTAAAACTATAAAATAGAACTATGTATAGATTAAGTTTGTTTTCCCATCAGGGACCAGCTGTGAGCATTTACTATCCGTCCATTTTAAGTAAAATACCTCTTGAGGTTGAGGGCAGCACTCTGAGTCTTTGAGGTTTATATTCAGAAAATAATATGGCATTCCCAGGTAGGTAAAAATGGTCATGGGTTGGAAGACGAATAACATAAAGTGAAACTGACCTGGCTCAAATTCATGGATCAAGCCAAGGTGAGTAATGTTGCTATTTTGGGGGCTGGGACAATTAGTGATTTCTTCTTTTGGCTCTTAATTTTCAAGGTGTTTACAGTGGCAAATGTGATTACTTGTGTAACTCATTTATTTAAGTATAGTGAATGGTTTTGTCACAAGTTTACTCCAATGATAGTTTATTAAGGTGCTAACCGTTCTTATTATGCAGAGCAGTAATCTACTTGTGTGTAATGTTTGAGTATTGTATAAATTAGATTTATTCATCAAGTGTCCTAGAAGTAATATGTTTTAGAGCGAAGGTGACCTATTCATAGCTTTTTTTATTAGCTTGTAAATAAATGATTTATAACTGCTAGTAAAGTAGCACATGACCTTATAGAAAAGATAATGAGTTTAATTCCAGCCACTTTCCATTCACTAAAGTGGTAATTGAAGGGATATTGTCAAGGTTGATAGTTCCAAACCTGATGAAATTATTTAGCATAATTTTCAGGATTGCTTTCCTATGATAAGTGAATTTTAAATGCAGTACAGAAGTATTTTAAGAATTTGTACTTTGTCATTACATGCCCAAGAAAGATTGAGTAGGTTATATTGAACAGGATCCCCCTGATTGGATCATTATTCCCTTTTTTGAGTTTTTGTATGTGACAAATATAATAATAATAATATTTAAGTGCTTACTATGTGCCAAACTGTTCATTCTAAGTGCTGGGATAGATACAATGTAATCAGGTTGGTCACGGTTCCTGTCCCACATGGAGCTCAGTCTTGTTGGAAAGACCCCGGGCTTGGGAGTCAGAGGTCAAGGGTTCCAATCCCGGCTCTGCCATTTGTCAGCTGTGTGACCTTGGGCAAGTCACTTCACTTCTCTGGGCCTCAGTTACCTCATCTGTCAAATGGGGATGAAGACTATGAGCCCTACGTGGTACAACCTGATGAGCTTGTATCTACCCCAGTGCTTAGAACAGTGCTTGGCACATTGTAAATGTTTAACGAATACAAACATCATTATTATATTATTAATCCTTGCTTTGCACATAGTAAGCGCTTAATAAATGTCATTATTATTATTGTTATTTTACAGATGAGGTAACTGAGAGTTAGGGAAGTTAAGTGACTTGCCCAGTGTCACAGCAGACATGTGGCAGAGCCAGGATTAGAACCCATTTCCTCTGACTCATAGGCCCATGCTTTTCCCACTATTGCAAACTCATGCTCTTCTTAGAACTGGGATCCTTGGAACTGTATGAATTGTAGTAAAAATAATCACTGTTGTATTTAAAGGGGGGAGCCCCCCTCCTGCTTCTCCCCCCTCCTCTCCCCTCCATCTCCCCCCGCCTTACCTCCTTTGCTTACCCACAGCACCTGTATATATGTATATATGTTTGTACATATTTATTACTTTATTTTGCTTGTACATATCTATTCTATTTATTTTATTTTAATATGTTTGGTTTTGTTCTCTCTCTCTCCCCCTTCTAGACTGTAAGCCCACTGCTAGGTAGGGACCGTCTCTATATGTTGCCAACTTGTACTTCCCAAGTGCTTAGTACAGTGCTGTGCACACAGTAAGCGCTCAATAAATACGATTGATTAAGCACATTAGCTTACTATGTGCCAAGCTCTATACTACCCCCTGAGGTAGATACAAGATAATAAGGCCCAATGAGGCACACAAGTTAAGTGATTTGCCTAAGGTCACACAGGTATGTGGGAAAGTCAGGATTAGAACCCAGGTCCTCTGATTTCCAGGCTTGTGGTCTTGAAAAGGTTTTTATTTAACACCCACTGCATACATCTGAGCTCTTGGGAAAGAACAATAGAAGCATGAGACCAGGTACTTAATAGGAGTGAGAATTGCCCAAGATATATTTGATTGGACAACAGCAGAACACTGTTGCCAAAATCTGATCACTGATCACCTAGTTGAAAGGGTTTTTTTTGCGGGGGGAGGGGGGTGGCCGGGGTGGTGGTGGCGGTTGGGTTAAGGTTGACACTTATGAGCTACACCCTGTCCAGGAATCTGATTCATATGAAACATCTGCCAGTGATAGGCAGTTAATGCAGATGAAGGGGCAAGATCCAGGTCACTTCCCTGATTAACATATGCATATCTGCTCCAATTCTGTTGTGGTGGAGGGTGCTCCTTGGTCATTATCTGGTGACTAAGAAAAGGTACGAGGTCTGGGCAACTGCCATGCTTAACATCATCATCAATCGTATTTATTGAGCGCGTACTATGTGCAGAGCACTGTACTAAGCGCTTGGGAAGTACAAATTGGCAACATATAGAGACAGTCCCTACCCAACAGTGGGCTCACAGTCTAAAAGGGGAAGACAGAGAACAAAACCAAACATACTAACAAAATAAAATAAATAGAATAGATATGTACAAGTAAAATAAATAAATAGAGTAATAAATATGTACAAACATATATACATATATACAGGTGCTGTGGGGAAGGGAAGGAGGTAAGAAGGGGGGGATGGAGAGGGGGACGAGGGGGAGAGGAAGGAAGGGGCTCAGTCTGGGAAGGCCTCCTGGAAGAGGTGAGCTCTCAGTAGGGCCTTGAAGGGAGGAAGAGAGCTAGCTTGGCGGATGGGCAGAGGGAGGGCATTCCAGGCCCGGGGGATGACGTGGGCCGGGGGTCGATGGCGGGACAGGCGAGAACGAGGTACGGTGAGGAGATTAGCGGCGGAGGAGCGGAGGGTGCGGGCTGGGCTGGAGAAGGAGAGAAGGGAGGTGTATGAACAATCTAAATGTGGGTATTATATCCTTTGAAGAGTCTCAACCTGCGGCCCTGTAGTTCCCTGACCTTTCAGGGAATAGCACAGTCCTGGGAGTCAGAGGACCTGGGTTCTCATCCCAACTCCAACATTTAGGGCCCGGGCTTTGGAGTCAGAGGTCATGGGTTCAAATCCCGACACCGCCACATGTCTGCTGTGTGACCTTGGGCAAGTCACTTAACTTCTCTGAGCCTGTTACCTCATCTGTAAAATGGGGATGAAGACTGTGAGCCCCACGTGGGACAACTTGATCATCTTCTATCTCCCCCTGCCCCCCAGCACTTAGAACAGTGCTCTGCACATAGTAAGCGCTTAACAAATGCCATTGTTATTATTTTTTTAAATCCCGGCTCCACCAACTGTCAGCTGTGTGACTTTGGGCAAGTCACCTAACTTCTCTGTGCCTGTTACCTCATCTGTAGAATGGGGATTAAGACTGTGAGCCCCTTGTGGGACAACCTGATCACCTTGTAACCTCCCCAGTGCTTAGAACAGTGCTTTGCACATAAGTGCTTAACAAATACCATTATTATTATTATTATTATTATTATTATTATTATTATGTGACCTTGGGCAACTCCCTTAATTTCTCTGGGCTTCAGTTCCCTCATCTGTAAAGTGTGGGTTAAGATTGTGAGCCCCGTGTAGGACATGGACTGTGTCCAAACTGATTCCCTGTTACCTACCCTGTCACATGGTAGAGTTCGTGTGTGTGTGTGTGTGTGTGTGTGTGTGTGTGTATTGATACTGTGGAAGAAAAACTTCACGGACTTTGCATTATGTTTAAAAAGAGTATGTCAGACAAGTTCATTACTGATAGCACATCTAGCACTAGTCGAGTGATAGTTGAGAGTTTCCTCTGCCAGTCAAGGCCAGCTCAACTTCAGGCAATACAGAATGACTTCTATACAGTTGGCACAGCATTCATAGTAAACAGAAGAGTACAATACAGAAATACTTTGAGAGAAAGCAGGAAGTCCCTTGGATGATTTTTCCGGTTCAGCCATGGCCCAGCTTTGTTCTGGGTGGGGGGATCTTGATTAGATCAAGGGAGTAGTTTTATCTCCTCTTCCGTTGATATGCTGATATACGTTGTGGTGTGTTCTGCTTAGGTCAGTCAAGTAATCAAGCACACACAGAGGAGGTCAAGCAGGCCTAGAGCTGGTCAGCCCAAAAAGGAAGGGTCAGAGAGAGAAGGGGGACAAATGAAAGGCCTTAACCACTGTGCTTCCACAATACTATCTCGACATCTCAGTTGGCATTTTTGAGGTCCTTCTCTGTGCCACTGTTTTAATGACATGGTTCATCTGACCCATTTCCCATCCCGGTGGAGTAGCTCTAGGGCTGGGGGTGTTGTCTTCTGCTCTGTCAAGGGAATAGGAGTTCCTAGGAGGTTACACAATTCCCCTTAAGCCACACGGTAAACTGGATTACCAATCCAGTCCAATTTTTCCCAGTATGTTCTGAATAGAATTGGGTCTTTGTCCCTCCTGCCCATCTGAGAGTCTAATTTTGGATGATGGCATTTAAGTGCTTATTTTGTGCAAAGCACTGTTCTAAGCACTGGGTAAAATACAAGGTGATCAGATTGTCCCACATGGGGCTCACAGCCTACATCCCCATTTTACAGATGAGGTACCTGAGGCACAGAGAAGTTAAGTGACTTGCCCAAAGTCACACAGCTGACAATTGGCAGAGGCAGGATTTGAACCCATGACCTCTGACTCTCAAGGCCTTGCTGTTTCCATTGAGCCATGCTGCTTCCATCCAGCCTCTGGGGTCCAAGCCGAACCAATTGCTGGGTTGTGCACAGTGTGGCCTATTGGAAAGAGCGCAGGACTGGAAGTCAGAAGACCTGGGTTCTAATCCAGCTCCATCACTGGTCCATTCTGTGACCTTGGGCAAATCACTAATCTGTGCCTAGATTTCCTCATCATACTTTTTGAGAGTCTGGGACTCAGACTAGGTGCAACATGGTTATCTTGCATCTACCCCAGTGTTTGCCGCATTATAAACATTTAACAGTAATTAGTTATTCCCCATCCCCATGCATAGCCTAGTGGATAGAACATGGGCCTGGAAATCCTAAAGACTTGGGTTCTAATTTTGGATCTGCCACTTGTCTGCTTTGTGACCTTGGGCAAGTCACTTCACTTCTCTGGGCCTTCGTTCCTTAATATATAAAATGGAGATTGACTGTGAGCCCCATCTGGAACATGGGCTGTGTCCAAATTTAATAACTTGTATCTACCCCAGGCATCTACAGTGCCTGACACACAGTAAGCGCTTAACAAATGCCTTTTTAAAATAGAGAGCAGAGCCACATCTAACGGCCTCAAGCCCATGGCCGAATGTTTCAGAGCTTTTTCCATGATTGTGTTTTATCCATTAATTTATTCCTAATCCTAGAAATGTGCCAACCTTTGTGCTCGGACATCACCTGCAGTTTATGTCAGGTGAAGCTATGTTAAAATCCTCCCCCATTGTCAGATAAGTGAGGTCTGAGTGGGACGTAGAGATAATATTTATGGAAAATCAGTATCCTTCCCCATCTCTACCTCCCTGCCATCCTCATCTCCTCCCGGCTGGGCACGGAAAGCCACTGTTCATAATAATTGTGGTATTTTTTAGGGGCTAAGTGTGTGCCAGGCACTGGGGTGGATACAAGCATATCAGGTTGGGAGAGGGATTGTGTCCTCAATCCCCATTATATAGTTGAATTAACCGAGGCACAGACAAGTGAAGCGACTTGCCCAAGGTCACACAGCAGACAAGTAGCATTGCCGGAATTTGAGCCCACAACCTTCTTACTCCATGCCCGTGCTCTGTCCACTATGCCATGCTACTTCTCTGCTTCTCCACCATAGTGCTGCTTCTTTCTGCCAGGCATCATGATCACCCTGTCTGGGCTGCCTCCACACAGGGATCACATCCCACAGCCATACTGGGCAGATAGTAGAAACAGGAAGAAAAACCACAGCCAAACTGGTTCCTCAGTGGAGGTCACATCCATTTGGTTTCCATGCCACCTGGGGTGCAGGGAGATACATCTCAAGGGGTGGGGAAGGAAACTGGAGACTCAAGACTGTAAGCTTGCTGTGGGCCGCGAATGTTTCTGTTTGTACTCTCCCCAGTGCTTAGTTCAGTGCTCTGCCTCTGTAAGTGCTCAAATATGATGGATTGACATGAGCTCACCTCATACCTCCTAATTTCCTGGCTCTGCTCTCTCCCTTGTCACCGGGCTGGTGACTAATGTAGTTTACACCATATAGATAACGGATGAGGTGGTGAGCTTTGGTGGTCATTTATCTGGCCATCATGAAGGACTTGGCCAGAGAAATGGGTTGTATTTCAAAATGGAGATAATCTTTGTGGAACCAGGAAACATGTTCTCTGGCCACTAAGACGCTTACACTCTAACATATTAAAGTGTATGTTAATATGGAGAGACATATTAAAACATAGGGGACATAGGGGAGACATATTAAAACTATTTACAGATAGGGTTCATGAGAATAAAATAACTGTATTGGAGATCATACATGTGTACCTAAATTAAGTGCAGGAAGTGACTCATTCGTTCAGTCGTATTTGTTATTTTATTTTTTTATTTGATTTATTTTATTTTGTTATTTTATTTTGTTAGTATGTTTTGTTTTGTTCTCTGTCTCCCCCTTTTAGACTGTGAGCCCACTGTTGGGTAGGGACTGTCTCTGTATGTTGCCAATTTGTACTTCCCAAGCGCTTAGTACAGTGCTCTGCACATAGTAAGCGCTCAATAAATACGATTGATGATGATGATTTGTTGAGCGCTTACTTTGTGCAGACCACTATACTAAGCACTTGGAAAGTACAATTTGGCAATAGAGACAACCCTTGCCCACAGTGGGCTTACAGTCTAGAAGTGGGGGAGGTAGACATCAAAACAAGTAAACAGGCATCAATAGCATTAATATAAATAAATAGAAGTATAGATATGTACATACACAAGTCCTGTAGGGTGGGAAGTGGGGGTGGAGCAAAAGGAAGTAGGAGCAATGGGGAGGGGGAGCTGAGGACTGATTCCTGTCTCACAAGCCCACAATTTTGGTGTCATCCTTTACTTTGCTCTCTCATTTATCCCACATATCCACATATCCTTCACCAAACCTGCCGGTCTCACCTTGGCAACATCGCCAAGATCCGCCCTTTCCTCTCCATGCAAAACGCTACCCCATTAATACAATCACTCATCCTATCCTGACTGGATTACTGCATCAGCATCCTTTCTGATCTCCCAACCTCCTGTCTCTTCCGTTAAATCTGTTTTCCGTTTTCTTTAAGTTGTCCTCTAAATCTCAGAATTCAGTGGAAATAATTGATTAGTAGAAGTATTGGTATTTAACTAGATAGTAGGGGAAACAAGCTTAGGGGTATATACATTTCTACAAGTGTGTTAATTGTTTAATTGTAGGCAGATTGTTTTACAGTAATCTAGGAAGCATGGAGTAAGAGTATTTGTTAGTAGTAGACAAAAGCATTCATAAAGTTTGCTAATAATAATAATGGCATTTATTAATTGCTTACTATGTGCAAAGCACTGTTCTAAGCGCTGGACACTGTTCTAAGCGCTGGAAATCGAGCTCTACCTGAAACTCGGCTTCTTCCTAACTTGACACGTTTTGAAGCCCATCATAGGATTCCTTTAGAATTTGGCCTTTAATGTTATTCCTAAAGAGGACAAGAGTCAAGCAGTGTATGTGGGGGTGGAAGGGCAAATGAGTCAGTGTGTCATTTCTGATCTTCTGAGAGGCAGGCTGAGGCATGGGAAAGAGGGCTATCTTGGTGTGTATTGAGTGTGCAAATCGGCACAGTCAAGATTTCTCAGGTGATTCACCATCTGCGTGCCACTGAGAAAATTAGCGTTCAAAGCTGAAAACTTCTTTCCCTGTGTTTCCTCCCACCTGTAATAGCGATGTGAAGGAATAGGCTTGAAACCTGCATTTGGCTCAGCTACTTACACTGAAAGCAATTCAATTTTGTTCTTCTTTGTAGTGCTTTCGTTCCATTGAGTGCTCCAAATAACAAAAATTCCACTGAATGGGAGAAAGTGAAATTTCTGTTTGAAGAACTCGGAAGTAGTCGTAAGTGTTTTTCTTTGCCATTCCATAAAATTAACATGGTTCGTAACTTAGTATTACTCTTATTAATCGTCTTTTTATGGTACTGTCTTGTGCTTTCAAAACTGAATTATTTTTTGACTCCTGCTGAAATCTCGGTAAGTAAAACATTCATTAACAAGAATGTATTCCTCAGTGAATGTATTCCTCAGTGTGAATATCTTTGTCATTTTGGCCAGCAGCACCTGACTTGTATCTTTTAAACATAGATTCTTTTCATGATAAGCAGTGGTATTTAGTGCTTACTGTGGGTAGAGCACTTGGGACTGTAGAAAACAACAGTTGGTAGGCATGATTCCTACCTTCAAGGATCTTAGTCTTGACGGGGAGACAGACATTAAAATACAGATAGGGGAAATATGCCCACAAGTGTGTGTTTCAGAAATATGTATCTTATTGTGACTTTACAACTTGGGAGTCTGGAATTCTCTCTTGAATATGCTGACCTAGGGGATAAACTGGAATAATGTCAACCATTTCTCTGGGGATTATAATAGATTGACTTCTAACGGGCCTGTTCATATAGCATTAACCAAGAAGGAAACATATGTGTTTAGTAATATTAATACTGTACTGTAATCTGCTGGGATATATCCACATGTTTGGACTTCGATTATTATCATTATTATTATTTAATGGTATCAAGTACCTATGTGTCATGCACTGGAGTAGATACAAGATAAGTAAGTAGGACACTGGCCCTATCCCACATAAGGATGACAGTCTAAGCAGGAGGAAGGAAAGGCATTGAATCTCCATTTTACAGATGAAGAAATTGTGGCATGGGGAAGTGAAATGACTTTTCCAAGGTCACACAGCAGGCAACTGGCGGAAATAGGATTAGAACCCAGATCCTCCGGCTCGTAGGACCATGCTCTTTCCACATTGTGGGGAAATAGGTATGTTTGTAGGGAAAATAAGTTTGTAATCAGGGGATATTAATTGCCGTGACCTTCAGAATGGACACTGCAGTTTCATACAAACTAGAATGTTTGTTGCACAGTAAGAAACTACACTATAATCTCTGAATTAAACTTATTTTTAAACTGAGGTGGAGAAGTTGATAACCCCTTCTCCCTCTTAAATTGTGAGACCTGTGGGGGACGGAGCCTGTGCCTGCCAAATTATCATGTATGTACCCCATTTTAGCACATAGTAAGTGCTTAACAAATACTCTTGTTCTGAAGAATAATGGAAACATTAGAAAAGTTAGAAAATTTTTCATTCCTCCTGAAATTAGTCTTGCAAATTGTAACATCTAAACCTTGTTTGTCAGCAGTGATTGAGATACTGGATTGTTAGGCCTGAAAGAATTAATTACAGATTATTTTTTTTGGCGGCGAGTGTTGGGGGGCTGATCTTCCTACTGAATGAGGAATTACACCAGTTATTTTTGGATGTACTCAAACCTTTAATGTGCCAATGATGCAGTTATCCAGCTCCTGAACATTTATTCATTCAATCGTATTAATTGAGCGCTTACTGTGTGCATCACTCTGGTGAGTCAGTCCAGCACTAGGACTGGAGAAGAACCTGAGCCTAGAGAACCAGCATGGTTTAGCAAAAGGAGCACGTGGGCCTGGAGTCGCAAGTTCAAATCCCAGCTCTGCCACTTGTCTTCTGTGTGACCTTTGACAAGTCACATCTCTGTGCTTCAGTTTCCTCATCTGCAGAATGGGCTTTAATACGTGTTCTACCATTCCTAATCTGTGAACACCTTGGGAAATAGGGACTGTAACTTGTCTAATGTGGAACTCATCTCCCCACTCAATCCCTGTCTGCTCCTGCTTTTTTTTGGTAATTGTAGGCAGCACCACCATCCTCTCCTGTCTCTCAAGCCTGTTGTCATTCAACACACAACTCAACTCAGTTGTCATTCAACACACATATTCAATCTGTGACCAACTCCTGCCAGTTCTACCTTTACAACATTGCTAAAATCCTCCCTTTCATCTCCATCCAAACTCCTGAAAGGCTGATCCAAGCACTTACCCTATCATGCTTTGATGACTTTATCAGCCCTCTTTCTGACCTCCTTGCTTCCTGTCCCTCCCCACTCCAGTCCATACTTCACTCTGCTTGGATCACTTTTCTAAACATTCAGTCCATGTTTTCCCCACTCCTCAAGACCTCCAGTTGTTTACCATCCAGCTATGCCTCAGATGCCTTTCACTACTGGCTTTAAAGCACTCAGTCACCTTGCCCCCTTCTATCTTCACTGATTTCCTACTACATCCCAGCCTGCTTACTTCACATTAACCTCGTTTCTCGCCTGTCCTGCTGTCGACCCCCGGCCCACGTCCTCCCCCGGGCCTGGAATGCCCTCCCTCCGCACATCCGCCAAGCTAGCTCTCTTCCTCCCTGCAAAGCCCTACTGAGAGCTCACCTCCTCCAGGAGGTCTTCCCAGATTGAGCCCTCTTTTTCCTCTCCTCCTCCCTATCCCCCCGCCTTACCTCCTTCCCCTCCCCACTGCACCTGTATATATGTTTGTACAGATTTATTACTCTATTTTAATTGTACATATTTACTGTTCTATTTATTTTAAGGATGTGCATCTAGCTTTACTTCTATTTATTCTGATGACTTGACACCTGTCCACGTGTTTTGTTTTGTTGTCTGTCTCCCCCTTCTAGACTGTGAGCCCGTTGTTGGGTAGGAACCGTCTCTTTATGTTGCCAACTTGTACTTCCCAAGTGCTTAGTACAGTGCGCTGCACACAGTAAGCGCTCAATAAATACGATTGAATGAATGAACACCAATCTGTTCACTGTTCCTTGATCTCATCTATCTCACTGTCTACTCCTCACTGATGTACTGCTTCAGCACTAAAGTGCCCAAAACAGAGTAAATACTCAAATACAATTGAGGGATCTCCTTCCCTGTTGGTGTCTAATAAACCATCACTCTTCCTACCTTCAAAGCCTTAGTAAAATAACATCTCCTCCAAGAAGCCTTCACCAACTAAGCTCTCATTTTGCCCTTCTCCCTCTCCCTGCTGTGTCACCCTTGTACTTGGATTTATGTCTTTTATTCATTCCACACTCAGCTGTACAACATTTATGTTCCAATCTGTAATTTTAATGCCTGTCTTCCCCTCTAGACTGTAAGCTCTTTTTGGGCCCAGAACATGTCTACCAACTCTGTTGTATCGTATTCTACCAAGTACTTACTCAGTCAGTTGCATTTATTGAGTGCTGTTGTGTGCAGAGCACTAAGTACAATATGAGTTGGCAGACACATTCCCTGCCCACAGGGAACTCAGTGGCTACCAATCAACCTACGCATCAGGCAGAAACTCCTCACCCTCGGCTTCGAGGCTGTCCATCACCTTGCCCCCTCCTACCTCACCTCCCTTCTGTCCTTCTCCAGCCCAGCCCGCACCCTCTGCTCCTCTGTCGCTGATCTCCTCACCATGCCTCGTTCTCGCCTGTCCCGCCATCGACCCCCAGCCCATGTCATCCCCCTGGCCTGGAATGCCCTCCCTCCACACATCCGACAAGCTAGCTCTCTTCGTCCCTTCAAGGACCTACTGAGAGCTCACCTCCTCCAGGAGGCCTTCCCAGACTGAGCCCCCTCCTTCCTTTCCCCCTCCTCCCCCTCTCCATCCCCCCTGCCTTACCTCCTTCCCCTCCCCACAGCACCAGTATATATGTATATATATTTGTATGTATCTGTTACTCTATTTTATTTGTACATATTTATTCTATTTTATTTTGTTAATATATTTTGTTTTGTTCTCTGTCTCCCCCTTCTAGACTGTGAACCCACTGTTGGGTAGGGACCGTCTCTATCTGTTGCCAACTTGTACTTCCCAAGCACTTAGTACAGTGCTCTGCACACAGTAAGTGCTCAATAAATACGATTGAGTGAATGAATGAATGTACTCACAGAGTAGAGGGGGAGACAGACATAAAACAAATTACAGATATGTACCTAAGTACTATGGGGCCGAGGGAGGGGTGAATAAAGGGAGAAAATCAGGGTGATGCAGTAAGGAGTAGGGAAAAGGGGAAATGAGGGTTCAGTCAAGGAAGGCCTCTTGGAGATGTGCCTTCAATAAGGCTTTAAAGGTAAAGGGAGTAATTGTTTATTGGATATGAGGAGGGAGGCATTCCAGGCCAGAGGCAGGATGTGGGCGAGAGGTCAGCGAGATAGATGAGTTTGAGGTACAGTAGTGAGTATTGGCAGTCGAGAAGTGAATTGTGTAATCTGGGTTGTGGTAGGAGGGGACAAGGTGATTGCATTAAAGTTGCTGGTGAAGAGTTTCTGTTCGCAGAGATAGATGGGCAACCACTGGAGGTTCTTGAGGAGTGGGAGAAACATGGCCTGAACATTTTTGTAGAAAAACAATCTGGGGGAAAAAAGGGTGAAGTGTGGACTGGAGTGGGGAGAGACAGGAGGCAGGGAGGTCAGCATGGAGGCTAATATAGTGATCAAGGCAGGGTAGGATAAGTGCTTGGATTAACAGGGTAGCAGTTCGGATGGAGAAGAAAGGACAGATTTTAGCAATGTTGTGAAGATTGAACCCGCAGTATTTAATGGTGGGTTGAATGAGAGAGAGAGGAGTCGAGGATATGGGCTTCTGAGACAGGAAGGATAGTGGTGCTGTCTACAGTGATGGGAAAGTCAGGGGAAGGTCACGATTTTGGGTGGGAAGATAAGGAGCTCTGGATGTATTAAGTTTGAGGTGATGAGAGGACATCCAAGTAAAGATGTTCTGACAGCAGGAGGAAATGCAAGACTGCAGAGAAGGAAAGAGATCAGGGCTGGAGATGTAGATTTGGTTATCATCTGCATAAAGATGGTCATTGAAGCCAGAGTGAATTAGTTCTCCAAGGGAGTGGGTGTAGATGGAAGATAGAAGTGGACCCAGAACTGAATCTTGAGGGACACCCACAGAAGAGGGTGGGAAGCAGAGGAAGAGCCCGTGAAAGACTGAGAATGAGTGGCCAGAGAAGAGGAGAAACAGGGGAGGATGGTGTCAGTGAAGCTGAGTTTGGGTAATGTTTCCAGGAGAAGGGGGTGGTTGATGGTGTCGAAGGCAGCTGAGAGGTCGAGGAGGATTAGGATGGAGTAGAGGATGTTGGATTTGGCCAGGAGAAGGTCCTTTGACCTTTGAGGGGGGGTTGGTTTCTGTGGAGTGAAGGGGATGGAAGACATGGGAGGGAGTCAAGGAGGAAATTGGAGGAGAGGAACTTTAGACAGTAGGTATATAGAAAAGAATATGGGAAGTGGGCTGGTGAAAAAGCGGTGTGGAAGAAAAACCTTCAGGAACTTCATTATGTTTTAAAAAAGGGTATGTCAGAGACAAGTTCATTACTGCTAGTACTTCATTCAGCACTAGTGGGGAGAGGCATTGAGCAGCAGAGATTCCCCCTGCTAGTCGAGGCAAGCTTGGTTTTAAGTACACCAGAGCTTTTTATTCAGTACAGTACAATAGAAGATAAATACGTCAGGATGGGCAACAACACCCCTTTTGTGGGGTTTTCTACCTTGTTCTCAAGGTAAGACACAGTCAACACCACTAAATAAATAATAATAATAATGATGGCATTTAAGTGCTTACTATGTGCCGAGCACTGTTCTAAGCACTGGGGGAGATACAAGGTAATCAGGTTGTCCCACGTGGGGCTCACAGTCTTAATCCCCATTTTTCAGATGAGGGAACTGAGGCACAGAGGAGTTAAGTGACTTGCCCAAAGTCATCCAGCTGACAAGTGGTGGAGCCGGGATTAGAACCCATGACCTCTGACTCCCAAGCCCCTGCTCTTTCCACTATGCCACGCTGCTTCTCTGGTAGCTTCATCTTGTTTTTAGCTACTCCTGCAGAAACCAAGTGAAGATATGTTGTGAACTGGATTGCATTGGTAACCAGAGGCAGGCTTGCAGCTGAAAGGGTTCAGAGAGTAGGGAAGGGGACAAATGCAGGACTTTAACAATTATGCTTTCACAGTGGCATTCAGGAGCAAGAACGAAGCCGAAACCTTTCCCAGTAAATCTGGGGGACCAAGATGAGGTGTCTTCTAGAAAAAGTGGCAGGGGAAACCATGTCATCTGGGGAGAACCAGGTCTTAGTGGTGAGAAGGAGAAGAGATTGGGTCAGGAACAAGTTGAGGATGAAGAGAAGCTTTTCCATGGTGCTATTGGTGGAGGTTGTGGGGGACTTGCTGAGGGAGGGGATGACTTGAGTGGGGAGGGGTTGTGAGCCAAGAGAGGAAGGCCTAGGGGGATAAGGGACAGGGATGGGCTTGGGGAGGGGATAAGGGTGATGCAAAGGGTTGGGAGGGGAGAAGGGAATGCTAGGAAGGGCGAATGGGCCGATTGAGGGACCATGGTGATCATGGGAAGTTTGAGTTGTAGGTGAAATTTAATAGTAATAACTGCTTAATCTGGTAGTTCACTGAGGAGCTGGTTGAATTGTATGCAGGTCCCTGAGGGTGAGGAGGCTAGTGTTTAGGAGGATACCGGAGGCAGGCAAAGGTTACTGTGTAAAAATCTGTGTTGTCACCTGGGTGTCAGCCAACTTGATCTGTGCCCTCCACTGTGGTTTTAGGTTTTGCCACATTGTGTGGTTTAGTGGATAGAGCATAGGCATGGGAGTTAGGGGGATCTGGGTTCTAAACCTGGCTTTGCCACACCTTCTGTGTGACCCTGGACAAGTCCTTTTACTTCTCTGTCCGCCACCTCATCTGTAAAATGGATTTGAGTGTGAGTCCTGTTAGGGACAGTGTACAACTTGATTACTTGTATCTACCCTAGTGCTTAGAACGGTGTTTGGCACATAGGCACTTAACAAATATTATTATAATCTTATAGTGAGATGAAGAAATGGCTGTTTATTGGCCACAGCATTTGGGGAATGAAGTGACATTGTCCTGGTGGGCTATGATGTCCAAAGAGCTGCTGGCTGAGGTTTGCGGCAGCTTGGCTGCTTGGTCTCTGTCCTGGTCGATGGTCTGTGCCAATTTATGGCCTCCTGGTCGATGGTGTGTGCCAGTTTATTTCCTCCTGGTGGAAAGATCTGTATCCCCAGGCAGGTATCTTTCCCCGGCGATGTTCGGTTGTGTGTGTCGGTTTGCGGCCTCTCAGCGGATGCTGTTAGTACTTAGCGCTTAATACACAGTAAGTACTCAATAGATATGATGGATCAATTTGATTATCTGATTGCAGTGTATCTACCCCAGTATTTCATACAGTCCTTGCCACAAAATCACTTATTATTCATTATTATTATTGGGTCCACTGGGGTAGGTCATGGTGGGGGAGTGTTTCTACTTGCCACTTTCTCTCTCTTCTCTCTCCTTCCTCCTCTGAAGTTTTCCTTTGCCTACACTCTCTGACTGTCTCTCCCACAACTGACTCTCATCCACCTTTATTTGATGTTTAAGTTGATACTTACTGTACCACAGGACCTGGAGCAGTTTATCAGATGAACACTTACAGTGTGTAGAACACTGTTCTAAGCACTAGGGAGACGACAGTGTAACGGAGTTGGAAGACTTGTTTGCTGGAAAACTTGTTTGCCCTCAAAAGGAGTTTCTCTAGAGAAGAGGGGCTCAAAATAACTATTTTAACTGGATTGTTTTACTCTTCTGCTAATACAGCGTTAGAGTACTAAAAATAATCACATACTCCTTACAAATTCTTCCTGGCTAGTTGTTTTCAGTTTTTTTGCCATCAATCTTCTTCTGTGTTGTCCTTCATACTCCTAGAACACTTGTTTATTTTTTTTTAACATTGGTTTGAGGAAGTGGCCTTTGCTCTTCCATGAATGCTAGTGTTCTAAACAGAGAGAAACTGGGATTACGTTTTCTTAGGGCTTAAGAAATTTGTTGCAGTTCCCTTCCTATATCAGTGAAGGTAAAAGGTTGATTCTAGGAGATCTTCAAAATCACTTGTAACTACTTGTCCATAAAATAGAAGAACATTTGGAATTATCATTATTTGCTATTTCTGACATTGAAATAAAAAAAATCTACTGAGTAATATGTATGGCAGGAGTACTACTTCTTGAAGAAAACCAGATTTTTTGTTTTTTTTAAACCAGCTTTGAATTTTCTCATGACTTTAAGGTTCAAATTTTTCTCCCATTACACTGTTTGAAATAAGTACTCACTAAAGAGTTTACAGCTCCTATTTTCCTTCCCTAATGTTTCATCTCTGCATTTGAGTCCATTTATCTCCAGCACTTATGTACCCATAATTTATTTTAATGCCTATCTCCCACTAGATTGTAAGCTCCTTCAGGGAAGTGACCTGTTAGATACTCTATTGCAGTCCCCCAAGGGTTTTGTACAGTACCCTATATTCAGTAAGTGTTGATACCCCAAATAGATTGCAAATATGCTGTGGCCCTACTCAGAGGTAAATGGCTTTTCTGTCTAGCTGGGCAGATTGGTTAACATATTTCACGGGAACAGAAATTGAAAAATATTTTTCAAACCTAAAATTTTATTTTAACTAAGCTTACCATAGCTTTGGTAAGTAAATGAAAGTTACTAAGACCAGGTTTTATGTGAGTTTCTACTAGAGTAATCTTGTATTTTTTTTTCTCCTAGGTAATAATAAATAATTATAATAATGATGGTATTTGTTAGGCACTTACTATGTGCCAAGCACTGTTCTTAGCGCTGGGGTAGATACAAGGTAATCAGGTTGTCCCACATGGGGCTCAGAAGTTGTGACTTGCTCAAAGTCACACAGCTGATAAGCCCACTGTTGGGTAGGGACTGTCTCTATATGTTGCCAACTTGTACTTCCCAAGCGCTTAGTACAGTGCTTTGCACACAGTAAGTGCTCAATAAATACGATTGATGATGATTGATGATGATGTTGCCAACTTGTACTTCCCAAGCGCTTAGTACAGTGCTCTGCATACAGTAAGCGCTCAATAAATATGATTGATGATAAGTGGCAGAGCCGGGATTAGAACCCACAACCTCACTAAGCCACTTAACTGATTTGTATTAGACAAGTGATCTTGATCACACATTTTAGCTTTATTTATTGAAGTGTCTGTAGGGCTTTCAGGCATGTCATACTGGTGTGTGGTTTAAAAAAAAAAAAAACAACAAAAAAAAACTTGGCCCAGCTCAGTTTTTATAGAGAATTTCATCTACTGGAACTTATTAAATTTCAGTAAATGGTATTACGCACTTATTGTGTGTAGAGCACTGTACTAAGCACTTGGGAGGGTACGTAGAGTTGTTAAACATGTTCTCTGCCCACAAGCAGTTCATAGTCTAGAGGGAGAGACTGCCATTAAATAATAGATATGTACGTAAGTGCTGTTGGCCTGAGGGTAGAGTGAGCATCAAGTACTCAAAGGATACAGGTTTAAGTGCATAGGCTACACAGAAGAATGAGTGAATAGAGGAAAAGATGTTTGTCAGGGAAGCCTTGTTGGGGCAGATGTGACGAACATACTTGAATATGAATATGACAAAGTATAGAGAGTGGTGGTCTGTCATTTAAGGAGGGGGAGGGAGTAAAGGCATTGTCGGTGAGATAGGGGAAGTTGAGGACACTGAGCAAGGTGGCACTACAGGATTGAAGTTTTCAGGCTGTGCTGTAGTAAGAAATGTACAAGAAGGTAGGAGTGGGAGAGCCGAGTAGTTAAAGCTGAAGGTAAGGAGTTTGCAGAGGTGGATGGGCAACCATTACAGGTTCTTGAGGAGTCTAAGCACTATTTAGAATTGTGGATTTTGTTTAAACCCATTCCTATTTGCCCTAACAGAAAAAATCGCTAAATCTAATCCTTGGACTAGACTTTAATCTCCATTTCCAGCTACAGTAACCACGGGCTATAATCCATATTTTACCTAGAGGACAGATGGCATGCTTCAGATATTAATGTTATATTTACAAAGGATCCTAGGGTCAAATTTCTTCTCTTGCAATCTAGTTTAGCCTCTGTATTCAGTTGTGATAGCAGCTAAATAATCCATCCTAAATTCATGTTTACTATTCACTGTAGTTAAATCAAGACACACTGAAGCAAGAATTGCAGTAATACTGTTGTAAATCCCTTCAAGATAATTATTTAAATTTGTCATGTGCATTTGTTTTGTTTCATCTTGTTTTTTGAATGTGGTCCTAAACTAGAAGATGTATGATTAATTTAGGTTACATTTAGGAAGTTAAAATTTGCAGTGCACTATGGTTTTGTATCTTGAATATTCCACAGTCTATACTTGATTATTTTCTACATTTTAGATGGATTGGCTGCATTGTCCTTTTCCATCAGTTCCCTGACCTTGATTGGGATGTTGGCAGCTATCACCTACACTGTAAGTATAGTTTTCCTTAATTTAACAAAATGGCATCGTAATTTACAAATAGTCTAGAAGGTCTTATTTTGACTCTTCCAAGACATGGTGTCAGTGGGGCCAGAAAGGAGAATGCTGAAAACAATCAGATTTATGAACAAAATTTTTTTAAGTGTTAGAGGATAGTGATGATACTAGAATTAAATTTGTTGTAGTTTTACCAATTTCTTTTAGTGGGGGGTTGAAGATCTGATGTATCTCATCTTGTAGTCCATCTTTACACTTTTGCAGCCTGACTATAAACAGGTTGATGACATCACATTTTATGAACTCATGTGGAATTTGGTCATTCAATTTCAGTAAAAGAAATTTAATTTGCATTCCTTGACCTAATGATAAATCTTGTTTAAGGAAACTCCTGTAAATTCTCAAATGTACTCTTGCCTAAGTGAAACTGGAATTAGTGCCCTTTTACTTTGAGGGGAAAAAACGGTTGTTCAATCAGAAAGTGGTTATTCAATCAGTGCTATTGGTTGTATTGAGGACTTACTGTGTGCCGAGAACTGTACAAAGTGCTCGGAAAAGTACAATGTAACAAGTGGTAGATATGTTCCCTGCCCACAACAAGCGTATAGTTTAAAGTGGAGATGGAGGGGCAGACATTTACTACCAATAAATTACAGATATGTACACTAGTGCTATGGGGCTGAGATGGGGGGATGAATGAAGGGAGTGAATATGAGCAATGTAGAAGAAAGTGGGAGAAAAGGAAATATGGGCTTAGTCAGGGAGGGCTTCCTGGAGGAGATGTACCTTTAATAAGGCTTTGGAGGTGGGTAGAGTATGTGTCTATCAAATATGAAGAGGATGGGCGTTCCAGGCCAGAGGCAGGACGTGGGTGAGATAGAGATTGAAGTTCAGTAAATAGATTGGCATTAGATTGAAGTGTGCAGTTTGGGTTGTAGTAGAGCAGTGAGGTCAAAGAGGGCAAGGTGATTGTCTATCAAACTCCTTACTATCAGCTTTAAAACAATCACTGGAGGCTCGTGAAAAGTAGGGAAACATGGACTGAATGTTTTTGTAGACAGGAGTAGGGCGGTCATCAGGGAGGCTGATACAGTAATCGCAGGTTAGGATAAGTAATAATAATAATGATGGCATTTATCAAGCGCTTACTATGTTCAAATCACTGTTCTAAGCACTGGGGAGGTTACAAGGTGATCAAGCTGTCCCACGGGGGGCTCACAGTCTTAATCCTCATTTTGCAGATGAGGTAACTGAGGCACAGAGAAGTTGTGAGTTGCCCAAAGTCACACAGCTGCCAATTGTCAGAGCCGGGATTTGAACCCATGACCTCCGACTCCAAAGCCCATGCTCTTTCCACTTAATCACACTGCTTCTAAGTACTTGGGGTAATGTGATAGTTGTGTGAATGGAGAGGAAAGTTGATTTTAGCCTTATGAATGTTGAACCACCAGGATTTAGTGATTTTGTGGATTGAATAAGATATGAGTCAAGGATAAGGCCAACGTTATGGGCTTGTGAGGGAAGCATGGTGGTGCTGTCTACATTGAAGGCAAAGTCACGGGGAGGAAGGGTTTGGGTGGGAAGATAAGGAGTTCTGTTTTGGAGCACTGTATTTCATGGAGAGTACAGTACAAGAAGTCAGTATACATATTTCTGCTTATTGCTCATTCACCTCATCCTTCCCAAAAGGAGTTTTTCCAGGTACTTTAAAGCAACTATAATTAAAGCTTTTTTTTAAGTGTTTGGTAGAGGAAAAGCCTGATCATGAGGATGTGGAGAAGTGGAGTGGCTACTGTTCTAAAAGAAAATATCGAATATCTACTGGCAAGCTCCTTTTGCCACCTTTTAAGTGACAACTGTACTAGCACATTGATAAAATATTTAAAATAAAATACATCTGACTTTGCTTCAGTGTTTAAATGTCTAATCTTTAATAATGATTACGGTACTTAAGTGCTGTGTGCCAAGTACTGTTCTTAGCAGCTGGATAGATACAAGTTAATCAGGTTAGACAGAGTCCCTGTTCCACATGGGATTCACTCTTACCTCCCATTTTACAAATGTGGTAACCGAGGCCCAGAGAAGTGAAGTGATTTGCTCAAAGTTAAACAGCAAAGCAAACATTTGGCAGAGCCAGGATTAGAACCCAGGTACGTCCTGGTGGCTCTGGTTACAGAGGAGAGAAGTCGAGGCATCTCGCAGCTGCTGTCTCACCGTCTCTGTGCCATTGCACAGAGAAGCAGCGTGGCTCAGTGGAAAAGAGCCCGGGCTTTGGAGTCAGAGGTCATGGGTTCAAATCCCGGTTCCGCCAATTATCTTGTACATATCTATTCTATTTATTTTATTGTGTTAGTATGTTTGGTTTTGTTCTCTGTCTCCCCCTTCTAGACTGTGAGCCCACTGTTGGGTAGGGACTGTCTCTATGTGTTGCCGACTGGTACTTCCCAAGCGCTTAGTACAGTGCTCTGCACACAGTAAGCGCTCAATAAATACGATTGATTGATCTGACTACACCAGGCCTGTGTTTTGTGCACTAAACCATGCTGCTTCTGTTCCATTAAGTAGAAAAAGGATTAGAGAAATGTCTACCTGTCCATGAACATGCAGAACACATCCTTGCCACAGCTAGCTTATACGTTAATAGGCAAGACAGACCTAGAGATATTTGCATTAGTAATCTAAATTAGATTATTATAATTAGGACGTTAAGAATTTCCTATATATTAGCCACTAGGGCAGACAATCAGATTGGATGTCATTTGTCAAAACCCACATATTCAATTTTACCAAATCCTGTTGGTTCTTCCTTCATAACATTGCTAGAACCTGTCCTTTCCTCTCCACCGAAAATGCTACTATGCTGATAATTGTGTTGTTTAAGTGCTTACTATGTGTCAGTCACTGTACTAAGTGCTGGTGGGGAACACAAGCAAATCGGGTTGGACAGACTTATCCTATCCTGCCTTAATTATTGCATCAGCTTCCATGCTGACCTCCTTGCCTCTTGTCTCTCCCTACTCCAGTCCTTCACTGCTGTACAGAACATTTTTCTGCAGAACTGTTCAGTCTACCTTCCTGATCCTCAAGACCTCCAGTGGTTGCCCATCCACCTCCATCACACTTAGCACTAGTATTTTAAAGCACTCAATCAGCTGGCCCCCTCTTACCTCACTTCATTGATCTACTAACAGTCCAGCTGGCAAGCTTCACTCTAGTGATGATGATGATGGTTTTTAAGTGCTTACTATGTGCAGAGCAGACACAAGGTTAATAGGTTGTCCCACGTAGGGCTCGGTCTTAATTCCCATTTTACAGATGAGGGAACTGAGGTCCCGAGAAGTAAAGTGACTTGCCCAAAGTCACACAGCTGACAAGTGGCAGAGCTGGGATTCGAACCCGTGACCTCTGACTTCCAAGCCCGGGCTGTTTTCCACTGAGCCACGCTGCTTTCCCAAGTGCCAAGCTGTAAGTGCCAGCTTGCTCACTGTGCCCCAATCTCATGTATCTCACCACCCACCCTTTTCCCACATCCTAATTCTGCCTGGAACTCCCTTTCCATCCGTATATGACAGACCACCACTTTCTCCACCTTCAAAGACTTATTAAGGTCACATTTCCAGGAGCCCTACCCTAACTCAGCCCTCTTTTCCCCAGTTCCCTCTCCCTTCTGTGTCATCTATGCACTTTAATCTGTGCTCTTTGGGTATTTGACATTTGTCCCACAGCACATGTGCACATATCTACGAATTGTATATTATAAATTATTTATTTGGTAAAGTCAGTCTCCCCTTCGAAACTGTAAGCTTTTTATGAGCAGGGAACGTGCCTACCAACTCAATTGTATTGTACTTTTTCAAGCACTTAGTACCGTGCTCTGCACACAGTAAGTATTCAGTAAATACTGGTGACTCACATGAGGCGTACAGTCAGTGGGAAGGAAGTATCTCATACCTATTTTACAGATGAGGAATCTGTTTTGATGAATTGCCCCAAGGTCAAAGCATTTCATTAGCACCGCCGAGACTAGAACTGAGTTTGTGTGGCTCCCAGAATGTTGTTCTTTCTATTAGACTACAATACATAGTGTAAATTTGTGATTTATTCTTTTATTCAAGAGTTTTGCAGAAGGTCAGTAAAAAATATGTGCTAAAAAGGATCTTGGATTGATGTGACTCAGGATGCAAGGGAGTTAATGATGAAGGCTTTGGTATAATGTCTCAGCAGTTAAACTATGGAAGGGTGACATGGAGCAATCAAAAGAAAATTTGGAAAACATGTAGGACTGGGCAGTCATACCAATGTTTACGTAAAAGATTTTACTCAGTACATTGCACATTATAAACACCCTTATTGTTCAAAATCCCTGGGAGGAAAATTTAGGCATAATATCCTGGTGCAGTGTGAAAGTCTCTCCTCATTTTATTCATTTAAAGCCAAGATGACCTTGTAAAATTGAATGCTTCTAAGTGGATTTGTCCCTTTCTCTATCTTTGCTTCCCTGCCTCCACTTTCCAGTTTCTTTAAAATCACTCCATTCATTACTTTCACCTGAAAACACTTACATACTTTCCAGGATCTTAGCCCAAATGCAGAATTTGCATATAATGTAAACATTTCCTTATTTGCTTATAATCAATCAGTTGTATTTATTGAGCGCTTACTGTGTGCAGAGCACTGTACTAAGCTCTTGGGAAGTACAAGTTGGCAACATATAGAGACGGTCCCTACCCAAGAGTGGGCTCACAGTCTAGAAGGGGGAAACAGACAACAAAACAAAACATATTAACCAAATAAAATAAATAGAATAGATATGTACAAGTAAAATAGAGTAATAAATACAGGTGCTGTGGGGAAGGGAAGGAGGTCAGGCGGGGGGGAATGGAGAGGGGGAGAGGAGAAGTGATTCATATCCGGGCGTGTCTTTGTAACTAAGGTTTATAGAAGCAATTATGACTGCAAAACCAGTGTTTTTTTTTCCTGACTTGATATTTCTTCCTCTGAGCTCAGAGCTGCAAAACTTGCTTTTAGGGTGGTTCTGAGGTGGGAAAGGAAACTTCCTGTAGCTGCTTAGTTCAGCAGTTGGGTAGGAGAAAGGAATAAATTGGAAAGTAGAACAAAGGAAGACTAGAAGAAATCACAGAAGCCGCAGCAGGGCAGTGGTGGGGAAGAGCTTCTCTGCCAACAAATAGACAAAATTCAGGAAGAAACATCATTAGCATCATTCTCTTACTATGAAGCTGTAGATGAGCTTCACATTGCTTTTCTTCAGTCATAAATGAATACATGTACTGCTACACATTTTAATTGGGGAAGGAGAGAAGAGGCAATCCATTTCTTCATTTACTGTCACTTCCCCATATCCCTCGACTCCTCCAGAAAGGCCCCTGAATATCCTTCAAGAGGAAAACTTCATAGATTAGTCTCCTTTTCTTTCCCAACCACCCTCTGTTTTTCCCCTCTGTTATCAAAACCATCCAACAGCTTTGATTTTCTAGTACAAAAGGTAGAGCCTGCATTGTTGCTGTGGACAGCTCAGGGTCTTTGTCAGTGGATTTTATTCTAAAAACATACCAAACTTGTCTTGGTTTGAGCAGTATGGTAATATATAGATCTTATTTTTAATATGACCTCCCCAAAGTTTAAAAAAATCTAAACTGAAAATTTTGAATTGTGTATTCCTCCCCTAGGAATGGTATGCCACAACTTATTACTTTCATAAATGTGTTCTTCAAATTTTAGGGTTAATGTTGGGTTTACCTAAGGTATACATTTTTAAATCCACTCATCAGTAAGTAATATTTGAGTGTTTACATTCAATCAGCATGTAGTTACCTGATTTTAGGGAGGGATAATATATTGATGTTTGACGTTAAGTAGGGGAAAAATGTTCTTGTCTAGTGTACTTGAACTCAAGTTGAGTTTTTATTGGCAAAGCTCATCCATATATTATAAACCTTTTCTTATTGTAGTTTAATTCTGTCAAGACCAAGACAGGCTACCCTTCTGGCAAAATATCACCCATATTTTTCAAGTCCTGGTTTGCTGTGTGAATTCTTTGTCATCTCTACAAATACTGACTGAAGTTTTCTTGTTAACTGAGATAAATAGGCATTTTGAATTTTCAGATATATGTACAAATGTAGTCCTCAATCTGGTCAGTTCTTTGCTCTTTAACAAAAATGGCAACTACTGAACTTTGAATCCAAATGGCTTTTCAGATTCTGATACCAAACACCACCTGGTGTTCTTGAATGAATAAGCAGCTGCCTTTTGTCTCAGTTTACATGGCAAGGAAGAATGCACTTGGGTAGTAGTGATATAAAATAGAGCACTTCAGGCAGCTGTGGCCTTGCAGATGGAACTACTAAACTAATGTCACCTGAGTGTTTTGATTGCTTGTCCACAGTTGTGTGCAGGAGAAGGGGAATAACTATGGTCTTAGAAGTGGATTCCATTTGCTACTGGCTCTTATGTGATTTATGTATTCCTTCTTGCAGTATCAAGAGGGCTGATGTCTCTGTTGGGAAGCAGTACGCCAGCAAGATGGCATTAAGGTCTACTTGAGGTCTATTCTGTAGGTTTAGTGTTCAGCTTTCTTAATGGTATATGGTGCACGCTGTAGTGCCAGCAAATTATGCTCTTCTGCCATGTGGTGAAACATTTCCCAACAGGTGCCTGTCTTAATCCAGTCTCTGGGCCACACACACAACCCCCTGCAATCCAGCCACAGGCAGTGAGCAAAGTAACTCTTCTAGGTTTGTTTCTTGGGTCACCATCATCATCATCATCATCATCATCAATCGTATTTATTGAGCGCTTACTATGTGCAGAGCACTGTACTAAGCGCTTGGGAAGTACAAATTGGCAACACATAGAGACAGTCCCTACCCAACAGTGGGCTCACAGTCTAAAACCCTCAACTCAGCAACTTCTGTGTCTGTTCCTCCCTGAACTGCCCTTTTTCACCTCTATTGCCGCTATCCTCTACTCATCTCCTCCTCATTCATTCATTCAATCATATTTATTGAGCGCTTACTGTGTGCAGAGCACTGTACTAAGCGCTTGGGAAGTACAGGTTGGCAACATATAGAGACGGTCCCTACCCAACAGTGGGCTCACAGTCTAGAAGGGGGAGACAGAGAACAAAACAAAACGTATTAACAAAATAAAATAGAATATGTACAAGTACAATAGAGTAATAAATACGTACAAACATATATATATATATATATATATATATATATATATATATATATACACACACATATATGCAAGTGCTGTGGGGAAGGGAAGGAGGTAAGGCGGGGGGGATCGAGAGGGGGAGAGGAAGGAGGGGGCTCAGTCTGGGAAGGCCTCCTGGAGGAGGTGAGCTCTCAGTAGGGTCTTGAAGGGAGGAAGAGAGCTAGCTTGGTGGATGTGGGGAGGGAGGGCATTCCAGGCCAGGGGGATGATGTGGGCTGGGGGTCGATGGTGGGACAGGCGAGAACAAGGCACGGTGAGGAGGTTAGCGGCAGAGGAGTGGAGGGTGCGGGCTGGGCTGTAGAAGGAGAGAAGGGAAGTGAGGCAGGGGGGGCAAGGTGATGGACAGCCTTGAAGCCAAGGGTGTGGAGTTTCTGCCTGATGTGTAGGTTGATTGGTAGCCACTGGACTCCTCCACTCCTCTCTGACTCGTCACTGCATCCTGCTCCTCTCTGTTGAGTTTCTCTGGTCCTTGTTGCATGCGAACTCTTCCCCAACCATTCCTTCCCCTAAACTCCTGTCTGGGACTCAGGTGCAGCTGGTCAACATGGGTAATGGATTCTGCTCCCTGGGAAGGAAGCTGGGCAGTAACTGAATTTTTCCTTCCTCCCCATCGCAGGAAGCAGTGTGATGAGCTGGCCTGTTATTTGTGAAGAAGCTCCTCTGCCAGGCATCCAACCTCCCATTTCTCAGCCCCTGGCTCTGAGCCTGCCATCTGCTACTCTCTCCCCACTTGAATTGCCTGCTCTACTGACTCTGTGTTGGTGGAGAGCCTGGCTTGCCAGGCTCTGAAATATGCTTTTTGCTCCACCAGGATTTTAAGTTGGGAGAGCTAACTTTGGACTTTTCCATTGCCTGAGAGGGCATAGCTGACCCCCAACGCCCAGATCTGGACATAGGAAACTCTGCTTTCCTCAGTCAGGTCACTCTCTGTCCCCAGGAGCCTTGCAAAGCAAGAGGTGGGTACGGATTGAGGGAATGAAGGGAAAGCCCTTTGGCATTTAAAGAAAAAGCAAAACTTGAAATCTTTGAAAAGGCCTATATTTTTGATGACAGGTAAACAGAGGGTAGGTTATGCAGGGATTCTTTGTCTGCATGGTTGCCTCTTGATGATTTTGGTGCCTTTTTTGAACATCCAGAGAGGTAGTTATCGTGGAGGACAGTAGGCACCTGGCAACCTCTGCCACGAGCTTCCCTGAGACAGTTGCTTATCTCACTTGCCATCTTAAGTTGGATCTGGTTTTAGTCTTTTGAGGCAGGGAGGAAAAGAAAAGAGCTTGGTTCTGGGAGTCAGGATACTTAGGTTATAGTCCCAGTGCTGCCATTTGTTATGCAGTCCATTGAAGTTGATTTGAACTGCCAGTATTCTTTAAAACAAATTCAGTTATCCAAAGTCTTCCAATATCTAATGGAGATTAGATAGGTCTCAAGTACTCCTGAAAGCCAGAATTGAAAGTGTAAAATCCTTTATCTCTGCATATATAAACTCCAGGAATAAAATTGCAATTCATCAATCTCTACTAAAATGCAGGTAAAGTAAATGCATTAGCAGATGAAGATGAGCAACAACAAAAGTAGTGCAAATGGAGAAGCAGCGTGGTTTAGCGGAAAGAGCCCAGGCTTGGAAGTCAAAGTTCTTGAGTTTTAATCCCCCTTCTGCCACTTGTCAGCTGTGTGACTTTGGGCAAGTTAATTAACTTCTCTGGGCCTCATTTCCCTCATCTGTAAAATGGGGATGAAATCCATGAGCCCTATGTGGGACACCCTGATTACCTTGTACCTACCCCAGCACTTAGAACAGTGCTTTGCACATAGTAAGTGCTTGAAAAATGCCATCATTATTATTATTATTGTTACTATAATTATTAAATGAGATTGATAGGGATTTCAGTAGTGGTTTGAGCTACAGTCACCACTGCCTAAACAGATTACTGTACTGTTGCTATAGTATGGCCTAGTGGAAAGACTGCCACTTACCTATGTGACTTTGTGCAGGTTACTTAAATTTTGTGCCTCAATTTTCCTGTTGGTTCTCTCTCTATTCTCTCTTGCCTCTTACACTGGAAGCCCTGTTTTATGAGGGGGACCACAGTCTGATCTAATTATCTTCTTTCTACCTCACCATTTAGTAATAATGCTTGACACATACTAGCTCCTCATAAACACCACCATTATTGTTTGACTCCAGGTTTGTCTTACTGTCTTTGCAGAGCCTATAATGCACTTGGTCTCTCGCCTGGCCCCTTCGCTAATTCTCCTCTTGCTCCTCATTAGTATTTCGAGTGCTTACTCTGCAGAGCACTGTGTACTAGGTGATTGGGGTCATACAATAAAAACAGAAGACAGTACCTATGTTAAGTTTACAATAAAATAGGCATGACATGTTCTGCATTTCCCACAGCAATGATTTAGTATTGGGGAAACAGTAGCAGCTGTGCACTGATTCTTCTGAGAACATAAGGCATTCCACAACAACCTTCTCCATACTCCACTTCAGATTGCCATATCAATATTAAGGGCTGCCAAGTGTACCCTAGTTCTTTTCATTCCAAAGATTAGAAAAGATTGTAGTGGTTTAGATAGTTGGAAGAATACTATGAAAGTTTCCAATTTTTTTTCTCCACAAGCAGTACAGATTTAATAGTTGTAGCATAATTAACTTGTGTACCCAATCCCAGTCCCTTTTTCAAGGCACAGGCCCCGTCAATCAGTTGTATCTATTGAGTACTTACTGTGTGCAGGGCATTCTACTAAGGGCTAGGGAGAGAACAACACAACAGTATAACAGACATCCCCTGACCACAGTGAGCTTAGTCTAGAGGGGGAGACAGATGTTAATATACTTAAATTATGAATATACATACATTACTGTGAGTCTGAGTGAGCGGTAAGTATAAAGGGAGCTTGTCAGGGTGACACTGAAGGGACTGTCTGGGAAAAGAGGAAATGAGGGCTTAGTCAAGGAAGGAGTCATGGAAGAGATGTGCATTCATTAAGGCTTTCAATGTGGGGAAAGTATTTGTTGGTTGGATAAGAAAAGGGAGGGCATTCCAGGCTAGAGGCAGGACATCGGCGAGAGGTCGGCCGTGAGATAGACGAGATCGAAGTACACTGAGTAGGTTGGCAGAAGAGTGAAGTGTGTGGGGTGGGTTGTAGTAGGGGAGTAGCAAGGTGAGGTAGGAGTGGGCAAGGTAACTGAGTGTTCTTAAAGTCAATGGTAAGGAGTTTTTGTTTCATGTGGCGGTAGATGGGTAATCACTGGAGGTGCTTGAGGAGTGAGAAAAACATGGACTGAATGTTTTTGTAGAAAATGATCCTGGCAGCAGAGTGAAGTATGGTCTCCCCACTATCTTAGCATACCCACTTTGGCTCTGTGATGTACATCTGGCTAACTAATAGTTTATGCACACTGCGAAAGATAGGGAGTTTCAGGACAGGCACTAATGGCTTAGCATAAAGCTTTAGTTCTGTAAAACAGATGTTACTGGCCTAGTGGAAAGAGCACAGGCTTGGGAGCCAGTGGGATCCAAGGTCTAACCTTGACTCCGCTGCCTGCCTATTTTGTGACCTTGGGCAAGTCACTGACCTCTACCTCAGTTTCCTCATCTGTAAAATGGGGATTGAATCCAACTGCCTCTTAAGCTGTGAGCCATTTAATGTCCCTGAAAACTCTAAGCTCCTTGTGGACAGGGATTGTGTTTTCCAACTCTAATAATAATAATAATAATAATAATAATAATAATAATAATAATGATGTTGGTATTTAAGTGCTTACTATGTGCAAAGCACTGTTCTAAGCGCTGGGGGGAATACAAGGAGATGAGGTTGTCCCATGTGGGGCTTACAGTTTTAATCCCCATTTTGCAGATGAGGGAACTGAGGCACAGAGAAGTGAAGTGACTTGCCTAAGGTCACACAGCAGACATGTGGGGGAGGTGGGATTCGAACCCATGACCTGTGACTCCCAAGCCCACGCTCTTTCCACTGAGCCACGCTGCTTCTCTTAATGTACTTCTCTAATGTACTTTCCCAAGCACTTAGTACAGTGCTCTGCTCTCAGAAACAGTGATTGACAGAGACTGATCTGTTTTGTATCTGCCTTAGTGCATAATGCAGTGCTTGGCACAGAGCTGAATGAATACTATTAAAAAAAGCTGCCAGAACCACTTTTCCTCAAATTAAAGTTTGTCATTGAAGGTACTTGTGGGTTTAGGATTCTTTTTATTTTAAAGTTTAAAGTTTCATTTTGTCAGTAACTTAACTACCTTTGAAAACTGGGCAGATGGCATCCCTAAGCCATGTGAATAATAAAATCCTGTTGTATCCACTGGAAATCTTTAGGATGGACCATAAAATTAGACCTGTGGTGTCCACTGATTATCTCTGTGTGCACATTTTAGGAAACTGTCTAATACTGTACTTAACCTTCCATAGCACTTGAATTTACCCATTTGGTAATTGCAGACTTGAGCAGATTTGTATTTAGTGGAATCAGTGCCTCATTATAATATCTGCAGGGGTTCTTATAGGTCACACCTACACCAGAAATCCTTGTGTATCAGTGGTTAAAGCAATTTCTCAATTTATTAGTTTTGAAAAACTAAACATACTGGAACTGTTTCTTCTTGAAGCTTCTCTTTTTATTACAGTAAATCCCTTGACCACTAATGCAAGCTCATTGCGGTCCAGGATCTTGTGTCTATACTATATTGTGTTCTCCCAAGTGTTTTAACCCAGTGATCTGCCCACAATAATCAATCAGTGCTATTTACTGAGTGCTCACTATGTGCCAGAGCACTGTAAGTGCTTGGGAGAGTGCAATAGGGTTCTTAGGCATGATCCCTGCCCTCAAGAATTTACAGTCTACTGGGAAAGACACTCATTAAAATGAGTTAAGTGAAAGAAGCAAAGAGTTTAAGGATGTATACACAAGTGCTATAGGGATGGGGTGAGGTGAAAATTGAAGTCTTGTGTTGTCTTATGCCGTCGAGTCGTTTCCGACCCATAGCAGCATCACGGACACATCACTCCCAGATCGCCCAGTCTCCATCTGCAATTGTTCTGGTAGTGTACCCATAAAGTTTTCATGGTAAAAATAAGGAAGAGGCTTACCATTGCCGTCTTCCGTGCAGTAAACTCGAGTCTCTGCCCTCGACTCTCTCCCACGCTGCTGCTGCCGAGCATGGATTAGTTTTGACTTGTAGATTGCCACTATCCAAACTAGCCACTCGCTAGTCACTGGCCAAGCTAGGAATGGAATGGGTAGGTCTCTGCTCTCTCCCTATGCTCGCTCCCATAGCCGAGATTGGTTGAGTACTGGAAACACTCCAGGTGTAACCCCGAGAGGGGGAAAACTGAAGTACTTAAGGAATTTATACTGAAGTGTATGGACAGTGAAAAAAGGAAGGTGAATAGGGCGGGGAAATGAAGTTGTAAAGGGAAGGTGTCTTGGAGGAGTTTTGATTTTAGTAGAGGTTTGAAGATAGGGAAGTGATGGTCTGTCAGATACAGAGGGAGTTCCAGGCCTGAGGGAGAATGTGCGGAAGGGCTCAGCAGTGAGAGAGCAAATCAAGGTACTCCCCACTCCTCCACACCTAATTTGATTGGCATGGGGGTGAGTGACACCTTCTGTATTCCAGCGTAGGCTGTCAATCTGGCAGTTTTGGTTATGGGGGCTTTATCCCATCCTATTTTGCCGACTTATGCTTCCCAAACACTTAGTACAGTGCTCTGCACACAGTAAGTGCTCAATAAATACAATTGAATGAATGAATAAGTACCGCCTCCTGGCTCAGGAGGTCATGAGATAGCATTTGACCTTGAGATGGTCGGTACCCCAGAGTCACCTTGGGGCAAGGGTTTTTTCACTTCCTACCATCTGGCAGAAACTTGAGAAGAGCTTCTGCTTCTCAGCTCTGGCCCCTCCACTCATCTTGACTCCCTCATACACTGTCCTTCTAATGATCTCACACCATGAACCCTGTATGACTTCCAAAGTACACTTCTTGCACTCAGTTCTCTATTCCTATTGACTCCCATGCCCATTGCCTTTGCCAGCTGTTCTACCTGTTTAACTCCCATAAATCCCTTTCCCCCTCCATCCCTTTCCTGTAATGACCAGGCCACCAACTTTAATATGATTGAAATCATCATGTTATCCCCCTAAAGTCTCACTTGCATCGCTCCAGGCCCTCCTGCCTCCCACCTCTTCTACTTCCCTACCTTTCCCAACAGTGCCCCCACCTCCCACCCCATCTTTCCCATCACTGTAGGCAACACCATCATCATCAGTGGTATTTGAATGTTTACTCTGTGCCGAGCATTGTACTAAGCACTTGAAAGTACAGTGTATCAGAGTTGGTTGACACGATACGTGCCCCCGGCTTACAGTCTAGAAGGGAGAGGCACACATTAATATAAGTAACTTGACTTTCCCATTACTATAGACAACACCACCACCCTTCCTGTCTCACAGGTCCATAACCTTGGTGTTGTCCTTGACTCCTGTCTCTCATTCAACCCACATATTCAAGCCACCCCTAAATCCTGTCGGTCCCACCTTCACAGCATCCCTAAAATCTGTCTTTTCCTCTCTACCCGAACTGCTGCCATGTTACTACAATCACTCATCCTATCCCACTTGGATTACTGCATCAGCCTCCTTGCTGACTTCCCAACCCCCTGTCTCTCCCCGCTCCAGTCCATACTTCACTCTGCTTCCCTGGTCATTTTTCTACAGAAATGTTCAGGACATGTTTCCCCACTCCTCAGAGAACTCCAGTGGTTGCCCGTCCACCTCTGCCTCAAGCAAAACTCCTCACCACTGGCTTCGAAGCGGTCAATCACCTTGCCCCCTCCTACCTCACCTTGCTACTCTCCTACTACAACCCAGCCTGCACACTGTTCCCTCTTCTGGAATGCCACACGTCTGTCCCCTCATCAAAAACCTCCAATGTTTTTCTCAATTTTTTTTTTCCCTCTTAGCAGAGACTCCTGACTATTGACTTTAAAGCACTCACTTATGTTGCTGATTAGCCACTCACTTGCCTCACAACAGCCCAGCATGCACTTTCTTCTTGAAGCTAATCTACTCACTGTGCCTAGCTTTCCTCTTCCCACTCCCATTCCCTTGCTCACACCCTCCAGCTGCCGGGAAGCAGCCTTTCATATTCTTTCGTATTCATAGCCTTTTGAAATCACACCTTTCAGGAGGCCTTCTCCCACTGGAGAGTATTCTCCCCCTCAGCATTTGAGTATTTATTTTTGGTATTTAAGTGCTTACTATGTGCCAAGCACTGTTCTAAGCATTGGTGGGGGTTACAAGGTGATCAGGTTGTCCCACGTGGGGCTCACAGTATTCATCCGCATTTTCCAGATGAGGTAACTGAGGCACAGAGAAGTTAAGTGGTAACTGAGGCACAGAGAAGTTGTGACACACAGCCGACAAGTGGCCTTTTACTCCACCAAGCCTTAAAATAATGGCGGAGCTGGGATTAGAACCCATGACCTCTGACTCCCAAGCCCGTGCTTTTTCCACTGAGCCATGCTACTTCTCTCACAACACCCTCTAACACCTATCTGTGTATGTTTTGTATACTCTTACCACCTCCTGTATATAATTCATTTTAGAATTTGTCCCCTTTACCAGATTGGAAGCTCCTTGAAAGTCAGAATGTATCTAATTCTTCTGTACTCTCCCAAGTGTTTAGTAAAGTGCTGTCTACACAACAGACACTCCAACACTATGGGGAGTTCTACTGCAGCTTGATGTGGTGTCAGAAAAAAGTTTTGGTGAATTTAAGAGGCCTAGTTAAAGCTTGAGTGTGGTAATGTGAAGTTTTTTTGAGACATGACGTTTTCCAGGAACACAGCTCTCGCATTATTAGAGCTGACTGCTTCTTAAAGCCCTTTAGTAGCTATGCCTATCCCTTTCAAACTCTTGACCATTGGACTCAAGTCTCTTCACCAGTTTGTCATCTTTGTCTTTCTACTTTCCTCGCCTGCTACACCTTGATATGTCTTAATTGAATATGGAAGAATAAGTATTAAACACCCTTTTCCCCCTTACTGGAGCTCTTTCTCTTCACATCTTGCAGACCATAATTCAGGGTCAAGAATATGGTTCAAAAAAATAGCACATAGACTTCTAATGCAAAATGGAAATTTCTAATGCTTAAATCAGATACTGTGTACAATAACTGCCCTAAAGTATTTTTTTGGTATTTTAGAAGAAAATTTTTTTCTTGGAAATTGAGGTTTGGAGATTCCATGCACATTCTGCATAGTTTTTCTTCACTGAAGTTATGACCCTTTTGTTAGTGTTATGGATGACTAATAGTAAGTGATAACGTTTAATTTCAAGTTTCTTAAATCACTCGATCCCCTTATAGGCTTGCAATTTCATGACCTTCAAGCTTTATTCTGACAACTTTAAATATCAATAAACATAGAGCCTGACTATAAAATCATAAATTGAGGCGAGACCTTTGTTTGATGCAGTTTCACAGATGTCGTTTGCATTTATATTTTCATTAATGTGTATTGCGTTGAAATGATTTTATGTAGCCTCAGGTATTAATACAATAGTTGTTGTCAGTTCTGAGTTGCTCCTTCCAATGCTTGGCAGAATAATAAATTACTATGATAGGCAGATTAATTTTTGAATTATTTTTGTGCATCTCATTTAACTTGTCCTTGAAAAGATGCATATAATTGGTAAGGGTTTTTTTTCCAAATCACTTGAGTTGATCTTTCTTGTTTCTTTTTTTCTTTGACTGGTAATTACTACTTCTTTGGTTTCGCATGAATAAAACATTTAAAAGCTTGAAAGTGTTCTAGTTATTAAACCAAAGAAGTATCACATTCTAAAAAGGCCAATCAGGAAGGGGCTAGAAAGCAAAACAGAATGTACAGTCCTGCAGCTCTATTAAATTATTGTGCCCACACACTTGAAATACTGTGTGCAATTCTTTTTGCCACATTTTTAAGGGAATAGTAGGGTAGGATTAGTGACCAGAAATGTACTATCAAGATGATTGAGGAAATGGAGAAGCTTCTTTATGAGGGTAAATGGAAATGTGATTCCAGTTTGGAAATTCATAGTCTGGTGTTGATGTGTGTGGACAAAGCGATTACAGAAATATTCACTAATTCATTCATTCATTGAGCGCTTACTGTGTGCAGAGCACTGTGCCAAGCGCTTGGGAAGTACAAGTTGGCAGCGTATAGAGACGGTCCCTACCCAACAACGGGCTCACAGTCTAGAAATTCAGCATGAGCATTTTCTTTTTAAAGTGTTCAGTTTAAAAAGAAAAGGATACCCATCTGTACTCGAGAGATTGTAAAAGATATGCAACTAGTTATCACAAGAAATTGTTCAGCTAGAAAATAGGGTAAAGGGGTTTGGATAAATCCACAGATGAATGGCCTAGTTACTAGAAGAGAAGATAGTAATGGAAGTAGGGGATAGGGTAGAAGCAGTGGGAAGAGCAATGGCATGAGCCTGGGAGTAGTGGACCTCAGATATAATGTTGTCTTGGCCATTTGCTTGCTTTGTGATTTTTGGGAAAATGATTTAACTTCTCTGTGCCAGTTACGTTATCTGTAAAATGGGAATTAAGACTGTGAGCCCCTTGTGGGACGGGGACTGTGTCTAACCTGATAATCTGGTATTGACCCCAGAGTTTAGTACAGTGCCTGGCATGTAGTAACCACTTAACAAATACCTTTTTTTTAAAAAAAAAAGTTAGGAATGTTAGCTGGTACATCTCAGAACATTAATATGGATGCAAAGGAGGACAGTCATTCAGTGGTTACTTTTTTTTTAATGGCATTTATTAAGCGCTTACTATGTGCAAAGCACTGTTCTAAGCGCTCGGGAGGTTACGAGGTAATCAGGTTGTCCCACGTGAGACTCACAGTCTTCATCCCCATTTTACAGATGAGGTAACTGAGGCACAGAGAAGTTAAATGACTTGCCCAAAGTCACACAGCTGACAAGTGGCAAAGCCGGGATTTGAACCCATGACCTCTGACTCCAAAGCCCGGGCTCTTTTCCATTGAGCCACGCTGCATTGAAGCAGCATGGCCTAGTGGATAGAGTATAGGCCTGGGAGTAAGAAGGTCATGGGTTCTAATCCTGGCTCTGCCACTTGTCTGCTCTGTGACCTTGGGCAAGTCACTTCATTTCTCTGTGCCTGTTACCTCATCTGTAAAATGGGAGTTAAGACTGAGCCCGATGTGTGACAGGTACTTTGTCCAACCCTATTTCCTTGTATTCCTCCACAGGGCATAGTTCAGTGCCTGGCACATAGAAAGCACTTAACATATACCATTATTATCATTATTATCAGGCTTTTGGAGACAGTCTGTGTCCCACAGTGGGGCGCACAGTAAGATAGGGGGGAATACAGGTTCTGAATTCCTTTTTGCAGGTGAGAAAACCGAGGCACGGAGTGTTAAGTGATTTTTGCCCACTGGGAGTAGTACCCAGGTCCCAGAATTGCCAGGCTCTAATAATTTATGCAGATCTTTAATTCTTTGTAAGTAAAAATAGCACCCTAACTTTACTATTCTGAATCTCAGACCCATTTATACATTTTAAACAACAAACATAACATCCAGTTTATGAAGGGCTATCCCAGTGATGGCACAACTTGAAGTTCAGTGTTTTCTTGGCACATACTAGGAAATCTCGTTTGTTTACATATGTCATCTGTGTTGTAAGTTAACTTTTACCACTAATCAGTGTTAAATAATGAGCATCAATATTTTTCTCTCCATTTTTCACCTTGAAATGAAACTTCTTTCCTCCACACTTCCATTGTCTGCCCCCTCCTTTCCACTAGAACTTCAACTACTGTGATCTTTCTTTGGCCTACTCAAATCTCACAGCCTCTCCCCCATAATAATAAATTTATTATTGATATTTAAGTGTTTAGAACGTGCCAAACACTGCTATTGTGAAGTAGATGAAATAGTTTACAAACAGTCCCTGTCCCACTTGAGATCCAGAGACCAAGGTAGGGGTGGGGACTGGGGGTACAAGTATCAATCCTGACTTTTAAAGGTGGGGAGAGGAGATTGTGTTAATACTGGTATTTACAGGAGAGGAAGCAGGCATAGAAAGCTTAAGTGATTTGCCCAAGGTCAAAGAGCAGGCAAATGATGAAGCTGAAATTAGAACCCAGGTCTCTTGACTCCTAATCTTGTGTTCTTTCCACTGGGGAAGCCTGCTTCTCTCCAATCTATTGTGCAGATTGTTACACTGACCACCTTTGAGGCATCCTTGACCCACCTCTCTTCAAAAACTTTCTGCTGGCTCTGTGTTTTGCTTTGTATCACACAAAAACTCTTCACAATCTCTCATGGGTCTCCCCCATTTCAATCCTAATTAACCCATCTGTGATCTTCTTACATTATTCTGTAAGTTGCTGTATTTAAAGCATGGTTTAGGGAAAGATGAGCTGCCTAGGATTCAGAGTACCTGGGTTTTGATCCCATGTCCCCATCCCTCCCACCCCCAACTTACTTGCACGGTTATCTTGGACTATTGGAAGATATCACTTAGACGGTAGTCATTGTACTGTGTGACTAAAAGAACCAATACAAAGCCCACAGTTTCAGCAGTTGTCAACCATAGAGGAAAAATGGCCCTTGGCCATGTTTGCGCTTCATGTTATTTGCACTTTCTCAGCTGCAATTCCATATTGTCTGAAATTTCACTTTAATCAATCCATTAGTGTTATGCATATGCTGTGTGCAGAGCACTATATTAAGCATTTGGGAGAGTACAATAGAATTGGTAGACATGTTCCCTGCCCACAAAGCACTTACAATAGAAAGGGGAAGGTGGACATGAAAATAAAAGATATGTACAGTATGTATCTGTTGGTGACTTTCAGCAAGTCACTTCTCTGTGCTTCAGTTTGCCCAATTTTAAAATGGGGGTGAAATATCTTTTCACCCTCCTACTTAGATTTGTGAACTCCATGTGGGACAAGGGCTGTTTCCAGTCTGATTAACTTGTATCATCTAGCCCAGTGCTTTAAACAGTGTTGACACATAGAAAGCACTTAACAAATATTGTTGTGGTTATAATAATAATAATAATTGCCATGGGGCTGAGGGTGGGGTAAATATCAGGTGCTTAAAGGGTGCAGATCCAAGTGCATAGGTGACTCAAAAGGAAGTGGGAGTAGGGGAAATGACATTTAGGTGGGGAAAGCCTTTTGGAAGAGATTACTTGAAGCCTTTGCCAGTGGGGAGTGGTGTTCTGGTATATAAGAAGGCCAAAAGTGGGGAGAATGGGGAGTTACAGGCAAGAGGGAGGATGTAGGCAAGGGGTTGAAGGTGAGATAGACAAGAATGAGGTACAGGGAAAAGGTTGGTAATGGAGCAAAGTGCGCATCCTTAACATTTCCTCAGCCCACCTCATTGTTGGATGCTTCTCTCCCATTCTCCTTGCAGTGGCTTTTAGATGTTATTGTCTTATGCTGTCGAGTTGTCTCTGACCCACAGGGACTCCATGAACACATTTCTCCCAAACAGCCCCACCTCCACCTGTGGTCGTTCTGTAGTGTATCCATACAGTTTTCTTGGTAGAAATATACGGAACTGGTTTACCATTGCCACCTTCAGCGCAGTAAACTAATTTCCACCCTCGACTCTTTCCCATGCTGCCGCTGCCCAGCACAGGTGAGTTTTGACTTGTAGCAAGATTGCTTTCCATTTGCTAGCCAAGCTAGGAATGGAATGGGTGTGCCTCTGCTTGACTCTCGCTTCCGCAGTCAGGACTGGCAGAGTACTGGAAACTCTCCAGATATGATCCTTAGAGGGATTAGATGTCCTACTGTCTCCTATTTTCCTATTTTCATATGTTCTCACATGTTCAACTTGACAAAGCTGTATTGAGGTGAGCTTCAGAATTTCGTTGTCTGTTATACTGATTCTTGCTCTTGGCATTTTATGTGAAAGCGTTTTTGTTTTGAATTCTAACATCTTCCTTGGTCTGTCGTTTGTGTGGATACGTTTGCCCAGAACAGAAGACCTTTTCTGAGTTGTTCATATGAGCATGGACTTCAGCTGAGTCTTCCTCTTTGTATTTCCCTCTCCACTGGGATTTTCGCAGCTCTTCGCAAGTTGTTAGTTCACCTGGTAACTCGTACTTTATGGCAAAAGCCCCTCACTTTCTGTAACCAACTGTTTGGTGCCTTCCTCTCTTGGTAGAAAAGAAGTGGAGAATGTATTTTGGTAAACCAAGGTGGTTCAAGTATAAATGAAATCACTAATAGGAGGTCATTCATTCAATCGTATTTACTGAGCACTTACTATGTGCAGAGCACTGTACTAAGCACTTGGAAAGTACAATTCAGCAACAGACAGCCCCTACCCAACAATGGGCTCACAGTCTAGAAGGGGGAGAAAGACAGCAAAACAAGTAGACAGGTGTCAGTACCGTCAGAATAGATACATAGAATTATAGCTATATGCACATCATTAATAAAATAAATGGGGCTCACAGTCCAAGGGGGAGGGAGAATAGGTATTTAATTCCCATTTCACAAATGAGACCTGATGTTGATTCTGAGCAAATTCATATCGAATAAGGTTGTACCGTTAAAAGGTCAAACAGTCCCAAAACACTTCTTTCTTAGGCTGCGCCACTCCCTGCGGTAGAATCTAAGTCCGTAAATCTTTTCAGAGTTGTTCATATGAGCATGGACTTCAGCTGAGTCTTCCTCTTTGTATTTCCCTCTCCACTGGGATTTTCGCAGCTCTTCGCAAGTTGTTAGTTCACCTGGTAACTCGTACCTTATGGCAAAAGCCCCTCACTTTCTGTAACCAAGTGTTTGGTGCCTTCAACTGGCTACTTGACACACTTCCTAAACTCATTCAGAATTAACTCTAGTGATGTTATAAGGTGTCATTTTTATCTTTTTGCTAGTTTCATTTCCTTTTTAGGCCAAGTATTGACTTGTATACACTGAATAGGCAAGGCCTACCCTCTGAGAATGTGAGTTATTGTCATCTAACCAGTTGGCTATAGGGGATTTGCAGAAGTCTAAAGGTACACTTCAAATCTTGCTTTTCTAACATTTTTCTAACATTCTGAGGACCTTAGGACATGGGTATACAGTGTATCTGCCAATATGGTAGTTGTGTTCTTAGGAAACCACATTTTATGAGAGAACTAGGCTTCCATCGATTTTGGGGGGGACTTTTTTTCCCCCTTTAAATGGCACTTACCATGTACCAGGCATTGTATTAACCTTGGGGATAGATATAAACTAATCAGTTTGGACAGCCCATGTCTCACATGGGGATCAGTCTTAATCCCCATTTTACTGATGAGTTAACGGAGTCACTGGGAAGTGGAGTTACTTGCCTAAAGTCGTACAGCAAGGTGAAGCGCTTAGTACAGTGCTAAGTGCTTAGTACAGTGCTAAGCGCTTAGTACAGTGCTCTGCACATAGTAAGCGCTCAATAAATACGATTGATGATGATGATAATCAGAATTAGAACCCAGATCCTTCTAACTCCCAGGCCTGTGCTGTATCCACTAGGCCACATTGAAAATATCACCATGAAGGATTTTCTGGGATAGAAATTGTTATATTCTATATTATAGAACATCTTACAACCTTACTATTCATTGTTTTCTATATGAAACAGTATATTGGCTCAGAAACACTTAAATTTATGCAACGAGGCCGAATCAGAGGCTGGGAAAATGTAAAACATCTCACCTTGACTAATGCCACATGCCTGCTTAAGCATATCTTCATATAGCACATTTACTTGCACCAAATTTTGGATCATATAATATCTGGAACACCCATGCAATGTGAATAATCATTAATCATCACATACTAAAAATGTAGGTTAGAGCAGAACTTACTGTATAAGCCCTCAGAAGCCTAGGTTTCATGTGTGCTCCTTTTTAATTTAATTTTTCTACTTCATTGTCAGTTTTATTTCTTCTCAATGAAAATGGCAACTCTTTTTTTTTTTAAATAAAAGGCCTCAAGAGAGCTCAAGGAAACACTATTCATATAAAGCTAAATGGTAGAATTTCTGCAAGCATCAGAATAATTACTGTATTGCACACATAGGAGCCACTAAAGTCGTCAGTAAATAGGCTTTTTATGGTATTTGTTAAATGCTTACTTTGTGCCCGGCACTGTACTAAGCACTGGAGTAGGTACAAGCTAATTGTTAGACTCAGTCTGTCTCATTCTTAATCCCCATTTTACAGATAGGTAACTGAGGCACAGAGAAGCGACTTGCCCAAGGTCACAGAGCAGACAAGTGGGGGAGCTGGGATTAGAACAGTGGTCCTTCCGATTCCCAGGCTCATGCTCTATCCACTAAACCAAGCTGCTCCTCTAATCACAAAATGCTACTGCAATTTGTCACCAGAAGTAGTTGCATTTGCCACATTGCCAGCTATCATGGTCTGCATATCAGACTTGCCTGGACTGTTAAGTTGGTTTAAACTAGTCAGAATTGTCTATTTCTTGGTTGACTTATATAGCCATCCATTGTACTAGACAATGCCATCCTTGGGTGCATGGACTTGTACTTCCCAAGCATTTAGTACAGTGCTCTGCACACAGTAAGTGCTCAATAAATACGATTGAATGAATGAATGGATTCAGGCCTTGTGGAGGACCGACTGGTGGTGCTGTGATGTTTGTCACCTGCATCAGGTGCTGTTTGCACTTTTGCCTCCATTACACAATCCTTAAGGAGCTTTAGCCCTAATAGAGCCACTCCTTTTTTGATTTCAGTTTACCAAGTAAGTATCTCTCTGGAGCAGTTAACTCCCAACTCTGTGCGATCTGTATAATGAGACTTTATTTTGCTGTGACTTTAAAATCTTCTCTTCTGGCTTCTGGGTATTTTGTTTCCCAGTTTCAGCTCATTAGGTAACAGCTATTTGGGTACCCGGCTGATGTCTCTATTTCTTGTGTGTTATAGGCAAGCCAGGAGGGTTGTGGTGAACAAAGCATCGATATTCTAAATAGACGTGCATCTGGTTTTAAGTTAATGTTTAATTTCATTATGATGCTTTATCTGGTAGACTCTGGAGATCATGAACTTAGTCACTGGCATTTATTGAGCACTTAGTTGCACCGAACTGTACTAAGAACTTGAGAAGCAACATGGCCTAGTGGAAAAGTCATGGGCCTATTAGTCAGAGGACCTGGGTTTCACTTCTGGCTTTGCCAGTTGTCTGCTGTGACACTGGGCAAGTCACTTACCCTCTCTGCCTCAGTTTCCTCAACTGTAAAATGGGGATTCAAAACCTGTTCTCCCTCATTTAGCCTGTGAGTCCCATGTGGGACAGATTGTGTCCAACCTCGTTAACTTGTATCTACCTGAGCACTTAAAAAAGTGTTTGACACATATAGTAAGTGCTTAACAAATACAATAATGCAGTAAAACAGAGCTACTAGGCATATTCCCTGCCCACAATGAGCTGACATTCTAGAGGTTCAATTAAAGTTGTACCTCAATCTACAGCAACCTCTTCCTTTACAGTTTTTGAAAATAAAAACTTCAGAACAAAGTGCTTCCTACAATTTTAGGATATTGAATTTTCATGTTTTGTATGATCATAAATTTACCAACTCTATGTACACTTTTCCCAATGATTGATTATACCTTTTAATAATAATAATAATGGTGGCATTTAAGCACTTACTATGTGCAAAGCACTGTTCTAAGCGCTGGGGAGATTACAGGGTGATCAGGTTGTCCCTCTGGGGGCTCACAGTCTTAATCCCCATTTTACAGATGAGGTAGCTGAGGCATAGAGAAGTTAAGTGACTTGCCCAAAGTCTCACAGCTGACAATTGGCAGAGCCCAGGTTTGAACCCAAGACGTATGACTCCAGAGCCCAGGCTCTGTTCACTGAACGACGCTGCTTCTGCTTCTTTTAGATATTAAGTACTTTGAACTCTTTGAAGGAAGTGAGCCTTATAGTTCCATAATTGCAGTAAAATAATTTGTATTTAATAGCTCACAGATGTTAAAATACACGTCAATTGTTAAAAAATATTATAAGAATACTTCCTCTTGTATTGATAAAAGGTTAGAAAGCACACCTTGTAATATTACTATATATAGTATTTGTGTATGCATATACACATGTACATACAGATGTTTGTGTGTGTGTAAATATATATATTATACACATATGTATATATTTCCCCCATATAAGAAATATATATTTCCCCACAGCTAAGATCCTGGGTTTTTTTTTCAGTACATGAAACTATTTTTAATTATAAAGAGATGACTTTAAAAGTCTTAAGTGAGTTGAATTCTGAATGATTGTTACAAAATAAAATCAGTGGTATTTACTGAGCCCTTGCAGAGTATAGAGCAATGCACTAAGTGATTGATTGAGAGAACAACACAGAGTTGGTAGACAGCTTCCCTGCACATGATATGCTTATAGTCTAGAGATACTAGTCAATATTCTGCTAGATAACTTCGTAAATTCAGATGTTTAGATATTTAGATATTAAGTACTTTGAACTCTTTGAAGGACATGTCTGCTGTGTGACCTTGGGCAAGTCACTTAACTACTCTGAGCCTCAATTACCTCATCTGTAAAATGGGGATTAACACTGTGAGCCCCACGTGGGACAACCTGATCACCCCTTGTATCCCCCCAGCGCTTAGAACAGTGCTTTGCACACAGTAAGCGCTTAACAAGTGCCATCACTAAGTGAGCCTTATAGTTCCATAATTGCAGTAAAATAATTTGTATTTAATAGCTCACAGATGTTAAAATACACATCAATTTTTAAAAAAATATTATAAGAATACTTCCTCTTGTATTGATAAAAGGTTAGAAAACACACCTTGTAATATTACTATATATAGTATTTGTGTATGCATATACACGTATGTACATACAGATGTTTGTGTGTGTGTAAATATATATTTTATACACTTATGTATATATTTCCCCCATATACAGAGTAAGTGCTCAATAAATATGATTGATTGAACAAATAAATATGTACGCACTTAATTTTCAATGCTTGCTTTCTGTTTTGTTCTGTGGCATTATCTATTTGTGAATTCACTAGAGGGCAGTGGTAAGCAATCAATTCCTTCTGTGTTGTTTTTTTTTAATATCAAGGTGTCCACATAAGTAGCAATCAAAAGATGGCATAAAAAAAATGACTCTGAAAGCTTACATCCTAAAATGTTTTGCAAAATGTGAATATCTGGCGTATTGAAAATTAAATATTCATTTCAATTGTATGGCACTTTGATATTAGAGCTGCCTCTTAGGTAGCCATTAGCTTGTCTTGTAAGCCTGGAAAAGTAATTCAAAAAGATGAGACTTTTCTTGGTTTTTATCCACTCCTAAAGCAACAACTAACACAGTAATAGTTATGTAGAAAAGGGCATTGTTTTGTGGGACTGCATTGCAGTAAGCCTTTCACCAAAAAAAAGTGAGCTGAATTCTGCAGATTAGGATATTTTTAGAGAAATAGAGTCTAGAGATTGTCAAAAATGTTTCAGTGGTGTCACCAGGATTATAGTTTTTGGGACGGGGAATAGGTCCACACAGCTAAGATCCTGGGTTTTTTTTTTCAGTACATGAAACTATTTTTAATTATAAAGAGATGACTTTAAAAGTCTTAAGTGAGTTGAATTCTGAATGATTGTTACAAAATAAAATCAGTGGTATTTCCTGAGCCCTTGCAGAGTATAGAGCAATGCAGTAAGTGATTGTGAGAGAACAACACAGAGTTGGTAGACATCTTCCCTGTGCATGATATGCTTATAGTCTAGAGATACTAGTCAATATTCTGCTAGATAACTTCGTAAATTCAAATGGGTATTTTTCTCATGGCATCTCTTTCATAGTTTATATTGTTAGAATGAGACTGGTGTACATTTGAGGCCCACATATTGAGCTTCTTTGCCAGCTTCATCCACTTATGCTTTCTTTTCAATCATTCAAATAAAAAGTGCTTGTCATCTTATGTTATCTTGTTATTTTTCTTCCTAGTAAACCTTGTTGTCAGAAAAATAGATCAACTTGATATGTATGTTTCCCAGTAAAAAAAACACAAAAAAATTACTTATTAACAGATGAGTTGATAGCCGACAGACAAGCCAAGTCCCATAAGTGAACTTCCCTCTTCGGAATGTTGCAGAATAATATGATTTTTCATTTGGAACAGATGCGTTCAACACTGTAGCCAGGTGGGATGAGAATGGGATTGGGAAATCCAGGTTCTAGTCTCAGCTCCACCACTTGCATGCTGTGTCCTTGGGCAAATTGTCTAACTTCCCTGTGCCTCAGTTTTTTAATCTATGAGGATAAAATTATTCCTTGCTCTTATACTGTGAGTTGTGTGTGCAACAGGGACTATGTCCAATCTATCGTGTATGTATCCGACTCTTAACACGATGTTGGCATATTGTAGGTATTTTATAAATACAGTCATTATTCAGCACTTGAAATAATAATTCAAGGATCTGAATTGAAATCCTGAAAAGCACCTATTTGAATCTGTGGGTGTTTGGTGGGGAGGAGGGGATGAGGGCTAGTCTCTTTAAGAGAGCTACTTTCTATTCACCCATCCCTTTTTATGTCAAAATATTCTTTCTTTATTCTTCGGTGAATTGCTTTCATACTCGCTAACATAATGCATTAAGGCTTGGTTACCTATTGTCATAGACCACTAGATCCTTCCTACATATTTAGCACACCTCTTTGCATTTTCTAGAAGTTACACAAGTCGCAAAAAAGGAGTTTCTCCAAGGTCAGTACTGAGCCTGACTAATGACAATATTCTCAATTATGTGACAATCAAGTTTTATATAATGCAAAATTGTACTTTGCTTTCAAGGGTAGTAGTGTTCATTGTCTACCAAGGATAGCTTTCTCTACACTGAATGTGAAGAAGTTCAAAAGGAACACATTCTTGGCCTCTAGTAATCATGAAGGATATTTTGTAAATAATTATTTCAAAGAAGCATTTAAAGCAGACGCTTGTTTTCTGTTTCAGGCTTATGGTATGTCAGCCTTGCCTCTAAGCTTGATAAAGGGTACCAGAAATGCTGCTTATGAGCGGTTGGAAAACACTGAAGATATTGAAGAAGTGGAGCAAAACATTCAGAGGATTAAATCAAAGGTGATTTTTTTTGTACAGTGGGGAAAAGAAACCTGTATATCTTTGAACTTCAAATTGAAATGATTCAAATAGCTGTTTTGATATTTTTTAAATCAGTGGTGGTCTTTGACTTTTCTAGAATCAAATTTATAAAGTCTTTCATCTTTTCATGCCATAACTTGAAGGCTGCATTATTGTATGTGGACTTGGTTAAACTAATGTCTTTGTCTTTTTTCCCAGTTGAATAAGTCTTCCTCTCCAGTATTATGAGCAGAGACAAAGACTAAGGACCTATGTATTTTAGTTAAGAACTCAGTGACTCAAAATGTTGGATTCAAATATCTAATTCTTTTGTTAGCAAATGAAGTAGAGGATAAACAGAATTCTGAACATTCACCCCAAAACCCAAATTCAGAGGTCCTTTCATAGTGGTTGTATAACTTCAGTATGGTTTGGTATAAATTCATAATGTACTAAACCTGGCTTTTACAAAAGAGAGCTTGAAATCTATGCATAAAAAGGGTACAACTGTCATCTCTACGCTGATGACACCCAAATCTACGTCTCTGCCCCTGCTGTCTCTCCCTCCCTCCAGACTCGTATCTCCTCCTGCCTTCAGGACATCTCCATCTGGATGCCTGCCCGCTATCTAAAACTCAACATGTCCAAGACTGAACTCCTTATTTTCCCTTCCAAATCCTGCCCTCTCCCTGACTTTCCCATCACTGTTGACAGCACTACCATCCTTTCCATCTCACAAGCCCGCAGCCTTGGTGTCATCCTTGACTCCGCTCTCTCGTTCACCCCTCACATGAAATCTATCACCAAAACCTGCCGGTTTCACCTCCGCAACGTTGCCAAGATCTGCTCTTTCCTCTCCATCCAAACCGCTACCCTGTTCGTTCAATCTCTCATCCTGTCCCGACTGGATTACTGCATCAGCCTCCTCTCTGATCTCCCATCCTCCTGTCTCTCCCCACTTCAGTCAATACTTCATGCCACTGCCCGAATCGTCTTTGTGCAGAAATGCTCCGGGCATGTTACTACTCCCCTCAAAAATCTCCAGTGGCTACCAAACAACCAACCTACGCATCAGGCAGAAACTCCTCACCTTCGGCTTCAAGGCTGTCCATCACCTTGCCCCTCCTACCTCACCTCCCTTCTTTCCTTCTCCAGCCCAGCCTGCACCCTCCGCTCTTCTGCCACTAACCTCCTCACTGTGCCTCGTTCTATCCTGCCCCGCCGTCAACCCCTGGCCCACGTCCTCCCCCTGGCCTGGAATGCCCTCCCTCTGCACATCTGCCAAGTTAGCTCTCTTCCTCCCTTCAAAGCCCTACTGAGAGCTCACCTCAATCAATCAATCAATCAATCGTATTTATTGAGCGCTTACTGTGTGCAGAGCACTGTACTAAGCGCTTGGGAAGTACAAGTTGGCAACCTATAGAGACGGTCCCTACCCACCAGTGGGCTCACAGTCTAGAAGGGGGAGACCGAGAACAAAACAAAACATATTAACAAATAAAATAGAATAAATACGTACAAGTAAAATAGAGTAATAAATATGTGCAAACATATACATATATACAGGTGCTGTGGGGAAGGGAAGGAGCTAAGGCGGGGGGGATGGAGAGGGAGAGAAAGGAGGGGGCTCAGTCTGGGAAGGCCTCCTGGAGGAGGTGAGCTCTCAGTAGGGCCTTGAAGGGAGGAAGAGAGCTAGCTTGGCAGATGTGGGGAGGGAGGGCATTCCAGGCCAGGGGGATGATGTGGGCTGGGGGTTGACGGCGGGCCAGGCGAGAACGAGGCACAGTAAGGAGATTAGCGGCAGAGGAGCAGAGGGTGCGGGCTGGGCTGTATAAGGAGAGAAGGGAGGAGAGGTAGGAGGGGGCGAGGTGATGGACAGCCTTGAAGCCGAGGGTGAGGAGTTTCTGCCTGATGTGTAGGTTGATTGGTAGCCACTGGAGATTTTTGAGGAGAGGAGTAACATGCCCAGGGCGTTTCTGGACAAAGACAATCCGGGCAGCGGCGTGAAGTATGGATTGAAGTAGGGGGAGACAAGAGGATGGGAGATCAGAGAGGAGGCTGATACAGTAGTCCAGACGGGATAGGATGAGAGCTTGAACGAGCAGGGTAGCAGTTTGGATGAAGAGGAAAGGGCAGATCTTGGCAATGTTGCGGAGCTGAGACCGGCAGGTTTTGGAGACGGCTTGGATGTGAGGGGTGAACGAGAGAGTGGAGTCGAGGATGACACCAAGGTTGTGGGCTTGTGAGACGGGAAGGATGGTAGTGCCGTCAACAGTGATGGGAAATTCAGGGAGAGGGCAGGGTTTGGGAGGGAAGACAAGGAGTTCAGTCTTGGACATGTTGAGTTTTAGGTGGCGGGCAGACATCCAGATGGAGATGTCCTGAAGGGAGGAGGAGATGCGAGCCTGCAGGGAGGGGGAGAGAGCAGGGGCAGAGATGTAGATTTGGGTGTCATCCGCGTAGAGATGATAGTTGAAGCTGTGGGAGCGAATGAGGTCACCAAGGGAGCGAGTGTAGATCGAGAACAGAAGGGGACCGAGAACTGAACCATGAGGAACCCCCACAGTAAGGGGATGGGAGGGGGAGGAGGAGCCTGCAAAAGAGACTGAGAATGAACGACCGGAGAGATAAGAGGAGAACCAGGAGAGGACGGAGTCTGTGAAGCCAAGGTTGGATAGCGTTTTGAGAAGGGGGTGGTCCACTGTGTTGAAGGCAGCTGAGAGGTCGAGGAGGATTAGGATAGAGTATGAGCTGTTGGATTTGGCAAGCAGGAGGCCTTCCCAGACTGAGCCCCTTCCTTCCTCTCCCCCTCCTCCCCTTCCCCATTTCCCGCCTTACCTCCTTCCCCTCCCCACAGCACCTGTATATATGTATATATGTTTGTACATATTTATTACTCTATTTTACATGTACATATTTATTCTATTTATTTTGTTAATATGTTTTGTTTTGTTGTCTGTCTCCCCCTTCTAGACTGTGAGCCCGCTGTTGGGTAGGGACCGTCTCCATATGTTGGCAACTTGTACTTCCCAAGCGCTTAGTACAGTGCTCTGCACACAGGAAGCCCTCAATAAATATGATTGAATGAATGAATACATACAGAGACTGGGAGAGTGAGCTACTTCATTATTCACAAATTTTAAGTGGTACACTTTGTGGTCACTTTATTAGTTTGACTATGAGTCACTCTAGCTAATATAGAACAAATGGTTGGTCTGTTTACTTCTCATAGATATCATGTATAATCTGGATATCTTTTGGGGTTAGCCGTTTCCTAAATATGGAACGAAAAAATAAAACTACTTGTCTTTTTGCTTAGGCTCTAAGCCCGTTATGGGTAGGGAACATGACTGCAAATTATGTTGTACTATAATAATAATAATAACAAAAATGATGGTATTTGTTAAGCCCTTACTATGTGCTGTGCAAGCACTGTTCTGAGTGCTGAGGTAATAATAATAATGATGATGGCCTTTGTTAAGCACTTACTATGTGTGAAGCACTGTTCTAAGTGCTGAGGTAATAATAATAATAATAATAATGATGATGGCCTTTAAGCGCTTACTATGTGTGAAGCACTGTTCTAAATGCTGAAGTAATAATAATAATAATGATGGTATTTGTTAAGCCCTTACTATGTGCTGTGCAAGCACTGTTCTGAGCACTGAGGTAATAATAATAATAATGATGGTATTTGTTAAGCCCTTACTATGTGCTGTGCAAGCACTGTTCTAAGCACTGAGGTAATAATAATAATGATGGTATTTGTTAAGCCCTTACTATGTGCTGTGCAAGCACTGTTCTAAGCACTGAGGTAATAATAATAATGATGGTATTTGTTAAGCCCTTACTATGTGCTGTGCAAGCACTCTTCTAAGCTCTGAGGTAACAATAATAATAATAATGATAGCATTTGTTAAGCGATTACTATGTGCAAATCACTGTTCTAAGCGCTGGAGGGGAAACAAGGTAATTAGATTGTCCCACATGTGGCTCACAGTCTTAATCCCCATTTTACAGATGAGGTAACTGAGGCTCAGAGAAGTGAAGTGACTTGCCCAAGGTCACACGGGATTAGAATCCACGACCCCAAGCCCATGCTCTTTCCACTAAGCCATGCTGCTTCTCTCCTGCTGTACTCTGCCAAATGCTTAATACAGTGCTCTGCCCATAGAAAGTGCTCAATAAATACCATTGATTGATTCCTGCTCCGTCCTGCTTCCTGTTTTGGAAGGAGAAGGAATGAGAGTATAGAAGCAGTGTAATATAGGGGAAAAGAATATAGGTTTGGAACCTGTTGTTGGGTAGGGACCGTCTCTATGTTGCTGATTTGTACTTCCCAAGTGCTTAGTCCAGTGCTCTGCACACAGTAAGCGCTCAATAAATATGATTGAATGAATGAATGACATGAGTTCTGATCCCAGCCCTTCCACTGAGCTGTTGTGTGACTGTGGACCAGTCACTTAACACTCTGTGCCTGTGTCCTCATCTGTAAAATGAGGATTAGGTACCTGTTCTCCTTCAGTGCTCTGCACACAGTGAATGCTCAGTAAATACTTATCTATTCTATTCTATTCCCCTTAAATTCTGAGCCTCATAAGGGACAGGGTCTGCCTGATCTGATTTGCACTGTTGTCCCCAGTGCTTAATACCATGCTTGGTACATAAGTACTTAACAAATACCACCCTAAAATAAAGAGCATGTTGGACTCTGATTGAAAACTGCTAAGTAAGAATGGAACAACAAGTATATTTCTAGTTTGTGCATGTCTGGAGACCAGATGGAGGGTTTTTTGCTTTGTTTTCTGTGAATGAAGTACTGTAGGGTGGTCCTAGTGAGTGGGGTTCAGCAGCCGTTATCTGTGTTCCTTGTCTCAAACTACAAGATACCTGGTGAATGTCATCTGGCTGACTTGTCCTTGCATCTAAACCTACCTGTAAATCACTGTTTTGTTGCCCTAGGATTGCTTTGTCCATGCAGATGTGTGAGCTGTGACAAAAAGCACAGATGGTTTTTCTTTATCATGATTTGCCTAGTGTATACTGAGGTACACTAAATGTTTAGTTTCACTGACCAGAACTGTTGTAGCTTTGCAACTACTATAAAAGTTGACTTTTATTTTACTGGTAATGTATCTCCAAAATTTTTCTGCAGAACAAAGACGGTCGCCCGCTAGCTACAAAGGATAGACATGCCTTACGCCAACTTGAAGAAAAGCTAAGAACATTGAAAAGAAGAGATAGGCACCTGGAATTCATAGAAAAGAGTTGCTGGACAAAATTTTGTGGGTTCTTGCGTCCTCTGAAGGTACAAAGTAGTTATAAAATTTCCGTAACTAATCTCAGCCATACTAAGTGAAGGTTAACTATAATATATGTTGCCAACTTGTACTTCCCAAGCGCTTAGTACAGTGCTCTGCACATAGTAAGCGCTCAATAAATACGATTGATGATGATATGCAGAACAGCATTATGTTAGTAGTGTGCAGTCAGTACCAACATCCTTGTTACGCCCATCTATTGTACCCTTTTAAACACGTGTCGTGTTGTGTGACTGTGCCTGTTGTGGCTGAAGAAGATGCCATTAATTTTAGTCATGGTGCATATGTGAATATGTTTATGTGGGATCCACTGTCCCGTGTGTGTGTGTGTGTGTGTGTGTGTGTGTGTAAATAATGACGGCATCTGTTAAGTGCTTACTATGTGCCAAGCACTGTTTTAAGCACTGGGGTAGATACAACGTAATTAGGTTGTTGTCCCTCTTGGGGCTCATTTTACAAATGAGGTAACTGAGGCACAGAGAAGTGAAGCGACTTGCCCAAAGTCACCCAGCTGATAACTGGTAGAGCCGGGATTAGAACCCATGTCCTCTGACCCCCCAAATCCATGCTCTTTCCACTGTCACGCTGCTTCTCTATGTACCATGACTATCTTTCTTTGTATACACATGTAGGTGCACATCTTGTCTTTGTTTCCTTGTCTCACAACTGTTATGAAGCTTGTGCTCAGAACCACTCCTTTCTTGAGTGCAGGGTTGGTCTATCTGTGACATGTTTCCTCCAAGATTCAGCAATGCTTTACATTGTTTTTAAAACATCTGATCTTGTCCTTGCTTTTCCACATTAGCTCACCCAACAGCAGCTAGCAGTAGATTACTGCTGATCTACCTTCCACTGCTATATTACAACTGCCATGGCTAGGCCACGTTGCTTGAATTTTTTTTTTTTCTTAATTCTCCATCCATCATTTCTCCTGTCCCTTTTAGGTTTCCTCAGCTCACTGTAAACTTCAAGTCAGCTTAGGTGTTCTAGTTACCAGTTCTCACACTTCCCTCAGTGAACATGTTCGCTGAAGGTGTGATATAACGAGATATTGCCTCATTGGCCTGGGCCAGTGTGCCTGGGACCTCATTGTTAATGGCAGTGCTGTAGAAGTCAACTGTGCTGTCTGTGGTAGGTCCAATTTTCACAACTATAGAGAAGCTTAAATATTATAATTGCTTTATAGGTCCTCATCTTGGCCTAAATTTTGAGGCTTTTTTGCCTTGCCTAGGACAAGGCTGGCTTTCTTGATATGGTTTGCTACCTCGAAGTCTAACTTTTCATCATTAGACAATGTGCAGAAATTAGTAAGACAGTTCCATTAAATGTCACTGGTGGTCCTTGACTTTGAGTGGTATTTGCCAGGTTGTAGGCTGCTACCAATTCTGGGCTAATTTTTACTTGAAAAGCAGTTCTTAGTGATTTGCCTCATCTTTTGTGTCCTTAAAGAACAATTATTTCAACCAGAGGGCTATTAACCACTTGGGAAATTCTGTTGAGGCTTGGACCACCAATTCTGGACTGACACACAGAGCATGGATGGGAGGAAGGGGACTTAAGGGACGGAAGCAGTGTCAGTTTTCCCTGCAGCACCTCCTAACTAGCGGCAAGCCTGCTGTATATGTGTGTGGGAGGTTAAATTGCATGGGCAGATGAACAATGGGCATGTTACTCCCCTCCTCAAAAATCTCCAGTGGCTACCAGTCAACCTACACATCAGGCAGAAACTCCTCACCCTGGGCTTCAAGGCTGTCCACCACCTCGCCCCCTCCTACCTCACCTCCCTTCTCTCCTTCTACAGCCCAGCCCGCACCCTCCGCTCCTCTGCCGCTAATCTCCTCACCGTGCCTCATTCTCGCCTGTCCCACCATTAACCCCCGGCCCACATCATCCCCCTGGCCTGGAATGCCCTCCCTCCCCACATCATCAATCATATTTATTGAGCGCTTACTGTGTGCAGAGCACTGCACTAAGTGCTTGGGAAGTACACTGCCAAGCTAGCTCTCTTCCTCCCTTCAAAGCCCTACTGAGAGCTCACCTCCTCCAGGAGGCCTTCCCAGACTGAGCCCCCTCCTTCCTCCCCACCTCCATCCCCCAGCCTTACCTCCTTCCCTTCCCCACAGCACCTGTATATATGTATATATGTTTGTATGTATTTATTACTCTATTTATTTTACTTGTACATATTTATTCTATTTATTTTATTCTGTTCATATGTTTTGTTAATATGTTTTGTTCTCTGTCTCTGTCTCCCCCTTCTAGACTGTGAGCCCACTGTTGGGTAGGGACCGTCTCTATATGTTGCCAACTTGTACTTCCCAAGCGCTTAGTACAGTGCTCTGCACACAGTAAGCGCTCAATAAATACGATTGAATGAATGAACAAAAGCCTGTTAGGTGGTGGCATTGTGGTCCTAGTACAGTAGCTGCCTGGGTCTAACCCTGAGGCCTAAATAAATCTGTTGATGGGGACTAGATACAAACCACGTTCTGCTTACACCTGTGCTAGAGCCTGGTTCTCACTGGTTCAGAGCTCTTAATGAGAATCCAGGCCTCTTGTTGATGGTCTTAGCCTTTTAAGTTTTATTCATTCATTTGTTTTACTTGCACTTATCTATTCTATTTATTTTATTTTGTTAGTATGTTTGGTTTTGTTCTCTGTCTCCCCCTTCTAGACTGTGAACCCACTGTTGGGTAGGGACTGTCTCTGTATGTTGCCAGCTTGTACTTCCCAAGCGCTTAGTACAGTGCTCTGCACACAGTAAGCGCTCAATAAATATGATTGATTGATTCAAGTTGAAATCTTCCTGGAGGATTGGAACTGTAGTCTGAGAACAGGGCTTCGCACATAGTAAGCGTTTAACAAATACCATTATTATTATTATTATTATTAAACCAGCTTCCAGAGTCCTTCAAGTATTCTGGAGTGTCTGGCTAAGATATTTCCCTTTTTATTTCTAATTGTTCTTCCGTACTTCTCTCGCTTCCTCCCTACTTTTCTCGTTTTTGAGTGCTTACCGTGTCTAGAGCATGGGACTAAACTTGCAATTCTTGTCAAGCTGGCAGTCTGCCATAAGCCATGTCGTGCTATTTGTTCTCAATTTTATTTGTCTTGTCCGGTATTGTACTATTCGGTTTGTAGAATTCAGTGACAGCAAGGATTTATCAATATAAATCTTTGTGATTATTATTGGCAGTCCATAGCACTGTGATGACCGTGAAAACTAGTTATTTCAGCATGAGTGTATGCCTCAAAAGCCCAGTCATTTACATGTAACAGCTCTGGGATGGCTTTTTCAAAGACTTTAGATGATGCCCGTAGTTTTTTGGAAGCATCACCCAGTGGATTTCAAGTGCTTTCTGATAATTGCATCTAGGGTGCTTTTTGCATTTTCTAGCACAAACAGAATAGTCAAGTGATATTGAGAATTCTAATCCATTATATGCTCCAATTTTAAAAATTCAACAAGTCAGTAGGTGATAAGTTTTCAAAACCCACACAAATTAACTTTAATAGACTGTCATTTCTAGGGTCATTTTGATTCTTTTCTTAGAAATGTTTTTATTCTGTAACTCAGCAAAATTATATGTGGGTTGATATTGTATAGAAGCGGCAGACTTCATTCTTTAGAAGGACAATTTTAAAGCAAGAATGGATTCCCTTTTGCTTCGGCTTATTTTGTGTGAAAATGCCTGAAGGCATTGGAATGACATTTTTTTCATGCGTGTTGGAAGGGGAGATATTAACATTTTATCGAAAGTGTTACTGTGCATTCATAAAGAGTCTTTCACTTTCCATTGCTTTGTAAAATTGCATTATAAATTATTTTTGGAAGTAGCAGTTCAGAAAATATGGTGCTTCAATCAATCAATCAATCAATCGTATTTATTGAGCGCTTACTATGTGCAGAGTACTGTACTAAGCGCTTGGGAAGTACAAATTGGCAACACATAGAGACAGTCCCTACCCAACAGTGGGCTCACAGTCTAAAAGGGGGAGACAGAGAACAGAACCAAACATACCAACAAAATAAAATAGGATAGAAATGTACAAGTAAAATAAATAAATAAATAAATAAATAAATAGAGTAATAAATATGTACAACCATATATACATATATACAGGTGCTGTGGGGAAGGGAAGGAGGTAAGATAGGGGGATGGAGGGGGGGCGAGGGGGAGAGGAAGGAAGGGGCTCAGTCTGGGAAGGCCTCCTGGAGGAGGTGAGCTCTCAGCAGGGCCTTGAAGGGAGGAAGAGAGCTAGCTTGGCGGATGGGCAGAGGGAGGGCATTCCAGGCCCGGGGGATGACGTGGGCCGGGGGTCGACGGCGGGACAGGCGAGAACGAGGTACAGTGAGGAGATTAGCGGCAGAGGAGCGGAGGGTGCGGGCTGGGCAGTAGAAGGAGAGAAGGGAGGTGAGGTAGGAGGGGGCGAGGTGATGGAGAGCCTTGAAGCCCAGGGTGAGGAGTTTCTGCCTGATGCGCAGATTGATTGGTAGCCACTGGAGATTTTTGAGGAGGGGAGTAATATGCCCAGAGCGTTTCTGGACAAAGATAATCCGGGCAGCAGCATGAAGTATGGATTGAAGTGGAGAGAGACACGAGGATGGGAGATCAGAGAGAAGGCTGGTGCAGTAGTCTAGACGGGATAGGATGAGAGCTTGAATGAGCAGGGTAGCGGTTTGGATGGAGAGGAAAGGGCGGATCTTGGCAATGTTGCGGAGCTGAGACCGGCAGGTTTTGGTGACGGCTTGGATGTGAGGGGTGAACGAGAGAGCGGAGTCGAGGATGACACCAAGGTTGCGGGCTTGTGAGACGGGAAGGATGGTAGTGCCGTCAACAGAGATGGGAAAGTCAGGGAGAGGACAAGGTTTGGGAGGGAAGACAAGGAGCTCAGTCTTCGACATGTTGAGCTTTAGGTGTCGGGCGGACATCCAGATGGAGATGTCCTGAAGTCAGGAGGAGATGCGAGCCTGGAGAGAGGGGGAGAGAGCAGGGGCAGAGATGTAGATCTGGGTGTCATCAGCGTAGAGATGATAGTTGAAGTCGTGGGAGCGAATGAGGTCACCAAGGGAGTGAGTGTAGATTGAGAACAGAAGGGGACCAAGCACTGAACCTTGGGGAACCCCCACAGTAAGAGGATGGGAGGGGGAGGAGGAGCCTGCAAAAGAGACTGAGAAAGAACGACCGGAGAGATAAGAGGAGAACCAGGAGAGGACGGAGTCTGTGAAGCCAAGGTCAGATAGCGTGTTGAGGAGAAGGGGGTGGTCCACAGTGTCAAAGGCAGCTGAGAGGTCGAGGAGGATTAGGACAGAGTATGAGCCGTTGGATTTGGCAAGCAGGAGGTCATTGGTGACCTTTGAGAGGGCAGTTTCCGTGGAATGAAGGGGACGGAAGCCAGACTGGAGGGGGTCGAGGAGAGAGTTGTTGTTGAGGAATTCTAGGCAGCGCGTGTAGACAACTCAAGGAATGGTAGGAGGGATATGGGGCGATAACTAGAAGGTGAGGTGGGGTCAAGAGAGGGTTTTTTTAGGATGGGAGAGACATGGGCATGTTTGAAGGCAGAGGGGAAGGAACCAGTGGAGAGTGAGCGGTTGAAGATGGAAGTTAAGGAGAGGAGAAGGGATGGAGCGAGAGATTTCATAAGATGAGAGGGAATGGGGTCAGAAGCACAGGTGGCCGGAGTAGCACTTGAGAGGAGGGAGGAGAGTTCCTCTGAGGATACCGCTGGGAAGGATGGGGGAGTAGCAGAGAGTGTTGAGAGCCGGGGGGATGGAGAAAGGGGGGAAGAGACTTTGGGGAGGTCGGACCTGATGGATTTAATTTTGTTAATGAAGTAGGAGGCCAGATCGTTGGGGGTGAGGGAAGGAGGAGGGGGAGGAACCTGGGGCCTGAGAAGGGAATTGAATGTACGGAAGAGCTGGCGGGGGTGATGGGCATGGGTGTCAATAAGGGAGGAGAAATAGTTTTGTCTGGCAGAAGAGAGGGCTGAGTTAAGGCAGGAAAGGATAAACTTGCAGTGAACGAGGTTGGCATGGTGTTTAGACTTTCGCCAGCAGCGTTCGGCAGCTCAAGCATAAGAGCGAAGGAGGCGGACAGTGGATATATCTAATCAACTAATCAAAGATAAGTGTGGATATATACCACTTGAAAATTAATCAATTAAAATCTCCTTTTTCTGGAATTAAAAAATTGAAATTCTTGATGATTTCCTAAATTGAACTCATAAAGTAAATGACTGTGTTCCTTTTCAGTGGGATTATATTTTGAAATCCTCATTCTCTTAGAATATAATAGCCAGTGTTATTTTACTTGTTCTTTATTAAAGTATAAGAATCCAGTTCTCATTCTTCCTAGTTTGGATAATCCAGGAATGTATGATTTTTGAAAACTCTAGGATTTTATTAGTATAGGAATCTTTTCTAAAGGGATGCACAAACTTCGAGTTAAAAGTGAAGAAATTGTACACATCTAGTTTACTCTTGCATAGTGTTAAAGAAATACAAAATTTAGATATTCAATGCCTTTGATTTTAGAATTCAAATTTTGGCCATGTTTGGTTAATAGAAGTTTTGAAATGTATTTGGCAGGTGTCCAGGTAACAATGATTTTTAAACTTGGATCTTTTGTAGTATTAATATTTGTCAATGGATATTTACAAAGAAAACACCAGAAATCACTTAAGAGTGTTCATTTGATCTCACTTTGGAATGTCTTATTTATTCTCTCAATGCAAAAAGGTGAATACCTTCATTGGATGTTTTCTTGGCAGTCTCTCATTTAGAAATAAGTATCTTGTCAAATTGCTTATTTATTTAACCATGCCCAATCAAAAACGTGGTGGACTTCCTGTTCAGGTGCACATTTAGCAGCCTAAATAGTGATTCTTTTTCTACGGTTCTTGGCTCTGCTACACTTTTTTCTATTGTTGGAAAAATTCCGGCACTTAATTAAGATATTAAAAAAACCTCTGAGATTTTCTAAAATTTAAGAACAAGTAACCTTTAATGCAGTGCAGGTACCTCCCAATTAGTGTTCTTAATCAGCTCTGAATATAGTGGTAAGCTTGCATGGAAATAATATAAAGCATAATAATGCATTTACAAGATTTCAAAAGTTGATCAAAACAAAATGTAAAGGAAAATGGATAAAAAAAATAGTTACATGAGTTGGCAGACGCATTCCTTACCCACAACGAGCTCACAGGCTAGAGCGACTTCATCAAAAAGGCACATCGAGAAGCAGTGTGGTGTAGTGGATAGAGCCTGTGCCTGAGTCAGGTCGTGGTGCTAATTCTGACTCTGGCTACTGTGCTGCTGTGTGACCATGTCCAAGTCACTTCACTTCTCTGCCTCAGTTAGCTCATCTGTAAAATGGGGATTGCAACTGTGAGCCCCACGTGGGACAGGGACTGTGTCCAACCTGATTTGCCTGTAAATACCTCAGCGCTTAGAACAGTTTTTGGCACATAGCACTTAACAAGTTCCATAATTATTATGATTACATTGTGCTAATTGACTAGAAGGCTGAGAAGCAGTGTGAGCTGGTGAAAGACCAGAGGCTTGGGAGTCAGGAAACTTAGGTTGTAATCCTGGGTCAAACACTGGCCTGCCAAATGACTAAGGGCAAGTTATTGTCTGTGCGCAAATATCCTCAAGCATTGTGGTAGATTCAGGGTAATCAGGTAGGACACAGCCCCGGATCCATGGGGCTCATAGTCTTAATCCCGATTTTACAGATGAGGTAACTGAGGCAGAGAAAAAGGTGAAGTGATTTAATCACTTAGACAAGTAAGTGGCAGAGCAAGGATTCGAACCCAGGTCTTTGACTCCCAAGCCTGCGCTCTATCCAGTAGATCACACTGCTTCTCTAAATTGGTGATTAAATACCTGTTCTCCCTGTATAAAAGCCCAGCCTCCACAGTGGATTTTGCCTCAAAGGCCCATGGCTTGTAAGTAGCACCCCTATCTCCAAGGATACATCAGCTGTGGGACAAATGATGGAGCTATCGGGGGGTCCATCCAGGATAAGCTAAGTTATTTGTACTTTATGCAGTAACATTTTACAGAACCTTTTGTGAAAGTGCAGAGTGCATGGGCACCTCTTATTTCTGGTTCAGCAAAGATGTGTGTCTGATGTCTGGGAGTGTTCTATATGTTGCCGACTTGTACTTCCCAAGCGCTTAGTACAGTGCTGTGCACACAGTAAGCTCTCAAATATGATTGATTGATTGATTGATTCTCAATGGCTCCCCCCTAAAGCCTGTAAGGAGGAAGTGGCGCCCCATTTTCAAGTACCCTGGGTCACTGCAAAATTAAATAGGCTCTCCATGGTGCCACTTCCAAGCCCAGGGCCTCTGAGGCAAAAGCCACTGTGGTGGTCTTCTCAGCCCTTAATCTTGGCCAAAAGGCCCCTGGAGTCCCTTGAGAGTCTGGACCCCTGTCCGCCTCTGCTGGGTCCTAAAGACTTCTATTTCTCCCATTCTTCGAATGCTGGTGTGGAGACACGCTGCCTAGGACTTCCCTAAGTCCCTGCACCCCATTGCCCTCAGACTAAAGTACGGCCGTCTTCCTGAAGGCCAGCTATCGGGGAATTGCCAACTATCTCTCTGCCGGGGCTGATTGTGTTAATGATGGTATTTGTTAAGCGATTACTGTGTTGTAAGTGCTGGTGCAGATACAAGGTAATCAGTTTATCTGTCTCACAGTCTCAATCCCCATTTTACAGATGAAGTAACTGAGGCACAGAGAAAGTTCAGTGATTTGCCCAAATCACACAGCTGACAAGTGGTGGAGCTGTGTTTAGAATCCACGACCTCTGACTCAAGCCCATGCTCTTTCCACTAAGCCTCGCTACTTCTCTAAGCCTGTAAACCAAGTGCTCCCTTCTGCGCCTGTAGCCTTTCCTCCAACCCTTCTTTAGGCAGACACCAAGAATGGTAAAAGCAATAATAATGTAATCAGCTGTTAAGGTAAGAATGAAAACAAATCCGGTTCAAACTATCTTTCCCTGGAGCTAATATTTCCCCACCCCTGCTGTATTTATCTGTAGGCATCCCAGAGCTCCCAATTGTCTCTCTGATCCTTACCCATCTCCTCTTGAGGCATCCCAACTTCCAGTCTCCTTTTCCAAGTTATTCGGTTGCAGGTCTTTCCTTTCACCCCCTCAGGAGCAGGAGCTTCTCCTCCAGACTCCAACCTACCGGAACTCAAACCTCAAGGGTATCCAGCCTCTAATCTTCTCCATCCCATTTTGTCCATCCCAGGGTCCTTGCACAAGCTTCCCCCAAGTCCTGTTCTTCCAGGCATAATGCTCAGTTCTTTGCCTAAAGATGGCTGAAGATCTTCTCCTTCGCCTACCCAGGCTACTTCCCTCCCAATTTTTTGCTCAGCTAAATAATAATAATAATGGCATTTGTTAAGCACCTGCTATGTGCAAAGCACTGTTCTAAGCGCTGGGGAGTACAGTCTTCATCCCCATTTTGCAGATGAGGTAACTGAGGCACAGAGAAGTTAAGTGACTTGTCCAAAGCCACACAGCTGACAATTGGCGGAGTGGGGATTTGAACCGATGACCTCTGACTCCCAAGCCTGTGCTCTTTCCATTGAGCCACGCTGCTTCTCTAAATCATTTCACTACCCAATTTCCTGGCTTCGTCCACCTTCTAAGTTTGGGGGTCAGCGGAACTGGGCATCCCACTCCCATTTCCGGATTTTTCTGTAAGAATAATAATGATATTAAAGTTTTTATGGGACAACCCTGTCCTAAGTGCTGGGGTAGAAACAGGATAATCAATTTGGACACGGTCCTGGTCCCACATGGGCTGGCTTCCTAAGGGGGTTGGAGGACAGGTATTTAATTCCCAATTTACAGATTAGGAAACTGAGTCACAGGCAAGTGAAGTAACTTTCCCAAGATCACACAGCAGGAAAGTGGTGGGGCAAGGATGTAAACCCAGGCCTATGTTCTTTCCACTAGGCCAGGCTGCTTCTAGCATGGAACTGGAACTGCAGGTCCTTCCCCAAGAGAGAGACAGATTTCTCAAGATGAGGCTTTGTGAGCCTTCATGCTATTTCACTGTCCTGTTCCCTTCCAGCCATCTGAAGGTTCTTACATTGTCCTCCTGACAATAATTAAAGGAGAAAAATTTGTAGTTCATCTTCCAAACCTTCCCTGTTAATCCCACAAAAACTAGAACTTTGCCATTCAGTATTTGACTAATTTAAATGCCAGTTCCTTGAATGGTGATGAAAGGCTTTCCTCAGCATGTGGTCATTAATCTGTGAACTTCAGCTAGGCTGGATTTAAACAGCAGATGTTGAAATAAGGCAATTAGGAGAGCAGAGTTTATTGGGTATACTGAAGCATTAGTAAATGTTCAGTGTTTGACTTGGGCTCTCAATGTGTGCTGATTGTAATTTGTTTAAAATGTGTTTGCTGATCAGTAGTGATTATATATTACACCTCTTAATGTGGGGAGTAATTGCCATTTGACTCTTATCTTAAATGGAAGTGCCCTGATTCAGAACTCCAGAAAAACTTGGCAGCCTGCTTTTGTGATTTGGGCGGTTGGACTCTAGCCACCTTTTTCTCCAATATTTCATTGAATTGCCCTCTTCATTGTTTGAGGGGAAAAATTACTTCATATGAACAACGTCAAAAATTGATCACTGCCTAATGAGAGAAGGGTTGCAGTGTTTATATCAACTCTAAAAGCTTTTCAGAGGTAACTAATAAAATATTGCATAATGTAACAGGTTATTAAAATATTCATAAATAAGGTAGAGTATGAAAAATTGAAATTCTGTTCAGGGGACCGTGAATAATTGCTATTATAAGTCAGGGAGTCAGTGGTACCCAGGCAGTCAAACGGGGGTGTGTGGGGAAGGCAGAAGGATGGGGGGCCGTAGTGGAACATTGTGAGTAGCAAGAAATGTTTTGCTCCAGAACATAATCCCCAACTCTTTGCACCCGTCCCAGAAAGTGGCCTTGGCAGATAGAATGACCTGGAATATTAACATCTGAAAGCCAGGAGTTGCCTTGGCCTAATGTGGACCAGTGAGTAAAGGGTTTCCTTTCTCCCACCTAGAGAGATCTTTGTGCCTTAGTCCCTTGGTAACCACTAAGTCAACCAATCAATTGTATTAAGTGCTTACTATGTGCAGAGCACTGTACTAAGCACTTGGGAGAGTACAGTACAACAACTAGCAGTTATGTTCCCTGCCCATAATGAGTTTGCACCGAATTAAACAGCCCTGAAAACTCTGTGTTGGCCCTTTGCTTCTAAAGATGATGCCATGGAAGGTGGCATTCTATCCACATATATGGGTATCGCTGAGAAAGCGGCTACCCTACCCACAACCCGTTTTGCACATGAGCTCATCAAGGCGGTTTGCGTATATCCCTTGCAGAACCCATTGCCACTTTTCAAACTGCTTGTTGTTTTCCTGTATCACTGCAATCTCTTGCTCAAGAAGAAGTACCTCACCTGTCAGTTCTGGAAAGAAGGTTGGCTGGGTGGTAACTGGCCCCAAAGAAACTTGGGAAGCAATCCAAAGGCAGTGGTACTAGGAATGCTGAGCCATTATTCCACCTTCCCAGCCACGTAGGGTAGCCGTTACTGCCCTGTCCTGAATCTGGTTGCCAGGTGAGAGGTGTTGGTGGCCCGTTGACTCCTTTACTCCTCCCTCCATCCGTCTTCCCATGGTCCTGCCTTCCTCCTACTGCTGCTGCCACTTGAAATGTTCCAAAGACTTTAGGGTTTGAAAGGGAAGGGTTTTGTACAGCCTGAATTGCAGGCTTGTGCCCCCACCATCATCATCATCATCGATCGTATTTATTGAGCGCTTACTATGTGCAGAGCACTGTACTAAGCGCTTGGGAAGTACAAGCCACCAGGCTGCAGGAGAACCACTTTGGTTACAGGGGAGAAGGGGGAAGGCTAATGGCTCCTTTCTGGAAGTTCTTGGCCTATGAAATACAGGGTGGGGTCAGGGAGGGTAGCTGGGGTTCCCAGCCTTTTGCTTTAACCATGACATATTTTATACTGCAGTCCCATATTTTCTCATTTCAGCACCACCTACCGAGCTCAACTGATTTATTGCTTTGTTAGAAGCTATACATTAATTCTTGTTGTCCCGTCTTTGGCTGCATGTGTTCCTTTTCAATTCATAATATAGCCATTTCAGGAGCCTGTCGTTCTCCGTGCTGACCTGTCCCACTCAGCTCAGCCTCAATGCTTGGGAACTCATTTTGCAAACTTTAAAAATATACCAAGATACCTAGCAAAAGCTCAGGTTTGATTATCTTCATATAATAATAATAATGATGGCATTTATTAAGTGCTTACTATGTGCAAAGCACTGTTCTAAGTGCTGAGGAGGTTACAAGGTCATCAGGTTGTCCCACGGGGGGTTCACAGTCTTAATCCCCATTTTACAGATGAGGTAATTGAGGCACAGAAAAGTTAAGTGATTTGCCCAAAGTCACACAGCTGACAGTATGCGGAGCTGGGGTTTGAACCCATGACCTCTGACTCCAAAGCCCGTGCTCTTTCCACCGAGCGATGCTGCTTCTCTGGAATATCTAACTTCCACTCCAGAGTCTTAACACTGATTTTTACAATAGGCTCTTTTTATGTACTGAGCTTCTTTAACTCTCCAAGGAGATAGAAAAATTGTATTTTCTGATACCTTATGATTTAGTCCAGTACATTTTACTAATCTGCCTGCTCAATTGTATTTATTCATTCATTCAATCATATTTATTGAGCACTTATTGTGTGCAAGGCACTGTACTAAGTGCTTGGGAGCGTACCATATAACAGACACATTCCCTGCCCACAACAAACTCACAGTCTAGAGATGAGCTCACAGTCTGAGCGGTTATTGTGCATGGAGAACTCCAGTAAGCACTTGAAAGTACAACAGCAGAGTTGGTAGACTCGTTCCCCACCTACATTCTAGAAAGGGATATGGATATTAGTATAAATTCATGGATATCTTCATAAGTCCTGTGTGGCTGAAGGATAAAGGGTACAATTCCAAGTGCATGGGTGCTGCAGAAGGGAGTGGGAGAAGAGGAAATGAGGACTTAATTGGAGAAGGACTTTTGGAGATAAGCTTTTTAACAAGGCTTTCAAAGTGGGGAGAGTAATCATCTGGATGTGAAATGGGAGCCAGTGGCAGGACTTGGTTGAGAGGTCACCAGCAAGATAGATGAGATCAAAGAACAGTGAACAGAGAGGGAGTAGCAGGGTGAAGTATATGGGCTTGGTTGTGGTAGGAGGGGAGAAGTTTATTAAGTCCTTTAAAGCTAATTTTAAGGAGTTTGATGTAGAGGTGAATGGGCAACCACTGCAGGTTGTTGTGGGTGGGAAAACATGCCCTTCAAACATGCCCACATCTTTCCCTCATCCTGAAAAAACCCTTTCTTGACCCCACTTCCCCTTCTAGTTATCGCCCTATCTCCCTCCTACCCTTCCTTTCCAAACTCCTAGAACGAATCATCTACACTCGCTGCCTCAAATTCCTCAACTCCAATTCTCTCCTAGACCCCCCTCCAATCGGGCTTCTGTCCCATACACTCCACTGAAACTGCCCTCTCAAAGGTCACCAATGACCTCCTTCTTGCCAAATCCAGTGGCTCCTACTCTATCCTAATCCTCCTCGACCTCTCAGCTGCCTTTGACACTGGGGACCACCCCCTTCTCCTTAACACACTATCCAACCTTGGCTTCACAGACTCCATCCTCTCCTGGTTCTCCTCTTATCTCTCTCGCCGTTCATTCTCAGTCCCCTTTGCAGGCTCCTCCTCCCCCTCCCATTCGCTTACTCTAGGGGTTCCTCGAGGGTCAGTTCTTGGTCCCCTTCTGTTTTCCATCTATACTCACTCCCTTGGTGACCTCATTTGCTCCCACGACTTCAACTATCATCTCTACGCTGATGACACCCAAATCTACATTTCCTCCCCTGTTCTCTCTCCCTTCCTCCAGGCTTGTATCTCTTCCTACCTTCAGGACATCTCCACCTGGATATCTGCCTGCTACCTAAAACTCAACACATCCAAGACTGAGTTCCTTAACTTCCTGCCCAAACCCTGTCCTCTCCCTGACATCCTGTCCTCTCACTGTGGACGGCACTAGCATCCTTTCCATCTCACAAGCCCGCAACCTTGATGTCATCCTTGACTCTGCTCTCTCATTCACCTCACACATCCAATTCATCACAAAAACCTGCCTTCCCAACATTGCCAAGATCCACTCTTTCCTCTCCATCCAAATCGCTACCTTGCCGGTTCAATCTCTCATCCTCACTATACCTCGTTCTCGCCTGTCCTGCCATCGACCCCTGGCCCACATCCTATCTCTGGCCTGGAATGCCCTCCCTCCTCAAATCCACCAAACTAGCTTGCTTCCTCCCTTCAAAGCCCTACTGAGAGCTCACCTCCTCCAGGAGGTCTTCCCAGACTGAGCCCTCCCTTATCCTCTGCTCCTCCTCCCCTCCCTATCACCCCTACTCCCTCCCTTTGCCCTACTCCCTCCCCCTCCCCACAGCACTTGTGTATATTTGTACATATTAATTACTCTATTAATGATGTGTATATATTTTTAACATCTTGATGGTATTGACACCTTTCTACTTGTTCTGTTTTGCTGTATGTCTCCCCTTTCTAGACTGTGAGCTCGTTATTGGGTAGGGACTGTCTCTACATGTTGCCGAATTGTACGTTCCAAGTGCTTAGTACAGTGCTCTGCATACAGTAAGCACTCAGTTAATACAATTGAATGAATGAATGAACTGTTTGGTTTTGTAGAAAAATGGTCCAAGCCCCAGAGTGAAGTATGGACTAGAGTGGGAAGAGACAGCAGGCAGGGACGGTCAGCAAGAAGGATGATACAGTAATCATGGCGGGATAGGGTAAATACGTGGATTAACGTGGTAGCAGTTTGGATGCGGAGGGAAAGCTGGATTTTAGCAATGTGAAGGTTGAACCAAGAAGATTTAGTGCCCGATATTTAAACTTAGCCCAACTAGTGTGTGTACTTGCTCCATATTCCCTCAGCACTTTTCTCAAATTAGATCAATCAATTGTATTGAGCCCTTACTGTGTGCAGAGCACTGTGCTAAGCTCTTGGGAGAGTACAGTGTCAGAGTTGGTAGGTACTTTCCCTGCCCACAGTGAGTTTACAATTTAGAGGGGACACAATAATATAAATAGATAATTAATGGATGTGTACTTGTGCTGTGGGGCTGAGCATGGGGTGAGTAAAGGGTATAAATCTAAATGCAAGGGTGAAGCAGAAGGGAGTAGGAGAAGTGGAAATAAGGGCTTAGTTGCCTCTTGAATGAGAGATGCTTTCAAGATGGTGAGACTGATCATTTAAATACTCTAGTGGCCTAGAGGAAAGAGCATAGGCATGGAAGTCAGAGGACTTGGGTTTTAATCCTTGTTACACCACTTGATGGGGGGAGAGGGGGAGGTGGAGTTTGGGGGAAGGTGGGTAGTTCCAGACGAGGCGCAAGGCTTGGGCTAGGGGGTCGGTGGCAAGATCGAGGTTCAGTGCTTAGGTTAGCTGTAGTGGAGCAAAGGTGGGCTGAGTTGTAGTGTGAAATGTTACCTATGGGCTCGACCCATATCAGCATAACCTAATGCCCTATGCTGAAACCAGCTGGTTCCTGATAACATTGCCTGAGGAAGTGCTCTGGCAGATATTGCCTCCAGAGACTCATCCACTTCATTCATTCATTGTCGTATTTATTGAATGCTTATTGTGTGCAGAGTACTGTACTAAGCACTTAAAGTAAAATTGGAAAGTACAATCCATTTCCTCTGCTCCTGTAGCTGGAGTTTTCTCTGCAGTTCATGAACCCTCGTTTGGAGCTATGAATGACTTGACTGCTTTGCAAGATGCCATCTCTCTGCCACAGAGCAGTCTGCCAGGACAGCAGCAGGCTTCAGGTTTACGGGTTGCCCCTGATGGCTGCCCCATAGCCCATTCATTAAACTCCCATACCTTGCTCGTCTGGGATTGGGCCACACCTGCAAAGGGAGGGATGATTGCATCTGTGAAAAAGCTTTGGTGTTTCTCACTCATTTCCCAAGGTTGCAGGACAATCTAGCTGCATTGGCTTGATTTTTTTTTTTTGTCAGCCAAAAAGCTGCTTATTTGCCTCCCTGGGGCCACTTGGAAAATAAGTTGACTTGATTCAAATGCCTAAATGCATTGACAGTGCGCCATCAATACTTCTCTCCAAGGACTGTGGTATACCCGTGTGCTAAGGTGCTTGCTCAATCCATAGTTAAACACCCCTTAAAGGCAGATACAGCATGGTCTAGTGGCAAGAGCCCAGACCTGGGAATCAGAAGGATCTGGGTTGTAATTCCAGCCACTTGCCTGCTGTGTGTCCTTGGGCAAGTCACTTAACTTCTCTGTGCCTCAGTTACCTACCTTATCTGTAAAATCGGAATTAAGACCATAAGCCTCATGTGGGACGGGGACTGTGTCCAACCTGATTATCTTGTATCTACCCCAGCACTTAGTACAGTGCTTGGTACATAGTGCTTAACAAATGCCGTAATTATTATTGTAATTAGTAAATCGGATAGGTTAGGTAGGAGCTCAATAAACAGTAAGCGCTCAATAAATACGATTGATTGATTGAGGGGCAGAGAGTGCTTTCAATCGTATTTATTGAGTGCTTACTGTTTTCAGAGCACTGTACTAAGTGCTTGGGAAGTACATTAGGCAACATGTAGAGATGGTCCCTACCCAACAACAGGCTCACAGTCTAGAAGGGGGAGATGGGCAACAAAACAAAACATGTTTTAAAGTGCTTTAAAGCCAGTGGAAAGAAGTGTGCCTGCAGAGGTGGATAGACAGCCATTGGAGGTTCTTGAGGAGTGGAGAAACATGGATTATAAAAGAAAAATGGACTATTAAATGAGTTCTAGGACTAAATCTGCAGGAGGCTGCATAATTAGCTTTTTGTGCCTATTAAATACTTCTCAAAGTTTGAGAATTAGTCAAGTTTAGACCAAACAGCAATCTTCCTTTCTTCATAAAGCAACTTGAAGCCGGCTAACTCTGCTTCAAATACCTATAAATGCCTCTCAATCAATAATATTTATAAATTCATCTGATTTCTCTTTAATTCCAATATTTTAGTTTGCATTGGAGAAAGCAAAGTATAACAATTTCAGTGATGTGCTGCAGTGACAAAGTTTGAGGTTCTTTGTGGGATAAGTAGTCTTCTGAATGAAATGTAATTAACTCAACATCTGCATACTCATTTCTAAATTAAATTGCCTCCCAGTTCAACTCTTTTTATTATCCCTGTGTTTTCAGTGTCTTGAAAGTGGCACTGGGAACAGCTGCCTCCAAGATGCATTCAATAATAATTCCACAATTTCAGCTCAAGTGGGGGGAAATTGTGAGATTAAATTGAACCCCAAAAGGGACAGGGACCATGTCCAATTCCCTTTGATGGTAAACTTGTGGGCAGGGGACATATCTTCCAACCCGGTTGTATTGTACTCTCCAAGTGCTTAGTACAGTGCTCTGCACATAGTAAGCACTCAGTTTAATACCACTGAATGAATTCCATTGAATGAGGGATTGCATATCTATACCAGTCAACTGGAACCCTGGGGCCCGTGGGAGAAATGTATGGGATAACGCTTCAAACAGTGCAGATTCCCGGCCGGAGATTGTATTGTGGGGTGCCTATAACCTGGAGTAGGATTACACATGCCTGACCAAAGAAAACTATCTCTGTCACTACTTACATTGAAGGGTATAAAGAAGATCCACTGATGGTTATTAATGCTGATGACTGCGGCATTAATAAGCTCATTATTAAATATATCAAGGGGCAAGATCCTGGAATCACACCAGTGTAAAACTTTGTAGATACTGTTTTTAGTTTAAATGAGATGTTTTTCTCTCCAGTCTCTCCCTCCTTCCTGCCCCTTCTTTGACTCCCATCTTTCCCAATAGCATTTCAAACCTCCCACCTCTCTTCAAAATCTACCCCCTCCACCTGCACCTCCAGCACCATTCAATTGCACCTATCAATCAATCATATTTATCAAGCACTTATTGTGTGCAGAGAACTGTACTAAGTGCTTGGGGGTGGGGGGGTGTACACTGTAACAGGTGGTAAACATGTTCCCTGACCACAATGAGCTTATTCTGGGACTTAATCAAACTATTTGCCCCAGCCCTTCTTCTCTCCCTGACTGTTATTTTCAACTGTTTCGTCTAATAGTTTCTTCCCTACTACTTTCAAATGTGCTAATGGATCCCCTATTGCAAAAAACAACAAAAAAAAAATGCTTGACCCCTTGGCTCCCTCCAGTTATCATCCAATGGCCCTTCTACCATTCTCTTCCAAAGTCCTCAAGTGAGTTGCCTTCATCTGCTGTCTTACTTTCATCCAGTTCTCTCTTTGACCCTCTCCCAATCTGGCTTTTTCCCCCTTCAATACACCGAAATTGCTCTCACAAAGGTCACCAGTGATCTTCTTGCCAAATCCAATGTCTTGTACTACATATCCTGGAAACATTGTCCAAACTTGGCTTCACTGGCACTGTTCTCTCCTGGTTTTTCTCCTATTCCTCTGCCCACTCATTCCCAGTGTTTCACAGACTTCTCTTCTTGCCTCCCACTCACTTAACTGTGGGAGTCCCTCAAAATTCTGTAACTTTTAAGCATGCAATATTCACCTAACCCTCAGCTCCATCTCTGTAACTACATCTCTGTAGTTTATATGTCAACTGTGTGTGCAGAGCATTGTACTAAGCACTTGAGAATTCAACAATATAACAGACACAGTCCCTGCCCACAACAAGCTTGGTCAGAGGCAGAATGTGGGCAAAACGTAGGCAGTGAGATGGACAAGATCGATGTACAGTAAGTAGGCTGAAATTGGAGGAGTGAAGTGCCGGCTAGGTTATAGTAGGAAAGTAATGAGTGAAGTAGGAAGGGGCAAGGTGATTGAGTGTTTTAAAGACGATAGTAAGGCGTTTGCGGAGGTGGATGAGTAACCATTGGAGATTCTTGAGGGAGTGAGGAAACATGGACTGAGCATTTTTGTAGAAAAAGGATCCTGGCAATAGAGTGAAGTATGGACTGGAGTGGGGAGAGACAGGAGGCAAGGAGGTTAGTAATGAGGCTGATGCAGTAATCAAGGCAGGTTAGGATAAATGCTTGGGTTAATATGGTAGCAGTTCAGATGGAGAGGAAGAGGAGGATTTTAGCAGTGTTGTGAAGGTTGAACTGACAGGATTTAGTGACAGGTTTAATATGGAAGTTGATAAAGAGGAATCAAGGGTAATGGCAAGATTATGGGCTTGTGAGACCAATAGTGCAGTCCATAGTGATGGGAAAGTCATGAAAGAATGGTTTGGGTGGAAAGATAACAGAAGTCCTTAAAATTAAAGTGATGACGGCAGGTAATCCAAGTAGAGTCGTCTTGAAGGCAGGAATAAATGTGAGTCTGCATAGAGGGAGAGAGATCTGGGCTGGAGATGTAGATTTGGGAATCATCCACATAGAGGTGTAGTTGAAGCCATGGGAACAAATGAGTTCTCCAACAGAATGGGTGTAGGTGGAGAATAGAACAGAATCTTGAGGGACACCCACAATTAGGGGAGAAGCAGAGGAGGAGCCTCTGAAAGAAACTGAGAATGAGTAGCCAGAGAGATTTTTTTGTGGTATTTGTTAACCACTTACTATGTTCCAGGCATTGTACTAAGCATGGAGGAAGATTCAAGCTAATCAGGTTGCGCGCAGTCACAGGGTTAATCCGTGTTTTACAGATGAGGTAATAGGCACAGAGAAATTAAGCAACTTACCTAAAGTCACACCGCAGTAAGTGGCAGAGATGGGAGGCAGCATGGCTTAGTGAAAAGAGCACAGGTTTGGGAGTTAGGTCGTGAGTTCTAATCCCGGCTCCACCGCTTTTCAGCCATGTAACTTTGGACAAGTCACGTAACTTCTCTGTGCCTCAGTTAACTCATCTGTAAAATGAGTATTAAGATTGTGAGCCCCATATGGGACAACCTGATTACCTTGTATCTACCCCAGTGCTTAGAACAGTGCTTGGCACATAATAAGGGCTTAACAAAGACCATCATTATTATTTGAACCCAGATCATTCTGACTCCCATGCTGCTTTCCATTTTATTAATATCTGTCTCTGCCTTGAGGTTGTAATTTCTCTCTCTGCCAACTGTTACATTGTATACCCTCCAAGCACTTAGTACAGTACTGTGGCTTCAATAGGATTGATTGATTCAATGGAATTGTAAGCAAATAAAATATTTTAAAACTAGGTATACATTTTAATTGGATAAATTGTTTTAAAATTAAGAAAATCCATGTTAGAATCTGAATCATTGCTTCTGTTGCTAAGTTTGACTTGGTAGCAAATTACATCATTATGTTGCTCATGGACTATAATGAAAGTTTTTAGATGTTTGTATAGTTACCTTTTTTATATTAATGTATGACATCAATATGCTTTTGAACTATACCCAGATTATCCATAAGGGAAAAATGTTAAATACTTAATAGGATAACGTAGCTTGAGTGGAAATTATCCTTTAGCCTAAAGGAATTAGTGTACCAATCTGATTCATAATTTATAATCCCTATTAATAAATGTTTGAAGGATATATGCAGATGTAAATATACATGCTAGAAAATGAATGATCAATTCAAGACTGTGCTTGATCATAGTTCAAGAATATCGGTAGAAACAAAAGTACTAATCATAGTTGAGCGCATACTGTGTGCAGGGCACTGTACTAAGCGTTCGGGAGAATACGAACACAGAAGTATAACAGACAACTCCCTGTCGACAACAAGCTTATTAAGTTACAGAATGGCTGAAAATTTGGGTAAAATTAATGAAATATTAAATTGACATTTAAGCCTCTCAAAATAGCCCAGGCCTATAAAAATCATTTCATATATGTTGTATCCAATTATCTTTCTGGTACTCAAATCACTTTAAACGAGGCTCGACATTTTCTATATATTAATATGAACGAAAGGCATGGAGGTGGTGAGGAAGATGGGGTGCTCCCAATTCTTTATTCATGGGGTGATCCTGCTGAAAGATGATGCTGGATATTCATCAGTATGATTAATTTATTGGAGTATTAGACCACTTATATGAAATCTTTGGTCTGGGAAGTGGTGAGGAAAGGAAGACATTTTATTCTGGGTTATTAGATTTGAAGACTTTGGGTTTTGGGTTTTTTTTGTTTTTTTTTTTTTGTATTTTGTTTTTATCATGTTTTGTTATTCCTGGTAACTATGGTGAGCGGCTCCTAAACCAGCCTCGCATTTGGTCTTACTCAGTTTTCCTGTGGCCAGCCAAGTTAATTCATCCATTTGATCGTATTTAGTGAACATTTACTGTGTGCAGAGCACCGTACTAAGTGCTCGGGAGGAGAGCACAATATAACAATGAACAGACACATTCTTTGCCTACAATGAGATTACAGTCTGAGGGGGCCAAGGGGAAGGAGTGGAAAGAGCATGGGTTTTGGAGTCAGAGGACTTAGGTTCTAATACAGGCTCTGCCACTTGCTTGCTGTGTGATTTTTGTGCAAGTCTTAGTAATCTTAGTGATTTTAGAGAAGCAGCATGGCATGGAAAGAGCACGGGCTTGGGAGTCAGAGGTCGTGAGTTCTAATACCACTTGTCTGTTGTGTGACCTTGGGTAAGTCATTTCACTTCTCTGTGCTATAGTTACCTCATCTGTAAAATGGGGATTAAGACTGTGAGCTCCATGTGGGACAACCTGATTACCTTGTATCTACCCCAGTGCTTAGAACAATGCTTGTCACATAGTAAGCGCTTAACAAATATACCATTATTATTATTATGAAGTCACTTGTCTGTACCTCAGTTTCTTCATATGTAAAATGGGGTCTAACTCCATCAGGTCTGAGCTCCCCAAAGTCACTCCTCCCCCTTCTCCAACCCCCGGCTCTCAACCCTCTCCGCTACTCTCCCATCCTTCCCAGCAGTATCCTCAGATGAGATCTCCTCCCTCCTCCCAAGTGCTACTCCGGCCACCTGTGCTTCTGACTCCATTCCCTCTCACCTTATTAAATTTCTTGCCCCTTCCCTCCTCCCCTCCTTAACTTCCATCTTCAACCGCTCACTCTCCACTGGTTCCTTCCCCTCTGCCTTCAAACATGCCCACGTCTCCCCCATCCAAAAAAACCCCTGCTCTTAACCCCACCTCCCCTTCTAGTTTTCGCCCTATCTCCCTCCCATCATTCCTTTCTAAACTCCTTGGATGAGTCATCTACACCCGCTGCCTCGAATTCCTCAACGCCAACTCTCTCCTCGACCCCCTCCAATCTGGCTTCCGCCCCCTACATTCCACCGAAACTGCTCTCTCAAAGGTCACCAATGACTTCCTGCTTGCCAAAACCAACAGCTCCTACTCTATCCTAATCCTCCTCGACCTCTCATATGCCTGCGACACTGTGGACCACCCCCTTCCTCCTCAACACGCTATCCAACCTTGGCCTCACAGACTCCGTCCTCTCTTGGTTCTCCTCTTATCTCTCTGGCTGTTCATTCTCAGTCTCTCTTGCGGGCGCCTCCTCCCCCTCCCATCCCCTTACTGTAGGGGTTCCTCAAGGGTTAGTTCTTGGTCCCTTTCTGTTCTCTATCTACACTCACTCCCTTGGTGAACTCACTCTCACGGCTTCAACTATCATCTCTACGCTGATGACACCCAAATCTACATCTCTGCTCCTGCTCCCTCTTCCTCCCTTCAGGCTCGGGTCTCCTCCTGCCTTCAAGACATCTCCATCTGGATGTCTGCCTGCCATCTAAAACTCAGTATGTCCAAGACTGAACTCCTTATCTTCCCTCCCAAACCCTCCCTGACTTTCCCATTACTGTTGACGGCACTACCATCCTTCCCATCTCACAAGCTCGCAACCTTGGTGTCATCCTTGACTCTGCTCTCTTGTTCATCCCTCACATCCAATCCGTCACCAAAACCTGTCGGTCTCACCTCCACAACATCGCCAAGATCCACCGTTTCCTCTCCATCCAAACCGCTACCCTGCTGGTTCAATCTCTTGTCCTATCCTGACTGGATTACTGCATCAGTCTCCTCTCTGATCTCCCATCCTCCTGTCTCTCCACACTTAATACTTCACGCTGCTGCCGGAAACATCTTTGTGCAGAAACACTTTGGGCATGTTACTCCCCTCCTCAAAAATCTCCAGTGGCTACCAATCAACCTATGCATCAGGCAAAAACTCCTCACTCTTGGCTTCAAGGCTGTCCATCACCTCACCCTGTCCTACCTCACCTCCTGTCTTTCCTTCTACAGTCCAGCCCGCACCCTCCGCTCCTCTGCTGCTAACCTCCTCACCATGCCTTGTTCTCACTTGTCCCACCGTCGACCCCTGGCCCACATCCTCCCCCTGGCCTGGAATGCCCTCCCTCCGTACATCCACCAAGGTAGCTCTCTTCCTCCCTTCAAAGCCCTACTGAGAGCTCACCTCCTCCAGAAGGCCTTCCCAGACTGAGCACCCTCCTTCCTCTCTCCATCCCCATCACCCCCGCCCTACCTCCTTCCCCTCCCCACAGCGCCTGTATATATGTTTGTACAGATTTATTACTCCATTTTACTTGTACATATTTACTATTCTATTTATTTTATTTTGTTAATATGTTTTGTTTTGTTGTCTGTCTCCCCCTTCTAGACTGTGAGCCTGCTGTTGGGTAGGGACCGTCTCTATATGTTGCCAACTTGTACTTCCCAAGCTCTTAGTACAATGCTCTGCACACTGTAAGTGCTCAATAAATATGATTGAATGAATGAATGAATCCCTGTTTTCCCCTCCTGCATAGACTGTGAGCCCCATGTTGGGCAGGAACTGTGCCTGACATGATTACTCTCTATCTACCCCAGCACTTGTGCTTGGCAGCATAGTGCTTGACCCAAAGTATGTGCTTAACACATCACAATAATAAAAATAATAGTGAGTTTTTATTTAGTGAGTATAGTCATCTGCTCTATGGAAGTGATGAGTGCTCTTGCCCCCACAAATTTTTGCAGGAGCAGATGCCACAAATAAACACAACAAAGGAAAGTCATTTTGTTTTCACAGAATTGTTGGTCCCATTTGAAACACACACACACACACACACACACACACACACACACACACACTCACTCACTCACTCACTCTCTCTCTCTCTCTCTCTCTCTCTCTCTCTCTCTGTTTGTCTCTCTGTCCCTCTCTCTCTCTCTCTCTCTCTCTCTCTCTCTCTCTCTCTCTCTCTCTGTCTCTCTCTTTTTCCTAGATAGTGGTGTCATATTCTAGTATTAAAGACAGGTCTAGGTATCAGTGTATGTTTTGGAAATCCATGGCCAATAACATTTTTAGTTTCAAGGAGTAAATTTATGATTGACTTGGAAAAACTTGAACAGATTCCTCTTCGAATATATTTGCTTTAAAATTTGAGAGTTAGAGCTTTAATCCTAGTTAAATCCTTTGGCCTTCATTTTTAGACTTCTAAAATGTGAGATTTATAAATAAAATCTAGAGTTGAGGGTTTGCATGTTAATTGTCTCTTATAGTGATAGTTAAAAGCTGGATGATTTTTCTCTTTCCTAGTTTGCTAAAATGTAGTAATTTTATAACCAGCATTTTGTGCTCTGGATGTTGAACTCCCATTTTTGTTGGGATCAGGAATTCCATTTAAGATCTTTCTTTTAGCATTTAAAGACTCATGCCTAATCAGTCTGTAGGTGTAAGTAAGGAATTAGCATTTCAAATACTTAAATTTGATAGTCCAATTCTCCTTATTTAGTTTTAAATTTTTTTCCATTTACACCTTAAATCATGAATGTTACAAAATGTATTAAGGTGAAAAGGTGGAAATACAAAAATGACCTGTTTAATAATAATAATTATGGTATTTATGCACTTATTCTGTGCCAGGCACTGTACTGAGCACTGGGGTAGATACAAGAAAATTGGGTTGGACACAGCCCCTGTCCACATGGGGTTCACAATCTTACTCCTCATTCATTCATTCATTCATTCAATTGTATTTATTGAGTGCTTACTGTGTGCAGAGCACTGTACTAAGTGCTTGGGAAGTACAAGTTGGCAACATATAGAGATGGACCCTACCCAACAGCGGACTCACAGTCTAGAAGGGGGAGACAGATAACAAAACAAAACATATTAACAAAATAAAAATAAATAGAATAAATATGTACAAGTAAAATAAATAAATAAATACATACATACAAACATATACAGGTGCTGTGGGGACGGGAAGGAGGTAAGGCAGGGGAGATAGGGAGGAGGGGGAGAGGAAGGAGGGGGATCAGTCTGGGAAGGCCTCCTGGAGGAGGTGAGCTCTCAGTAGGGCTTTTTACAGATGAGGTAACTGAGGCCCAGAGAAGTGAAGTGACTTGCCCAAGGCCACACAGCAGACAAGTGGCAAAGCCAGGATTTGAAGCCTTGACCACTTGACTGTCAGGCCCATGGTTTTTCCACTGTGCCATGCTTCTGCTTTCCCTCATGCACAGTAGGACCTGACTTTAACTCCACACATTTAAACTTCTCAGAGCTAGAGTGAAATAGAAAGATGGAACTTGGTTTGGAGTGAGATGGAAATAGTTTGAGTGATGGATCAGGGAGATAAAATAGAGGGAAGCTGATGAATTGAGGAGTTGTTGAAGAGTCATCTCATCCAAGAGGCCTTTTTTACCCCTCCCTTCTGTGCTGCCCTTGCACTTGGATTTGCACCCTTTATTCATCCCTCCCTCAACTCCCCAGTCCTAATATACATATCCATAATTTACTTATAGTAATGTCTGCCTCCCCCTCTAGACTTTAAGCTCACTGTGATCAGGGAACATATCTATCAACTCTGTAATATTGCTCTCTCCCATGCTTTTAGTACAGTGCCCTGCACTGTAAGTGCTCAATTGATTGCTTCATTGAATTTCTGAATGAAAGGATAAGGTCCTTGAGGGAGCTTATATGTCTCTTACCTCATGTATTTCTCATAAAAGAAGCAGCATGGCTCAGTGGCCAGAGCATGGTCCTGGGAGTCAGAAGTTATGGGTTCTAATCCAGGATCTGCCACTTGTCTGCTGGGTAACCTTGGGCAAGTCACTTCACTTCTCATTGCCTATTGCCTCATCTGTATAATGGGGATTGAGACTGTGAGCCCCACGTGGGAAAGGGCTATCCTGACTGGATTACTGCATCAGCCTCCTCTCCGATCTCCCATCCTCCTGTCTCTCCCCACTTCAGTCCATGCTTCATGCCGCTGCCCGGATCGTCTTGGTGCAGAAATGCTCTGGGCATGTTACTCCCCTCCTCAAAAATCTCCAGTGGCTACCAATCAACCTACGCATCAGGCAAAAAATCCTCTCCCTGGGCTTCAAGGCTGTCCATCACCTCTCCCGCTCCTACCTCACCTCCCTTCTCTCCTTCTCCAGCCCACCCTGCACCCTCCGCTCCTCTGCCGCTAATCTCCTCACTGTGCCTCGTTCTCGCCCGTCCCGCCATCGACCCCCAGCCCACGTCATCCCCCTGGCCTGGAATGCCCTCCCTCTGCACATCCGCCAAGCTAGCTCTCTTCCTCCCTTCAAAGCCCTACTGAGAGTTCACCTCCTCCAGGAGGCCTTCCCAGATTGAGTCCCCCCTTCTTCTCCCCCTCCTCCCCCTCCCCATCCCCCCTGCCTTACCTCCTTCCCCTCCCCACACCACCTGTATATATGTATATATGTTTGTATGTATTTATTAGTCTATTTTACTGGTACATATGTATTCTATTTAGTTTATTTTGTTAATATGTTTTGTTTTGTTGTCTGTCTCCCCTTTGTAGACTGTGAGCCCACTGTTGGGTAGGGACCATCTCTATATGTTGCCAACTTGTACTTCCCAAGCGCTTAGTACAGTGGTCTGCACACAGTAAGCACTCAATAAATACGATTGAATGAAAGGGACTGTGTCCATCCTGATTTGCTTGTATCTACCCCAGTGCTTACTACAGTGCCTAGTACATAGTAAGCATTTAACAAATACCATCATTATTATTATTATTATTATTATTATTGTTATTATTACTCTAAGATTTTGAGAGAGGTTTGACAGCAGAATGGGCATGTGGTGGAACTGGATCAGGAAAACTGAAACTAAGTTTGGGGTTGGATGTAGAGTTTGGAATGGAGCATTGCGTTGAGTTGGAATGGAGCATTGCATTGGTGAATTAGGAAAAGGCTTCTGTAGGTTAGGAGGTAGTGAAGGTGTTTGGATTGAGGGTTTGGTTTGGCCCAGGGTTCTTACTTTACCCTTTTTTCCTTTGCCCCTTCTTCCCTAATGAAAAGTGGATTAGAAAAGACTCCCTAAAAATGGCCTGCCAATTATAATAATGGTATTAAGAGCTTACTTTGTGGCAAGCACTGTATTAAGTGCTGGGGTAGATAGAAGATAATCATCCATTCATTTCATTTGATTGTATTTGAGTACTAACTGTGCAAAGCACTGTACTAAGCACTTGGGAGAGTACAAGGCCCTTCAAGGCCCTTCTGAGAGCTCACCTCTTCCAGGAGGCCTTCCCAGACTGAGCTCCCTCCTTCCTCATCCCCTTCTCCCCCCTCCATCCCCCCCACCTTACCTCCTTCCCTTCCCCACAGCACCTGTATATATGTGTATATGTTTGTATTTATTTATTACTCTATTTTACTTGTACATATCTATTCTATTTTATTCTGTTAATATGTTTTGTTTTGTTCTCTGTCTCCCCCTTCTAGATTGTGAGCCCACTGTTGGATAGGGACCGTCTCTATATGTTGCCAACTTGTACTTCCCAAGCGCTTAGTACAATGCTCTGCACACAGTAAGTGCTCAATAAATACGATTGAATGAATGAATACAGTGTAATCAACCGGTCCTACCTACATGGAGCACATAGGCTAAGTGGGAAGGAGAACCTTTGAATCCCCATTTTGCCAGTGAGGAAAATGAGGCACTGATAAGTGATTTGTCCACGATCAAACAGCAGGTAAGTGGGGGAGCTGGGTTTAGAACCCAGGTCCACAGACTCCCATGCCGACGCTCTTCCCGCTTGCCTTTCTCGTGAAAAGCTCAGCAGAGGCCTACATCTCAGGAGTTTTAACTAATTAGCATATAAAATTAGCCATTATGCTGTAAATCAACATTTTTGAAACTGTCGTAGTACTTCACATCTGTACATCCATGAGATTAGACTTTGAGTGAAACCTTATTCAATTGATCAGTGACATTGTGTTGTCAGGAACAGGCATCACATTTGGTGCTAACTTTTGAGGAAGTCACTAATGTAATCAAACCTTTAAAAATGGTAAAGCACTTGGATGGGGTTAAACCTTCTAAGATTTTTTATTAACTTAAATTACTGTACAAATATTGCAGGCATTTAGGAGTGTCCTAGCTCATTATATGCAGAAGATATGACTTGAATAAGTGATGAAGAATACTGTTGACCATATTCTCTCTGCATCAGAGCAAAAGTACAGACTGGCCAACATAGCTGTGGGAAGCTAAATCTAGGAGAGGAGCAGGCAGCAGCCTCAGAACCTATGTCCTGAATCCTGTAGCATTTGCCACTCTTGGTGGCCTGACTGCTGGAAACTTCCAAATAAAAGTTTACCATAGCCACCCACAATGATATAGCAGGGCTGGCCAGAATTAAATCTTCAGTCCAGTCCTTTTCCCAGAATACAACTTATTCTATTTGGTGTGTTTAAAAAATAAATGGTGTGGGAATTCTAACAACGTAATAAATGTTATTTATTTATATATTTATTATGCTATTCACTCAAACCTGGGTGAGTTGCAATAATAATAATAATAATGATGGCATTTGTTAAGCACTTACTATGTACAAAGCACTGTTCTAAGCACTGGGGAGAATACAAGGGGATCAGTTTGTCCCATGTGGGGCTCCCAGCCTTCATCCCCATTTTACAGGGAACTGAGGCTCAGAGAATAGTAATGATGGCATTTGTTAAGCACTTACTATGTACAAAGCACTGTTCTAAGCGCTGGGGAGAATACAAGGTGATCAGTTTGTCCCACGTGGGGCTCACAGTCTTCATCCCCATTTTACAGGTGAGGGAACTGAGGCTCAGAGAAGTTTAAGTGACTTGCCCAAAGTCACACAGCTGACAAGTGGCGGAGGAGGGATGCAATGTTATCGTAATGGACACAGTCCATGTCCTGTACAGGCTTCAAAAGCTTTCATTTCCCTATTTTGTAAATAGGTTAACTGAGGTTTTAAGAGGGTGACTTTAGGCCCTATAATTGAAATGTTAATATTTGTTATGGGTTTACTATGTGGTAAACTCTATACTAAATTCTAGGGTAGATACGAGGTAATCAGACAACACACAGTCCCCGTTCCACATGAGCCTCAGTCTAAGTAGAAGGGAGAATAGGCCTGGAACCCATTTTATAGGTGAGGAAACTGAGGCACGGAGAAGTTATGACTTGCTCAAGATCACACTGCGGGCTAGTGGCAGAGCTGAGATTAGAATCCAGGTGCTCTGACTCTCAAGTTCATGTTCTTTCCACTAGGCCATGTTGCTTCCCAGACTATTAACTGTGTCTGATTTGATTATCTTGTGTCTATCTCAGTGCTTAGTACAGTATTTGGCACACAGTAAGTGCTTAACAAGTGCCACGATATTTATTTATTTTTGAAGCAGGAGATCTAGGTTCTAATCTCAGCCATGCCACTTGTCTACTGTGTGACCTGGGGCAAGTTACTTCTCCAGGTCTTTGTTTTCTCCTTCATAAAACTGGGATTAAATATCCATTCTCCCCTCCCCTTAAACTGTAAGGAACCTATGATATGATTGTATTGTGAGGAAGTGCTTAAAAATACAACAATTATTAACAAATGTTTATTATATTACTATTACCCTTAGTCACACAGTGGCAAATTTTGGGACTAGATCCCGACTTTCCGGATATATAGTCTCATGTTCTTTCCACTAGGCCATTCTTGCTATCCACCTGAAAACTTTCTATTCAACAAGCTGCGAGCACAAAAGTAGCTGAGAATGAAATCCTGGAGTTTACTGTATTATGATGAATTTGCACATCAGGTTTTAGTAATCTGTGTGTCTGTTCTGTGCCTCGCAGTTAGATAAATGTATAAACGACTAGAATCGTATCACCAGGAAATTTCACCAGGAAATCTCTTGTGTAACATAACCCTTTAACTGGTCCAAAGACTTTATCCTTTAGAGAACAAGCTTCAAACCAAATTGAAAGCTTTCAAAACGATAATAGTCCCCAGTCATCCATACTTATAAGCCATGTAAGTATGCGTGGCTTCATGAGCTGTATTGCTCCTGACTTTTCAATCAATCTGTCATATTGAGTGCGTACTTTGTGAAGACTGTACAAAGTGCTTGAGAACAATATGAGTTGGTACACATATTCCCTGCCCACAGTGAGTTTACAGTCCAGACACAGTACACAGTCCCAAGTCCCAAGACAGTCTCAACAGTAATGAAGCCTGAAAATGGGTATCCATTTCCACTTAGAAGTACTTTTTAAAGTATAGCTTCAGATACACATAATAAGAAACATCTCCTAAAGTAATTCTCACACACACACACACACACACACACACACACACACACACACACACACACAGAGAGAGAGAGAGAGAGAGAGAGAGAGAGAAAATCTTTGCCACTAGTCCACCAAGGTTATTTCATTTTTGCTGTGTAAAGGTTGCTTCAGGGACTGAGTCTTTTTTAGGTGGCTTCTATCAGTCCAAGGTTATTAGAACATTTATTTGAGTGGTTGAAAATTCTTTGTTAAATTAGAATGTGTCTTGGATCAACTTGATTTTTGTCACAAGCATCTCGTGATTAGTATATCTGAGCAAAAAGGCTTTTGAGCTACTTTAGCAAACTGTCTTATTTTTTTCTAGATCGTATGGGGAGTATTTTTTATCCTGGTGGCATTGTTGTTCACGATCTCTCTCTTCCTGTCAAAGTAAGTATATTGTGACATGCTTTTCAGTGTTCTGCATAAAGTAAGCGCTCAATAAATATGATTGAATAACATCCCAATAACACTATTTGTATTGAAATTTATTAATGTCATCTAATTCATCTTAAGGTATGTACTTGAAATATTATACAGTTGTACCTTTCATAAAAAAAAAATCTAAATCAGTCCTGAAATTTTCCTGTCTTTCATGTCTCAACTAGGTCTGATACAGGTGTACCTTTAATTCAATAGAAAAAATCAAATCATGTTTCATAGCATAAAGAAATCTTGCCGATCTTCCTAGTTTGGGTTAAGCAAAACTGCATTTTGAGATGCTTTAAATGTTTGATTTTAATGAGTTACTACTTTTTTTCCTTTAGTCTGGACAAAGCTCTTCATTCAGCTGGAATTGATTCTGGTTTCATCATTTTTGGAACCAACTTGAGCAATCCTCTTAATATGCTTTTACCCATTCTACAAACAGTAAGTAAAAACTTAACATTTTGCAGAACAGCAGTACAGTATTTCAAAATTCTGTTTGATGTAGAGAAGCAGCGTGGCTCAGTGGAAAAGAGCACGGGCTTTGGAGTCAGAGGTCATGGGTTCAAATACCAGCTCCACCAATTGCCAGCTGTGTGACTTTGTCACTTAACTTCTCTGTGCCTCAGTTACCTCTTCTGTAAAATGGGGATTAAGACTGTGAGCCCCCCATGGGACAACCTGATCACCTTATAACCTCCCCAGGGCTTAGAACAGTGCTTTGCACATAGTTAGCGCTTAAAAAATGCCATTATTATTATTATTATGTACATGAAAGGTGTTTTCAATATCAACCTGATTTTGATTATTAACAGTTTTTTGGCATATGGAACTTATAGGAAATACCCTATTGGATTGATTTAGGAAACCTCACTAGGGCCATAGGCTATAAATAAAGAACAAAATTTGCATTTTAGACTAAAATGTAAATACTAACATGAAATATTGCCTAGTATTTAACATCAGAAATTAAAATTTGCCATCAGAATTATATACATGGTAGGTTTAAAAAAAAAGCTACTATTAGAGTCTGCATATATTGTTTCCTCTCCCCTTGCAATCTCATTATTTGAATCTACCTAGAAGCACTCTTGGTATTAATAGTTATTAGTAGAATTAGAAGAATAAAGATATGTTTGATAGTATTTTCTACTTGATAGGCTTCCCTATAATGGAATTGGCATATAAATTTTGGTGTAAAATTTTTTAATAAAAATATAATTTAATTGAATCTGTTTTCTGAATTTTTAAAAAATACACAAACTATTAGTCCCATGAGTGGCAACTTTCAATCTGCCACGGAGTACTAATTGATACGTAATGAGTTGAAGAACACCTCCTTATAATGTGAACTTTGTATATTTTGATAAAATTTCTGCTATGACATACTGCCTTTGGTATTCAAATTTAATTTTTATTTTTCAGGTTTTCCCACTTGATTACATCCTTATTACAGTTATCATAATATACTTTATTTTTACTTCAATGGCGGGGATTCGGAATATTGGTATATGGTTTTTCTGGATAAGAGTAAGTATAGGAGACTATCTTTTCTCACTGTCTAAAATCATTCATTTCTGGGGATTAAATAACTTTCCCTTGGAGACAGAGAAAAGAGCACACTTGCTGTAAGGATTTCTGTACTGTGTAACTGATTTGTGGCAACTCATTGGATATTTAAACTGAACATATATATCAGAAGCTGTTATAAGTATATTGTTATCTTTAATATATGGATATTATAGAAGTTTTAGAGCTCCCAGTATTCAGTATATTAATCTATGTTAATTGTTAAAATTTAGGCGTAATTTTTAAGCTCAAGCTTTAGGCATCTGACTTCATGTTAATTTTCCTTTGAGAGTATTAAGGTGAGATTTTAGCTTTAATTCTGCCTTATTCAAATTGTTAGCCTCCAAATGTACAGTTTAAGAAATGTTTACTATAGGAAGTGATATAGCTCATAAGCTGATCTTAGAGCCCTATATAGGATTTTAATAAGCAACTATGTGGATTGTAGAAGGAAAGATCTGAAATGTAGCTCTTACAAATAATAGTTATTTGGAAAAAGAATGAATATATGATTTTGTTAAAATTATCACTTAGTAAACAGTACTATTGCTGTTCTATGACTACTGTCATTTTTTTTTCAGTTGTATAAGATTAGAAGAGGAAGAACTAGGCCACAGGCTCTTCTGTTCCTCTGCATGATACTTCTGTTGATTGTTCTTCACACAAGTTATATGATATATAGTCTTGCACCCCAGTATGTTATGTACGGAAGCCAGAAGTACCTAATACAGGTAAGGATTCTCAAATTAGTTTTTATTCCAAGTTCATGGAACAATTTTTTAAGCAAAATTATGAGGTAATATTTTTGGGATTATTTTATTGATTAAAGTAACATTTAAATCATTTTATTTTCATATGCTATCATTAATAATTTTTTTCAACCTGCCTTAAATAGCTTAACAATTTAAATCTGACAATTTATTAAAACTCTGAACATTTCCTTTTTAAACAACATTATTCCAAGGTAATTGCAGTAATATACGCTCCCAAAGGAACCAGTATAAAAGAGCATAATATGTCAGGTCCCATAGTGCCTTGTTCCTAAAGGGAACTGCTCAATTAACTCTGCTGGGTTAATTCACATGTACCCAGCACTTCACCCAGAGTGTAGAATATGACTCATGAAATTCTAGCCTAAGTAATGGAAAAAGAAAAAGGACCCTGAATTCAAGCTTTTAAAACTTTAATGTGCCTACTAGAAGAGTGCTTTTCTCTGAATTCTTAGCACTCTTCTAGTCTTTCTAGTGTCCAATTTTATCTAGGCTTTCTACTTTGGATAGTAATAGCTCTATGGTAACTCATAGAATGTTTTGTTGAAAAAGTCTCATTTAGTTTGAGTGGTTCCATTATGCTTTTAATTTCTCATCCTCTACATATTAGTTTTGGGAACCTGGTTGCTTTATTCTCCCTAGTTTGCGATCCAGTGGCTAAACATCGTATTAATGTCCCTGGTTTATATTTTGGGCCAGAAGAGGTCAGATTCAGCTTTTCCTTGGAAGACATGTGCTTCTTTCATATTAGCTGTTAGAACTGTTACATATGACCTTCAAATATTTGTAAGGGCATATGCTTCAATGCAAGGGTTCTCCCACCTGCTCTTCAACTCTACTCTGTGTCCTGTAACTGTCTCTAACTGCCCCCTGCCAATTCACTCTCCTCTGTTAAAAGCATTTGAACTCACTCTCTTCCCCTTTCTTACCATCATCTTTTCAGCCTGTCTCTCTCTCTCTTGAGTAATTTATTTGTTTCAGACTTCAAAGACAGCTTTCCCTCTACTTAAAAAAAATCATTTTCTGTTATGTACTCCATTATTTGCCCAGCTGTTTCATCCTGATGCCTTTTCCGTTATTCTTTCCTACACTGAACTACCTGTAAATAATTTTCGTCTCCCAATAAATTGTAAGCTCCCTGCATGTATCTGTCTTGCTCATTTTACTCTCTACCAAACACTTAGTTCATTGCTTGACATTCAGGAGGCACTTCATAAATATATTTGATTAAAGGCACATTTCTAATATTTTCTTTACCATTTTTGTTCCCTTTAAGAGACTTGTCATAATTTTTTTAATGGTATTTATTAGGCACTTAATATGTACTAGGCATTGGGTAAATAGAAGCTAATCAGATTGGACACAGTCCATGTCTCACATGGGGCTTGCAGTATTAATCCCCATTTTACAGATGAGGAAACAGAGGCCCAGAGAAGTTGAGCGACTTGCCCAAGGCCACATAGCAGACAAGTGACAGAGCTGGAATTAGAACCCAGTTCCTTCTGATTTCTAGGCCCATGCTTTATTCACTAGGCCATGCTGCTTCTCATAGTCATAATGATGACAAAGCAGAATAGTGGTTCTTGTAGTAGTTTGTTTCATTCTAGATCCTAATAATAATCCTAATAATAATTCAATAACTAGTTGAATTAATATAGAGAAGACAATGCCAGACATTTTTTTTAATTATGCCAGGCCTGTAAGATTTTTGTTTCTTTTCACTTTAAAGGTGGAGAGAAGCTTAGTAGTCTTCTCATGCTATCAAAAATTTCAGTGAAATTATCAAAAATTTATGTGCTTCTACTATAGAACTAATTGAGATGGTATGATGAAGCATAAAAGGGGGGAAGGGCTGGAGCTGATCTAGCTAAGCCTGGGCAGATGGTTGATAGATGTCAGGCTGAGAGAAGGATGGGGGTTGTTTCTGGGAACTAAGTTGTGAGAACTAACAGTAAGTCCACATTGAAAGCTGTGGGAAAATAAAGATATTAGATCCCTTTAAAATTTTGTGGGCTTTATGTACTTGCAAATTCTTGTATACAAACTGAAGAGAAAATTGGAAAATATTATTTTAAAACCATTTGGATGTGGATCAATTTTGCCAAATGATACTTTCCAAATTTGGAAGGTGCTAAAAATTTTCTTCAGTGCTCTTTATTCAATTCTTAAGGCTTGTGGCAAAGTTAAATGATTGTCACATTCACTACATAAATGAGATAGAGATGCTATTCCTGTACACTACTGTTGCTAACATTATCAATAATCCTTTCAACCCCACACCTATGGGGAGCTTGTCTTCTTGGTTAGTTGCTTTAACAGTTGGGTACAGGGACTTGAGGCTGCCTGACACCTTTTACTGAAAGAATTGTCCAGTTGCTGAATGCTTCTTGAAAGATTAATCAGTTTATCACCATTCCAAAGACATGTCGTCTTGGAGACATCAATAAGTGCTTATCATAGTCCTTCTCTTTGCTGTCACCCCACTTCACCTCACTATATAGCAGCTGCTTGTATAGCTTGCTGTCTCTAACACAATTCCACTCTGAGAAAGCAAGTATTCACTGAAGCTAATCTGTGCTGTCTTGGCTTAGTGGCTCTCTTGGCTTGGCAGCATGGCTTAGTGGAAAGAGCACGGGCTTGGAAGTCAGAGGACATGGGTTCTAATTCCAGCTCCGCCACTTGCGTGACCTTGGGCAAACCATTTAACTTCTCTGTGCCTCAGTTAACTCATCTGTAAAATGACTAAGACTGAGCCCCATGTTGGACATCCGGATTATCTTGTATCTACCCTTAGAACAGTGCTTTGCAGATAGTAAGCGCTGAACAAATGCCATCATTATTATTATTATTATTACTATTACCCCTGCTCTTACAACAGTGCTTGGCACATAGTAAGCACTAAACAAATACCATTCATTCATTCATTTGGTCATAATTATTGAGTGCTTTCTGTTTGCAAAGCACTGTACTAAGCGCTTGGAAAGTACAATTCGGCAACAAATCATCATTATCATCATCACTGTATTATCATCATAGTAACCTTCCTAATGAACCAGTCCTTAGTTTTCCTCACCTCAGTACTAACCTTTTTTTTTGGGGGGGGGGGGGGAGGAGGGGGCACTTGTTAAGCACTTACTCTGTGCCAGGTACTCTGCTGAGTGCTGACTAGATATAAGATAAACCAGGTTGAACACACTCCCTGTCCCATATAGGGCTATAGTCTAAATCAGCTAGAGGAGGATTTAAGCTCCATTCTATAGATGAGGTAACTGAGACAGAGAGATGCTGATTGATCCAAAGTACACAGGAGGCAGGTGGCAGAGTTGAGATTAGAACCCGAGTCCTCTGTAGTCCAGCCCTGTACTCTTTCCATTAGGCCACACTGCTTCCCTACCAAAAAGGTAGGTTCTTAGCCTTCCTCAGTTTTCATTCACTTGCTCCTCTGCATATCTCTAGGTGGATAATTCCCAAATCTATCTCTCTAGCCTTTACACCTCATCTGACCTTCAGTCCCACATCTCTTGCCTCTATGTCACGTCCACTCGGTTGTCCCCCCGGTACTTAACAAATCTAAATTAGCCTGCATATCCAGCAGCCCTTCCCCTGGTTGCCCACCAACCAAGAGGCCTGCGGTCCTGGTCAAGCATGAAACAGATGGTTGACATTCTCAAAGGGACCACCCTCTTTTACCAACCCCCACCCCCAAATCCCTATTATCTGACAACAGGAGAGATCTTTTGATTTGAACAAGGAGTCTATTTCCATACCAAGACAATCTGCAGGCTGCCTGTCCCATTGAGGGCTCAGTCTTATTGCCCACAGTTCAAGAGCCCCATTCACACAGTCTGCTGTGCAGACCTAGACTGCTTGCATGATACACATGTTTGGCATGATCCATGCAAGAGAGTCTCTTCTTACATAAAAATCCTCATCTTCTGTGCATGCTTGGTCATCCTGTTGAGACCACATGGTCAGCTTAATTGGGGCAGTGGTGGTCACTCTGTGGTCACTCTGTGGTCACTCCTGTGGGTGGTTCATTTGAAGTCCTGTTCCTCTCTGCTGCTGAAAAGCCTAGAATACAAGCCCTTGACCAGAAATGTCAACACTAACCCCTTTGTTCCCTTTTGTTTGTGACTGCGAAAACGGAATTCCTCAATTTTCCTTCTAAGCTGTTCTTACTTTCTCTTTTTAATCACAAATACTACCATTCTCTATGTCCCAGAATCCTGCAACATGCCTCCTTTCTTTCATGGTCAGCCAGATGCAACCAATTCTTCTTACATATCTCCCAGATCTGTTCCTTCCTCTCCACCCTGATGAAATTTCTGTCCATATTGTGGTTAGGCTATTGGCTCAGCCTCCTCATTATGTCCCTGCCTCTATCTCTTCTCCAGTATACGATACACACGGCGGCATGGAAAATATTCTCGAAGCATTTTTCGGTCTACGTCCCCTTTAAAATCTTCCTGTAGCTTCCTGTGTCTCTTCAAATCAAACAAGTTCCTCCCAATCAGCTACAAAAGTTTCAGCCATCTCACTCCATCATACCCGTCTCCTCTCCACCTACTATTCTTAACTTGGTCCCTTTGCCCTTCTTAAGCCAATCTTCTAGCAGTTCTTCACTCTTGACTTTGTCACCCCCATCCCTTCGATTTCACTGCTTCCCCATTTCACTATTTCCAGCAGACTACAGCTCTTCCTACATTCAAAACCATCCCAAATCCCACCTCTTACGAGCCTTCCTCAATTAATTCCAGTAGCACTTTGTAAACCCATCGGCCAACTGTAGCTCAGCACTCCCAGATATGTCTATTCAATTGTATATTCAATTACATATTTCAACTTCTTATATTTTTAGTTCAGACATGTAATTGCTCTCCTCCACTTCAAAGCCTTATTGAAAGCACATCTCCTCCAGGAAGCCTTCCCTGACTGAGCCCTCCTCTCTTCTTCTCCCACTCCCTTTTGTACCGCTTGTACTTGCTCCTTCATTCATCCTTTCTCCCTTCCCCACAGCACATATACATCTGTAATTTATTTATTTATTTAAATTAATGTTTGTGTCCACCTCTAGACTGAGCTCGTTTTGGGCAGGAATGTGTCTGATGTTATATTGTACTCTCCCAAGTGCATAGTACAGTGCTTTGCACACAGTAAGCACTCAGTAAATATGATTAATAATAATCTTTGTCTTCACTAGAGCATATCTTCCTTGTGGGCAAGGAACATATCAATTCATTCTCTATTTTCCAAGCACCTAGAACAGTGCCTTTCACCAAATGGGTGCTCACATTTATGGCAGTAGGACTTCTCATCTCTACAGAACTCACAGCCAAACTTGTGATTTCAGTTTGTTCTATAACTTGATGCCATATTGGCTACCTTGTATTTTGCCTGCAAGCCTCCCAAAAGGCATATTGGCTGTCTTGATTTAGATCAATGTCTTAGGTCTCATAATTCTATAGCAGGTTATAAATATTTATGACAAGCTCTGGCTGAGCAAGATTTCTGTAATGTATTTATAGCAGTAGCCTGAGAGGCAAAATGGACCAAATCTCTTGTATGTCATTGTGTTCTTGTGCATATCAGGACTATAATCTTCCGATTCTGGGATCTTTATTATATGTTATCTGGAATGGAATAAATTAAACATTTGATGTTGTTATGAGGAAAATGTCAGGCACCTTCAATTCTGATTAGGCTGGCTGATCAACCAGGGAACAGCCCTGGGAATCTTGGTGAACTTTTCAAGATAGACAACATTATTTACTTAACACAGCATCCCAATTATGCTCTTCTGCTTAGCACTCTTTCAAGATAATGCCATTTAATTTTAATGACATAATAGTATAGCATACTTTGAGACCACTGCAAAGTTTGCTGTGGTCTAAAACATCCCCCTTCCTTTCTTCTACATTTGAAGACACTGAGTAATGCCTCTTTTAATTTAGCATTAGATAATGACAGATCTCTAGTGTATTACTGTATTGAGAAAAGCAGTGTGGCTTAGTGGAAAGAGCACAAGACTGGGAATCAGAATACGTGGATTTGAATCCCAGCTCCACCATCTGCCTGCTGTATGACCTTGGGCAAGTCATTTACTTATTTTTTACCTTAATTTCCTCATCTTTAAAATGGGAATTAAATACCTGTTTTCTCTTCCTCTTAGACTTGAGTCCCATGCGGCACAGGGACTGTGGCCACTCTGATTATTCTGTATCTACCTCACACTTTGCACAGTGCTTGGTGCAAAATAAGCACTTAACACATACCATACTCAATATTATTTAGACCAAGGAACCTTCGTTGAGTAGGGTGAAAAAGAAACAAATTATATACATATATACTCCAAAAAATCTGATTCAAAATACAAAATCACTTTGCTAGAAGACCGTGTAACTTTATTTCTTATCAATGTTTTAAAATGTACATTTTGCCCAATGTTTGGAACTTGGAAAAGCATTAATATATACTTTGCATTATACTTCATTTAGGGCTTTGCTATGCAATAACCTTATCTCCTGCTTGGTCTATAGAAACACTTGTCACATCAGTAACAGATTGAAAATGTTTTTAATGGTGTTTAAGCAATTACTAGGTGTCAAGCACTGTTATGTGTGCTGGGGGTAGATGCAAGTTAAGCAGGCTGAACACCGCCCCCGTCCCACAACGGGATCACAGTCTAAGTAGGAGTGTCTCCATTTTACAGTTAAGGAAATTGAGACACAGATAATTGAAGTAGCTTGCCCAAGTCATATAGTAGGCAGGTGGCAAAGCTGGAATTTAGAACCTTGGTCCTCTGACTCCCAAGATGTGCTCTTCCCATTTGGCCATGCTTCTTCCTAATTATGTGATATGTGCCGTAGTGCAAATAGTGGATAACTTATTCAGAAGACTGTCTCGCTCTCTCACTTGCCCTTCCCTCCTTCAGGATGCCAGCTTATAGGTGCCAATTCATATTCGTCTCTGGTTTTTGTCTTAATCCTCCATAATGCGTTAGGAAATCCCATGTTCATCTCATTACTTGTTGTACATCTCAGGTCAGCATTATAGACTTAGCTGTCTTTTGGCTTGTTGTTTTTATACGAAACTGATGGCCGCCACTAGAGGGGACTCCTGGTTGTTAACTAATATTGCATTTAAAATACTATGTGAAAATAACCCCCTATAGCTGTCTATTCTTTAGTTTTGCTTTTGTGGAGCCAATTAAGGAAGAATATAGAAGCAGGCCTCTGAGATAGCTCTTAAATTTCTTTGGCATTCACAGATTGAACAAAGAGATCTGCCTGTACATCTTAGTGGATGTACTACTGGGTTAATGGGATTTTGTCAATTTTCATTCATTGACTAAAAGGTGAATCAGATGCTAAATCATTGCATCTTTATAAATAGTTTTAACCTGTCGATAGTATTTGTATGCTTACACCATCATCATCATCATCATCAATCGTATTTATTGAGCGCTTACTGTGTGCACAGCACTGTACTAGGCGCTTGAGAAGTACAAGTTGCCAACGTATAGAGACAGTCCCTACCCAACAGTGGGCTCACAGTCTAAAAGGGGGAGACAGAGAACAAAACCAAACATACTAACAAAATAAAATAAATAGAATAGATATATACAAGTAAAATAAATAGAGTAACAAATATGTACAAACATATATACATATATGCAGGTGCTGTGGGGAAGGGAAGGAGGTAAGATTGGGGGGATGGAGAGGGGCACAAGGGGGAGAGGAAGGAAGGGGCTCAGTCTGGGAAGGCCTCCTGGAGGAGGTGAGCTCTCAGCAGGGCCTTGAAGGGAGGAAGAGAGCTAGCTTGGCGGATGGGCAGAGGGAGGGCATTCCAGGCCCGGGGGAGGATGTGGGCCGGGGGTCGATGGCGGGACAGGCGAGAGCGAGGTACAGTGAGGAGATTAGTGGTGGAGGAGCGGAGGGTGCGGGCTGGGCTGTAGAAGGAGAGAAGGGAGGTGAGGTAGGAGGGGGCGAGGGGATGGACAGCCTTGAAGCCCAGGGTGAGGAGTTCTGCCTGATGCGCAGATTGGTAGCCACTGGAGAGAACACTGTTGAGAACACTGTAATAAGACTCTTGGGGAGCATAGTAAAATTAGTAGACATGATACTTGTCCTCAGTGTCACCCAGTTTTTAGTGCCAAGTGTCTAGAAATTTTCATAGTCCTTAATGCAGACTGCCCATGTAGCATTGGTTTATGGTAGTCATTACTGCTGATGGTGATCCTAAAAAGTATACATCTGAGATCCATATGATTGTCTTAAAGCTCCTTCCAGTAATGTATACTCCAAAAATTCTTTATTGAACCATCTAAATGGTTTGAATGTTACCTTGTGTTATACGTCTAACTTAAGTTCTAGGAGTCTAAGAAGCAATGAAGACATTTTAAGTTTGTCTCCATGCTCTCTCGCATCATAATCAATAGTGTTTGTGGAACATCTGCTGAGTTGAGCACTGTACTAAGTAATTGGGAAAAGACAATAAAAGCAAAAGGTACATTTCTTATTTTCAAAGAGCTTGCATTGTATGAGAACTGAATGTTCTGTGCCTGTAATTTATTTCAATGAGAAAGTGGAAAGAAGAAACTGATCATGTAAAAATATTTTTCTTCCTCTACTACCCCTCCCAGAGTAATGTGACGCACAAAGGAAACTCAACATCATTCATCCCTAAGAAATGTGATGCAGATGCTCCTGAAGGTAAGATGGATTTTGAAACTTTTCTGAAGTGGATTTAAAAGTAATCGCACCGGAGCGTTATCCCGAACTTGAGTTTAGGGAGACTCTTGGGGTATTTATACTCCGAAGTAAGAGATTAGAATGGTAGTACCGTAATTTGGAATCTCTGCTCAAGAGCAAAATGACCTGAAGTTTTGTGACTGAGAGTCTGCACAAAATAGTGGTTTGTGGAGTGCCATTTGTATTCTGCGGTTCCTGCTTGCATATGGAGTGTTGTGTATAGGGTATGGAATATTGAGAGGCCTAGTGGAAAGAGCATGGGCCTGGAATGAACTAATCAATGGCATGTATTGAGATCTTACTGTATTCAGGGTACTGGAAGGCAAAGGACTTGGGTTGTAATCCTGGCTTTACCTCTTGCTTCCTGTGTGACCTTGGGAAAATTGCTTAACCTCTCTGTGCATCAGAGTTCTCATTTGTAAAATGGGGATTTAGTGCATGTTCTCCCTCCTACTTAGTCCCTGTCCCATATAGAGCTCGTAGGCTATGTCTAACCTGATTATCTACCCCAGTGCTTAGTTGACTGCGTGACACAGAGTAAGCCCTTGAATTTTATGGGCGTTATCATTATTATTTGTGCAGTGGACAAATGGGTGGGCAGGAGTGCAGGCATCACAAAGTGAGCATACAAGTTTTTTATGATCTGCAATCCAACACCAATGCTGTGAAATAGAGCCATTACTCAGCGGGCAGTTCCCTTGGTTGCTGCTGAGTTCCCTGCGGTCCCCTTTAGTCAGAAACTTCCAAGATTGATACTGGACTTATCTACAGTGCAGCACACTCTGGATTGTTCTTCAATATTATATTCTCAACACAAGAAAACACACATTCCCCACCCACAATGAGCTTACAGTCTTGCAGCAGACAGGTCTCCTACTTAGAGATTTGGGACTAGAACCCAGGCTCCTGATTCTCAGTCCCAAATTTATGACTCTCCACACCCCAAGTCTCCTCCATGGGCAGAATTTGAAGAACAAATTTATTTCAATAAAAACCGGTGGGAGCTTCATTTTGAATTTGGGATCTCTTCCATCAGGAATCAGCAGTGGGTTGTAGTCTGGGGTCGTGAATGTAGATCGTGGCTTCCATCCACAATTCGTGGATCCCACATTTGTCTGCTGAGTCAAATCATCACCAAATTCCTACAGTTCCAGCTCGCGGCACCACTGAGTGCCTTACATAAACACCATGCACTTCGTAGGGAACTCACATGGCCTCAGACCATTTATATGGAAGGGCCGAATGGGTTAGCTGGCATCTGCGGTAATATCTGTTAGCGTTATACTAGCATGCTTGATTCTTCCAAATCAGATCTGTAATAGGAATTCATGGAAGCTCATGGTATACTACTTTCCTTTGGGTTTATGTACACTTAGCTATTACTGGCCAATAAATTATTCCATATTAGTCACATTTATTGAATGCTCACAATGCATGGAGCACCGTACTAAGTGCTTGGGAGAGTACAGTATAACAGATTTGGTAGACATATTCCCTGCCCATAAGGAGCTTACAGTCTAAAGGAGGAAGGTGTTCAGCAAATCTATTTACAGTATGTTCAGGCCCTGCAGGTCCAACAGATGATTCTTCCCTCTTCCAATCTAAACTATTCATTTATATATGTTAGAGACTTAAATGGTTTCCCCTTAACAATTTAAGAAATCCTTTATTTGAATAATATTTATAGCTAGCCCTACAAGGTAAAATCTTGAACAAAAGATTGTCATCTTCTGTTACCCTCCTCTTGTTCAATTCCCACCTTGTCTTTGTATAAATGACAGGTAATTGATTATAGTTAATCTTGTGCTCTTAATTCCTTGTCCCAGGTTTTTTTCATCTTCTCTTCCCTCCAGAGATGTGATATATGAACTCAATCCAATTGCTTAGTGTATTCTTCCATTTTTGTAAGGTGCTTTATAAATCTAAATACTATATAAATAAGTATAGATATTGTAATCTGTGCCCAATTTTGCATCCTAGAGTACATTTCTCCTTGTAGGGTAATATTTGATGTTTCTATATGTTTTTTGGGCCTTAGGGTTTGCAGTTTTAGGTTAAATAACAGTGAGAGGTTAAATAATTTATCTTAAAGGCAGGTATTATTATCTCAGTAGCTCACCAAATGGGATGAATACTGTGGGGGGTAAAGAGCTGCAGAACCTGCTAGAGGGGACATGTAGGTGATAGCTAGCTGACATCCAAGCCTCTGTTCCTTCTTTGCTCCCTGCCCTTTTTCCATAATTAGATTTTGGGTGGCTGTTATCGAGTACTGACTCTTTTCCCACCATTTGGTCTTTACTATTGCTTAGTAAATCATATTTGTTGAGCACTTACTGTATGCACAGCACTGTCCTAAGTGCTTGGGAGAGTACTATATAATAGAGTTGATAGATGCATTCCTTGCATCTAGACAGTGAGCTTAGTCTAGAGGTGATAGACTGTATAAACTATGGATGTGTACGTAAATGCTGTGGGGCCGAGGAGGGGGGAGCGGGGTGAATAAAGGGTGCAAATCCAAGTGCAAGGGCGATGCCGAAAGGGAGTGGGAGAAGGGGAAATGTGGCCTTAGGGAAGTCCCCTTGGAAGAGATGTACTTCTAATAAGACTTTGAATGTTGGTAGAGTGGTCTCTCAGATAGATATAAATGGATAGGGTATTCCAGACCACAGGCATACGGTAAAAAGTGCTCAAGACTTTTGAACCCCCAAAATAGCAGTACTCCACACCACTGAGGCAGTGCTCAATAGCCACTGATCAAAATACCCTCCTTATACAGAGAGCCCTAAATTACCTTGACATCCAACAACCCTGTGACCCTACCCTGCTCTGTCTTGGGAGCACCTCATCTCTAAATGAATACTCTTCCGTTAGGATTATCAACTGCATCAGAATTTATCACAACACAGTTCATATTCCTGTCACCCACTCATTCTTGCACCATAGGGGTGGTTCCTTACTAATAAGGGGGAAATGATCCTATACCTCTAGGCTGTCTATCATGAATGGCTATCTGTAAAGGTCTGAGACATCCAAGACTAGGAACATTCATTCCCTAACTACTTGTTTATAGGAACAGAGAGTAGCAGAGCTGAGGAAGAAGGTATTGGCCACCGCAAAGACAAACCATATATCTATCTATCTATACATTCATATAGATAGATATCAGTCTTGCCTTGGAACTAAAGGTTAGACTATAACAATTTTCTTCTGAAAATTGCTAAAGTAAATTTAGGATAACAGCCTTTCCTTTCTCTTCAAAGGGAAGCTGGAGAGGGGAAAAATGTACCTCGGCCAGAGACCCTGTGGAAAGGGGATGGTGTGGAGGAAAAGAGGAAACTAGGTTGTGGAACTCATCTGGCAAGGCCAGATCTTTAGGTAGCTCTGATTCCTTGGGTGCACCTGTTAAGGTTATCTGATCAGTCAGTGGTATTTACGAGTGCTTACTGTATGCAGAACACTACACTAAGTGTCTAGGAGATTACAGTATAGCACAGTTAGTAGGCATATTCCTTCCCCAAGGAAATTTACAGTGTAGAAGGAGAGGCATATTAAAAGTGTGGTTAGGAATGTAAATCCTGTGAGGCTTAAAGTGGGGTGAATATAAAATGCTCAAAGGGTATAAATCCAAGTGCATGGGTGACTCCCATTGAGGTGGTATTAGAGTGTGGAGTGGTAGTTCGTTTAAAGGCACCATTAAATCAGGAATACTGTAATGAAGATGACTTATTTTTAACACCCGTTGCAATTTAAGGTTGCATTTTTGATATTTTTGAAATTTCCTGTGGTTCTGGGTTGGTGTGGGAATTACAAATGCTTCAGTAGGTATACTCTCAGCAGCTGTTGGTGAATAATTTTGGAAAAGTACAGAACGTCAGCTCCTTGGACAGGGAACGTATCTACTAATTCTTCTATGTTATACTCTCCCAAGTGCTTAGTACAGTGCTCTGTACACAGTGAGTGATCAATAAATACCATTGATTGAGTCTTTATGTTTAGAATAGCCCTTTTCTTGTGATTGCCTATTTAGAACATCAGCTACCTCTGATGTCTTTCCTTTATCATCCCCCTAAATCTAATCCATAGTAGATTTTGTGCTGACCTGATCCTCTATACTGGAAAACTGTCATCTAGACAGTAAAAAGCTTGTTACGGGCAGGCAATGTCTGCTAATTCTGCTGTATTGTACCTTCCAAAACACTTAATGCAGTGCCCTTCTCATAGTAAGTGTTCAATAAATTTGACTGATAGGTACATAAACTAGGGCTCTTACTACCTTGTGCTTGAATTACTGAAGGCTCTTGGCTGACTGCACTACTTCTATCCTCTCCCCACTTCTAATCTATGAATAACAGTAAGTGCCTTTATCATCAGATACTTTTTTTGGATCGTATGACTTTTCAGGAGCCTTTAGGATTTCTAAATTGCTGCTCAAATCCAATTATAAATCCCGAATGGACTCTAAAGACTATCATACGTAGATAATACATTAATAGCTTTTTGTGAAGAAAAAATTACCAGTCCAGCTGCAAAAGGCAAAGCTTTTTTTGGTAAGATGAATGAAATTTAAACTTATTAAAAGTGCCTTGACCAGTCAGAAATTAAAAATTCCTTTTTCCCAGAAATAATGGTAGACATTGGAAAGCAAAGTCATAAAGCAATATATGCATTATCCTTAGAGCAGATCCTTAGCTTTCTTGTCTAGGAATCAAAATTATGGCTCTATCCTTCCTTCTTTATAATTAATACCTTTTACTTTGATCACAAAACATTAGGAAGCTCTTTGCATTGTTCATATTATGGAAGGACCTTTCTAATAATAATAATAATAATAATAATGACGGCATTTATTAAGCACATACTATGTGCAAAGCACTGTTCTAAGCATTGGGGAGGTTACAAGGTGATCAGGTGGTCCCATGGGGGGCTCACAGTCTTAATCCCTATTTTACAGATGAGGTAACTGAGGCACAGAGAAGTTAAGTGACTTGTCAGCTGTGTGACTCTGGGCAATTGGCTTAGCCAGGAGATTTGAACCCATGACCTCTGACTCCAAAGCCCGTACTCTTTCCACTGAGCCACGCTGCTTCTCTAATGCCAAGCAGCCATGATCCAGTCAAGGAACATAAAAACTAATCACAGATTACCTTGCTTGTCTCTAATTTTAATGCTTCCAGGGGAACTTTTCCCTGGACAACCAATTATTTTAAATATTCAGAATAAGTTGCAAAAGGAAATAGATGAAAATCATCAGTGGAGGAAGTTACCTTAAGACAATTGATCCATTCACTGAATCAATATATATACTAAAAGGTAATATTTTTCCTCCCTTAAGATGTTTGGACAGTGTCTAAAGAAATAACTCTAAAATAAAAAATGCAGTGCTACATAATAATAATAATAATAATGGCATTTATTAAGCACTTAGTATGTGAAAAGCACTGTTCTAAGCACTGGGGAGGTTACAAGGGGATCAGGTTGTCCCACGGGGGGCTCACAATCTTAATCCCCATTTTACAGATTAGGTAACTGAGGCACAGAGAAGTTGTGACTTGCCCAAAGTCACACAGCTGACAATTGGCGGAGCTGGGATTTGAACCCATGACCTCTGACTCCAAAGCCCGTGCTCTTTCAACTGAGCCACACTGCTTCTCAATCTACATAATCTGAGTAATATCAAAATGCATAAGTAGGGCATTAAATGATTGTAGGAAAAATGTTTTCTGTACACGATTTTATTTGTGTAAAATTTATTCACCACTTTGTTATAACCACTTTTATTCAAATGCCTCAAAGCAATACCGTTACTGCCATGTGACTGCCATTCATTAATATAATTGTGTGCGGGGGTGAACATGGAGAACTGAATTGTACATATTTATTTTTTCAAAATTTTGCTTTCCAAGTGTGAAGCTAACATTTTTGCATAGTTCTTGCAGGAATTTTTTTTGTCTTGCTATTCACATATTTCCAGCAATAGGATTATAGAATTGCTTTAAGAATACTGTAGTTGGGAAAATGTCCTTATAAAATCAATTTCTTAATTGGCCAGGTCCAACAAGCTAATAATAATAATAACAGCATTTATTAAGTGCTTACTATGTGCAAAGCACTGTTCTAAGCGCTGAGGAGGTTACAGGGTGATCAAGTTGTCCCACAGGGGGCTCACAGTCTTAATCCCCCATTTTACAGATGAGGTAACTGAGGCACAGGGAAGTTAAGTGACTTGCCCAAAGTCACACAGCTGACAATTGGCAGAGCTGGGATTTGAACCCATGACCTCTGACTCCAAAGCCCAGGCTTTTTCCACTGAGCAATGCTGCTTCTCACTGATGAAGTACTGTATGGTTTGGTATAAAACATTTGATAATGTAAGGTATTTTCAACATCCAATAGCCTGTTGAATATCTTTTTTTATTGGTTTAAATCAAATATTTGGCCCCCAAATTCATTTTCATGGTGTTTTATTTTCACATGTGTTTGGAGTACTTGAAACTCCTTATTACGTTTCTTTAAAGGTTCTGTTTTTCAAGCCCTCACCCAATTTGCATCGACAATGACATTATTAAGAATTCCTAAAATCCCCTTTTACCCCTAGGCAACTACAGAATCGTGGAATAAATTTTAGCTTTGTGATCCTAAGAGACAGTCCATTTCCCAATTCAGCCAAAGGAAAATAGATCATGATTTTTCAGGGTCTCAAATTTTAAAACCACCCATAGCAATCCTTTCAGGGAAGCAGTTTAGCCTAGTGGAAAGAGTATGGGCCTGAGAGAAGACCTGGGTTCTAATCCTCACTCCTCCACTTACCTGCTGTGTGACCTTGGACAAGTCTCTTAACTGAAGCAAGTCACTGTGCCTTAGTTCCCTTATCTGCAAAATGGGGATTCAGTACCTGTTCTCCCTCCTACTAAGATTGTGAGCCCCATGTGGGACCTGATCAATCAATCAATCAATCAATCGTATTGAGCGCTTACTGTGTGCAGAGCACTGTACTAAGCGCTTGGGAAGTACAAGTTGGCAACATATAGAGACAGTCCCTACTCAGCAGTGGTCTCACAGTCTAAAAAGGGGGAGACAGAGACCAAAACCAAACATACTAACAAAATAAAATAAATAGAATAGATATGTACAAGTAAAATAGAGTAATAAATATGAACAAAATAAAATAAATAGACTAGATATGTACAAGTAAATAGAGTAATAAATATGTACAAACATATATATGTATATATATATATATGTATATATATATATATATATATATATATATACACACACACCTGATTATCTTCTTTCTACCCCCAGCACTTAATAGAGTGCTTGGCACATAGTAAGTGCTTGACAAAATACCACAATTTTGTTTCTCAACAAAATACCGCAATTACCATTACTATCTCAGTTTCTCAACACACATTAACATAGAAGGAGCAGTATGGTTTAACGGAATAAGATTAGACCTGGGTTCTAATTCCCAGGCATGAAACTTCATTCCCTTGACTTTGTAAGCATGACTTACAGGCTGTTTTGCTGGGTTTTTATGTCACCTAAAAGAAGTCAACCAAGCTTTGCTTTAATAAGTACCTTGAGTATGTTGTACATTTGGTGATGGAACAATGATAGTCCCCAGCTCTAAGATCTCAAGAGGTGAAGCTATATTTGTAATAGCTGATGAAATTTTTGGAGATTTGATACACCTGCTTCAGGACACAAGTGCTGCTTTTTAATGCTATGTAAGTGCCTACCATTGTCATCATCAGTGGTATTAAGATTTATTCTAATAATGGTGGCATTTAAGTGCTTACTATATGCCAAGCATACAAGGTAATCAGGCTGTCCCACATGGGACTCACAGTCTTAATCCCCATTTCACAGATGAGGGAACTGAGGCATGGAGAAGTGAAGTGACTTGCCCAAGGTGCAGAGTACTGTACTGAGTACTTGGGAGAATACAATATAGCAGAGTTGGTAGAAACATTCTCACCCCACAACAAGCTTACTCTATATCAAGCACTGTTAGAGACAAATCTATCAAGTAGGTCACAGTCACCATCTCTCATGGGGCTCACAGTCTAAATTGGAGGGCAGGGGATTTCATCCTCATTTTATGAATGAGGTAACTGAAGCAGAGAGAAGTTGTGACCTGCCCAAGGTCACCCAGTAAGGAAGTGGCAGAGCCAGGATTAGCACTCACGTTTTCTCACTGCTAGACCCATGCTCTTTCCTCTAGACCACACTGCTTCCAGTGGCGTGTTCAGGATCAAAGATATCAGTATTCATGTGATTTTTGTGTGCGGAATGTGAGTCAAGTCTTTTGTATATTGATTCAAATATCATAGTCTTATGTAAATTGGGGACATTTTCAGCCACTCATTTATAACTGCAAAGATAACTACAACACTAACACCTTTAACATCATCCTACTCACTTAACCACAGTCTCATCTATCCTTGCCCACCCCTCCATCTGGTCTGGAACTCCCACCCCCTTTATATAGGCAGATCTGGAATCTCCCCACCTTCAAAGCCAATTAAAATCACATCTCCAAGAGGCCTTTCCCGACAAAGCTGTCATTTCTCCTACTCCCTGTCCCTTCTGCGTCACCTGTGCACTTGGATCTTTAACTTTTAAACATTTGGTGTTTGGCTCATCTTCTAGATCAATCAGGGGTATTTATTGAGCACTTAATATGTACAGAGCACTGCACAAAGTACAGTGTACATTTGGGAGAGTACGATACAACAGAATTAGCAGTCAAAATCCCTTCCCTTAATGAGCTTACAGTCTAGAGGTGAAGACAGACATTAGTAAAAAAAAATAATTCATAACATAGTTTGAAATACGTATAGAAGTGCTGTGGGGTTGGGGCAAATGTCAAATGCCCAGAGGTCGCGGATCAAGTGTGTAAATGATGCGGAAGGGACAAGGGCAGGGAACATGTCCATATCGTACTTTCCTAAGTGCTCAGCACAATGATCTTCACACAGTAAACACTCAATAAATAACACTGATAGATTAGACTGTCTCATGAGGGACAGACTGCCAGACCTGATTTTCTAGTATCTATCACAGTTTGGAGCCTAGTACTCAGGACATATTAAGTGCTTAACAAATTTCATAGTTATGTGTTTTTGCATTTCACCAACCTGAAAAAGTTTGTAAAGCTGCCAGGGCAAAAGGGCAATTAACCTGGCTAAAAAGTTCCCAGGTGCCTTGGGTGTTAGAGTTTCTCAGACTGTTAAAGAAGCACTCAAAGAATCTCTCTTACTTTTTAAGAGTAACAAGCAACAATGAGGGAAGTAAAGGAAGAAAGGTATTAATGAATGAATAATTAACAAGCTGTACTTGCATCTCTTCATTACAATAATCCATTGATTACTTGCAGGAGATTGGTTAGAGAAACCTTAACAACCAGAGTTGTTAAGAAGCCCAATTGCCTTAGGTTTCGCTGCAGCCCACCTCTTCCCTTTCTCCTCTGCTAAAAGTGCTAATATTCAGTGAAATAGACAAAAGGAGGTTTCACAGAGAGAAACACTCTCTGTGCCCAGTGACAGCTACACTTTAGAGCAGTAGAAGGTTTATCCTCTAATTTCATTCAGTTGTATTTTATTGAGTGCTTACTGTGTTCAGAGCACTGTACTAAGCGCTTGATTTGTGGCCATCCAGGATTTTTCCCTGTTGGAGATAGGTAACAAGTCACTGAAGAGGTGGATTGTGATTACTAATGACCAAAGAGACAATAGGGTTAAATATGGGTCCCACCACTCGCACAAGTATGGGTTTAAACAATAGTAAATAGACAAATTGGTGAACAAAAAACTTGCAAATACCAAGGCACAATTGTAGCTGGACAATCTGAAGGTAAATTGGGAACATTATGACATTACTCTAGTAATGGACTCTTATGTGGATTCATTTTAAATGAATGTTAAAAACTCCTAAAAGTGTGGCAGTTTTCACAGAATAGGTAGAGGGTATTTGTATATTTTTCAGAAGGATTTACTAGAATTTGAATAATGGGCTTTGTGTTCATCAGTAATGCAAGACTTGGAACTGCTCCTACACTTGTTTTTTGTTGTTGTTTTTTAGATCACTTCCCTTTTTTGAACTAAAACCTATTCATGAAATAGCAATCTAGAGGGTTTGAGTTTTTTCCTTACTATTTTCCTTCTTTTGTCTATTTCACTGAATATTAGCATTTTTAGCAGAGGAGAAAGGGAAGAGGTGGGCTGCAGCGAAACCTAAGGCAGTTGGGCTTCTTAACAACTCTGGAAAGGAGTTGAATTGGTGGGAGTAGTTTGGAAAATGTGGTTTAAAAAATGTTTTAGGATTATGTCAATTTCTACTATCTATACCTCTATTGAAAGAGAATTAGCAATGATGAATATAGGCAGTAAAAACACCAAATGTACATAGCTCAGTGGAAATAGCCTGGGCTTGACAGTCAGAGGACATGGGTTCTAATCCCGGCTCTACCACTGGTCAGGTGTGTGACTTTGGGCAAGTCACTTAACTTCTCTGTGCTTCAGTTACCTCATCTGTAAAATGGGGATTAAGACTGTGAGCCCCATGTGGGACAATCTGGTTAATTTGTATTCCCCCAGAGCTTAAAACAGTGCTTGGCACATAGTAAGCGCTTAACAGTCATTATTATTAATAGCTGAAAGCAAGTATTTCCAGTACCCAATGTGCCTTTCTATAATCTGTGGGAGAGTAGTGTATTTCCTAAATTCATCTGAACTTTTTTTAATATCAGAGACTCTTGATAGAAACTTAAGAATCACAGGCAGGTATTTAATCACATAAAAAGAGCCATAATGGAAATATCCTTATTAAGTTTATTTGTGGCCCTATATTATTGAATGACTGGCTGAATAGTAATGATATTCCACACTGCAATTCAGAAGGCAGTGTCTTAGTTGAAGTTCAGTACGGTTTATTTACTATCTTGTAGGGAGCTTGCTGCAATCTTCCCCCAGTGTGTTAGGAAGCAGCTTGCTAAATACCTGGAATGAGAAATTTTAGGTTACATATATTTATGTGTGTGTGTGTGTGTGTGTGTATATTTGTATATATACATATATGTGTGTGTGTGTGTGTGTATACATATAATAATAATGATGATATTTATTAAGCGCTTACTATGTGCAAAGCACTGTTCTAAGCACTGGGGAGGTTAGAGGGTGATCAGGTTGTCCTACAGGGGGCTCACAGTCTTAATCCCCATTTTACAGATGAGGGAACTGAGGCACAGAGAAGTTAAGTGACTTTCCCAAAGTCACACAGCTGACAATTGGCAGAGCTGGGATTTGAACCCATCATCTCTGACTCCAAAGCCCAGGCTCTTTCCACTGAGCCACGCTGCTTCTCTTCACCACATAAGCTCCCTGGAACTCAGTTCTTATCATTGTCACCTAGATTAGATGGTCTTGGACCTTTCTCATTAGATCTGGGTCTGATGGGGGATTCTGTTGGCTTTCCTACAGTACCTGCATGAGACAGTTGGGCCATCAGCTTCTAATGATACCCCAACTTCTGCATGATCCTACTGCTCTTTCATGTTCTCTTCCCTCATTTCTGGACTATCTCAGCATATCTAGGCACACTGTATGAGTTTCAGGCCTTGGGCTGTATCTTCCAGGCCTTTGTCCTGTATTTTGAAAATTCACGTTTTAAGCTGACACCACCGAAGATTAAGTTCATCCATGAATGGTGTGTGGCCAAAAAGGTCAATGCAATATCCACATCTTGGATTGCAAAAATGTTGTGTTACATTTAACGTTAATGGATTCTTTTACCTCCTTGTCTCTTCCCATGCAAAGCTTTGGCTCAATGAGCCACTCTCTTGATGACACTGTGCCATGCAGGTTGGTCCTCAGCAACTGACTCCCTGTTTTCAGCTGGGATGTAGCATTATCTGAGGCTTTGTTTCACTATGTTCTTAAAACTTTTCACTTGCCCTTCTTGCCTTGTTTCCCAACCCTCCATACAACAGTATCCTGCTGTCCCCATTCTCCTCACATGTGCCACTCAGCATTGATGAGTTAAAGTGAACATAGCTTTCAATGCTAGGAGACTGATTACATTCCAGATCTTCATTATTCAGGGTCCTTTCATGGCATCTCTCGGACTCAGAGTAAGTGACGCTGGGTTGAAGGTGCCGGGTGTGACAAACCTAGATATGGTCTAGGACAAACAACCGTACAGAAGATTGTCCAACGCTACACCTCTGCAGACTGTTTGGTCTGAAGCCTGATGCCCCACTACTGTTTTCCAAGGGAAGTCCTAACTGTCCTGATTTTTTCCCTCTTTCTCTGTCACTGCTTTAGTGGTGAGTGTACTGTCTTGGTAGCAGAACTGTCAAGGCGTTTTGCTCTGTATTGCCAATATCATCAGCCTTTAGCACTTGCCCAATTTGGTGACGTGGTTTACAACCAGTTGCATGGGTTCCTGGGTATGGGTGTCTGGGGTGCAAGCGTGTGTACGTAGTGATTCTTGAATGGCTAATTCCAGGACTTTGGATGATGTTTGAAGTCAGTTAAGATAGAAGAGTTTCCCAGAGGTTCCAAAGCCTATACTGATACCTGCATCCAGGGCTCTAGTTGCATACTCCATGTTTGTACATATTTTTTTTACTGTATTTATTTATTTATTTATTTGTACATATCTATTCTATTTATTTTATTTTGTTAGTATGTTTGGTTTTGTTCTCTGTCTCCCCCTTTTAGACTGTGAGCCCACTGTTGGGTAGGGACTGTCTCTATATGTTGCCAATTTGTACTTCCCAAGCGCTTAGTACAGTGCTCTGCACATAGTAAGCGCTCAATAAATACGATTGATGATGATGATGATGATACTCCAGCATGTTGCATAGAACAAATTTAACAGAACTGGGCCCAGCATATCTCTGTTTTACTGCATCAGTGGGGAATAATTCTGACAGGGCAACCTCATCTCTAACTCAGCCAGCCATGCGGTAGTTTCAGAATCTTGAAGAAGTTGTGGAAAAGTGCTTGCCAGTAGGCAGAATTGCCATCAAAAAGTGGGTGACATCAGTCTCCAAGTTAATTTTGGAGGGCATTCTTTGTCCAGTTTTCCAAACGACATTTGCATACCAATAGTTTTGTCCTTTTTTTGTACACATCCTGAACAATATAGATTTTAAAAGATACAAGAGCTGTTAGTATGCACTTCTGGATCAGATTCATATATTATCAAATTTTGGTCTTTATGCTTTGAGTAAAATGTGTAGAAATTAAGTAAAAGGCACAATCATCTATGGGACCACAAAAATATACTTTTTCTAGAAGAGACTGAATGTTTCTTCAACTCCTGGCCAAACCTGTTCTTGTAGCCACTGTTTAAATTGATGACCTAATTTCTTTGAAAGAAAAGCCAAGTATTACTTGGAGTTGGAGTGCTATTTGCCCTTGCTAAATGAGATGCATTTTTGTGTATATCTTCCAGTTATACCACTTCATTTCATTAAAGCACTTTGAATATTTTAATGCATCAGGTGTCCCTCAATATGTCCCAGGGGGAACTTACTTAAGAAAGAGTGGACATTAAGAATGCAGGTCCCTGCAAAGAGGTGGTGACCCCATCAAAGTAGCCCTGTAGGAGGAGGGAAGCCCACTGTGAATCTGTGTGAATGGATGCATTTCTAAGAGATGACCTACCAGGTATTTAGTCATTTTGATGGGAGAAGGATACCACTGAGGTTATGAATATTTTTTTTTAATCTGACTCACCATTGGACCAAAATTAGAAAAGCTTTTACAGAAATCCAGGATATATGTGCAGCCAATCCTTGTGAGGGCTCAGTATTTATTGAACATCTCTGTGCAAAACTATTAAATGTTGAGAAGACACAATAGGAACACAATCCCTGCTCTCAAGGCATTTTTAATCTAGTTGAGTAAACACACAGAAATTACTTATGGGGGAGAAGTGGATAGGTATATTAGTGTTCAGTAGATTATGTAATTTGACTTGTATAGAAATGTGATGGGTGATTGCCCCGGCTATGCATGTATATATTTACAGACTGTTAAGGTTGTAGTTAGGGGGAGTATAATCAGTGATATAAGTGCTCACTCTTTAGACCACTGTATTAAGCATTTGGGAAAGTACAAGAAAGAATATGTAGACACAATTCTTATCTTTAAGGAGTACAACTTGTGAGAAAGAGAAATAATTTGGAAAAGATTTCTGAAAAGGGACTATCTCAAAAAAATTTAGAATAGAGAAAACTACTCTGTTGGATTTGAAAGGAGAGGAAGGTCTAGGCTGGGGGAAAGGTGTGAGCAATTGGTCAGTGGGTAGATACTAAGTAGATTAACCCGAGGAGAACTATGGGCAAGGAACAAGTCTACCAACTCTGTTATATTGTACTCTCCCAAGCACTTGGTACAGTGCTCTGTACCCAGTTGAGTAACTGGCACATAGTGCTTAACAAATATTATTATTATTATGCATTCAATAGCATCATTAATTGGCAAACTTTGAATGTAGTGGAGTAAACGTGAATAATTAGAAGGAAGAGATGGGGTGCTGTAAACCAGATGCTCAGGAGGATTAGTTGACAAAAAGCCACTGAGAGGTTAGCGAGTATGCTAAAAGTCCCCAGGCATACTACTTTTTTTTTTTTAATAGTATTAAGTGCTCACTGTGTGCCAGGCATGGGTTAGATACAAGCTAATCAAGGTGGACACAGTCCCTGTTCCACATGGGGATCACAGTCTTAATCCCCATTTTACAGATGAGGTAACCGAAGCACAGAGAATCAATCAATCAATCGTATTTATTGAGCGCTTACTGTGTGCAGAGGACTGTACTAAGCGCTTGGGAAGTACAAGTTGGCAACGTATAGAGACAGTCCCTACCCACCAGTGGGCTCACAGTCTAAAAGGGGGAGACAGAGAAGTTAAGTGATTTACCCAAGGTCACACAGCAAACAAGGGGCGAAGTCAGGGTTAGAACCCAGGTCATTCTGGCTCCAGTAGGCTCTGCCGCTTCTACTTTAACAGATGTCTTTTGATCAAAACTCTGGCAAGAGGCAACTGCCAGAGGCAGATTTGAAAAGTTATATGAAGAACAATCTTTACATAAACAACATGGAATAGCGTATTCATTTTAATCTACACCTGCACATATAGGTTTGGTCTGATCTGGTCCAGTCCGGTCCCAGGGTCTGAGGGCAGGGGAGGGGAATGCCCGGGGGAGGCGACCCCTCTCCTCCTCCCCCTCCCTTCCGCCCTACTTCCTTTCCCTCCCCACAGCACCTGTATATATGTCTGTACAGATTTATCACTCTATTTTACTTGTACATATTTAGTAGTCTATTCATTTTGTTTTGTCAATATGTGTTGTTTTGTTGTCTGTCTCCCCCTTCTAATAATAATAATGGCATTTATTAAGTGCTTACTATGTGCAAAGCACTGTTATAAGTGGTGGGAGGTTCCAAGGTGATCAGGTTGTCCCACAAGGGGCTCACAGTCTTAATCCCTGTTTTACAGATGAGGTAACTGAGGCCCGGAGAAGTTAAGTGACTTGCCCAAAGTCACACCGCTGACAATTGGCAGAGCTGGGATTTGAACCCATGATGTCTGACTCTCTCTTCGTCCCTTCAAAGCCTTCCTAAGAGCTCACCTCCTCCAGGAGGCCTTCCCAGATTGAGCCCCCTACTTCCTCTCCCCCTCCGCCCCCTCCCCCCCCCACCTCCTTCCCCTCCCCACAGCACCTGTATATATGTGTATATGTTTGTACGTATTTATTTATTCTATTTATTTTATTTTGTTCATATGCTTTGTTTTGTTGTCTGTCTCCCCCTTCTAGACTGTGAGCCTGCTGTTGGGTAGGGACCGTCTCTATATGTTGCCAACTTGTACTTCCCAAGCGCTTAGTTCAGTGCTCTGCACACAGTAAGCATTCAATAAATATGATTGAATGAATGAATGAACTGTTAGTAACATCTTATAGTAGTAATAATAATGGTAATAAGAATGTACCAGACCTCAAGTCTTCCTATTCCCAGGTCCTCTCTCATTCCGCTGGGCCACATTGTCCCCATCTCATTTAAATATATTAGGGACACGTGAATTCTCAACATCTATAGGGATTCCTCTAAAATTCTGTGCTTTAGTGATCATATCAGTTTTTAGGTAGTCAAAAGTCTAAATGATTTTTTAATGGTGTAGCATAAAAACCTATTTAGATTTAATAAGAGTTTTCAATGATCTGAAAGATAGAAATCATTTCCTAATGTTTTTATTAGCAGTTTATTGATAGAAATGATTGACTTTATGGCAATAAGCAGTCACTAAAATTGGCAGGATAAGCTACCTCAGCATTTTGTATTATCTAACTAAATAAGTATAGTAAGGAATGAACTTGTTGACTGAATTACAGCTCATATCATAGTGTTAACAAGTGACTCTGCTTTCTTTCCATCTCCAAGAGATTAGAATAAGGATGCTTATGTTTTGCAGGGTTTTATTTGGGGGCTAGGGGAAAGAGAAAATATCTCCGAAAAATAGTGAGAGGTTGTTTTTAAAGTTAATGGATTACTCTGAGCCACCTCTATACTCTCCCTTGCATGGTCAGCAGTGCATGTTGTGATATAGTTGTTGATTATTCATTTATTCATTCAGTCATATTTATTGAGCACTTACTGTATGCAGAGCACTGTACTAAGCGCTTGGGCAATACAAGTAGGCAACATATAGAGGCGGTCCCTACCCAACAACAGGCTCACCATTTTAAAGATTATCAAGGGTCTGGTCTGTGCCTGTGGAATAGAATCCACTATTATAAGCTTCTTGAGAGCAGTGAGTTTATCTCTGCTGTTTACCTCTCACAAGTCTTTGGGTAAGTCATTAAACTTAATCTGTGCCTCAGTTCCCTCATCTGGAAAATAGGGATTACTGCTGTGAGCCCCATATGGGATGTGAACTGTATCTACCTAATTAGCTTGAATCCACCCCATAGCTTACTGCAGTGCTAAACTATTTAAAAACTATTTTTAAAAGTCCTTAGTTCTTGCATCTGCTAAGTGATTGCACAGTGGTAATAATAGTATCTACTAAGAGCTCAGCAGCAGCAAACACTGCTCTCAATTGCTTCTGAGCCAGTTCCAAAAGTCATTGTTGTTTTATCTTCATTAAAACACTAAGGAATTTCAAAATCTGAGGAAAGGCAAACAAATTAAAACAAATTATGTGTAACATACCCCATTCTGTAGGCTGAAAGCTTGTTATGGGCAGGAAACAAGTCTGTCCATTCTCTTGTACTCTCCCAAATGCTTAGTACAGTGCTCTGCATATAGTAAGTGGTCAATAAATACCTTTGATTCCTTGCTGTGTGTGAAGAGTCAATCAGTATTAGTGCTCAGTGTGTTCAGAGCATTGTACTAAGCACTTAGGAGAATACAGTGCAACAGATTGGTAGTCATGTCTCCTGTAAATGAGGAGTTTACGTTTTAGAGGGAAAGACAGGGATTAAAATCAATTACAGATAGGTAAATAAATGCTATGAAGCAGAATGTGGGGTGAATACTAAGTGCTTAACATTTTGGAATCATTTCGTGTTTAACTTTCCCAATCTATGAAAATCTCATCCCCTTGCTTTAGGTTTCTGTGAAATTTTAAAAATTCATTCTAAATGTCTGTATTACTGTTCCCTAATCTGTCAGTACTTCAGACAATGAATCAATGGTATTTAAGTGCCTGCTGTGGGTAGAGGACTGTACTAAGTGCATGGGAGAGCACAGTATAGATCAATCAATCAATCAATCAATCGTATTTATTGAGCGCTTACTATGTGCAGAGCACTGTACTAAGCGCTTGGGAAGTACAAATTGGCATCACATAGAGACAGTCCCTACCCAACAGTGGGCTCACAGTCTAAAAGGGGGAGACAGAGAACAGAACCAAACATACCAACAAAATAAAATAAGTAGGATAGAAATGTACAAGTAAAATAAATAAATAAATAGATAAATAGAGTAATAAATATGTACAACCATATATACATATATACAGGTGCTGTGGGGAAGGGAAGGAGGTAAGACGGGAGGATGGAGAGGGGGACGAGGGGGAGAGGAAGGAAGGGGCTCAGTCTGGGAAGGCCTCCTGGAGGAGGTGAGCTCTCAGCAGGGCCTTGAAGGGAGGAAGAGAGCTAGCTTGGTGGATGGGCAGAGGGATTGGGGGCATTCCAGGCCCGGGGGATGACGTGGGCCGGGGGTCGATGGCGGGACAGGCGAGAGCGAGGTACAGTGAGGAGATTAGTGGTGGAGGAGCGGAGGGTGCGGGCTGGGCAGTAGAAGGAGAGAAGGGAGGTGAGGTAGGAGGGGGCGAGGTGATGGACAGCCTTGAAGCCCAGGGTGAGGAGTTTCTGCCTGATGCGCAGATTGATCGGTAGCCACTGGAGGTTTTTGAGGAGGGGAGTAATATGTCCAGAGCGTTTCTGGACAAAGATAATCCGGGCAGCAGCATGAAGTATGGATTGAAGTGGAGAGAGACACGAGGATGGGAGATCAGAGATCAGATTGTAGGCACATTCCCCCTCCACAAGCAGGTTGGGGTAATGGATAGCGCACAGGCCTCGGAATCAGAAGTCATGGGTTCTAATTCTAGCTCCAGCACTTGTCGGCTCTGTGATCTTGGGCAAGTCACTTCACTTCTCTGTGCCTCAGTTACCTCATTTGGAAAATGGGGATTAAGACTGTGGCCCCATGTGGGACAGAGACTATGTCCAACATGATTACCTTGTATCTGTACCAGTGCTTAAAAAAGTGCTTGGCATGTAGTAAGTGCTTAACAAATACCATAATTATTATTACGATGGTGATTATTATCATCACAAGGAATTTATAGTCTAAAGTGGGAGACGGACATTAAATTACAGGATGTTTAAAGGGTATAAATTCAAGTGTATAGGCCATGCAGAAGGGAGAGGGAGTAGGGGAAATGAGGGCTAATTGGGGAAGGGTCTCTTGGAGATGTGATTTTAGTAAAGCTTTGAAGGTGATGAGAGAGTTGGTCTGTCATATGAATGGGAAGGGAGTTCCAGGTCAGAGGGAGGACATGGGCAAGGGATTAGTCAGGTGTGAAGTGAGAGCAAGATATGGTAAGTGGGTTGGTGTTAGTGGAGTGAACTGTGTGCTGGATTGTAGTAGGCAATCAGCAAAGTAGAAGGGGAAGAACTGAATGAGTAAAGGCAGTGGTAAAGAATTTGTTTCTTGCTGTGAATGGGCAACCACTGGAGGTTCTTTAAGTTATGAGGAGACATGAACTGAATGTTTTTTAAAAAATGATCTGGGCAGCAGAGTGAAGTATGGACTGGAATTGGGATAGATGGGGATCAGCAAGGCGGATGATGGATTTGTCCAGGTGGGATAGAAGTGCTTGGATCAGCATGGTAGCTGTTTTAATGGAGAGAAAAGGGTAGATTTTAGAGATGTTGTGAAGGTAGAACTGATAGACCTGTCTACATGTTTTGTTTTGTTGTCTGTCTCCCCCTTCTAGACTGTGAGCCCGTTGTTGGGTAGGGACCGTCTCTATATGTTGCTGACTTGTACTTCCTAAGCGCTCTGTGCTCTGCACACAGTAAGTGCTCAATAAATACGATTGAATGAATGATAGTTTGAATAGAGTGTGTTGAATGGGAACTGAATCAAGGTTAATGCTTGTGAGAGAGGATAGTGGTGCCTGGGAAGATGAGGAATCTCAATTCTTTCAGCTGCCTCTGGCAAGATTTGGGGTGCTTTTTGGTTTTTTGGTTTTTTTACTCATGTTCAGTACATATTTGTGGCGGGGACTGTGTGTATTCTGATTCAATTGTATTCCGTTGTACTCTGATTCCACTGATAGTGAAAATTTCTTTTTCCCAGTAGAATATAAAATCTTTTGGACAGGCATGACTTGTCAGTTTCATTCCTAAAGTGCTCAGTACAGTTGCTGTAGGCACTCAGTAAGTAGCACTACTAGTCTAAATATATTTAATCACACAGGTTTAAAATATTCATTATAATTGTCAAGTTTTCTGTAGAGCCATTTGTACATCTTTCCTGTCCATATGCAGCTAGGCAACTGGGAACCTGCAGGTGGTGATTTTTTTCTCTCTCCATTGTATTGAGCTGTGGAAAATGTGCACGCTTTGTCAGTTCAGCAGTGATCACTTCAGGAGAAAAATTGGGCAGATCAAGTTGGTTGTGTTAGAGAAATATAGGTGATCTGCTATAAAATAAATTTGGGCCTCTGACCCTGACATTTTTAAGATGTGAAATTGATAGTCAAGACTCCTAATGGGTGATCTGTTAGGTATTTATCAACATTCTTTCACTTACTGTCCCTCTGTGTATATCTAGAATTCAGTATTTCAATAAAACACTTCTAATGTTTGTTCTACACTGCTACAAGATTTAGCTAATCTTCTCCAGCTCAGTACTAAAATATAACCCACTCTGTTCAATAAACTTACCAACTTATTTATCAATTTTGCTTGTAGATCAGTGCACTGTTACCCGGACATACCTGTTTCTTCACAAATTCTGGTTCTTCAGTGCGGCTTATTATTTTGGCAATTGGGCCTTCATTGCAGTAAGTAATGTCATCATATCTACTTATGTACATTCTTAGTCATATTATCTTCAGTGATGTACACAGTCTTTTAGGCAGTCAAAATGCATGCCATTCAGATTTATTTCACTCGAGATGGTTTAAAAAGAGTGATTTTTATTCACAGGTTTTCTTAATTGGATTGATCGTGTCTTGCTGTAAAGGGAAGAAATCAGTCATTGAAGGAGAAATTGATGCAGATGATTCTGAAATAAGTGATGATGAACCATCCACATGATCTGGTTGACCACCCCCAAATGTTTAAAAAATCGTAAATGTAAATATACATACAGTGTTAATTTGAATGTAGAGCAAATTTACTGGATTTCATTAAGTGAACATCTACATTGATAACATCTTAATGTTTTCTAGAGGGAACATTACTGTACCATAGCAAGACTGACACTGAAAGGACTTGGAATAGAATGTAAATATGAACCTATGGGTATTATGGAGGAATTGGGGATTTTTTTTCTGATGTAAAGGTGTGATTAAAATTTATCGAAAAGCTTTCCCAGAACTCATGGTGTCTTTTGTTCCCATTTTAAGACATCATAAATCACATGTAAGCCCATAGTTCTTTAATCATATGGAATTTTAAAGTGTCTAACCATTTAGGTCATAGTATAACAGCTGGTAAATAGTTTTAACTTCCAGTGAACTGTATCTTCTACTTGTGTAAAAATTAATGTCTAAACAAAGCATTTAATTGCCATTACCCAGCTGCTCATGAGCCAAATTTAAGATTCTTTTCTTCATAATGTAAAACACTGATCTGTAATATCTAATTGAATTTTTTAATTCAATTGATCAACAAATCTATTAATGGTTTAAATTACAGTTCTCTGATAGCATTTTCCTAATGCTTTGTATCAAGACATGGTGTATTTTAACTACCTTAATGCCTTCAAGTATCTAATGGTGCACACCAGGGTTTGTTGGCGGGGGGGGGGGCGGGGGGGGGGGGGTAGGAATTATCTGCATCTGTTGCCGAATTGTACTTTCCAAGCATTTGGTACAGTGCTCTGCACACTAAGTGTTCAATAAATAGGATTAAATATGTGAAATGGTAACATTGAGTCAGACAAAATACAACTTTATGTTAAATGCACTAGCTTTTAATTGTGAAGCGAGTCTAACAAATTTGTTACGTTAAATTATTTTTACATATCTTAAGATATAAATGCTTTCATTTCACTATATCTTTTCTGTTCAGTGATAATGCTATTGAGAGTGAGTGGTCTGGGTGTGTGGGAGAGATGGGTCTGGAATAATGGGCAAGAGGTGATTTGGCAGATTGGTGTGGAGTGGAGCTCTGATCTCCCTAATGGAAGAAATGAGAGAAGTAGTAATGACTCAAAGGAGCAAAATGAGGATACTGGAAATAAGACTGACCAAAAATGAAGATAGGGGGGAAATAAGTGAGAGGAAAAGGACTTGCGAGTAAAAAAACCAATAAGGCATCAAACAGTAAATTAATCATTTGATGAGCACTCACTGTTTTCAAAGCACTTTACTAAGTGCCTGGGAGAGTACAGTATAACAGCTGGTAAACCACATGACTCTTAATGGCAACAATACTCTGGAAGCTACTTAGGGTGCTTGGTTTTTTACTCTTCAACTGATAATGTTTAACTCAGAGGTACTTATGTTATCAAGGTTATAGCACCTCAGTCATAAAAAGTACTAAACCTAATCTTGTGGTGTGCTTATCATCAAGGGTCTGGATTCCAATTAAGAGTGCTTTGTGCCCAAAGTTGCTTCAGTGGATGTTTGTGCTTTTCAGTTGTTATCCTTAAAAGGAAAAATTGTGATTGCTGAAAACATATCATAAAAGAAGTTATGCAACCTTGAATTCACCACCTGCCCATGAGTAGAGTAATATCAGTAGGTCACTCTCCAATTAATAGTATTCACTATCCAGTTGATAGTATTTGAGCACTTATTTGTGCGGAACACATATTAAGCACTAAGTACAATAGTTAAAACACAATCCCTGTCCTTAAACTAACAGACTAGCAGGGGAGGTAGACAGTAAAATAAATTGCAGGTAGGGGCAAACAGCAGAGTTTTAAGATATGTATATTAAGTAGATATGTATATTAAGTGCTGTGGCGTGGAGAGGGTGGAATGAGAGCCCAGACTCAATCCTGGCTCCACTGTTTGTCTGCTGGGTGGGACCTTGGGCAGGTGACATCTCTGTGACTCAGTTACATTGTAAAGTGTGGATAAAGTCCTGTTTCCAATTTAGACTGAGTGCCATGTGAATCAGGGACTGTGTCCCAAGTGATCATCTTTTATCTACCCCAGTGCACATTAAACACTTAAATACCATTTTTTTAAAAAGTGCATAGAGGAAGTGGAAGTGTTGAAGTGGTGAAAGGGTTTTTTTTATGATATTTAAGCACTTACTCTATACTAAGTTCTAGTCTAAGGGATGCGGTAGATACTAGTTAATCAGACTGAATACGGTCCCTATCCCATATAAGAGGGAGAATAGGTATTGAATCTCCATTTTGCAGTTGAGGAAACAGAAGTTGTGATGTGTCCAAGATTGCACAGCAGGCAAGAGGCAGAGTGGTAATTAGAGCCCGTGTGTCTTCTGCTTCCCAAGCCCATGTCCACCCGTGACCTCATGGATAAGGAAAAATAGGGTTTGGAGATGATGGATTCTTCATCATTTTTGTAGGGCTGCTCTTCTGTCTCCCACCTCCTGTAGTTGTTACCCCAGTCTCAGTTCTGAGTCCCCTTCTATCTTTCATTTACAACCACTTTCTTGATGAACTCATTTGCTTCCATGGCTTCAACAACCATCTCTATATGGATGATTCCCAAATCTACATATCCAGCCCTGATAGGCCTCCATCTCTGTAGTCTCTAATTTCCTCCTACCTTCGGGATATCTCTATATGGTTGTCCTGATACCTCAAACTTAATATGTCCAAAACAGAACTCCTCATCTTCCCACCTAAACCCTTTTCTTCCTGTGACTGTCCCATCATTGCAGATAGTGCCACCATCCTCCCTGCCTCAAGAGCCTGTGCTCTCTTGGCATCATCTATTCATCTCTACTACTCATCTCTTGAGAAGCCGCGTGGCTTAGTGGAAAGAGTGCAGGCTTGGGAGTCAGAGGATGTGGGTTCTAATCCCGGCCCTGCCACTTGTCTGTTGTGTGACCTTGGGCCAGCCACTTCACTTCTCTGTTTCTGTAACCTCATCCGTAAAATGGGGATTAAGATTGTGAGCCCCACATGGGGCAACCTGATTACCTGGTAGCACTTAGAACAGTGCTTGGCACATAGTAAGCGCTTAACAAATACCATAATTACTATTATAATTATTATTATTATCTCTCTCACTCAAGCCAGTATTCAAACTGTCAGTAAACGTTGTTGGTTATACCTTGTCAACGTTGTTAAAATCTACCTTTTTTTCTCCATCTAAACTGCTATCACAATGATCTAAGTACTTATCCCACCTTAATTACCACATCAGCCTCCTTGTTGACCCCCGCGTCCTATCTATCTTCTCTCCAGTCCATACTTCACTCTGTTGCCTGAATCATTTTTCTACTAAAGCATTGAATCCATGTTTCTGTTTTTCTTTAGAACTTCCAGTGGTTGCCTATCCACCTCTGCATTAAATATAAATTCCTCTTTATCATCACTTTTAAAGCACTCAATCAGCTTGCCCCCTCCTACCTTGCCTTTCTGATCTACTACAACCCAACTGAGAAGCAGTGTGGGTTTACTGGCAGGAGATGGGCTTGGAAGTCAGAGGATGTGGGTTTTAGTTCCAGCTCCACCACTTGTCAGCTGTGTGACATGAGCCAGCCACTTCACATCTCTGGGCCTGTTACCTCATCTGTAAAATGGGGATTAAGACTGTGATTTTAGAAGGATTTGAAGGTGGGTAGAGTGAAAAGGGTGGGAGTTCCAGGCTAGAGGGAGAATATAATACACAAATTATTGGCAGCAAGATAAGCAAGATTCATTGAGTAGAGGCATTAGAGGAGTGAGGTGTAAGAATTTGTCAGTGTCTGGTAAAAATAAGAACAAGCTAACTGGACAGAGAATTAGAACCATTAGCGCTTAGTACAGTGCTCTGCACACAGTAAGTGCTCAATAAATGGTTGAATGAATAAATGAATGAACCATTAAACGGTAATTAAAGTAGCATGGCCTAGTGGCAAAAGCACGGGCTTTTCCATGCTTGGTTCCATACAGTCAAAAGCAGAGGACTGTGTTCTAACCCTGCCTCTGCCACTTGACTGCTGTGTGACCCTGGGCAAGTCGCAACTTCTCTGTTTCCTCCACTGTGAAATGGGAATGGAATACCTGTTTTCCATCCTATTTAGACTTTGAGCCCTATATGGGACAGAGATTGTGTCCTACCTGATTATTTTAAATCTATCCCAGTGCTTAGAACAAGTACAGTACAGTGCTCTACACATAGTAAGCACTCAATAAATACGATTGAGTGAACATCGTATGCACTTAACAAATGCCATTAAACAAAATGATATTTGCAGAGCAGTCTATTAAATTTTCATTTAAAATTCCAGGTCTTTCCATCACAAAGTGAAACTTTCAAAAGGGCTCAATTACTAAGTGGATTTCATAATTGTCTTCCTTTGCTTTTCATTAAGAAATTTGGGTTTTTTTGTGAATTTATATTATCCTTTTTAAAATTCAAGGATAAGGAATGAAAACTTATGAACTTTTTACAAATTTATGGTGACAAATGCATTTAGATGTATTTATCAGGACAAAACCCTTAATAGAAATAAGGAATTTTTTTCTTGTTCTGTATAATCTGGGGAGGTTAAGCTCATTATATACACATTGCTTGAAACTTGTCTTTTAAGTCACTCCATTGTAAGCTCCATGGGCAGAAATCGTGTACCAACTCTACCGTACTCTCCCATATATTTAGTACAGTGTGTTGCATACACTAAGAGCTCAATATATACTTCTTTTTTAAAATAGCAAGATTATGATCCAGATACTGAGAAACCTTGTCTGTCAAATATTTACGTGGCTTTGGAGTGACCTGGAACTATTATAGAAGCATTGAATTGAATGAAGTGATCAAGAGGGACCTATGGTCTCTTGCAGTTCCCCATTATGGGAATCCCTTGGTGCCTCGCATGGCCCCAGTGTTCCAATCAATCAATCAATCAATCGTATTTATTGAGCGCTTACTATGTGCAGAGCACTGTTCCAGTTTGCTCCAAAAATGTCTTGAGAATGGGAGAATACTTAGTTTTCTCTCACCTCATTCTGAAACTTCTCTGAGTGTCTAATATCAAAAAAACCCCTTTACCATTGGCTTTAAAGCACTCAAATCACCTTTCCTTCTCCTACCTTACCTTGCTGCTGTCCTTCTACAACAGCTTGCATCATGCTCCTCTAATGCCAACTCACTATTCCTTGATCTCATCTATCTTGCTGCTGACATGCCTCAGTGGAAAGAACCTGGGCTTTGGAGTCAGAGGTCATGGGTTCAAATCCCTGCTCTGCCACTTGTCTGCTGTGTGACTTTGGGCAGGTCACTTCACTTCTCTGGGCCTCAGTTCCCCCATCTGTCAAATGGGGATGAAGACTGTGAGCCCCACGTGGGACAACCTGATCACTTTGTAACCTCCCCAGTGCTTAGAACGGTCTTTGCACATAGTAAACACTTAACAAATGCCATCATTAGCATTAGTATTATTACTCATGTCTCACCATTGGCTTTAAAGCACTCCATCACCTCGCCCACTCATGCCTCACCTCACCTCACTTCTCTCCTTCTACAGCCCAGCCCACACCCTCCGCTCCTCTGTCGCTAACATCCTCACTGTGCCTCCTTCTCGCCTGTCTTGCTGCCAACCCCTGGTCCACGTCCTACCTCTGCCTGAAACACCCTCCCTCCTCAAATCTGCCAGTTACTCTCCCCCCCACTTCAAGGCCTTACTGAAGACACATCTCCTCCAAGAGGCCTTCCCAGATTGTCTCACTTTTCCTCAGCTCCCACTCTCTTTTGCGTCACCCTGACTTACTCCCTCTGCTTTTCCCCCCTCCCTGCCCCACAGCACTTTTGTATATACCTGTAATTTTACTTTATTTATATTGATGTTTATGGGTATTGATGTCTGTCTCCCTCCCTCTAGACTGTGAGCTCACTGTGGGCAGGGATTATCTCTATTGTTGTAGTGTACTTTCCCAAGCGCTTAGTACAGTGCTCTGTACACAGTAAGCACTCAATAAATATGATTGACTGAATGAACGCCCTGCCTTTGTCCTGGAATGCTCTCTCTCTTCATAGCCGATGGACAATTATTTTCACTTCCTTCGAAGCCTTATTGAAGGCACCTCTCCAAAAAGCTTCTCTAAATCATTTCTTCTTTTCTGACTCCCTTCTGCATTTGGATTTGCCCTTTCTATTCACCCACCCTCTGCCCCACAGAACTTATGTACACTTAGAGAAGCAGCATGGCTCAGTGGAAAGAGCACGGGCTTTGGAGTCAGAGGTCATGGGTTCAAATCCTGGCTCTGCCAATTGTCAGCTGTATGACTTTGGGCAAGTCACTTAACTTCTCTGTGCTTCAGTTCCCTCATCTGTAAAATGGGGATTAAGATTGTGAGCCCCCCGTGGGACAACCTTATCACCTTGTAACTTCCCCAGCGCTTGGAACAGTGCTTTGCACATAGCACTTTATAAATGTCATTATTGTTATATCTGCAATTTATTTATATTAATGTCCTTCTCATCCTCTACATTGTAAGCTCATTGTGGACAGGGACCGTTTCTATGAACTCTGTTACAGTGTTATAATGTACTCTCCCAAACACTTAGTATGGTGCTTTGCACTCAGTGCTCAATAAATACAATTGATTGGTAGGGGATAATAATAATGATGGTATTTATTAAGCGATTACTATGTGCAAAGCACTGTTCTAAGTGCTGGGTAATGCTCTAGTCCAACTGGGGTCATGGTCTGGAGTACAGATTGGAGTCTCCCTGTGGCTTCTGGCCAGGAGTGATAGGTGAGCTGCAGTAGGACAAATCAAAAGTTTATACATGTTCTCCTAAATGACTTTATTCATTTATTAAATCATATTTATTGAGTGCTTACTGTGTGCAGTGCCCTGTACTAAGTGCTTAGAAAATCCAATAGTGTACTTGGATCTGTACTCTAATATTGATATTTACTTGATATAATTCACTTGATATTCAGTTGACATTCATCCCATCCTCAGATACACAGCACTTATGTACATATCCATAATTTATTTGTCTATATGCCTCTAGACTGTAAATTCCTTATGGGCAAAGAACATGCCCACCAACTCTGTTGTAGTCTCCCAAGTGCTTAGTACAGTGCTCTGTACCCAATAAGCTTTCAATAAGTACTATTGATTGAATGACTTGCTGGGTGATTTTTGGATAAAATTTCACTTTCTCTGAGCATAATTGTCCTCCCATGAGAAACAGAAATAAATTTCCTTGCTTTAGGATTTTACATAATTATTTGACACTCATAAAGCTAACTGCTCATCAAAGATGTGTGGAGGCTTTAAAATATATGATCAAAAATGAGCAGTAAATTAATGCCTTGTGCTTTGTGCCACCCACATTCTTCTTTGTCTTAAGCAGCATATGAAATTACAGCTTAACAGGAATTAAACATCTTCTAGATTGGAGAAAAGCCCAAAGTTATTCTTCAGTTTATTCAATTCCAGTACTTTCATATGAAATCTGACAGCACTGCTGTGGTAGATGACAGTAGAAGAAATTGTTTGGTAACAACTTAATTTTGGTTTAGTCTGACCTTGGAGAATTAAGTTTCACTCACCAGAAATTATTTAATGACATTTTCTGGGATTGATTTTTGGTTTGTAAGTCTATAAGTGGTATGCTTCTAATTTCCGATTTTTTCCATCACATCATAGGGCCACCTTCTTGGGTCCAATTTCTAACTGAAGTGAAGAAACCCAGAATATAACAGCCTGCTTTTTTCCCCTCTTGCCATCCCAGTTTTTTATAGTCACTTGAGAATTTGTGTCATCCAAATGACAGGGACCTTGACATTCTATATTCTAGCTCCTTGTCTCTGAGCAGGTGTGTGCTTAAGTCATTTAAGCTTAAGCAGCAGCGTGGCTCAGTGGAATGAGCATGGGCTTTGGAGTCAGTGGTCATGGGTTCAAATTCTGGCTCCACCAATTGTCAGCTGTGTGACTTTAGGCAAGTTACTTCTCTGTGCCTCAGTTCCCTCATCTGTAAAATGGGGATTGACTGTGAGCCCCCATGGAACAACCTGATCACTTTGTAGCCTCCCCAGCACTTAGAACAGTACTTTGCACATAGTAAGTGTTTAATAAATGTCATTATTATTATTATTATTAAGAGAGATGGTGGTTTGCCCTGTTTATAAATTATCCAGAGGATTCCCTAACCTGTTCAAATGTTCAAGTTGCCTTTACACTCTCTAGCTAACTCAGAGTATGTACTGTTTTTTTTCCCCCTCAAGCTTTCTTTAGGACTGGCTTAATCTGAGTTTAATTCTTGTTTATGTACTTTTAGAAGCAGCGTGGCTCAGTGGAATAGAGCCCGGGCTTTGGAGTCAGAGGTCATGGGTTCAAACCCCGGCTCCGCCAATTGTCAGCTTTGTGACTTTAGGCAAGTCACTTAACTTCTCTGTGCCTCAGTCCCTCATCTGTAAAATGGGGATTGAGACTGTGAGCCCCACGTGGGACAACCTGATCACCTTGTAACCTCCCCAGTGCTTAGAACAGTGCTTTGCACATAGTAAGCGCTTAATAAATACCATTATTATTATTATTATTATTTTAGCAAAAATTCCCATAGCTCTTGTTAATTGAAGATTTAATTCATTTTTAAACTTTGGAAATTTCAGGAAAAGATGAAAAATTTTCTTTGAGCCTAGATGTAAAGTGGTTCAAACACATTCCACCTTCTTAAAGTATTCCCATGCTGACCAATAATAATTCTTCACAACATCTTTCTTCCTTTGGTTCTACTTGGACAATGTTGAGTTTGCAGTGGTCTTGACTGTTTCTCCCTTCCCCTTCATTTGGCTAACTTTTGTGAGTGACCTAGAATGAAGAATCTAAACTCTTTTATTACTTAAACATTCAGCGTTACTGCAAAATTTGGAATATTGAAATGTAATAATAGTGCTAGAGGATTCTTTCAAGGGGAGATCACAGAACCCCTGGATTCATTCTTTCCACCTTCTAAGAACACCTACTCCTATTCTTCACTCAGGAACACAAATGTACGGCTTTGTTAGACTCCCACAACAAATCACTTTGTTTGGATTCTTTCAATTAAAACATTAATTTGCAGTTTGCCCCTCGTATCTACTCCTATGATTGGTTCCCCCAGGTAGGATATGATTGGTGGGCAAATGTGCATTTTGAGTATTTGCCATCATCTGATCTGTGGGAAAATCTGTTTGTCCAATGCCTCAATCCCCTCTGGTTGTTAATGTGGGAGAGTGGGTACAGCTGGCACTCAACGCAAGCCCCTCTGGTTTCAAACACAGGAGGGTGGATATGGTGGGCACTCATCACCTATTATATCATGGTCCTATGCTCTTAACCGTAGTAAAAACAAACTGCAGAGGGTGGGAGGATTGTGGAGCAGAGCATCATACACAGGTGCTTGGGACCCATCTGAACCCTGGAGTTGGGTACAATGGACATTTTGGGACAACCAGATTGCAGGAACTGGATTTTGGGGTTGAAGTGTCAATTGATTTCTGGTAATAAGCTGTAACCAAATATGAGGGAAAGCAGAAAATATTCTTCTCTGTGGAAAAGAAAATTGTTCGTTTTTTTTTCCTTGCTGGAACCAGTATTTGTAGGAGGGAGAGATGAGCAGACAGTAAGCTGCAGGCAAGTGGGAGGGAAAGCAATCAATCCCATTTATTGAGCATTTTCTGTGTTCAGAGAATTGTACTGAGCACTACATCGAACTGCAATATAGCAAAGTTGGTAGACACATTCCTTGCCCACCATGAGTTTACAGTCTAGAAGGGGAGACAGTCACTAATATAAATATATAATGGATATGTACATAAGTGCTTGGGCTGGGGTTAGGTGAATAAAGAGAGTAAATCAGGACAGCACAGAAGGGAGTGGGAAAAGAGGAAATGAGGGCTTAGTCAGGGAAGGCCTCATGGAGGTGTGCCTTCAATAAGGCTTTGAAGCTGGAGAGAATAATTCTCAATTCTGAAGAGGCATTCCTGGCCAGAGGCAGGACAAAGGCAAGAGTTCGGTGGTGAGATGGACAAGATCGAGGTATGGTGAGTAGTTTGGCATTAGACAAGTGTAGTGTGTGGGCTGGGTTGTAGTAGGAGAGCAGTGAAGTGAGGTGGGAGGGGGCAATGTGATTGAGTGCTTTAAAACTGTTGGTAAAGAGTTTCTGTTTGATGTGGAGGTGGATGGGCAACCATTGGAGGTTCTTGAGGAGTGAGGAAAGATGGTCTTAACATTTTTGTAGAAAAATGATCTGAGCAGTAGAGTGAAGTATGGACAGAAGTTGAGAGAGACAGGAGGAAGGGAGGTCAGCAAGGTGGCTGCTACAGTAATTCAGGCAGAATAGGGTAATTCCTTGGATTAACATGGTTGCAGTTAGGAGAGGAAAGGACATATTTTAGCAATGTTGTGAAAGTTGAATTGACAGGATTAAGTGGTAGATTAAATATTTAGGTTGAATGTGAGAGATGAGTCAAGGATAACACCTAGGTTGTAGGCTTGTGAGACAAGCAAAAAAAATTATTTTCTCCAAAACGCATGCAGCATTTTTTTTCCTTGCTAGGACCAGGGCCACTCAGGAGGAAGGAGAAAGGAAAGCAGATAATAAACTGTAAATTTATGTCCATAAAGTGAGGCTGACTACAGGTTACCTTCTGCTCCTTAACTTCCATCTTCAGTCAAGGCTTCTCCTGCTCTGCTTTCTAATTTGCTTTGAGTTGCCCTCCAGTTTTTTCTTAAAAAAAAAAAAGTTTCTCTGCATCCCACTGCAGCCTCCAGGGATTACCTAATTCGCCTACTCCTCTTCCTACCCAAACTCCTCTAAAGGATTATATCCCCCAGCTTCCTCCTAATTCAACTCCCTTCTTGATCAGTGTGTTTTCTGTCTCCTTCACCCAGCTATGACTGCACTCTTCAAGGTCACCAGTGACTTCCTCCTTTATCCTTATCCTACTTGATCTTTCAGATGCCTTTGACACAGTGGATCACTCCTGCTGGAAACACTCTCTAATTATAATTTTACCACTATAACTCTCCTGGTATTCCTTCCTGCCTTTTTTGGCTGCTCTTTCTCAGTCTCCTTTGCTGGCTTCTCTTCCAACTTCTCCCCCTCTAACTGTAGCTGTCCTCTGTGGCTAATCTCAGTTTTCAACTCGTTTCACATTGTACTCACTAACTCTGAGAGCACATCTTGTCCCACAGTTTTTGATTGCATCATAAACCCTTGGGATGGCCGTGGTAGCTGCTGAAGCGGTGACTAGCTTCAGTTTTGACTCTAGGACTTGAGGCATAAAGAGCCTAAAACCTGTTCCTTTAACCATAGTACCCTTTTTTTTTTTGCTTTTATGTGGCATAATTGCTCATTGCTTTTTATATTTGGCTGCTTTATTGTTCATAATAATAATAATAATGACATTTATTAAGTTCTTACTATGTGCAAAGCACTGTTCTAAGCGCTGGAGAGGTTACAAGGTGATCAGGTTGTCCAACGGGGGGCTCACAGTCTTAATCCCCATTTTACAGATGAGGTAACTGAGGCACAGAGAAGTTAAGTGACTTGCTCAAAGTCACACCACTGACAGTTGGCAGAGCAGGGATTTGAACCCATGACCTCTGACTCCAAAACCCATGCTCTTTCCACTGAGCCACGCTGTTCATCTAAGTCACTAGTCCCTTTTCCTGCCTTATTTGCTTAGATTGTGAGCCCCCCATGGCTAGGGACCATGTCTTATTCATACCTGTGTACTCTTTGCCAGCACTTAAGGCAGCACTCTGCACACAGAAGGCACTTAATAAAAATTTACACTACTACTATTTTATGCAGATGATTCCCAAATGTATTTATCAAGCTCTAATGATTCTTCCCATTTACAATCTTACATTTTTTCCTTCTTCCAAAGCATCTCTCTGTATGCAGTAAGCGCTCAATAAAAACTAGTGAATGAATCTCTATATGGATGTCCTGCATGCAGCTTAAGCGCAATATGTCCAAAATAGAACTATTCATCTTCCTACTCACATTCATTCATTCATTCAATTGTATTTATTGAGCGCTTACTGTGTGTAGAGCACTGTACTAAGCGTTTGGAAAGTAAAAGTTGGCAACATATAGAGACGGTCCCTACCCAACAATGGGCTCACAGTCTAGAAGGGAGAGACAGACAAAAACACATGTGGACAGGTGTCATCAGAATAAATAGAAGTAAAGCTAGATGCACATCATTATCAAAATAAATAGAATGGTAAATATGTACAATTAAAATAGAGTAATAAATCTGTACAAACATATATACAGGTGCTGTGGGGAAGGGAAGGAGGTAGGGCGGGGGGAAGAGGAAAGAGGGGGTTCAGTCTGGAAAGGCCTCCTGTAGGAGGTGAGCTCTCATTAGGGAGAGGAAAGGGTGGATCTTGGAGATGTTTCGGAGATGAGACCAGCAGGTTTTGGTGATGGATTGGATGTGAGGGGTGAACGAGAGAGCAGAGTCAAGGATGACACCAAGGTTGCGGGCTTGTGAGACGGGAAGGATGGTAGTGCCATCAACAGTGATGGGAAAGTTAGGGAGGGGGCAGGATTTGGGAGGGAAGATAAGGAGTTCAGTCTTGGACATATTGAGTTTTAGATGGCTGGCAGGCATCCAGATGGAGATGTCCTGAAGGCAGGAGGAGACCCGAGCCTGAAGGGAGGGAGAGAGAGCAGGGGCGGAGATGTAGATTTGGGTGTCATCAGAGTACAGATGATAGTTGAAGCCGTGGGAGTGAATGAGTTCACCAAGGAAGTGAGTGTAGATCGAGAACAGAAGGGGACCAAGAACTGACCCTTGAGGAACCCCTACAGTAAGGGGATATGAGGGGGAGGAGGAGCCCGCAAAGGAGACTGAGAATGAACGGCCAGAGAGATAACAGGAGAACCAGGAGAGGATGGAGTTTGTGAAGCCAAAGTTGGATAGCGTTTAGAGGAAAAGGGGGTGGTCCACAGTGTCGAAGGCAGCTGAGAGGTCAAGAAGGATTAGGATGGAGTAGGAGCCGTTGGATGTGGCAAGCAGGAGGTCATTGGTGACCTTTGAGAGGGCAATTTTGGTGGAATGTAGGCGATGGAAGCCAGATTGGAGGAGGTCGAGGAGAGAGTTGGTGTTGAGGAATTTGAGGCAGCGGATGTCAGAGTTGACACCACCACCATCCTCCTTGTCTCCAAAAATCAGTCAATCAATCACTAGAGCACAGGCTTTGGAGTCAGAAGGACTTGTATTCTAATTCTGACTCTGCCGATTGTCAGCTGTGTGACCTTGGGTGAATCACTTAACTTCTCCGTACCTGTTACCGCATCTGAAAATGGGGATTGAGACTTTGGGTCAGAGCCTTTGTCCAGTCTGATTAGTTTGAATCTACTCCAATGCTCCAAACAGTGCTTGATACATTGTCAGCACTTAACAAATACCATCATTTACTGAGCACTTACTATGTGTAGAGCACTGTATTAAGTGCATGGGAGGGTCTCACTGGGTCAGTGCTTATATTCAATCTGTTGTTAAAACTTGTAGGATTTTCCTCCACAACATTTCTCAGATCTGCCCCTTCCTCTCCAACCCAGTGACCACCATGTTATCATGGGCCCTCATCATATCTTTGCAAGGCACTTTCATTATCTTCCTTACTTCTCTTTCTGCCTGAGACTCCTCACCACTCCAGCCTGTACTTGGCTATACAGCGTGTCACTTTTATAAAATAATAATAATAATGTTATTTGATAAACACTTACTATGTGCCAAGCACTGTTCTAAGTACTGGGGTAGATATAAGGTAATCAGGTTGTCCCATGTTGGGCTCATACTATTCATCCCCATTTTGTAGATGAGGTAACTGAGGCATAGAAACATGGTGACTTGCCTAAGTTCACAAAGCAGACAAGTGGCGGGGTCGGGATTAGAACCCACATCTTCTGACTCCCAAGCCCGTGCTCTTTCCACTGAGCCATGCTGCTTCTCAGAAGCAGCTTCTCAATAAATGCAATTGTTTGACCTTATCAGATCTTTGATTGGCATAGCACTCTAGCTCCCCGTTACCAAATTTACTTTCCCATATGCAGTATAGGAAAAATGAAACTTTGAAATTATCACCTTCACAAAAATATGACTTCTATAAAACATTTTGTTTACCAGAAGAAAAGACTGGTGGATGTACAATTTTTCTGGGACTTTTGACAGTGACTATAGCTACAACTTAGAAGGAAACAATGGAACTGTTTACATTGTTCAATAAATCGTGTTCAATTTTTTGACATTTTGTCTCCCCCCGCCTCAACACACACTCCAAGCTCACTCCAATGCCAGTTGTAATTGGCAGTCACTTTATAGGTGAGAGTTCTTCCCGAAATGAGGTAGAAACTGTGATGAATCACTAGTGCTGCACCGGTTATTTGGCAAGGAAAGAAACATTTATTTTCGTGTGCTGTCTACCAGGCAACTTACAGAATCTTTGAGCACAGAGGAAATAAGGAAGAAAAAGTGGTGACTTAATCCATTGTTATCATCGTCACCGTTTTGAGAGTTGAGTTCTTCAAAATGTCTCAGGTCAAAATTACAAGCTACAGAAGACAGCAATTACTTTCCACTTGGTGTTTAGTGAAAGTTGGTCTACCAGGTTACTTGTGGAAGAACCAGAAAAATATTAATGGCATCTCCAGGCATTCTTCATTACTCAGAGTTCAGATACAGAAGTTTTAGTTTAAAATCCATAAGGAGAAGAAGGGAATAGCTAAACCAAACCTTAGAATTTAATTTTCCATATGGACACGGGCTGTGTCCTTCACCACTGGCCAAACCAGAACTCTTGCAGAACAGTAGCTGTGCTCAAAGCACTCCATCCCCTTGACCCCTCCTACCTCACCTCCCTTCTCTCCTACTACAGCCTAGCCCACACATTCCACTCCTCTGCCACCGCTAACTTCCTCACTGGGCCTTGTTGTCACCTGTCCCGCCGTCGACCTCAGGCCCACTTCCTACCTCTGGCCTGGTATGACCTCCCTCTACACATCCACCTAATTAGCTCTCCCCCTCCCTTCAAAGCCCTACTGAGAGCTCACCTCTTCCAGGAGGCCTTCCTGGACTGAACCACCCTTACCCTCTGGATTCCTCCTCTCCTCCCCATCGCCCTGACTCTTGCCCTCTCCCCTACCCCCTTCCCCTCCCCACAACACTTGTGTATATTTGTACATATTGATTACTCCATTTTATTAATGATGTGTATATATCTTTAATTCTATTTATTTTGATGGTATTGACACCTGTCTACTTGTTTTGTTCTGCTGTCTGTCTCCCCCTTCTAGACTGTGAGCCCGTTGTTGGTAGGGACTGTCTCTGTCTGTTGCCAAATTGTACTTTCCAAATGCTTGGTGCAGTGCTCTGCATACAGTAAGCACTCAATAAATTGAATGAATTCATTCATTCATTCAATGATATTTGTTGAGCGCTTGCTGTGTGCGGGGCGCTGTGCTAAGTGCTTGTAAAGTACAATACAATAATAAAGACATTCCCTGCCCGCAACGTGTTTACAGTCTTGGGTGTGGTGGGGTGGGGGGAGACAGACATCAGAACAAGTAAACAGGCATCAATATAAATAGAATTATAAGTGCTGTGGGGAGGGGAAGAGGGAAAAGAGCAAAACGAGTGAATCAAGGTGAAGCAGAAGGGAGGGGGAGCTGAGGAGAAGGGGGACAAAGATCCAGGGGGTAGAAAAGAGAGCAGAGGCACGTAGGAGCCCATAATAATAATAATGGTGGTATTTGTTAAGTGCTTACGATGTGCAAAGCACTGTTCTAAGCGCTGGGGGGGATACAAGGTGATCAAGTTGTCCCACAGGGAGCTCACAGTCTTAATCCCCATTTTACAGATGAGGGAACTGAGGCCCAGAGAAGTTAAGTGACTTGCCCAAAGTCACACAGCAGACAAGTGGCAGAGCAGGGATTAGAACCCATGACCTCTGGCTCCCAAGCCCGTGGTTTTTTCACTGAGCCACGCTGCTTCTCTGGGAGCTAGAGGCAGATGGAGGCAAGCAAGTCAGGTTGGGCAGTGAGTGGAGGGAGGGGTGTAATCGGAACAGGATGACCGACAGCTGTAAAGGAAGAGGGTGCCCGAACAAATCAGGTTGGCAAGTCATTTGCCTCAGCTCAAGTTCTAAGAAAATCTCCATCAGCCTACCTGCCCCAAACGATGCAGGCAATTTGCTACTCTTTACAGGTTCCTTTTGTCTGCCCCCCTTCTGGATCAGTGGAAGCCAACCTTCTTGAGAAGCGTGGAATCGGATCCCCTCTTTTGAATGAATGAATTAGTATTGTGGAATTTATTAAGTGTTTACTATGTGCCAAGCTTCCCAGACTTCCCAGACTTCAGGAGGCCTTCCCAGACTGACCCCCCTCCATCCTCTCCCCCTCCTCCCCCTGTCCATCCCCCCCGCCTTACCTCCTTCCATTCCCCACAGCACCTGTATATATGTATATATGTTTGTACATATTTATTACTCTATTTTACTTGTACATATTCTATTTATTTTATTTTGTTAATATGTTTTGTTTTGTTCTCTGTCTCCCCCTTCCAGACTGTGAGCCCACTGTTGGGTAGGGACCGTCTCTATATGTTGCCAACTTGTACTTCCAAAGCGCTTAGTACAGTGCTCTGCACACAGTAAGTGCTCAATAAAAACGATTGAATGAAATATGATTGAATCCCTGGGGCTTTCTAAAAATTGTGTTTCTAACAACTAGGAAAAGTTAAAATGGTGAATTAAGCCAGAGATGATTCCAATAATTGAAATAGTGGTACAATGGGAGATAGCTGCACTCTTCTTTGAATGATCTCTAGCTCTAATGAATTTTAATGCTGTTTTTTTAAATAGCACTCTCACTTGGGATTTTGTTATCTTCCAAGTGCTTTGTGCAGAGCTGTGCACACACTAAGTGCTCAATCAATGCGATTGATAATGCAGCAAAGTTTACCTAGAGTTAAGTACTTCTCTTTAACCTTGGAAGTATTTGAATGGTAAGTAAAGCACAATTCCATTTAGAATTAATGACATCGCTAGTCTGTTAGCTTTATACTGAATACATGGTGATAGATAATACTTTGAGAATTAAGAATTTACATACATTCACAGAGAAACCATAAATTTATAATAATTATGGGATTTACTATGTGCTAAACTCTGAGGTAGATACAAGGTTATAAGATCAGATACCTTCTCATTCCAGTGTTTAAAGTTGAAGAAATTGTGGCCTAGAAAGGTTAACTGATTGGCCCAAGGTCACACAGTAGGTCAGTGTAGAGCTCGGGTTCAGGCCCACATCTCCAGACTCCAGGCCCATACCTTTCCACTAGACCAATTCAAGATAGTTTATAACTGGTTGATAATTGAATTACTATTTTATCATTTAACCATGCTTTTATTATTATTTAATTTGCTTTGGTCAATTATTTGGGATGTTGGAACTGCATAAATGCATACTACATTATTTTCCTTTGTTTAGCATGCTTTTGCATAGCATTCCATTTTCATGGAACCAATTGAGAGTGCTAACTGGGTAGAGCTTGTACATATCCATAAAGTATATGTTATAAATCATAGTAATGTCTACCTCCCCCTCTAGCTGGTAAACCTGTTATGGGCAGGGGTTATGTCTACTAGATCTGGTGTATTGTATTCTCCCAAGCACTTATTGCAGTGCTTTGCACACAGTAAGCACTCAATAAATATCATTGATTGGCTTCTGTTACATTGGGTGACATTCAAGAAGGTTGTAGACGGCTAACCTTTGAAGTGAACTAGTGTACTTCATTTGACTAATTTCTTAGAAAAAGAAAAGCCAAATAATCTAATGGCAGATGAAAAAAAATCATCCTGGCAGAAATGAACATAAGAATATAAGCAAAATCTTTATTAGGTCAGTACCAATGCCCCATGCAGCCTAGTATTCCCCAGAAGAATGTTTGGGAAGACTATGCGATGCTTGCCTTCCTTGAAATTCATCATAATAGGAATTGATCATCTTAACTTCTCCAACTTTCTCCCTTCTACAACTCTAACCTTTCTCATAGTAGCCTGCTCATCCTTGAACGTCCCTGCTATAATAAATTGTGTAAAGGCATACCCTCCACTTACTCTTCTCTTCCAACCCCTTAATACTAATTTTGATCTATAAGTGCTTACTATGTGCTAAACACTGTACTAAGATAATCAGTTTGAACAAGTCCCTCTGTTCTACAGGGCTTACAGTCCAAGTAGGAGGGAAAGCAAGTATTGAATCCTCAATTTACAGATAAACTGAGGCATAGATAAATTAATCAATGGTATTTTGAGTGCTTACTATGGACAGAGCTCTGTACTAACTCTCGGGAGAGTACAATAGAATAAAGTTGGTAGACACAAGTGATTTGCCAAGGTTACACAGCAGGGAAGTGACAGAGCCAGAATAAGCACACAGATCCTCTGATTCCCAGGCCAGTGATCATCATCATCAATCGTATTTATTGAGCGCTTACTATGTGCACAGCACTGTACTAAGCGCTTGGGAAATACAAATTGGCAACATATAGAGACAGTCCCTACCCAACAGTGGGCTCATGCTACTTCATTAACAAGGTTATTTTCTCCCAGGAAGTGGTGGGAAAGTGGAATGTATTTTCTTGTACCATCTTGGTGATTACAATAATGGGACTAATCTGAATTTCCCTTATTTGGGCCTTTTTCACCATGTTTCAGCTGCTGCTTCTAAATAACTGCAGCAGGTATAAAGCACCATCCTTCATCCCTCTTCCCTCATGCCACCAGGACCTCCACAATAGGTGTAATCCAAGGCCACACAATGTTTGCTGTAACTCAGGATTTATTAATGGCAAAGTTGCCTTTATCTTTAAACAATTCAGCCGAAGTTTCAAAACCTGTTTGCATTGCCATTGTTTGAAAGATGGATTAGACAGTGTTCTGATTTCTTGGTTTCCAATCCCATAAAGGAACTGCATTTTTCTGGTTCTTTGCAGTAAAAGGGATATGGATGCTATTTTTAAGCATCTACTATATTAAGGCATCAGATGCTGTGCATCTTCCTTTCTGCATATGCTGTATTGTTGCTTAGGGTCTTCAAAGGAACAAGGCTGACAATGAGTTCACATGTGGACGAAAACAATCTTTTCTCCTAACATATGCTGAAAACTGTCCTGTCATTTGTGGCTACAGACACTTGTTAGTACTGGAATAATAATAATAATATTAATGATGGTATTTAAGCACTTACTATGTGCAAAGCACTGTTCTAAGCACTGGTAAATTCTGGTAAGCTGGAAGTTCTGCCACTTTCAGAATTGGGCTGCAGGACTGCTTTGCTCCAAAAGGAGTCTTCTAGTGGATTGCATGTCCAGTAGTCAGAGATAGTGTTTGACTGGTTAAGAGTATTTGCTTTTTGTTTTGTTTAGAGGTTTTCTGCTAGAGAATTCTACTCTCTGGCCAAATTTTTTTTTTTTTTTTTTGCTTGTGGCACACTTAATGACTGGTGCCAGGGTAGTAGTGAATTGTCATTCAGATAGGCCCAAAGGAATTGAAGAAATTTACCCTGAATTCTGCCCCCAAATCTAAACCCAAGAACCCTGACTATCACATATCTGCTGATCTGGCCATACCAGGCCGTGGGTTTTTCCTATCTTTCCACAGTCATCCTTGCATACTGTTGTGGGTCTCAAGATAGCCCTCAGAGTCCAGGAAAACTGGTGAGCTAAGAAAGTGGCAGTGAAAAACCACCAGCCCTCCTAGAAGCAGTATTTTGTCCACTGGGCTTTGGGGATGGTAAGGAGGTATATTATTTAGGAGATGCAACTGAGAGAAAATATGTCCTGTTCAAATAACCTAGCCCACTCCCTTTACCTCTGACTGTTGAACTGGACAAAATGTTTCAAGTGAAGCCAATGTGAGACTCTTCAATCATTCAATTCAATCATATTTATCAAGCATCTGTTGTGTGCAAAGCACTGTACTAAGCACTTGGGAAAGTACAATATGACAAAAAACAGACACATTCTCTATCCACAATAAGCTTACAGTCTAGAAGATTGTATTGCCATCTATGAAACCCTAATTCAAGAAAGCCAAAATGAAGATCTGATTGTCAAATACTCTCCCAAATGCTTAATACAGTGCTCTGCACTCAACTATCATTGATTGATAATACGTGGACATGCTACTTTGGAATCTGTACGTGGGAGTTTCCTTGCCAAGTGCCAGCTGGAGAACATGCAAGAGCAAGGCCAGTTAGACCGAAGTGAAATGTGACATTTTTTCCAACACTACCCCTGGAGATGCAGCTTAGCTACAGAGGGATTTTCCACTAGCCAGCAGTGGTGCTGAACTGTTCTGCTGAAAATAGAGTTCTGGTAGAAGTGATATTGCATCGTCATTTTTAAACTTGTTCCTGAGACTAGTCAATTCATTAGGTTCTAGCCAGTTCTCACAGCACTGACGGTAGGGTAAGGCTTAAATGTGATTTTAAAGTGTGTGCCTCAAGATTCAGTGGTGCTTGGGAGGGATGCATCTGGCTTTGGGACACCGATTTCTTCCCAAAATCACTTCCTCCAGAGACCACTCCAGCCTAGATATGGGCTCTGATCCAGGACCCAAAGAGAATGGTAGCATGGGAAAACCACTGCCCAGCCAGAGTGTCCTATGGGGTGATGTTTCATCTCTCCCTGCATCAAGCCCAACTCCTCACAGTTGGTTTCAACATTTCCCACTAGCTCTCCTCCTTTTACACACTGGGTCTCTTCACCCACTAGACTCCAACTTAAACGATGGATGAAAAAACACCGGCAATTTGTGTGTGTGTGTGTGGGGGGGGGGTATTAAGCACTTACTTTGTACCAGGCACTGTTCTAAGCGTTGGGATAGATACAAGCTAATCAGGTTGGACATAGCCCCTTGTCCCACATGGGGCTCATAGTTTTAATCCCCATTTTACAGATGAGGTTTCTGAGACACAGATAAGTGAAGTGATTTGCCTTAGGCTCCGCCACTTGTCAGCTGTGTGACTTTGGGCAAGTCACTTGTAAAAATGGGGATTAAAAGTGTGAGCCCCCCGTGGGACAACCTGATCACCTTGTAACCTCCCCAGTGCTTAGAACAGTGCTTTGCACATAGTAAGCACTTAACAAATACCATCATTATTATTAGGTCACAAAGCAGACAAGTGATGGAGCAGGGATTAGGACCCAGCCCGTTACTCTCAGGCTCATGCTCTATCCACTAGGTCACACTGCTTCTGGACCATCTTGCCTCTGACCCCTTTCCCTGTGCTATTCCCCCGACCAAGAATGACTTCCCCTTCCAAATATGCCAGTCAGCATCTCTCCCCATCTTCAGAACTCCCCTAAAATCCAACCCTTTCCAGGAAGCCATCACTGATTAATTTACATGAAACCAGCAGCTACCTTTAGCACTTATGTATTTCATTCCTATCCTCAACACATACGTATACATGCATATTTTTAAGTACTATTTTGTGTTGAAGTCTCTAGCTTTGGGGGAGAAAATTAATCAGGGCTGTATATTACTGGGTTGTGAGAAATGTGAAATGACACTGACCACATCCTTTTTTTATGCTACTTTTAAAGGCTTACTATTTCACATATTTCATTCAGGGTGTTGAAATTATCGGTTAATGTATCATATATTTATCATCTCTAAAATCCTAAGCATTTGAAACGTTTTAAAATGTGGGCTCATTAACTGTTCCACCGCAGCTTTGCTCTGGACAGTAGTTGGTGGTTGGAACAGTAAATTCTAACCTGTTCCATCTCAATTTGGCTTGAAACATATGTGATCACACTGAGTGGTAAGAAAGTTCACACTGACTGTTCTGTTTGTAAATCGAAGTATTAGCAGAGTGTCCTGGAACGCTAAGCCACCCAAGCCTCCAGAAGGGACTGTTCTAAAGATTTATAATGTTGGACAAGCTTCACCTACAAACAGAATGATTCTAATAGCAATCTAAATTCCAACAGCATATAGCTTCATTGGTGTTTACCCGGGTGCTGCTTCTTTCCTTTTCTGTCCTTTCATTTTCCCCATCTTTTATTCCAGTTCTGTCTGTGAACTTAGTTTAAGAAGCAGAAGTCTATAGAGATTATCATTGAAGAATCTGAAAAAGTGTAAAGCTTCTAAAAGTTCGAAATGAAAGGCTTGGGAGAGAGTTTGAGGTGAGAGTTGGAAGGTAGCAGGAGCCATTGAAATGGACCGTAGTTTGGAAAGAACAATACTCTTGTGAGCATTGGTATTGAAGAAGCTGTTGTGTGAGGGTTGAAAGGCAAGCAGAGATAATGAAAACAAATAAGAATTAGGGTACTTGATGTGGCCTGTCAAGATGAAAGGTAAGGACAACAAGGAGTTGACGTGAAAAGGGATTAGAAAGAAAGTGCAGTCCCTCCGGGCCAATGAGCTAAGGCCAGTTGTCAGAGGTTATGAAGTGTAGTCTTTGAATTAATTTTGAATTCACTATCAGAAGCAGTAAAAACCAGCTGAAACAAGAAATACAAAGACAGCATGGTCTAATCAGTTCACTAAAAATTACTACAAGTTGGCATAGGAAATCTTCGAAATATTCATTCATTCAAGTGTAGTTAGCTCTTACTGTGAGCAGAGCACTGTACTAAGCACTTGGGAAGTACAAGTTGGCAACATATAGAGACGGTCCCAACCCAACAGCGGGCTCACAGTCTAGAAGGGGGAAACAGACAACAAAACATATAAACTAAATAAAATGAATAGAATAAATATGTACAAGTAAAATAAATAGAGTAATAAATATGTACAAACATATACATGTTATATATGTTATACAATGAAACGTTTTTGGCAATTGAAATTCACAGAACATGAAACTCTCATTGTATTTGAAATCTTACTAATAGCAGCAATGGAAACAGCTCTGGACCTTGATTTTTTTTTTAATAAATTCTTTGAACACAAAAGCCTATGTAAATTTTTGCAATTTTCATGTAGTACACACTCAATGTCAGTGGGTTTTTACTAAAATAAATAATGCTATACAAGATTAAGTGCATTTAACTATTCATAATTACAATATAAAAGTTTTTCAGAGGAAAAAATGACTCTGTATATATGCTAAGTATGTATTTTTCTTAAATTATAGTAGTTTGGAAGAAATAAAAGCTAAGTTCAACCTGATTTTTTTGTGTCTACCCCAGAGCTTAGTACACTGCCTGCCACATAGTAAGTGCTTAACAAATATCACAATTTAGTACTCTGTTAGATTACCATTAAAAAGAAATCAGTTCTATCCCCAATTAGTTGACCTCTGTAAATACCCTTTAATAGTCCGAAAGCTTGAGACATAGTTTTCTTTCCAAACCAAAATGAACCACTTTAAGTGCTACTTGGATCAATTCTGTATAAATCCAGGGTTGATTTGAGACAAGAAGCCAAAAACACTTTGCTTCTACAGGATTGATGGCTTCCTGGACCTAGAATGCTGTGAGATATAATGAATATTTAGTGGGAAAGGGAAGGTTCTATGCTCTGCCTTGTGTTTTTTTTAATTTATTTCAACTACCTCCCATATAGCATCTTTAAGAGAACAGTAGATGTTTTCACAATCCCCCTTTTTCCCAACTACTCTTTAAGCTTATGTTATATGAAGTACTTTGAATCAGAAGGACTTCCCACCCTAAATCCCATCACCTCCCTGACTTTCCTATCATTGTGAACAGCACCATCATCTTCCCTGTTTCACAAGTCTGTAACCTTGACGTTACCCTCTGCTTATCTCTCTCATTCAACCAACACACTCAATATGACACAAAATCCTGTCGATTGTCTCTTCACAAAATTCACCTTTTCCTCTCCTCCCAAATTGGCTACCACGCTAATCCAAGTGCTGCTCAAATCTTGCCTTGATTACTACATCAGCTCCCTCTCTGACCCCCTTTCATCCTATCCCTCCCCTCCCCAGTCAATAATTCTCTGTTGCCAAGATCATTTTTCTGAAAAGCTGTTCAGCCCACACCTCCTCACTCATCAAAAACCTCCAATCGTTGCTCATCCACCTCTGCATAAAACAAAAACTCCTTACGATCAGCTTTAAGGCATCCAAACAGCTCGCTCCTTCCTACTTAACATCACTGACACCCTACAACTCCATCCACACATTCCACTATTCTAATGCCAACCTACTTTCTGTGTCTTGATTTCATGTGAAGCAGCGTGGCTCAGTGGAAAGAGCATGGGCTTTGGAGTCAGGGGTTCTGGGTTCGAATCCCAGCTCTGCCAATTGTCAGCTGTGTGACTGGGTGTCATTTAACTTCTCTGTGCCTCAGTTCCCTCATCTGTAAAATGGGGATTAACACTGTGAGCCCCCTGTGGGACAACCTGATCTCCTTGTAACCTCCCCGGCACTTAGAATAGTGCTTTGCACATAGTAAGTGCTTAATAAATGCCATTATTATTACTATTATTATCTATCCTGCCACCCACCTTTTGCCTATGCTCTTCCTCAGACCTGGAACTTCCTCCCACTTCATATCTACCACTCCCTACACCTTCAAAACCGTCCTAAAATCACAATTCTTCCAAGAAACATTCTCTTACTAAGCCCTTTATTTTTCCTATATGTTTTCTCCTCTGAACTGACTTTATAAACTGAACTTCTAAGCACTTTGATATTCTCCCCAGCCCCACATCACTTATGTAAATATTCTTATACTCTACAATTTCCCCTACCCATAATCTATTTTAATGTGTCTCCTCCTATGGTCTGTAAACTTCTTTTGGGTAAGGATTGCCTCTAATAACTGTGTTTATTGGACTCCGAGAACTTAGTTCAGTGCTCTGCACACAGTAAGTAATCAACAAGTACCACTGATTGCAAATGAAGTGTGTATTTAGTACACTGAAACTATAACCTTGCTTATTTGTGAATATAAATAATTTTGCCATTTTAGTGAAAAATTACTTAACTGTAATGAAGTGATTTTGAGATAAGCCAAGTTTTTGTGCAAATAGGAAAAGGCACAAAAATAAGTTAGTAACCAAGTTTGCATATGCTTGTACAATATTTCTCTGGACTTCTATAATCTTTGCTGTGTACAGCTGTTTTAATTTACCCCATCTAGATTATTCTAGAAAAGCAAATTGCCAAGTTCTTTTTGTTACCTAAGCTACTAATAAGCTTCCATTTCTCTTTTTTAACCAACTTATTTTAGTTTTTGCAGTAATTGTTAGTCTCACTGTTGCGCTACATGGTAGACTAATGAATGATTCCATGAAAATATTCTTATACTGGATGTCACATTTGGGATGGAATCTTCTTGATTATAACTTGTTCAAATGAAAGATATTGGGCTCCATTTTTTACATTTCACACACTCACCTTTTCAGAGGTGTTAGAGGCACATACCACCTCTATTATATTGTATCCTTTCAAGTGCATTGTGCAGTAATTTGCACACAGCAAACACTCAAATACTATTAATTGATTATGGGGGAAGTAGAGAACTTCCTGGAGACGGCAACTCAGTTGTTAACAGTAATGGAGGCTGCATACCTCTGCCAAATGTTTCCTTCTAAACATGTGAAAAGCCACCTAGAGTCCTTTTTACAGGTACTGTTTTCCTCATCATTATAGAAAAAAATTTCTAAATCACTGTAATTCTAAAACAGGACATTTCCCTGGAAATTTTTGTGTATCTTTTATGATTCATCAGCTAATGATAACATTATACAAGTTCAACTACGAATGCAAAGAGCTCTGGACTTTGTTCCAGGTGCCATTTAGCATGCTAGTAAACTTATTTTAATGAATCTTGAGGGATCCTAGATATGAGTGTGTTAATCTGAAAATGTGCAATTCTAAAAACCCAGCTAATTTAAGGACCCATGATGATAACTGTGCTTTTAAAAATGGTCTTAAAAATGAAAAGTATTCTCCTCTCGTGTTCATTAAAATGAGTAGTCTTTATAACAACTCAGCATCTGGGAAAATATTTAGAATAGTGCATCTCATCCATAGGATGCTCAAATACTATTTCTACTACTACTACTACTACTGCTGGGATACCTCCATGTCTTTCCTTTGACATCTCACCCACATCCTGCTTCTGGCCTGGAATGTCCTCCCTCTTCATATCCAATAGACAATTACTCTTCCAAACTTCAAAGCCTTATTGAAGGCACATCTCCTCCAAGAGGCTTTCCCTAACTAAGCCTTCATTTCCTCTTCCCCCATTCCTTCTGTATCACCTTGATTTGCTCCATTTACTCACTACCCCCCCAGTGCTTACGTATGTAACCGTTGTATATTAATGTCTTTCTCCCCATCTAGACTGTAAGCTCGTTGTCGGTGGGGAATCTGTCTATTGTACTCTCCCAAGTGCTAAGTAAAGTGCTCTGCAAACAGTGAGCACTCTGTAAACATGATTGATTACGGAAAGGATGTCTAAGGGCCATTCCAGCCTCCCAACATGAAAGCAAGGCCTAGTGGAAAAAGCACTGAGAGTCAGAGGACCTGGGCTCTACCACTTGCTTGCTATGTGACCTTGGACAGGTCACTTAACTTCTCTGTGCCTCAGTTCACAAATCTGCAAAATGGAGATTCAATATCTCCCTCCTATTTTTGCACTCTGAGCCCAACGTGGGACCTGATTATCTTGTATCTACCCTAGTGTTTAATACAGTGCTTGGCATGTAGTAAGTGCTTAGCAAATACCATAATTATTGTTATAGCAGTGCATCCAGGGGAATCTGAACCACTTGGCCCCTAGAGATGCATCAAGGATGTCCTTAGACCTATCGCCCTTGGCTTCTTCTCAGCTATTTTTGCAATGGTCACACCATAGGTGTGTTTAGATCTAATGGTGATTATTTGATTAAAATAATTATTTTACTACTCCTAACATTCAAGCATATTAGAATTAGTAAAGTAAGCATGCCAGAGACATTCATTCATTCATTCATTCAATCATATTTATTGAGCGCTTACTGTGTGCAGGGCACTGTACTAAGCGCTTGGGAAGTACAAGTTGGCAACATATCGAGACGGTCCCTACCCAACAGTGGCCTCACAGTCCAAAAGGGGGAGAGACAGAGAACAAAACCAAACATACTAACAAAATAAAATAAATAGAATAGATATGTACAAGTAAAATGAATAAATAAATAAATAGAGACATCATGACTTAGTGGAAAAAGCATAGATCCAGGATTCAGGACTCTCAGGTTCTAATCCTAACTCCACTAAAAGCCTTCTGGGAGATCTTGGGCAAATCATTTATCCTCTCTGTTCCTCAGATTCCTCATCTTTAATGTAGCATGAAGATGACACTAGCTTTCTCAATCTCTCCCTGCCTCTTAGATTGCGAACCCTCTGTGGACATGGACTCTCTCCAACCTGATTATTTGGTATCTACCTCAGTCTTCAGTACAGAGCTTTGGAACTTACTAAGTGCTTAATTAATACTTTTTTATTAATAATAAATGACAGACTCCATCAGGGTACATTTTTCACTGGGATGCCCATATGCATTAAGTTTATCGCTGACCCTTTAAAAAGTAATCCTTTTGCATCATACACGATTGATTGTGCTATTTCAGATGAGCTCACTTAGGAGTCACTGTGGTCACGTAAGGTATTCTACTTCAGTGAACACTTCAAATTAGTTGTGTTGCACCAGGCTCATTGCATGGAATGGAAACACAATTGGAAAAAAAACTACATGCAAGTGCTTCTTTTTGTACTGAATTATTTTTTCATAACTGCTGTTATTTCCCATTGAATGAAATCAAAAAGTAGTCACTCTAAGTCTAGATCTCTAGGGATTATTTAAAAATCCACCATTGGACATTCTGTGGGTCTAACATTCATGTTCTTGGATGAGCTACTGAAGTAGTCTGGCATAGTGGATACAGCACGGGCCTGGGAATCAGAAGGTCCTGGATTCTAATCCCAGCTCAGCCACTTGTCTGCTGTGTGACCTTGGGCAAGTCACTTAACTGCTCTATGCCTGTTACCTCATTTGTAAAAGGGGATTGAGACTGTGAGCCCAATGTGGGACAGGGACTGTGTCCAGCCCAATTACCTTGTATCTACCCTAGTACTTAGTACAGTGCCCGGCACATAATATAAGTACTTAACAAATACCACAATTATTATTGTTATTGTAATTGCCTGCTCAAAGTCCTATAAAGTAGGACCCATAAATACCTTATATATATCATTTTATGTGCTGTTGAGCGCCTTCTGAAGGAAAAGCAATGCTGAATATGAATCTGCTTGGAGCCTGAACATCGGACCAGATGATTGCTCAAGGCCCTTTCCATAATTAAATCTGGAGTAAAGAAAAAACCCTGAGGTAAAGCTCACCGTTTCAATGACAACAAATTATTCTTGGTCTTGGGACACAGTCTTCATCTACTAAACCAAGACTGTCAGAACCATGGTTTGACATTCTGTTAAAAGCCGAAAATAACCAGAAATACCTTGGACAGCAAGTCTTAAGCTTTTGACATGAATAGGTACAGAAGATGGCCTTCTTTTTCTACTCCATTCCCAGCAGTGCTTGCAACAGTACAGCAGTTCACGTTGTAGGTACTCACATCACTGTGCCAGTATATTTTACTTCAGATTAGCTAAGCTCCTTGAGGGCAGAAATAATGACTACTAGATCTATTGCACTACCCAAAGTGCTTAGGGTAGTGTTTTGCACACAATAAGTCCTCAAAAAATGCTACTGATTGCTTAATACTGTAATGCATAAGTACTCCATAATGAGTACCCTCTTCCCACTCCTCCCCCTCCTCCCCCTCCTCCCCTTCCCCATCCCCCCGCCTTACCTCCTTTCCCTCCCCACAGCAACTGTATATATGTATATATGTGTGCACATATTTATTACTCTATGCATTTTACTTGTACATATTTATTCCATTTATTTTATTTTGTTAATATGTTTTGTTTTGTTGTCTGTCTCCCCCTTCTAGACTGTGAGCCTGCTGTTGGGTAGGGACCGTCTCTATATGTTGCCAACTTGTACTTCCCAAGCGCTTAGTACAGTGCTCTGCACACAGTAAGCACATAATAAATACGATTGAATGAATGAATGAGTTCCATATATTTGACTCCTTCCACAACTGTAAAAATTAGTGAAACTGGCAACCATGCACTGTGATTTTTCTATTGTCCTTCCACTCTAAGGTATAGGACTATACTGAAAGATGGGAAGCGGCTTAACTTAATGGAAAAAGCATGTGCCTAGGAGTCCGAGGAACTGGGTTCTAAATCTGGCTCTACCACTTGTTTGCTGTGTGACCTTGGGGTAGTCACTTAACTTCTCTGTGCCTCAGTTCTCTCATCTGCAAAATGGGGATTCAATGTCCATTCTCCCTCCTACTTAGACTGGGGGACCCCAATGGTTAGTATAGTGCTTTGCACATAGTGAGCACTTAACATATTCCACAATTATTATTACTTCCCCGCTGCTTCTACCCATTGTGAGTCTGCTGATTAAATGCCCTAGATGTCTTTATCCTGGGTTTCTCGAGTAAGCATCCTCAATCCTGCTTATTTAGTTTGCACAGTAATTAGCAGAACCTTTGAGGCTCAAAAATATCATTGATTAGTTGATTTGATCCAAATGCGTAGTCTTTCAACAACAAAATTTCCAACTTTTTCAAAATTTTAGAGAAGATGAAATACATTTTGAACTTATCTTGAAGTAGTGTGGCTCAGTGGAAAGAGCCTGGGCTTGGGAGTTGAAGGTCATGGGTTCTAATTCCGGCTCCGCCACATGTCTGCTGTGTGACCTTGGGCAAGTCACTTAACTTCTCTGAGCCTCAGTTACCTCATCTGTAAAATGGGGATTAAGACTGTGAGCCTCACGTGAGACAACCTGATCACCTTGCATCCCACCAGCACTTAGAACAGTGCTTGGCACATAGTAAGTGCTTAACAAATGCCATCATTATTATTATTATTATTCCAATTTGTTATGCTCGAAGCACAAAAAGTTCATAAAACTGGTTTTCTTTCCTCAGGATTATACATAGTTGGTTGATCTTATTCTTCCTTCCCTTTTCTTCCCCTTTCAAATTTATTTTTAATTTTCATTTCCACTTATTTCTTTCTATCTTTCTTCACTGTGCCTGAATCTTGTATGGACATGGTAAAGTAGTAGACACTTGTTACAGAAAAGACTTTTTGCCAGGGAAACCTCAGAAGCCTAACCTGGAGTCAAAATCTTTTTTTCTGGAAAAGCCAGGCTCATATCAGAAACAATCGCAGCCAAGATACTAGGAAACTAAAAGTTTCTATGTGAATTAAAAGTTCACTGGAATCTTCTAGGGTGAAGTTTTTCTTTCATTTCTTAAAAGATATAAAATTTACTCTCATTCTAAAAAAAATTAACATTTCTCCTTTTCCTCACCTCATCCTTACCTTCATTTTTATTCCCAGCATCCTTCCTTCGTAACCCCCACTTCTGGCCTTTTGTTAATACGTTACTTCTTTTGTAGGTTCATTTATTCATTCAATCATATTTATTGAGCACTTACTGTGTGCAGAGCACTGTACTAAGCACTTGGGAAGTACAAGTTGGCAACATAGAGAGAAGGTCCCTACCCAACAGCGGGCTCACAGTCTAGAAGCGGGAGACAGGCAACAAAACAAAACATGTGGACAGGTGTCAAGTCATCAGAACAAATAGAATTAAAGCTAAATGCACATCATTAACAAAATATATAGAATAGTAAATATGTACAAGTAAAATAGAGTAATAAATCTGTACAAACATATATATAGGTGATATGGGAAGGGGAAGGAGGTAGGAAATAGGGGGCTCAGTCTGGGAAGGCCTCTTGGAGAAGGTGAGCTCTCAGTATGTGCATGTTTGTGGTCATGCCTTGCCCCTTTACATGTTTTTGTTACACTGGTTGATGGCTCTCACCAAGTGCAGTAAGTTTTGGTGTGAAGTACAAAGCAGAAGTGGCACATTCCTGCCCACAAGAAGTTTACACTTTAAAAGGAGCTGCAAATATGAAAACATTTACAAATGGAGTAATCATCGTAATTGTACAATTGAATAGCAAACACAATAATAACAAATGCAATTGAATAACAAATAGCAAGTGTTCAGAATAAGTGCCGGAAGTTGCTGATGGAGAGCTGGGAACTAATCAGGTAAAGGTTGGAGGAGGGGAAATTGAATTATCTTTGAAGGTTGGAAGGGTTGCAGGCTTTTGGCCTTGGGATTGAGGGGGTACCAGGCTACAGGGAAAGCATGGGTGAAGGGATGAAGGTGGGAGAGGCAAAAATGAGGTGCAGGTAATAGATGAACTTGGGAGGGATGAAAGGACGGGTTGTGTAATCAATTAGTGGAATTTGTTGAGCACTTACTGGAAGAACATGTGTGGTGGTAGAGAGCCTTGAACCTCAGTGTGAGGAATTTTTGCTTGATGCAGAGGGACACAGAAAACCAGTGGAAGATTTTGAATAATGGAAAGATGTGTGCCAAATGACACCTCAAGAAAATGATCCATGTGACAGCTGCAGTATAGATCTAAGAGGAGAGAAACTGGAGGCAGTGAGACCAGTGGGAAAGCTGATGTAATAGTATATGCACAATACAACTAAAGCTGAGGGAGTTTGAGTGGAGGGGAAGTGGCAGATCTGGGATATATGTAGGAAAAACAGAGTGTTTCTCCTGTTCTGAATAGTCCCAGGTTAAGGTCTCTCTTGTTTATAACTGTATAAGCATATTTATGCCTGTCAATCAATTAGATCATATGTATTGAACAATTACTCTGTGCAGACCACTATACTAAGAGTTGGTAGACAAGCTAAGAATTGGTAGACAATAGCACAATAGTATGTATTGAGCACTTACTCTGTGCAGAGAACAACCTAAGAGTTGGTAGACAAGCTTGTAGTTTAGGAATGAGCTTACAGTCTAACATGTTTCTATGTGTGTATAAATCTGTAAGTAATATATATGTGATAAGTATGTGCAGGGAGGGATGGATGTTCAAGTGTTACACAAAATCAAGGTTCTAGCTATGACCAAGTGTTTAATGTCATCATTAAATTCAGGTACCTATGCAGCACATTGTCCTGTAAAAATAGGTAGCAACAAATCAAAGTTGTCAATATTCCTTCAGGACATTCACTAAGAGTGGGGCTTCAGGTCAAACTTTTGATCAGCCCTGAAGCCAGGACTTCTAGCCAGGACTTCTCGTGACAGTACAACTGAATTTTAAAGCAATTCCATCATCGATATCTATGGCCATACTTAACATCAGATGACAAGACATCTTGTATCTCTCCCAGCGCTTAGAACGATGCTTTGCACATAGTAAGTGCTTAACAAATGCCATCGTTACTATTATTAAGACAGAGGAGATTTTAATGCAGCTAGTTTACCACCATCTAAGAAAGTTTAGTCAAACCAGACTCAATCACATTTATTGAGTGCTTACTGTTTACAGAGCATTGTACTAAGTGCTTGTGAGAGTACAATACAACAGTAAACAGGCACATTCCCTACCCACAACGAGCTTACAGTCTAGACAGGAAGACAGACATTAATATAAAAAAGTAAATTACAGATATGTACATAAATTCTGTGGGGCTGGGAGGGTGGTTGAATAAAGGGACCAAGTCAGGTTGACACACAAGGGAGTGGGAGAAGAGGTAAGGAGGCTTAGTCAGGGAAGGCCTCTTAAAGATGTGCCTTTTAGGCTTTGAATGGAGGAAAGAGTAATTGTCAGTCACAGTGGCAGTTATTGAGCATCTATTGTATACAGAGCACTGTATACACTATATGTTGCCAATTTGTACTTCCCAAGCGCTCAGTACAGTGCAGAGCTTAGTACAGTGCTCTGCACACAGTAAGCACTCAATAAATACGATTGATGATGATGTACTCTCACTTAGAAAAATACAGTACAAATTAGTAGATGTGATCCCTACCCTCAAGGATTTTGAAATCTAATAGTATAGAGCATTACATATTGGAATACATAATCAATCAATCAATGATATTTATTGATGATGTATTGTGGGCAGAGCACTGTACTAACTGCTGGGGAGAATACAATACAATCCATCAATTGTTTTGAGCGCTTACTGTGTGCACAATACTGTACTAAGTACTTGAAAGAATACAATATAAGCACAATTAAGCTTGGAGAAGCAGCGTGGCTCAGCGGAAAAGAACCCGGGCTTTGGAGTCAGTGGTCATGGGTTCAAATCCCAGCTCTGCCAACTGTCAGCTGTGTGACTTTGGGCAAGTCACTTAACTTCTCTGTGCCTCAGTTCCCTCATCTGTAAAATGGGGATTGACTGTGAGTCCCCTGTGGGACAACCTGATCACCTTGTATCCCCCCAGCGCTTAGAACAGTGCTTTGCACATAGTAGGCGCTTAATAAATGCCATAATTATTATTATTGAATATGGCTGATTAAGCATAAGTTGTATGTAGAGTACTGTACTATGCACTTGAGAGTTATATCCCCCAACTGCCATTTCAACACTTCCATGCCACGTAACCACTTAGGAACTCACAATTTCCTGTAGCACTTGTACATGTCTGTCTAGCACAAGTCTCCCTAAAAGACCTCTGCACTTTTTTTATGATAGTGAGTCCCACTGGGGACAGGGATCACGCTTAATTGTGCTTATACTGTATTCTCCCAAGCACTTAGTACAGTGTTGTGCACACAGTAAGCACTCAATAAATACCATTGATTGTATTGTACTCTCCAAAGTACTTAGTACAGTGCTGTGCCCACAGTAATTCCTCTGGGTCCCCCAGGCTAGTGCTCTTTTTATGAGGCCACTCTGATTAAAACTACTGGGTGTTACTGTTTTTTCTAAATGAGTGAACCGATAGCTCCTCAGAGTGCTGCCTTTTAGGCTAGTCTTAGGTTTTGGGTGCCAAGGAACACTGAAATGATATTACCATTCAGCTGAGAGTTGCAACAGCAGCCTAAAGGATACAAGTAATTCTAGAGAGTGGGATGTTTTCATCCCTTCCATAACAACTCATACGTATTAAAATGATTTAGCCAGTTTAGTTGTAGAATACCAAGGTTTAGCTGTTGAATACCAAGGTATAAACAAACCAAATGAGGAAATCTCACATGTAAATATTTATAGAAGTGAAGGCCCCATTGGCACATCTTTTAATAATAATAATAATAATAATAATAATAATAATAATAATAATAAAATGTATAATATTAAGTGCCTAACAAATACCATTATAATTATTATTATTACATACCCCAGCACTTAGAAGAGTCCTTGACACATAGTAAGTTCTTAAAAAATACTATTATTATTATTATTATTAAGATGTGTGCCAATGGGACTTTCATTGTTATAAATAGTTACATGTAAGATTTCCTCATTTGGTTTGTTCATATCTTGGCATCTGACAGTTACACCGGTTAAACCACTGCAATGCATATGAGTTGTTATGGAAGAGACACCCCATTTCAAGAATTATTTCTATCCTTTAGGCTGCTGCAACTCTCAGCTGAATGGTAATGTCCTTTCAATGTTCCCTAGTGCCCAAAAAAGCTGACTAGCCAAAAAAAGGCAGCATCCTGAAGAGTTATCTGTTCCCTCACTTTCAAAATCAATAACACCCATTAGTTTCAATCAGAGTGGCCTCATGGAAAGAGCACTATATAAAGAGAAATATAACATTTTAAAGGTTATATTTACAAAAATCTCTATTGAAATAAGTTGACTTGATACTTAAAATTCTCACAACCTCAAGAGTAAAGTGGATTAAACATACAAATCCCCTGTTTTTACTTCATTTCAGATTTGACAGTAACACCTAGACCCTCTCTCATTCAAGGAGAGCCCAGAACTGGGAGTCAGAAGGACCTGGGTTCTAATCTCGGCTCCACCACTTGTCTGATTGGTGACTTTGGGCAAGTCACTTAACTTCTCTGCGCCTCAGGTACCTCATCTGTAAAATGGGGACCGAGACTATGAGCAGCCCCACATGGGATAAAGAATGTGTCCAACCCGATTTGCTTGTATCCATTCCAGCACGTGAAGTACTCTTGGGTAATTAAGTGAATTATTCCAAAGCAAGGTTTGCATCAGCATTTTTTCATAAACTTTAATGATGCATAAACATTAAGGAGCTTAATTCTCCCAGTGCCCAACTATAGCATCAAATAAGGTAATATTTTCTAAGGTATTAGTGGCAATAGTATATAATCAACGGAGAAATTCAATATTATGGAATTTTCATGTTAGTTCATTTTGGACCTGGGGTTCCCCTTAATGGGTTTTCTTTTGAGTCGATATTGCATTAGAATACTCTGTGGAGGAGATGATGGAAGACAATTACTGTATATTTGCATGAGGTAAACCTAAAGACAGGTTGAACACGTGAAGGAATCAACATGTGCTTTATAGCTCCAAAAACATCTTTGATATTAGCCAGGAATCTGATACTACTTATCTCTCAGCAACAGATGACTCCTCAGTGGTAGGTTGCTGGGAGACGGATTCATTCATGCTCTGAGAGCACATTCAATTGCTTACTTCTAGGGGGCTGAAAGCCTTCTTTTGTGGCAACTGTTGCCCAGGATTGCTGTTTGCAGCCACTCTCAATTTTGCCTTAGGGCTGATTTCCAGAATCAAAGCACACTAGAGTCTTCTAGGAGAGGTAATAGGACTGAAGGTTTGAAAGACAAAAAACTAAAAGATTGAAGTAAAGGTAAATGAGGTGAGATTATAGTCATAAATCTTCCCTTTTCTTCTTGTCAGTGGCTCAGATGAATGCAGTGTGATTTTTGAAATGTACAAGAACTAGGAAAAAATGTTCCTAGCATTCTTTCCCAACTCAGTGAAAACCTGCCTCAGTTTTTTTTTAGGTGGGGAAGCAGGGGAGCATGGAAAGTTTGTAGGGAGATATTTGGGAGTAGATCTGTCCTTAAATGTTTAATCTGCCCCACAAACTCAGGAAATGACAGAAATACTACTACTACTAATAATAATGTTTCTGATAGTAACACTGGATTTCTCATTAGATCTTAAAAGCCCTGTCTTAGAATTGTATACTTTTCACATTAAGGGGGGATGGGTGAGTCACATTGTCAGATAGGTTTTTTTTGAAAAAAAACTAAAAACCTATTAATAATACAAAATAACTATACATATTTGCCTGTTGCCATTTTCCTATGAATTATGACTATCATAACAAAATGAACAATCTGGTAATACTACTGGGCAGTCTTATAGACCCTCACTAAGCTAAACTTAATTTCTCAGTGTTCAGTCATGCCTAGGTGCAAAATTGTTTTTTTACTACAGCATCACACTGAATTATGACAGATGTGTACTGTCAGAAAAACATGCCCTAATTCTACCATCGTGGCCTATCCAAAATACTTAATGAAAACACACATTCTGACATAACTTAGTATGTTCTTTTATGACTAGATCAGTGCAGAAATGACTTTGCCTCAGGTCACATTTGTAAGAGAGAATTCTTTTTATTTTATAAATTATGATTGATGAAAGAAAAGGTGACTGGAATAAAAATCTCACTGAAGAAAAAAGTGATAGAGAAACATGTGTTGTGATGGAATGATTACCTATTCTACAACATCACCAGTTCCTTTCCTGAAAGGCAAGGGAGTTGCTGGGTTGAGTAAGTTTCAAGGTGTGGCCATAATGTAAATAAGCATGTTCTCATTATTGTACAGTTTAAAATGTTGCAATGAAATACCTATTTGCCATCTCTCTTAATTGAAATTGAAATCATTATGCTTTGTAGTAAATATTAGTTTTAACCTCTTAACTTTCTTTTGAACCCACTATACTTGATAGTTTTCTTTTCAAGAAATGTTAAACAATTGTATCTTTTTCAGTGAAGCAAAATCCTTTCCAGTGGTTCCTTTCCCTCTCATTTAACTCTAACTACGTATAAATTTTTCAAATACAATTCTGTTTTAAATTTTCACTGGAATAGAACTGAGTGGACTCTAAAGTTAAAATGAGGGGAAAATTACTTTTCCTAATTAAAGTTTTCTGGGTGACAATTTTATATGTTGGAGTTACTGTTGTGCAAATCTGAAGTCTGATATGTGCTGCTTTGACTATATATAAAAATTACATTAACTGACCCCTTTTCCCCACCCCCGCACAACACCTACCAGGCAAACATTTTTATGTGTAAAGAAACATCTATACATAAGGTCCTTGTGGGCAGGAATCATGTCTACCAAGCCTATTGTATTATACTTTCCCAAACATTTAGTGCAGTGGTCTGCACACAGTAGGTACTGAATAAATACCATGATGGATTGATCTAGAGTGTTCTGCAAGGTGGAAAGGGACAGCCTTTTAGACTGTGAGCCCACTGTTGGGTAGGGACTGTCTCTATATGTTGCCAATTTGTACTTCCCAAGTGCTTAGTACAGTGCTCTGCACATAGTAAGCGCTCAATAAATACGATTGATGATGATGAGTCTTGAAAAATAAAGGGCCAGTTTCTGCTGCAAGGATGTCAGTGACTACCAAGGCAATAGCCACCTGGTTCATGGTGGTACCGCACAGCACAGTGACACTGTGCTGCAGCCCTTTGGACATAAATACTGTCTGCACATAAAACTCCACAGAGTATGTCAGACTATATTGCACTCTGCCTGCCTATTTGCTGTTAAACTCCCTGCCCAACTGGGAACACAACTGGCAGAGATGAGAGACTGTGAGTGGCACTGCGTAAATCACTATATTGTGGCTATAATCCACTTTGTCATTCAGGTTCTCAGTTCTGGAGGCCAAAGCTCATATGTTATTTTTAAGAGGAGACTTCATCATCGTCAAGATCATATATTGTTATTAAGACATTATATATCTTTCTATATGTGTGCATGTGTGTAATATAGAGAGAGAGAGAGACATCAATATAGAATTTAGAACTTTTCAACTTGAAGATGCTTCACATATACTATAATAACCTTTACAGTGTTCCCAGGTACATCTATACCAGGTGATACATTGATGATTCCTTGTAGTTCTTGGCTGTTAGTTTAAGAAGGTTTCCCAGTAATGGTGATTTTAGTGGGTGATTGCCTGATTGACTAGTCATTGACAAAGACAGCCTGACGATCTGGTGTGCTACTGTAGAAGGCCTGAAACCATTTAGGAAAGAAGCACAGTGAAAGGAAAACAACTCCTCTCTATGTTCTTGGGACCTGCTAACAAATCTATCCTGTGAAATCTGGGCAGAGAATCTCTAGGCACTAAGATGCAGCTGATAGATGGAACTGAACCTGGGATAACATTGACAGGAATTGGCTTTCCAGGAATCTTAGGACTTGCTTAAAGTAAACTTGAACTTCTGATGTGGGCCCATATCATTACCAGAGTAAAACTCTACTAAGATCTCAATTTGTGCATGTGCGTGTGTATGTATGTATGTGTATGGCTGGACTGGTTGTTGTGTGATTGACAATTCCTTCTACAGTGTGTGTGCTTGAGAAAATTGGTTACTCCCTTGCTTCACTTCATTTTTTTACCCAAAGTACAAGGTACTTGTCAGTGGGTTTTTTCTGCTCCCTCTTAGAGCAGGGGCTTGGGAAAGATTCATTATTTCATTCATTCAATCGTATTCATTGAGCACTTACTGTTTGCAGAGCACTGTACTAAGCGCTTGGGAAGTACAAGTTGGCAACACATAGAGACGGTCCCCACCCAACAGCGGGCTCACAGAATGAACTGAACTATGATTAGTCGTTTTTCTCAAGATCTCATTCCTTGTGGACCAGGAATGTGTCCACTAACTCTATTGTACTCTCCCAAGTGCTTAGTACAGTGCTCTGCTCACAGTGAGTGCTCAATAAATACTGTTGATTAACTTGTTTTAAAATGGTATTTGTTAAGCCCTTACTATGTGCCCAACACTGTACTAAGCACTGGGTAGATACAATGGTTGGACACAGTCTATGTCCCACATAGGCCTCACAGTCTTAATCTCCATTTTACATATGAGGTAACTGAGGCACAGAGAATTTAAGTGAGCTGCCCAAGGTCACGCAGCAGACAAATCATGGAGCTGGGATTGTAACCAAGGTCCTCTGACTCCCAAGCCCATACTCTTTCTTCTAGACCATTCTGCTTCTCTGTTTTTCCTTTAATTATTATTATTAATAATAATAATATTAATGGTATGTATTAATAATAATGGTATTTAAGTTCTTAATATGTGCCAGGCACTGTACTGTACTAAGCACTGGGGTGGATACAAGCAAATGTTACTCCCCTCCTCAAAAATCTCCAGTGGCTACCAATCAATCTGCTCATCAGGCAGAAAGTCCTCACCCTGGGCTTCAAGGCTGTCCATCACCTCCCCCCTCCTACCTCACCTCCCTTCTCTCCTTCTACTGCCCAGCCCGCACCCTCTGCTCCTCCACCACTAATCTCCTCACCGTACCTCGCTCTCGCCTGTCCCGCCATCGACCCCCGGCCCACATCATCCCCCGGGCCTGGAATGCCCTCCCTCTGCCCATCCGCCAAGCTAGCTCTCTTCCTCCCTTCAAGGCCCTACTGAGAGCTCACCTCCTCCAGAAGGCCTTCCCAGACTGAGCCCCCTCCTTCCTCTCCCCCTCCTCCCCCGTCCATCGTCCCCGTCTTACCTCCTTCCCCTCCCCACAGCACCTGTATATGTGTATATATGTTTGTATGTATTTATTACTCTATTTTATTTGTACATATTTATTCTATTTATTTTATTTTGATAATATGTTTTGCTTTGTTCTTTGTCTCCCCCTTCTAGACTGTGAGCCAACTGTTGGGTACGGACCATCTCTATATGTTGCCAACTTGTACTTCCCAAGCGCTTAGTACAGGGCTCTGCACACAGTAAGCGCTCAATAAATATGATTGAATGAATGAATAGTTGGATACAGTCCCTGCCCCATGTGGGACTCAGTCTCAATCCCCATTTTACAGATGAGGTAACTGAGGCACAGAGAAGTAAAGTGACTTGCCCAAGGTCACACAACAGACAAGTGGAGGAGCTGGGATTAGAACCCATGACCTTCTTACTCCCAGGCCTGTGCCTTATTCACTATGCCATGCTGCTTCTCTTAATGTAATCCTATTCTCACTTCCAGTAACTCATTTTTCCAATTAAAAGAGAAACTGAAAGAAACATCCTCTCAAGTCTACCAGTTTGCCATTTGTGTAAATTAAATGATTCTATCCACAATAATATAAATCAGTTGTGTTTGAGGGCAAAAAGTTTCTTTCAAAATGCTAAAATGCTTTGGGAAACAAAGGACAATTCCTGGCCTTGAGCCCTTTTATAATTTTCTAAAAATATTTTTTTTTGCTTTGTTTTTCAACAAACTACCTAGGAAGTAATTATGCAAATACTGACTTTTTGGCATTGGACTTTTAAAGCGGCACAAGGGAATGCGGCTGGTGAGAAATCCATAGCACAACACTGAGCTAGCTTTTCAATATGTGCTTATTGGCATGCAAAAAAGTTCACATTTAGATTTCAATTGCTCTTTGAAGCTATGGTTGATGGTTAACCTTTAGCCTTCAGCTGCGCTTGATCACCTTTATTAACAGCAAATATCGTGCACAGAACTTTGCCTAAAACAGGAATCTTTGTTTAAGGACTGTGGAGGTTCACAAAACTAGCCTGGAGCTGTGGGTACTGAGGAAGAAACAACAAATACTGAGTCAAAAATGCCTGTCTACAGCTTCAAAACCAGCTTTTTATCGGGGTGTGTGTGTGTGTGTGTGTATATGTATGTATGTGTATGGCTGGACTGGTTGTTTTGTGATTGACAATTCCCTATACAGTGTGTGTGCTTGAGAAAATTGGTTACTCCCTTGCTTCACTTCATATTTTTTTTACCCAAAGAACAAGGTACTTGGTAGTGAGGTTTTTTTGCCCCCTCTTAGAGCAGGGGCTTGGGAAATATTCATTATTTCATTCATTCATTCAATCGTATTCATTGAGTGCTTACTGTGTGCAGAACACTGTACTAAGCGCTTGCGAAGTACAAGTTGGCAACACATAGAGACGGTCCCCACCCAACAGCAGGCTCACAGTCTAGAATGAACTGGACTATGATTAGTTGTTTTTCTCAAACTATCTTTCTGCCTAGAAGATATTGAGTGCTTACTGTATGCAAAGCACTGTACTTAGTGTTTGGGAGAATATAATACAACAACAAACAGACACAGTCTCTGCCCATATGACCTCACAGTCTAGAGGGGGAGGCAGACATAATACACATAAATAAACTACAGATATACATATGCGCTAAGGGGATGGAAGGAAAAATGAATGAAAGGAGCAAGTTAGGGTGATGCAGAAGGGAGTGGAAGAGGAGAGGAAGGCTTAGAGATTGCAACACCAGGACAACACACACGAGTTCAAAAAATTCAATCAGTGGTATTTAATGAGCTCTTACTATGTACTGAGCACTTGGGAGAGTACAATACAACAGAGTTGCTAGACATGTTCCCTGCCCACAAGGAACTGGGTTTTAAACGTGGCTCTGCCATATATCTGCTGACTGACCTTGGACAAGTGTCCCAAGGTGACCCTTGGGTACCGGCCATCTCAAGGTCAAAAGCTATCTCATGACCACCTGAGCCAGCAGGCGGAACTAGGAAGTGAGGGTGGGATGCCACCCCCACGACCAAATCTGCTAGATTGACAGCCCAAGCTGGGAATACAGATGGTGTCCCTCGCCCCTGTGCCAATAAATTAGGTATGGAGGAGGGGGGAGGGCAAAGATTGGATAGACTGAGGCCGGAAGCTGGAATGGCCTAGGGGCACAGGCAATAAATACCTGTCGCCTCTGACCTTCCGGGTCAGAACACCAGGACACTCAGCAGCAGGAGCAGCCGCTGCAGCAGCAGCAGCAGCAGCCCACGTATCTCTCCCTGCCCAGAAGGCCACATGCCCGCTCTACAACCAGAACCAACACACTGAGGCAAGGGCCGCGGGACGGGTGAGTGTCTCGTATGTGGGACCCAGGTACCCCGCTGCTGATGGGAATTATGAGTGGATTCCTCCCATGTAGGCAGAGCACATTGTGAGAGCTAGCCGCCCACCACATGCGCGGGTAATGTAATGAATTCTTCCCATGTGGATTCTTCCCGAGTGGGAAGTGCACATGGGTGAGAGTTAGCCAACTCACCCACGCGCGATTAACGGATGATTGTGTTCCTCTCGTGTAGGGAAGCTCTAATATTGCTAATTGATTATATTCCTCCCGAAAGGGAAGCTCAACCCATTGCGCCTAAACAATTACATAAATTCAATTCACCTCGCGGAATAAATTTTCTATAAAACTTAGGCTTTCCGTCCCCGGCCTCTCTCTCTCTCTCTCGCCTCGCCGATCACTGAGCGGACCCGTTCCCGGACGACGGGTGACAACAAGTTACTCAACTTCTCTGTGCCTGTTCACTCATCTGTAAAATGGGAATTAATGCTATGAGCCTTATGTGGCACAGGGACTGTGTGCAATGCCATTATCTTGTATCTACCCTAGACAGCATTTTTTTTAAAAAAAGCTTGCAGCCAGTGAGAGCGGAAAGACAATACAATACATTACTGATATATACACAGGTGTGGGACTGAGAGTGGGGTGAATATCAAATGCCATTGATCTTGGCTTTCTTGCCTACTAAACTGCTGTCTGCTCTATGGTGTCTGTAAGCTCCTTTTGGGCAGGGATCATGTCCATCAGCTAATATTTGTTAGGTGCTTACTCTGTGTCAAGCACTGGTCTAAGCCAGTTCTATTGTATTTTCCAAGCATTTAGTGCAGTATACATTTAATGAGTGATTACTGTACACTGTTAGTGTACACAGTACTAACAGTGTGCAGTAATCACTCGTTAATGCCACTGGTTAATTGATTTCTCCTCTAGGCTGCTGCTGCCAGCCCAGACTCAGTCTTGAGTCCTACAGGAGTGAAACAGGGATGGAGGACAAGGCCCAAATTTCTGGCTTTCAGCCATGGAAGCAATGGTGGAGAATAATAGAGCATCAGTGAGTCAAACACTTACTGAGTGCTTACTGTATGCAGCGCTGTATTAAGTGCTTGGAAGAGTACCATATAACAATAGAAGTAAATGTTCCTGTCTCTGGGTCGCTTGTCCTCTCCTCCATATCTGATTTGGTATACCTGGCTTTATCTACCCTCTGATTGTCTTGGTCTGTGTCTTGATGTCTCTCAAATTTACACCATGCTGTGAGGACTAACTGAAATCCATGTAGTCCTATGGGATTTTGGAGTTTTACCTCTAAAATTAAATGTTTGCTCTTCCTTCCTATTCTCATTTGCTCTTTAGTTCTCCCCCCTTCCATTCATTCCTCTCGCTTTCCTCTCACCCACAATTTCCTTTGTATTCATATCTTTACATTTTAGTGTTTGTATAATAGGATGTCCCATGATTTGCTTCCCCATTTTTTTTTTGAGGGGGTGGATAAGCTCATATAACCACAATAATTTTCCGGGGGTGGGGTGGGGGGGTGCAGAGTGAATGTCTATTTTTACTTTTCAATTTTCTACCCATGTTTGTTTCCCTGTTTGCCTCTTAATTCCACGTGTATAAATATGCAACTGTGTCAAGGAGATTGTATGTTTGTGTAGTGCTCCTATTGCGGTTCTGTGTATGTGCTTGTCCATACTCTGTGTGTATCTTTACATGTGAGTGTTGTTTGTAGCCAGTATCCAATCTCTGTATGTTTGTAGCTAGTACCCAATCAGACCCATCCCTGTCTTCGTCACATATTTTTTTAAGAATTCGTGTGTTCATGCAAGCAAACACAAGTCTTCAACTTCTAGGATTCAGTGTCTCCCCAGTGCCTTTTGCTTACCTTCCTGACTCCAACCCATCTTCCGTCATTACAGCCGTCCAGTCTCTATTGCTATCAGGCATCTCTGAGCTATACTGGCCACTATGCGCAGCTGCCCTTGCTACCCGACTACACGCCATTACTCTGAATAAATAATAATAATGATGACATGTATTAAGCGCTTAATATGTGCAAAGCACTGTTCTAAGCTCTGGGGAGGTCACAAAGTGATCAGGTTGTCCCATGTGGGGCTCACAGTCTTAATCCCATTTTACAGATGAGGGAACTGAGGCCCAGAAGTTAACTGACTTACCCGAAGTCACAGAGCTTTGTGACAATTGGTGGAGCTGGGATTTGAACCTACTCTTCTTTCTAGTCTGGCTGTGGTGACAGCTAATAGAGTGTAAAGACAAAGATTCATTATAAATGTGTAAAATGTTCATTTTTTTCTAAATTACAGATTTCCCAAATAAATGGCTCATTAATAAAATTAACTACAAAATATCATCATTTTTGAGTTTTTAATTTGTGGAAAACTTAAACTTGGATCCATAGAAGGTTTCTCTCTGTTGACATTACTTGCAGGATATTCTGTCATTGTGGTGAAAACATTGGTTACTTTAAAGGTTCACAACCATTACTTTATTCTAGCTTCCATTTACCTCCCCAGCAATGAATTCCACTCTCCAACCACAACCTCTTCGTCTGCCTTTTCTCCCACACACTTCCTCCCCACAAAACTGTACTGTTCCTCCACAAAGAACTCCAATCTCTCAACCCTCTCCAGTTTTCCAAAGTCATCCATCATGCTCCTTTTGGTCTCTATACCCAAACTACCTTCTCAAGAGGTTTTCCCTTACTAGGCCTTCATTTCCCCTAGTCGTCTCCCTGTCTGAATCGACTATGCACTTGTTTCGGTACCCCTTAAGCACTTAATAATAACAACAATGACAATAATAATTTTGCTATTTGTTAAACACCTCCCATGTGCCGTACTGTACTAAATGCTGGGGTAGATACAAGTAAATTGGGTTGGACACAGTCCCTGTCCCATGTGGGCCTCAAAATCTCAATCCCTATTGAGGTGACTGAGGCAGACAAAGTCAATTCACCTGTGCTGGGCAGCAGTGGCTTGGGAAAGAGTCACAGGTGATCAAGTGATCAATCAATCAATCAATCAATCAATCAATCGTATTTATTGAGCGCTTACTATGTGCAGAGCACTGTACTAAGCTCTTGGGAAGTACAAATTGGCAACACATAGAGACAGTCCCTACCCAACAGTGGGCTCACAGTCTAAAAGGGGGAGACAGAGAACAGAACCAAACATACCAACAAAATAAAATAAATAGGGTAGAAATGTACAAGTAAGATAAATAAATAAATAAATAAATAGAGTAATAAATATGTACAACCATATATACATATATACAGGTGCTGTGGGGAAGGGAAGGAGGTAAGATGGGGGGATGGAGAGGGGGACGAGGGGGAGAGGAAGGAAGGGGCTCAGTCTGGGAAGGCCTCCTGGAGGAGCTGAGCTCTCAGCAGGGCCTTGAAGGGAGGAAGAGAGCTAGCTTGGCAGAGGGGCAGAGGGAGGGCATTCCAACTCCTTATCTTTCCACCCAAATTCTATTCTACCCGTGACTTTCCCATCATTGCAGACAGCACCACCATTCTCCCTGTCTCACAAGTCCATAACCTTGGAATTAACCTTAATTTATCTCTTGCATTCAAACCATATATTCAATCTGCCAACGAATCCTGTCAATTCTATCAATCAATGGTATTTACTGAGCACTTACCAAGCAACAGAGAGTACAAAGCAACAGAGTTGGTAGACATGTTCCTTGCCCACAATAGGAAACAGTATGGTCTGGTGGATAAAGCATGGGCCTGGGAATCAAAAGGGTCTGGTTCCAGTACCAGCTTTGCCAATTTTACGCTGTTTGGCCATGGGCAAGTTGCTTAACTTCTCTGGCCCTAGATACCTCATCTGTAAAATGGGAATTAAGACTGAGAGCACCAGTATGGAACAGGAGCTGTGTCCAACCTGATCTTATATCTACCCCAACACTTAGTACAGTGCTTGACACATAGTAAGTACTTAATAAATGCCACTTTAAAAAAAGAGTTTATCATCTAGAAAGGGAGACAGACAATATAAATAATTTACAGATATACAAATAGTTTATAAACATTTTACCCTATAGACAGCAAGCTAGGCCATGAGGTTTCTCTTAATATCCGACAGACCACCTCTCTCCTTATCCTCAAAGCCTTACCAAAGTCATCTCTCATCATAGAAGCTTTCCCTTATTAAAAACCCCATTTTCCACCATATTCTTCCCTCCCTTCTGTGTCGCCTGTGCACTTGGGTATTAATTATAATAATACTGGTACTTGTTAGGTACTTACTATGTGCTGAGCACTGTTCTAAGTCCTGGAGTAGATACAAGTTAATCATGTTGGACACAATCCCTGTACCACAAGGGACTTACAGTCTAAGTAGGAGGAGTAGAATTGAATCCCATTTTACAATTAGGTAACTAAGGCACGGAGAAGTTCAGTGACTTGCCCAAGGTCGCACAGCAGATATATGGCAGAGCCGGTATTAGAACTCAGGTCTTCTGACTCCTAGGCCTGTGCTCTTTCCACTAGTCCACACTTCCTCATGGCTTTAAACACTTGAATACTCACCCTAACACTTAGCCCTGATGTCCAGATCCTTATACTCTGTTCATTAATTCATTCAATTGTATTTATTGAGGTCTTACTGTGTGCAGAGCAATGTACTAAGCACTTGGGAAGTACATTTCAGCAACAGAGACAATCCCTGCCCACAACGGGCTCACAATCTAGAAGGGGGGAGATAATCAGGGAAATAGCATGGCCTAATGGATAAGGCATGGGTTTGGGAGTCGGAAGGACCTGGGTTCTAATCCTGGCTCTGCCGCTTGTCTGCTGTGTGGTGCTGGGCAAGTCACTTCACTTCTTAGGGCCTCAGTTCCCTCATCTGTAAAATGGAGATTAAGATGGTGAGACCTATGTGGAACGGGGACTGTATCCAATCCAATTACCTTGTGTCTACCCCAGTGCTTGGTACAGTTCCTGGCACGTAGTAAGTGCTTCGCAAATGCCAATATTATTATTATTATTATTATTATTAGGTTGGACTCGGTCCCTGTCCAAGTAGGAGGGAGAACAGGGATTGAATCTTCTCCTCGGTCTCTACTTAGCATGGGGTAGGGAAGGGAGACCTAGACCCTGCGGTTTGGCAGTACTGCAGGTGTGGCAAAGTGAGGACATTTGGAGAGCAGCTGGCACCACCCGGGCTTGCAGAGGAAAGGTCCTCGGGGGCTTTGCAGAGAGTCTGAGTGGGGGCTGTTAGACTCCCCGACTTCTTGCCTAGATGCTCAGCAGTGGTACGGTTCACTGTCCGATCTGCTCTTTCCAGCCTACCTGGGCAAAAATAATAATAAGAAGAAGAATTATGGTATTTAAGTGCTTAATATGTGCCAGGAACTGTACTGAGACTGGGGTGGGTACAAGCAATCTGGTTGGATACGGTCCCTGTCCCACGTGGGGCTCACAGTCTCAATCTCCATTTTGCAGATAAGGTCACTGAGGCCCAGAGAAGTGAAGTGACTTTCTCAAGGTCACACAGCAGACAAGTGGCGGAGCCGGGATTGGAACCCATGACCTTCTGACTCGCAGGCCTGTGATCTGTTCACTACACCATGTTGCTTCTCCCCACTGTTCCTCTGGAGGAGCCCCCTTGTGCAGCCACGCAGACCACGGCACTCGGATGCAGCCTGGGGGCGGGCATGAAAAGCACAGCACCGTAATCCTGGGGGGGGGCAGAGTGGGTGAGGGGGCATTATAACCCCACCCCCCTCTAGGCCTCCATCCCCCTCTCTGCCATCCAGGTCTGTCTAGAGAGTTGAGGGAGGGGGCAGGAACTGTGTCCTGTCCCCAAGGTCTACCTAGCCACATCCCTTTTCCTTTCAATAAGAATAAGAATAACTGGTATTTGTTCAGCGCTTAGTAGGAGAAGCAGGGTGGCGTAGCAGATCTAGCATGGGCTTGGGAGTCGGAAAGTCATAATAATAATAATAATAATAATAATGGCATTTGTTAGGTGCTTACTATGTGCAAAGCACTGTTCTTAGCGCTGGGGGGGATACAAGGTGATCAGGTTGTCCTACGTGGGGCTCACAGTCATAATCCCCATTTTACAGATGAGGTAACAGTCTTTTAGACTGTGAGCCCACTGTTGGCTAGGGACTGTCTCTATATGTTGCCACCTTCTAATAATAATAATAATGATGGTATTTGTTAAGCACTTACTATGTGCAAAGCACTGTTCTAAGTGCTGGGGAGGTTACAGGGTGATCAGTTTGTCTCATGTGGGGCTCACGGTCTTAATCCCCATTTTCCTGATGAGGTAACTGGGGCACAGAGAAGTTAAGTGACTTGCCCAAAGTCACACAGCTGACAACTGGCAGAGTCGGGATTTGAACCCATGACCTCTGACTCCAAAGCCCGGGCTCTTTCCACTGAGCCACGCTGCTTCTCAAGCACTTAATACAGTGCTCTGCACAGTCAGCGCTCAATAAATACGATTGATGATGATGATGATGAGGTAACTGAGGCTCAGAGAAGTTAAGTGACTTGCCCAAGGTCACACAGCAGACATGTGGCGGAGGCAGGATTTGAACCCATGACTTCTGACTCCAAAGCCCGTGCTCTTTCCACTGAGCCACGGGGTTCTAACCTTGGCTCTGCCAACTGTCTGCTGGGTGACCTTGGGTGAGTCACTTCACTTCTCTGGGCCTCAGGGACCTCATCTGGGAAGTAGGGATGGAGACTGTGAGCCCCACATGGATCAGGGACTATGTCCAATCTGATTATCTTGTGTCCACCCCAGCGCTTAGTACAGTGCCCAGCACACAGTAAGCGATTAACAAATACCATAATTATATATCAAGCACCGTTCCTAGCCCTGGACGAGATATAAGTTAATCCAATAGGACAGAGTTGAAGTGGAAGGGAGAAGAGGGATTGAATCTCCATTTTACAGATGAGGAAACTAAGCTCATTGCAGGCAAGGCATGTGTCTGTTCATTATTATAGTATACTCTCCAAAATGCTTAGTAAAGTGCTGTGCATACAGTAAGCGCTCAATAAATACGATTGAATGAATGAATGAATGAGGCACAGTAAAGTGACTTGCCCAGGATCAAGCAGCAGACAAGTGGCGAAGCCGGGTTTGGAACCCAGGGCTTCTGACTCCCAAGCCCCAGCCTCTTTCCCTTAGGCCACACTGCTCTTCCCTCAGCACGGTTGAGAGATCAGAAGTGGGATCTCTCAAATTCCTCAGTCTTCCCTTTTAGACTGTGAGCCCATTGTTGGGTAGGGACTGTATATGTTGCCAATTTGTACTTCCCAAGCGCTTAGTACAGTGCTCTGCACATAGTAAGCGCTCAATAAATACGATTGATGATGATGATGATGATGATGATGGTTCTGGCCTCACTGAACCATATGGCCCAGCACAACCGTGGCTGTGTCCAGACGAGCTGGGCCGGGGGGAGAGGTGGACATGGAGTCCCTTTGTCCCGGCCAGGCAGGGCCAATCCTTCGCAGCTGTGGGGTGGCAGTTCCTCTACCCAGCCGTGGACCGAGGGATTATTCTAGAACAGGAATGAATAGAGGATATGTCATTTTGTTAATATGTTTTGTTTTGTTGTCCGTCTCCCCCTTCTAGACTGTGAGCCCGCTGTTGAGTAGGGACCGTCTCTATATGTTGCCAACTTGTACTTCCCAAGCACTTAGTACAGTGCTCTGCACACAGTAAGCGCTCAATAAATACGATTGAATGAATGAATGAAAAGGTAAATGGGTATCAGTAGCACCATTGTAGATAAAAAGAATTATAGATATATACCCACTATTAATGAAAATAAATAGAATTATAAATATGTACATATAAGCAAGTGCTGTGGGGAGGGAAGGGGGTAATAATAATAATAATAGTAATAATAATAATGATGGTATTTGTTAAGCACTTACTATGTGCCAAGCACTGTTCTAGAGAAGAAGCGTGGCTCAGTGGAAAGAGCCCGGACTTTGGAATCAGAGGTAATGGGTTTAAATCCCGGCTCTGCCACTTGTCAGCTGTGAGACTTTGGGCAAGTCACTTCACTTCTCTGTGCCATAGTTCCATCATCTGTAAAATGGGGATGAAGACTGTGAGCCCACCGTGGGACAAACTGATCACCCTGTATCTCCCCCAGTGCTTAGAACAGTGCTTTGCACATAGTAAACGCTTAATAAATGCCGTTATTGTTATTAATATTAAGCACTGGGGTAGATACAAGGTAATCAGGTTGTCTCATGTGGGGCTCACAGTCTTAATCTCCATTTTACAGATGAGGTAACTGAGGCACAAAGAAGTTAAGTGACTTGCCCAAGGTCACACAGCAGACAAGTGGTGGAGTCGGGATTAGAACCCACGACTTCTGACTCCCAAGCCCGGGCTCTTTCCACTGAGTCATGCTGCAAAGAGAGCAAGGCGGGGTGATGGGAAGGGGAGGGAGACCAGAGGAAAAGAGGGGTTTAGTCTGGGAAGGTCTCCTGGAGGAGGTGAGCTTTCAGTAGGGTTTTGAAGGGGGGAAGTGTGCTAGTTTGGAAGATTTGAGGCGGGAGGGTATTCCAGGCAAAATGAAGGATGTGGGCGATTTTAATGTCTGTCTTCCTCTGTAGTCTGTAAACTCCTTGCAGGCAGGGATCGTGTCTTCCACGTCTTTTATATTGTACTTTCCCAAATTCTGCACAGAGTAAATACTAAATTAATGCCCTTAACTGATTTATTGTTTTTCTATTGGAATTTAGCTCTTGTTACCTATATTACAGGGGTTCTTGCCTTATCTCTAAATTCAATAATAAACATGGAATTTGTCAAACAACCCTATTAAATACTGATTAGATTTTTATAAGCCTTTAATGTAGCAAAGCAGTTTAAATCTCTCATTTCTTTCATATGCACTCTCCTTAGAGAATATTGACTAGCTTCTAATCAGAAGTGGGATCTCTCACGTTCCTTAAGCCTTTCTATTCCCTTCCAATCTCTTCCTGCTCTTCCCAGATTTCCACTCTTTCTTCTCTTCTTGTGTCCTTCATTTGCTTACTTTGTGTTCCCATCAGGTACACAAAGTTCTCCTGTAACTCTCTGTTCTCTATTAGGAAAATCTCTACACCCATATGCATGTAATGTGATGCACACACATGCAACACATGATCAGTCAATTAATTATACTTTTTTAGCTATTACTACATGAAGAGCATTGTACTGTTTGGGGTGAGCATGATACAACAGAGTTGGTAGATACGTTCCCTGCCCACAATGAACTTACATTTAGACACAGCAAGAGGAGCTGAAAGATAGACTAGTATGCGAACAGTAGACCCCACAAAATTCATAAGATTTCAGGGCAAAACACACACAAAAGAGGTAGCATATCCTTGAAGCCAAAACAAGGACTTAGAAATCAGGATTCCCGGATCCTAGTCCCAGTTGTACGCCGGTTAACAACTCTCTAGGCCTTCGTTTGTTCATTATAAAATGGAGGAGATAAGTTCCTTTTCCTATCTCAAAGGGCTATTGTGAGAATTAAATAATTGATTAAAAACTCTTTAAATACAAGTTATTCTATCTGTATGCCATTTTTACTTCATACCAAGTATCGTTTTCAAACATTTGACCCTTGGATCTGTACCTTTTGTGCATTTGCCATTCACACCACCCTCAGTCCCACAGCACTTATGTACCTATCTTTAAATTATTTATATTAATGTCTCACCCTCTAGACTGTAAGTTCATTGTGGGCAGGGAATGTGTGTAGCAACTCTTGTATTTTAGTCTTCCAAGTATTTAGTACAGTGCTCTGCCCTCAGTAAGCACTCAGTAAATACCATGCATTGATTTGAGGAAAAATTTTAATACTGTGAAAATTAAGACCATGAGAAGCTAATTCCCTAATTCTGTTCGATTCAATGACTTTCACTTGACATAATGCTGTTTTCTAAGGACACACTTACAGTGTTTACCAGATCCTACTGTATACAATCTCCCATACTAAGGTTTCTGAATTGTACACCAAACAAGCAGAAATTATACTGAGCAAAATGAGATTATGGTAAAGGAATATAAGGGAAAGAAAAAACAGGTAATGGAAGGTTGAAAGCTTTTATTTATTTGAAGTGGAGAAATAACCCTCCATGTCAATCTGCAAATAAATTCCTCTTTTTTCAATACAGAAGCAGGACTTTCGTCAGATGTGCTTGTGGTCTTTTAGGATTGGGGTTTATTTTTTGTTGGTCTTTTAGACTGTGAGCCCACTGTTGGGTAGGGACTGTCTCTATATGTTGCCAACTTGCACTTCCCAAGTGCTTAGCACAGTGCTCTGCACACAGTAAGTGCTCAATAAATACGATTAATTGATTTGGAACCAAAATTTCTGACATTCTGCATTTTCATCATTTTGTCACAGCAATTACACACTTATGTAGTGATATAATTTTCTGGGAGAGGCTGTAGCTCATTATAATGGTTCATGACCTGGCCTTGACGATCACAGTAATCTTGAATCACCATTATTTCATAGCCAATATTTCATGCCATTATATGAATAATCAAAAAATTGTTTTTGCCAAACTATTCTTGAGGAGTACTTAAAATAATCAGTTCATTTTAACTCTAAAGGGATATCGTGGCAGGGACAATCCAGCCTAAAGGGATGTGAAAAGTCATGCTTCAGAACCTGACAAATTCTTCAGCTTTGATTTATTGTCTATACTAGAAAACTGCTGTTTTTCTCTGACATGGAGACAGAGTTGAAAAATTTGCTTATAATTGTAGCAATATTGCAAGTTTGTGTATACATTAAGACGTGAGCCGAAGCTTTCTCTCTGACGCAGATGAATCACAGGGAATCAACACCTGCTGCCCCTCACACTGCTAATTAGTTTAAAGCCTTCAGCTGGCTCTTCCGGGAACTCTGAGATATCCGCGGGTCATATGCATCTCAAGACCCGAAGAAACTGAGGGGAAATTCTTGTTTCTGGTTAATGGAGCTAGCCAGTCAAAAGCTAGGTCATTACAGTAGTCTATGTCTCCTTTTTGCCCACCTTCAATTCAATCAGTCACCAAAGTGAATCTGGTGGTGACACTTCCTAAGAGTAATTTCAAAGAGAAAAAAGCATCATCGTGGAAATGTAACATTTTGGCCTCTCCACTAACTGCAAAATGATACTTTAAGATGCTGAAGTGCAAACCTCAAGAGAGTTCTTGGAACTCCTAAGACAAAAGTGGCAAGCATTTGATAAAAGAAACCCAGCTGGAGAGCAAGTGCATACATGAAGGTAAGGAACTTACTTGTAGTAAGTAAAATAGCTAAGATGCATGGAATATTTCTGATAATAGTGCAAATGAAAATTCAGTTGCCTCACTTTATACTCCATGGAATGTGTGTGAGTTCTACCAGGTTGATTGCTAGTAAAAATCAAAAATAAACAGAAAAGTCCAACACACCCTCTGGCTCTGCCTCAGTAATGAACAAGCTGTCTGCTGAACAGAGGTTTATTTTCCTTTGTATCCTCCAAACCCTGGTTATGTTTGTGTGTCTCTCTTCCTGGGTCCAGGAGACCGTGCATGCGTAGCTTGCACAAATTTCCCCCCCCAGACAAGAACGTGTGTACTTCTGTAGCCTCCCTCCCCAAGTATGTATATGTATACATATAAATAAGTGCTTAACAAATAATTTGTATATATTATTTGTTGAGTACTTACTATGTGCTAGTCATTGTACTAAGTGCTGGGGTGGATACAAGCACATCAGGTTGGACACAGCCCCTGTCCTACTGCATGGGGCTCACACTCTTAATCCCAAATTACAGATGAGGTAAGTGATGTGCAGAGAGTAAAGTGACTTGGCCAAGGTCACACAGCAGACAAGTGGCAGAGTCGGGATTAGAACCCAGGACCTTCTGACACCCAAGACTGTGATCAATCTACCAGCCACACATGCATGTAATAATAATAATTATGGTCTCAATCCCCATTTTACAGCATGTGTGTTTGCTTGGCCTGCTCTCTCAGATTCGTGCATACGAGTATGTTTGCACAGCTTCCCCTCCACAAGCCCATGTACTTGCATAGTCCCTTTTCATGTCTGCTCACATGCATGCTTGCATGGCACTCTTCCGACGTGTGCACAAGCGTGTGTGTGTATCCTTGTGCAGCCCTATTCCCAAATCTAACCTATTTGTGGTGTCATCAATCCCTTACTATTTTCGATCGATCAGGTCTACTGTCTCTAAATTCTACCAGCCCCTTGTCTCTACCCAAACAGGCAATATCCTTGTACAAATTCCTGTAATCCACCGATTTATCTGCCTTTTATACTAGGAGTAATTGTAGTGTATGTCAAATGCTGGGATAATCACAATATAATCAGATCAGGGACAGCACCTGTTTCATGTGGAGCTGATTTTCTAAGGGGGAGGAGAAATAAGATATTTAAACCCCATTTTTACAGATGAAGTACAAGAAACCCAGAGATATCTAGTAAATTGCCTAAGGTCATGCAACAGGCAAAAGTGGGATTAGAACCTGTGTCCCTTTGACTGAGTCCTGGGCCTTTTCCCAATAGACCACACTGCTGTATGCGATCACCCTTCTTAAATGTTGTTTGACATTCCTCTCATCATCATCAATCGTATTTATTGAGCGCTTACTCCTCAAAGCCATCCATGATAGTTTCTCTCTGCATTAAGCAGAAACCTCCAGACCATTAGTTTTAAGGCTCATTCCTTGTGGATAGAGGATTACACCCCAACTCACACCCTTTTTTTCCTCCCAAACTAACTTTCTTACAGATCTCACACAGTCTTCTCCTTTTCCCTTCAAATCAGACCATACCTTTCCTCATCTTCAAAACCCTTCTGTAAACTACAACTTCAGGAGTCTTCCCTGGGGGGAGGAAGTAGGATTAGTGGGGAAGGAAATTGGGGAAGGAGGAAGTGGGGGAAAGAAGGTAGGGGTAGCAGAGAAAGAAATGGGGGAAAGAGGAAATTGGGGGAAGGGACTAGGTGTAGCGGGGGAGGGGATCGGGGGGGAGAAGGAGGTGAGGGAAGGAGACAGGGATAGCAGGGGTGGAGAAGGTGGAGTTGGTTTGTTCATTCACTTGTTCATTCAATCAATCTGCTTACTGTGTGCAGAGCACTGTACTAAGTGCTTGGGAAGAATACAATATAACAATAAACAGACATATTCCCTGACCACAATGAGCTGACAATTTAGAGGGGGAGCCAGACATTAATAGATATAAAGAAGGAAGTGGGGGTAGGGGCTAGGGGTAGCAGGGTAGGGGTGGGAGATTGGGTGAGGAGGAGGTGGGAAGGAAAGGGCAAAGGGGTAGCAGGGGAAAAGATGGGGAAGGTGGAAGTGGGGGAAAACGGCAAGGGGCTTTCGGGGGGAGGAGACTAGGGAAGAAGGACAGGGAAGGAGGTAGGGGTAGCAGGGGTGGAGATGGGGGGAAGAAAGTAGTAGCCGAGTTCCGCCCTTCCCTCTCCATCCAAACTGCAACCACGTTATAGTACAGTCATTCATCGTATCCTGATTCGATAACTGCCTCGGCATCTTTGCTGATCTCCCAACCTTCCTGTCTCTCCCTGCTTCAGTCTATACTTCACTCTGATGCTCAGATTATCTTTCTACAGAAACGCCCTGGGCATGTCACCACCCACCCCCCTCCCCGCACCGTCAGAAATTTCCAGTGGTTTCCTAACAACCTTCGTATCAAGCAAAAACTCCTCACTATTGCCTTCAAAGCTTTCCATCCCCTTGCCCCCTTTTATTTCACCTCCCTTCTCTCCTTCTACATCCCAGCCTGCACACTCCACTCCTCTGCTGCCAACTGTGCCTCGCTCTCGCCTGTCCCACCGTCGAACCCTGGCTCACGTCCTATCTCTGTATTCTAGACTGTGAGCCCACTGTTGGGTAGGGACCGTCTCTATATGTTGACAACTTGTACTTCCCAAGCGCTTAGTACAGTGCTCTGCACACAGTAAGCACTCAGTAAATGCGACTGATTGATTGATTGATTAATGTCCACCTCCTTCTGTCAGGTCAACCCAATAGTCGCCTTAAGAGTTGCTAGCACTATGCAACACCTATAAAATTCAATAATACTTCATTTATTACAAAAATGTTCATATACATATATTTGAAACAATTTTTGTGATGAATATATAGGAATGAATATGACTGCAGGATTTTCTTCACAACCTGCATGTCAATAAGGCAGTACTGTTATTTAAGATGATCAATATATTAAGCGTAGCCTATCACAAGAGCTAGAAGAAATCCTTCCTTTCTATTCTGCATGGCTCACCTCCTTCCCAATGAGTATCCAATCTGGGTATAACATTTTGAAGATGATGTGGTGAAAATAGAGAGTGGTGCAGAGAAAAAATCTCAAAAATTATTAAAAGGGTGGAAAGTAGATTTTAAGAGGCTATCTACATCTATTCTACATATCCTGGCATTTAGCTCAGTGTTTGGTACATAGTAAGCACTTAACAAATATCACAAACACCGCAGTTACTAAAGATTAATTAATTTCTTAGGAGAGTTAAGGAATGACATTAATGGTTTTCAAGCATATTTAAAGTATTTTTTATGAGGAGGCTGACTAGTCTACAGAAAATAAATCACTTGGTTACCAAGAAGAATCTTAATTGTCACGGTGATAATACAATAGAAAAGGCTAGATGATCATCTGACCTGGACGAGTTGGTCACTCCCTAGCATAGAGGCAAGGGCTGGACCATATTTTTTGTACATATTTATTACTCTGTTTATTTATTTTACTTGTACATAGCTATTCTATTTATTTTATTTTGTTAGTATGTTTGGTTTTGTTCTCTGTCTCCCCCTTTTAGACTGTGAGCCCACTGTTGGGTAGGGGCTGTCTCTATACGTTGCCAATTTGTACTTCTCAAGCACTTAGTACAGTGCTCTGCACATCGGAAGCGCTCAATAAATACAATTGATGATGATGACCAGGCACCCTCTTGATTCTATGATGTAAACAGTAGGTCAGGGTACGTTTCTACTATTTCTGCTGTATTGTACTCTCCCAAGCACTCAGTACAGTGCTCTGCACGTTGTAAGAGCTCAATAAATATGATTGAAAGAGAAAGTGAATGAAGACCTTTACAGGGATACCATTTTACTTTCCTACTGTTGGTTTTTAAAATGCATGGGCTTAAAGAAATAGATCTGCTCTCTGTAAAATGGGAAAATTAATGTCTGCTGCTAGACTGTCTCATAGAAAATATTAGAAGCAATGTGGCCTAGTGGATAGAGCATGGGACTGGGAGTCAGGAGGACCTGGGTTCTAATCTCACCTCTGCCATTTGCCTACGGTGTGACTTTGGGCAAGTCACTTAACTTCTCTGTTCCTCGGTTACCTCATCTGTAAAATGGAGACCAAGACTATGAGCCCCATGTGGGACAGGGCTTCTGTCCAATCTGATTTGCTTGTGTCTACCCCACTGCTTAGTACATTGCCTGGCACATAATAAGTGCTTAACAAATACCACAATTATTATTAGTTCTAGCATTGTTATGTATAAAAATAATTTTAAGAAGCAAAGTAATACTGTACTCTTCCTTTTCTTACTGGGTTTTTAATATACTAAATCACTGAGGGTACACAAGTATGAGAAACAGCATGGCTCAGTGGGAACAGCATGGGCTTGGGAGCCAGAGGTCATGGGTTCTAATCCCGGCTCTGCCACTTGTCAGCTGTGTGACTTTGGGCAAGTCACTTAACTTCTCTGGGCCTCAGTTACCTTATCTGTAAAATGGAGATTAAGACCATAAGCCCTATGTGGGACAACTTGATCATCTTGTACCCCCCCAGTGCTTAGAACAGTGCTTTGCACATAACACTTAACAAGTGCCATCATTATTAATCAATCAATCGTATTGAGTGCTTACTGTGTGCAGAGCACTGTACTAAGCGCTTGGGAAGTACAAGTTGGTGACATATAGAGACAGTCCCTACCCAACAGAGAGCTCACAGTCTAGAAGGGGGAGACAGAGAACAAAACCAAACATATTAACAAAATAAAATAAATAGAATAGATATGTACAAGGAAAATAGAGTAAAAAATATGTACACACATATGTACATATATACAGGTGCTGTGGGGAAGGGAAGGAGGTAAGACGGGGGGATGGAGAGGGGGACGAGGGGGAGAGGAAAGAAGGGGCTCAGTCTGGGAAGGCCTCCTGGAGGAGGTGAGCTTTCAGTAGGACCTTGAAGGGAGGAAGAGAGCTAGCTTGGCGGATGGGCAGAGGGAGGGCATTCCAGGCCAGGAGGATGACGTGGGCTGGGGGTCAACGGTGGGACTTAATTATTATTAAGTATGATAAAATTGCAAATAAAAATCCTATTAGTAACTTTTGATCATGACTTGTATACTCTGTGTTTTTTCTCATATAACTTGGATGTTTTTTCCAGTTATAAAATTCATGTGGTTACTTCAATTCTCTTCTGGAACACTTGCTGTATGAGTTTGGTCGAGTCATTCAAGTTCTTTGTGCCTCAGATTCCTCATGTATAAAATAGGGATTAAATTTACTCTCCTAGTTATCCTGTAAACCCCATATGGGATAGGGATTGTGTCCAACCTGATTATCTTGTATATATTTCAGGGTTAGACAGTGCTTGGCACATAGTAAGTGCTTAAATACCATTACTGTTATTACTAAGAAGGACAGAAAATGTCAATATAGAATTGAATTAACAGGCACAACCAGATAAGACTATTAATAACTTCATTTAGGAGTTACATTCATATCAGGTCAGCATCAACTAGTCAATAGTTAGGAAATGTGTCTACCAACTCAGTTGTATTCCCCCAAGTGTCTAGTACATTGCTCTGTGGACAGTAAGTGCTCAACAAATGCCACTGATTACTAGATCAGTATTAGAGAACCCAGTGAGTGTTTGGAATTAGCACAGGAGTTAATGAAAGACAGATATTTTCCTTGACAAGGGTAAAACAATTCAACAGATATTTTTAGTTTAGCAGCTCAACTCTCTCAAAAGATCATCAAAGCCCCTAGAAATGATTTCCACTTCAGGATTAGAGCACGACCTCATTTGGAAAATTTAGAGCATTTTTAAAAATGGTAATTGTTAAATGCTCACCATATTCCACGCACTAAGTGCTGGGGTAGATGTGAGATAGTAGGGTTGGACACAGGCCCTGTCCCATAGGACTCACAGTCCACGAAGGAGGGGGTAGGATTTAATCCCAATTTTACAGACGAGGCAAATGAGGCACAGAAAAGGTAAGTCTTGAACAAGGTCACACAGCAGGCAAAGTGGTGGAGCTGGAATTAGAACTCATGTCTTCTGACTGCCATGCCCATCCTCTTTTCATTAGACTGTACTGCTTTCTAGATTTATTCAGTCTTGTATGGCTCCTCTTGGCTTTCAAATTTTCTTTTCTACTCACCTGTCTATTTTTGCCTTGTTTTGATGCAACTTCAATGTAAGAATGACGGACACACCCCTTTCCCCCAATATAGGACCTTTAGGGTCCACTGGGAGTATCAGCTACTGAAAAGTATGATGGAATGCCAAGCTGCTTGGCACATACTTTGGCCAATTAAGTGATTATCATCATCAGAATTTTTAATGTAAATAAAGTGCAAAAAATATTGTAATGACTGCACAAATGATAGGACTTGATATGCAGATATTGCAGACCCAGCCTCTAGCATATCTAAGTGTAAGAGTAAGCATCTTTGACATTCATCACGATCAGTATACGATAGTGCCTGGCTTGTGATACAAGCATTTTTTTCAGACTGACAAGACTTAGAAAGACATTTGGAGCCCTGTGGAGTTCCCAATACAGTGGCTATCATGATCCAAGAGTCTCATCCTGCTTCTGGAAGCTTCCCCAGACTGTCTGGGCAGATTGGACCAGGGTGAGTCAGCTAGGCAGTCCCTAATCTACTGTAAGCTTCTTATGGGTAGGGATTGCATCTATCAACTGTGTTGTATTACGCTTTCATCTATCTTCCTGCTGACCTCTCACCCAGGTCATGCCTCTGGCCTGGGATGCCCTCGCTCTTCATATCCAACAGATGATTTCTCTCCCCACCTTCAAAGCTTTACTGAAGGCACATCTCCTCCAAGACAACTTCCCTGACTAAGCCCTCCTTTCTTCTTTTCCCACTCCCTCTGCATCGCTTGGCTTGCTTCCTTTATTCATCCCCCGCTCCCAGCCCCATAGCACTTATATTCATATCTGTAGTGTTATTGATTATATTATTTTCTGTCTCTCCATTTAGGCTGTAAACTCATTATGAGCAGGGAATGTGTTTATGTTGTACTCTTCCAAGCTCTTAGTACAGTGTGCGGCACATATCAAGCACTCAATAAATATGATTGACTAAATACAGTGCTCTGTACATAGTAACTGCTCAGTAAATACCAGTGATTCATCAGTTCCTTCTATTCGAACCCTATATGGCAGATGATCCCCCTTTGCCTTTATGAATTTAGCTCCTGTGGTGGCATCTATGAAATTCCATGTCATTTGCTCGGTATTTCACTTTTAGGAATAGCCTGGTAAATATAGAGTATGCAGTTTTTATGGTATTTGTTAAGCACTTACTATGGGCCAGCCACTGAACTAAGTGCTGCGGTAGATACAAGATAATCTGGCTGGATGCAGTCCATGTCTCACATGGGGCTCACAGTCAATCCCCATTTTACAGATGAGGTAACTGAGGCACAGAGAAGTTAAATAAGGTACCAAAGATCACACAGCAGACCAGTGGCAGAGCTGGGATTAGAACCCAGGTCATCTGACTCCTAGGCCTATGGTTTTTTCACTAGGTCACATCATTTCACATTTTCAGTTTGAACCATGAGGGAGTTGGTATGGGTTGATATTTCACCCAGCGTTCTCTAGACATCCTCAGGTTATGTGGTACTGGTCATGAATGTCAATACACTAAGAGGTTTTTTTTAATAGTATTTAAGTGCTTACGATGTGCCAGACACTGAACTAAGCACTGAGGTAGGTAGAAGGTAATCATGTTGGACACAGGCCATGTCTCACATGGGTCCAACAGCCTTAATCCCCATTTTACAGATGAGGCAACTGTGGCACAAAGAAGTAAAATGACTTGGCCAAATTCACAGAGCAGATGAGTGGCAGAGCTGGAATTAGAACCTAGGTCCATCTGATTCCCAGGCCCCTGCTCTCTCAACTAGGACACACTCTTTCTCATTGTGCCATTTAGTCATTTAGGGAATTCATTTACTCTAATCTAAACTAGGCAAAGGTAACTCCAAAGAGTATACAGATTAATAGTATGAAACATGAAATAAGATTGGTGTGATTGTGCTTTAAGGGCACATTTTTCCTGTGTTTCCACAAGCTCACTTATGTACAAAGACCATTATTTCTTTCTGAGATGGAATTAACAATCTGAATGGCTATGATTGCATGATTATAGTGCAAACCCTCCCCACCCCTCGCACCCTTCCCCCTCCCTCCTCTCCCTTGACAGCTGCTGCCAAGTGTGGCCTCTGGAACCCCCGCTCCGTTTTAAGTAAGATCCCTTTCATCCTGGACCTATTCCTTTCCAGCTCTCTACTCCTCCTCGCCCTAACTGAAACTTGGCTGTCTCCAGACGACACGTTCTCTTCTGCTGCTCTCTGCAGTGCAGGCCTCTTCTTCTCCCACTCCCCCAGACTCACCAGAAAAGGAGGAGGTGTCGGTTTCCTTCTCGCCCCCCAATGTTGCTTTCGCACTATCCCTCCTCCCCCTTCCCTTTCCTTCCCTTCCTTTGAAGCCCACATTATTCGCCTCTACCACCCCCTCCAGATTCTTGTAGCGGTCATCTACCGCCCTCCGGGCCCCACTTCCAACTTCTTTAACGACTTTGACCCATTCCTCACCTTCCTTCTCTCCTTCTCCATGCCCATGCTGATCCTCGGAGACTTCAATATCCACATGGATATCCCTAACGACTCCTCTGCCGCCCGCCTTCTATCTCTCCTTGATGCTGCCAACCTCTTCCTCCACCCCACCTCACCCACTCATCAACTTGGTCATACCCTCGACCTCATCATCTCCTACTGCTGCACTGTGTCCACCCTCACCTACTCTGAAATCCCTCTCTCTGATCATAATCTTCTCACCTGCCTCCTCACTCACACTCCTTTCCCCTGTAAATCCGTATTACTCCCTCACAGAGATCTCCGCTCTCTGGATCCCACCCATCTTTCGGAGCACCTCACACCCCACCTCGCCGCCCTCTCCTCTCTATCCAGTCTTGATGATCAGATTACTGCTCTCAACTCTACCCTTTCTACTCAGCTAGACTCACTCGCTCCCCTTTCCCTTCGCCGCTCTCGCACCACTAACCCACAGCCCTGGATCACTGCCACTGTCCGCCTCCTTCGCTCTTATGCTCGAGCTGCCGAACGCTGCTGGCGAAAGTCTAAACACCATGCCAACCTCGTTCACTTCAAGTTTATCCTTTCCTGCCTTAACTCAGCCCTCTCTTCTGCCAGACAAAACTATTTCTCCTCCCTTATTGACACCCATGCCCATCACCCCTGCCAGCTCTTCCGTACACTCAACTCCCTTCTCAGGCCCCCGGTTCCTCCCCCTCCTCCTTCCCTCACCCCGAACGATCTGGCCTCCTACTTCATTAACAAAATTAAATCCATCAGGTCCGACCTCCCCAAAGTCTCTTCCCCCCTTTCTCCATCCCCCCGGCTCTCAACACTCTCTGCTACTCTCCCATCCTTCCCAGCAGTGTCCTCAGAGGAGCTCTCCTCCCTCCTCTCAAGTGCCACTCCGGCCACCTGTGCTTCTGACCCCATTCCCTCTCATCTCATGAAATCTCTTGCTCCATCCCTTCTTCCCTCCTTAACTTCCATCTTCAACTGCTCACTCTCCACTGGTTCCTTCCCCTCTGCCTTCAAACATGCCCATGTCTCTCCCATCCTAAAAAAACCCTCTCTTGACCCCACCTCACCTTCTAGTTATCGTCCCATATCCCTCCTACCATTCCTTTCCAAACTCCTTGAACGAGTTGTCTACACTTGCTGCCTAGAATTCCTCAATAACAACTCTCTCCTCGACCCCCTCCAGTCTGGCTTCCGTCCCCTACATTCCACGGAAACTGCCCTCTCAAAGGTCACCAATGACCTCCTGCTTGCCAAATCCAACGGCTCCTACTCTGTCCTAATCCTCCTCGACCTCTCAGCTGCCTTTGACACTGTGGACCACCCACTTCTTCTCAACACGCTATCTGACCTTGGCTTCACAGGCTCTGTCCTCTCCTGGTTCTCCTCTTACCGCTCCGGTCGTTCTTTCTCAGTCTCTTTTGCAGGCTCCTCCTCCCCCTCCCATTCTCTCACTGTGGGGGTTCCCCAAGGTTCAGTGCTTGGTCCCCTTCTGTTCTTGATCTACACGCACTCCCTTGGTGACCTCATTTGCTCCCACGGCTTCAACTATCATCTCTACGCTGATGACACCCAGATCTACATCTCTGCCCCTGCTCTCTCCCCCTCTCTCCAGGCTCGCATCTCCTCCTGCCTTCAGGACATCTCCATTTGGATGTCTGCCCACCACCTAAAGCTCAACATGTCGAAGACTGAACTCCTTGTCTTTCCTCCCAAACCTTGCCCTCTCCCTGACTTTCCCATCTCTGTTGACGGCACTACCATCCTTCCCGTCTCACAAGCCCGCAACCTTGGTGTCATCCTCGACTCCGCTCTCTCATTCACCCCTCACATCCAAGCCGTGACCAAAACCTGCCGGTCTCAGCTCCACAACATTGCCAAGATCCGCCCTTTCCTCTCCATCCCAACCGCTACCCTGCTCATTCAAGCTCTCATCCTATCCCGTCTGGACTACTGAATCAGCCTTCTCTCTGATCTCCCATCCTCGTGTCTCTCTCCACTTCAATCCATACTTCATGCTGCTGCCCGGATTATCTTTGTCCAGAAACGCTCTGGGCATATCACTCCCCTCCTCAAAACTCTCCAGTGGCTACCAATCAATCTGCGCATCAGGCAGAACCTCCTCACCCTGGGCTTCAAGGCCGTCCATCACCTCGCCCCCTCCTATCTCACCTCCCTCCTCTCCTTCTACAGCCCAGTCCGCACCCTCCGCTCCTCCACCGCTGATCTCCTCACCGTACCTCGCTCTTTCCTGTCCAGCCATCGACCCCCGGCCCACGTCATCCCCCGGGCCTGGAATGCCCTCCCTCTGCCCATCCGCCAAGCTAGCTCTCTTCCTCCCTTCAAGGCCCTGCTGAGAGCTCACCTCCTCCAGGAGGCCTTCCCAGACTGAGCCCCTTCCTTCCTCTCCCCCTCGTCCCCCTCTCCATCCCCCCATCTTACCTCCCTCCCTTCCCCACAGCACCTGTATATATGTATATATGTTTGTACATATTTTTTTACTCTATTTATTTATTTATTTAATTTATTTGTACATATCTATTCTATTTATTTTATTTTGTTAGTATGTTTGGTTTTGTTCTCTGTCTCCCCCTTTTAGACTGTGAGCCCACTGTTGGGTAGGGACTGTCTCTATATGTTGCCAATTTGTACTTCCCAAGTGCTTAGTACAGTGCTCTGCAATAGTAAGTGCTCAATATATACGATTGATGATGATGATGATGATTATAGTGTGATAATACAGTGGTCTGTATCCTGACTGAACCTGAAAATAACTGGCATGTGGCCATGACCACTTACCACTCTCAGGTGACCAGGCCTACCCAGGGCTTATGTCATTAGGTTAAAAATAGGGCTAATAGCACGTAAATTAATTGTGAAACTACACTGAAATTTTAGCTTTGATTTTCACTTTAATAAGAATTATTGGACCGTACATTAAAACAAAATTTTGGGACAGTTGAAAGAACTCTTTTCCTCTCTGCCTCCTTTCAAACATGAACAATTTATTTTAGGAATCTCTTGAGATTTGTATGGGAAATTTACCAGATTTCAACAACTATCCATTCCCAGAGGTATCTTGACCTAGACAGAAAAAGGGTTAGGTTCAAAAGAAGGGGGCCTATAGCCAATGGGTCTTGTGTGACTCCTGAAAGAGAAAGGCCATGTTGTCAAGAAGGGACCAGGTGGAAGGCCAGGAATGAAAATAAGGGTAATGGGAAGGCTGGGTGTAAAGATGAAAAGCCAGACATGTGGAATGGACATAAGAGCAACTTTTGTGGAAAAGATATTAATCACATAAAGAAGTTGCTGAGTTAGGAGACATAGATCTAAGCCTCTAGTTGAAAATGGTTGACACCAGTTGGTGAAAGGTTCTGTGAGGAGGACAAAGGACAGCAAAGTGGGTGCTCTCTGACCACCCTTTGACAAAATCATTCAATCTGGATTGAGTTTTCTGACCAGTGGGTTAACTGGTGGGGTGACTCCCTTCCTAGTATACCCCCAAATAAGGAGGAGGATTATTATTTTATTTATTTTTTTTTTAACCACCTCTGGAGCTCAGTTTCTTTGCTACATAAGGGAACATTATGTCCTCTCTGAGACACTAGATTGGTTTTCCTCTGTTATGAAGTGGTGTACTCTTTTTAATCAAGCTTGTTGGCTGGAGGGAACATTATGGAAGGTGTGTTTTGGCATCAGAAATGCCTCAGAACACTTTCTTAAGCTGATGTGAGGGGAGAGTAAAACGGGTAAAATGGGTACTTTTTTCTGAGATTTTTTTAAGATTTTCCCTTTTTCTGAGATATTTCCCCTTCATCTGTGAAAAAAGAACTAGTACTCTTTAATAGTCTAGAGAGGAGAAAGACAATCAGCAAGGAGAAGGTGTAGTAAGTTTACAATGAGGTGAGTAGCCCAAGAAAAAGGAGTATATACTAGAGGACAGTAGTGCCAGAAATGACAAACATTTCACAATGAGAGAAAGAAGGTAATGATGATTTAGGAATTGGAAACAGGGCTAGGGGACTTAGAAGGGAAGTTCTCATATTCTATAAGTACTCCTGGGCCTGAAAGTATCTTCATGTGCCTTAGACATATTTTTTTTTTCTTTCAGGCTCTGTTCTAATCATTGGAGTAGATACAAGGTAATCAAGTTGGACACAGTATCTATCCTATATGGGGCTCACAGTCTTGATCCCCATTTTACAGATGAGGTAACAGGCACCGAGAAGTTGTGACTTAACTAAGGTCACACACCAGACAAGTGACAGAGCTGGGACTAGACTCAGGTCCTTCTGACTCCCCCGGTGCACAGTCTATCCATTAGACCAGGCTGCTTCTTTTCACTGAAGTTGACACAATGTGTCCACTTACAAAGTGATAACTCCAAGCTCTTTCAGTGAATCTAGTAATAAGATCACCACTGGACTGAAATAATTTGATTCCAGGGCTCGCCTAATTCAAGAAGCAGCATGGCATAGTGGATAAAGCCTTATGACATGGAAGTCATAAGGTCATGGTTCTAATCCCATCTCTGTTACTTGTCTGCTGTGAGACCTTGAGCAAGTCACTTCACTTCTCTGGGCCTTCGTTACCTCGTCTGTAAAATGGGGATTGAGACTGTGAGCCCTGCATGGGACAGGGACTGTGTCCAACCCAATTTGCTTGTATTCACTCCAGTGCTTAGTAAAGAAGCACTTGGGAAGCAGCATGGCTCAGTGGAAAGAGCCCGGGCTTTGGAGTCAGAGGCATGGGTTCAAATCCCAGCTCTGCCAATTGTCAGCTGTGTAACTTTGGGCAAGTCACTTAACTTCTCTGTGCCTCAGTTACCTCATCTGGAAAATGGGGATTGAGATTGTGAGCCCCCCTTGGGACAACTTCATCACCTTGTAACCTCCCTAGTGCTTAGAACAGTGCTTTGCACATAGTAAGCGCTTAATAAATGCCATTATTATTATTAAAGAGCCAGGCACATAGTAAGTGCTTTACAAATACCATAATCATTATTAATTATTGAAACATAATTAACATGTAGGCAGAAAAAACTGTTATGTTTTGATCCATTTATAAGGCAGCATTCAAATATTGGGCATAAACAAAATCTTAAATAAAAATATTATGCATTGCTAATGTTATCATTTCCATGCTATTCATTCACTAATGAGTGATTATTCTGTGTAGGAAACTGGATTAAGTGCTTAAGAGGATATAATGCAAAAGAGTTAGTAGACATGATCCCTGCCCTTCAAAGAGCTTGCAGTTTTGCGGGGAAAGCAGCTTCTAAAATAACTTACAGGTAGAGGGAAGCAACAGAGTGGGGAAGATACATGCATCAGTGGAGGAGGAGAAGCAAGTGTACAAGTTCATTGGTAATATCAACCAATCAATCGTATTTATTGAGTGCTTACTGTGTGCAGAGCACTGTACTAAGCGCTTGGGAAGTACAAGATGGCAACATATAGAGACAGTCCCTACCCAACAGTGGGCTCACAGTCTAAAAGGGGAAGATAGAGAACAAAACCAAACATACTAACAAAATAAAATAGGATAGATATGTACAAATAAAATAAATAGAGTAATAAATATGTACAGACATATATATACAGGTGCTGCGGGGAAGGGAAGGAGGTAAGATGGGGGGGATGGAGAGGGGGACGAGGGGGAGAGGAAGGAAGGGGCTCAGTCTGGGAAGACCTCCTGGAGGAGGTGAGTTCTCAGTAGGGCCTTGAAGGGAGGAAGAGAACTAGCTTGGCGGATGGGCAGAGGGAGGGCATTCCAGGCCCGGGGGATGACGTGGGCTGGGGGTCGATGGTGGGACAGGCAAGAACGAGGTACGGTGAGGAGATTAGCGGCAGAGGAGCAGAGGGTGTGGGGTGGGCTGTAGAAGGAGAGAAGGGAGGTGAGGTAGGAGGGGACGAGGTGATGGAGAGCCTTGAAGCCGAGGGTGGGGAGTTTCTGCCTGATGCGCGTTGATTGGTAGCCACTGGAGATTTTTGAGGAGGGGAGTAACATGCCCAGAGCATTTCTGGACAAAGACAATCCGGGCAGCAGCATGAAGTATGGATTGAAGTGGGGAGAGACACGAGGATGGGAGATCAGAGAGAAGGCTGATACTGTAGTCCAGACAGGATATGATGAGAGCTTGAACGAGCAGAGTAGCGGTTTGGATGGAGAGGAAATGGCGGATCTTGGCAATGTTGCGGAGCTGAGACCGGCAGGTTTTGGTGACGGCTTGGATGTGAGGGGTGAATGAGAGAGCGGAGTCGAGGACGACACCAAAGTTGTGGGCTTGTGAGATGGGAAGGATGGTAGTGCGGTTAACAGAGATGGGAAAGTCAGGGAGAGGGCAGGCTTTGGGAGGAAAGACAAGGAGTTCAGTCTTGGACATGTAATATAGAAGTATTGATTCAGTGAGAGAAGAGGGTGAAGAGTGTGGGGTTATGAGACTAATCAAGAAAAGCCTCCTGAAGGAGCTATGACTTCAGAAGGAACTGGAAGATGGAGAGACCAGTGGCCAGATCTATCAATCATATTTATTGAGTGCTTATTGTGTGCAGAATACTGTCCTAAGTAGTGCACAATATAACAGAGTTGGTAGATACGTTCCCTGTCCACAAGGACCTCACAGTCTACAGGGGGAAACGGATATTAAAATAAATTACAGATATGTACAAAAGTGCTGAGGGTGGGGTCAATATGAAATGTTTAAAGAATGCAAATCTAAGTGCAAGGGTGAGGCAGAAGGGAGAGGGAGTAGAGGAAATGAGAGCTTAGTTGGGGAAGGCTTCTTGGAGAAGATGTGGTTTTAATAAGGCTTTGAAAGTCGGGAGAGTGAAGGGGAAGGGAGTTCTAGGTCTGAAATAGGACATGCACCAGGGGTTGTCAGCAAAACAGATGAGATAGAGGTACAATGAGTAGGTTGGTGTTAAAGTAGCAAAAGTGAGTGTTCTGCGTCAAAGTAGGAAATCAGCGAGGTAAGATAGGAGGGGGCAAGGTGACTAAGTGCTTTAAAACCAATGGCAAAGAGTTTGGGGAGGGTGAACAACTACTGGCGGTTTGTCAGGAGTAGGGAAGCATGGACTGAATGGCTTTTAAGAAAAATGACTCGGGCAGAGGGACATATAGCCTGGCAGCAGAATGAAAGGAGGCAGGGAGGTCAGCAAGGAGGCTGATGCAGTAGTTAAGGTAGGATAGGCTAAGACACGTTCTCTGCCCTTGGCAGCCACCCAAATAGGAAGAAAGGGAGAGAGGACAGGGCTGGTTGTCTTTCTCTGCCTTGTTCCCCCTCTTTTCTCTTTCTTCTTCTTCTTCTTATTATGGTATTTGTTAAGCACTTACTATACTCCAGGCATTGATCTAAGTGTTGGTGTATACAGAAGATAATAGGGTTGGACACAGTCCCTGTCCAACATAGAGCTCACAGTCTTAATACCCATTTTACAGGTGTGGGAACTGAGGCCAGAGAAGTGAAGTGATTTGCCCAAGGTCAAATGGTCAACAAGTGGCGAAGCCAGGATTAGAACCCACTTCTGATGCCCAAGTCGGTGCTGTAGCTGCTAGGCCATGTTTCTTCTCATAATTTCACTATTATACTTACATGATGATGTGAACATTTAATGAATGTTTAATTTTCACGATATCTATCAACTATACAAAAGATCGGTGAATGGCCCAAAGGTTCACAGATCCCTCAACTGGGCACAGGTCAAGGTGATGCAGAACTTCATCATATTACTCAGACTAATGTGAGCTCCATTTGTGGCAGGGACCGTGTCCAACCTATGTTGCATCTACCCCAGCACTTAGAACAGTGCCTGGCACATAGTAAGCACTTAACAAATGCCTTTAAAAACAAAAAAACAAAAACCAGAAACTAATCCTTAGGTTCCTAGTATATGAGAAACAATCTGGGCTAATGGAAAATGTATGTACTGGGAGTCAGAGATCTGGGTTCAAATCCCAGCTCTGCCACTTCCCTGCTGAGTGATCTTGGACAAGTCACTTAACCTCTTTGTGCGTCAGTTTCCTCATCTAGAAAGTGGAAATTATATCCTATTCTCTCTAGTTAGACTGTAAGCCCCATGTGGGAAAGGGGCTGTAGTCAAACCTGATTATCTTGTATAATGTATGGTACATAGTAAGAATGTAAGAAATACCAATATTATTATTATTATTATTATTATTATGAGCCCATTGAGCAGAGCCCCTTAGATCATGGTTTATTTACAGTTTCTGGAAAAAGTTTAAATTAGCTATACTTTTCAGGTTCTAGACTATCAGGCCATTGTTGGGTAGTTATTGTCTCTGTTTCTGAATTGTACTTTTCAAGCACTTTGTGCAGTGCTCTGCACAGAGTAAATCAATCAATCATATTTATTGAGCACTTACTGTGTGCAGAGCACCATACTAAGCGCTTGGGAAGTAAAAGTTGGCAACATGTAGAGACGGTCCCTACCCAACAGCGGGCTCAAAGTCTAGAAGGGGAAGACAGAGAACAAAACCAAACATATTAACAAAATAGAATAGAATAGATATGTACAGTAAATTAAATGAATAGAGTAATAAATATGTACAAACATATATACATATATACAGGTGCTGTGAGGAAGGGAAGGAGGTAAGGCGGGGGGCTGGAGAAGGGGAGGAGGGGGAGAGGAAAGAAGGGGCTCAGTCTGGGAAGGCCTCCTGGAGGAGGTGAGCTCTCAGCAGGGCCTTGAAGGGAGGAAGAGAGCTAGCTTGGCGGATGGGCAGAGGGAGGGCATTCCAGGCCCGGGGGATGACATGGGCCGGGGGCGATGGCGGGGCAGGCGAGAATGAGGCACAGTGAGGAGGTGAGTGGCGGCCGAGGAGCAGAGGGTGTGGGCTGGGCTGTAGAAGGAGAGAAGGGAGGTGAGGTAGGAGGGGGTGAGGTGATGGACAGCCTTGAAGCCGAGTGTGAGGAATTTCTGCCTGATGTGTAGGTTGATTGGTAGCAACTGGAGATTTTTGAGGAGGGGAGTAACATGCCCAGAGCATTCCTGGACAAAGACAATCCGAGCAGCGGTGTGAAGTATGGATTGAATTGGGGAGAGACAGTAGGATGGGCGATTGGAGAGGAGGCTGATAGAGTAATCCAGATGGGGTAGGATGAGAGCTTGAACGAGCAGGGTAGCGGTTTGGATGGAGAGGAAAGGGCAGATCTTGGCAATGTTGCGGAGGTGAGACCGGCAGGTTTTGGTGACGGCTTGGATGTGAGGGGTGAACGAGATAGCAGAGTCAAGGATGACACCAAGTTTGTGGGCTGGTGAGATGGGAAGGATGGTAGTGCCGTCAACCGTGATGGGAAAGTCAGGGAGAGGGCAGCGTTTGGGAGGGAAGACAAGTCCAGTCTTGGACATGTTGAGTTTTAGGTGGCAGGAAGACATCAAGATGGAGATGTCTTGAAGGCAGGAGGAGATGCGAGCCTGGAGGGAGGGAGAGAGAGCAGGGACAGAGATGCAGATTTGGGTTTCATCAGCATAGAGATGATAGTTGAAGCTGTGGAAGTGAATGAGGTCACCAAGGGAGTGAATCTTAGGTTGGATCAAGTTTCAAGTAAAAGGAGGTGATACAAAATAATCAGGTTGGATATCATCCCTGTCTCACATGAGGCTCACAGTCCTAATCCCCATTCTACAGATGAGGCACAGGTAATTTTTTGTCTGGTACATAGAAAAGGCTTAAACACCATAAAGTGATTTTCCTAGACTTTTAAATGTTTATGAGTAATAAGACTAGGTCAGAATTATAAAGGAAAGGTATAACTGGCAATACAGAAAATCCTTGACATCCTTTCAATAAAAAAGTAGAGGGAAAAGGAAAGGAAAGAGCAGGTTATCTTTGGTGGACACTGATCCTACGCTCTCTCTTCTCTTTCAAATAGCTGCAAAATTGTAGTTAACATGAGGAGATACCAAAAGGAAACGCCTGGGTTTAAGGGAATGAAGGAACCACCCCCAGATCCCCAGGAACACTGGTAGTGATGATGGAGCCCTTCTTCTTAAAGGCTGTCTTGTTTTGCTTGTTTGTTTTGTCTACTTGGTTTGTCTTGTTGTCTGTCTCCGCTTTCTAGACTGTGAGCCCATTGTTGGGTAGGGACTATATATGTTGCCGATTTATACTTCCTACGTGCTTAGTACAGTGCTCTGCACAAAGTGCTCAATAAATATGATTGAATGATAATGAATGAATTCTAAAAATCATGGTGGTAGCAGGTGTAGGACCAGGACCTGTGGCAACTCCTAGACTACCCAGAAAATCCCTTTTAGCTTGTAAAACTTTACCAGTCAGCCTCTTCTTACATCCTTTGACAGATTGTAAGCTCATTGTTGAAGCTGTGAGAGCGAATGAGGTCACCAAGCGAGTGAGTGTAGATCGAGACTAGAAGGGGACCAAGAACTGAACCTTGAGGACGGGGAGGAGAAGCCTGCAAAAGAGACTGAGAATGAATGACCGGAGAGATGAGGAGAACCAGGAGAGGACGGAGTCTGTGAAGCCAAGGTTGGATAGCATGTTGCGGTGAAGGGGGTGGTCCACAGTGTCGAAGGCAGCTGAGAGGTCGAGGAGGACTAGGATAGAGTATGAGCCATTGGATTTGGGAAGCAGGAGGTCATTGGTGACCTTTGAGAGGGCAGTTTCCATGGAATGTAGGGAACAGAAGCCAGACTGGAGGGGGTGGAGGACAAATACACTTGAATGAATACCAATCTAATAATTTATGCTTGCCATTACTGTGTGTGATCTTTGAAGATAATGATGGAGGGAGATGTGTGACTCCATTTCCTGGATATTTCTTGGAATCATTGGTATCTGTTTTCTTAGAAGTAATACCTTTTGGGGGGGCCTAATATAGGAAGAGAAAACAGAGAATTGTTGGCTTTGTCTTCATGCAGCATTGAGCAATGACATTAAGGAAAGTGGCTTTTCTTTCCAGCCCAAGAAGACAACTCATTTCTCATCCTTATTCCGGTAGGGTTGATTAAAGCACTCTTTGTAAACTGGAAATTTTGCTATTGGAGAGTCTGTGGGGCCTTGATCAGAATGCAGATTTGGCCTCTTTCCTAGTTTGAAATTATTTGAGTAATTAACGTCTCATATTATTCATAAAATTTGGGCAGTTAAGCAAAAAAAAAAGGAGAAAACCCTCTTTACATATATATTTAATCATTTTCATATCTGCCAGGATTCAGGTTTTCCTCAACACAAGTTCAATTTGGTAAATTGTATTTAAAAAACATACCAATAAAAAGCCCCAAACGTATTATGAGACTTGAAGATGGAGCAGTACCTGGAGCTTCATTTTCCACATTCATGCTTTTTTTTTTTAAGTCCTAGATTTAGAGCTGTTTTTACTGCTTTCAAGTATTGTGAGGTTTAGAATATGACTTCTTTCAAAGAGAAGTCATCTTTCTTTCAGTGAGAAGCAGCGTGGCTCAGTGGAAAGAGCACGGGCTTTGGAGTCAGAGATCATGGGTTCAAATCCCAGCTCCGCCAATTGTCAGCTGTGTGACTTTGGGCAAGTCACTTAACTTCTCAGTGCCTCAGTTATCTCATCTGTCAAATGGGGATTAAGACTGTGAGCCCCCCATGGGACAACCTGATCACACTGTAACCTCCCCGGCCCTTAGAACAGTGCTTTGCACATAGTAAGCGCTTAATAAATGCCATTATTATTATTATTATTATTATTATTATTATTATTCTTATTATTATTATGTCCTTTTTTCTATTTTGTTTCTGTTGGCCGAAATGTCTCAATCATGTTTACACTATGACATGACATTACACTATGACATGACGGGATTCCTGAGCGGCGTTTTGGGTTCTCTTGGGAGAGCGAATCACACCTGGATTCCTGAGGAGAGCCGGGCATTTAATGATGGCACTACTAATCAAGATCCTTTGGTACGGTGCCAAGCACCAAGTCACATCTGACACTGTCCCTCAGAGGGGGAGAAGCGGCATTTCACCCCCATTTTACAGATGAGGAAACTGAGGCCCAGAGAAACAGTGACTTGCCCATGGTTACACCTTGGTCTCCCAGTCCTGCGCTCTTTCCTCCATACGTAGCTGCTTCCATACGTCCATGAGTGCCACAGCCCGGTGACCCATAAATCCGCCTAGGCCCATAGTCTGCCCCTGACCCTCGGACTCTCCCCCTTGTGCTTCTCCCCTCCGCTATGTGGGGGAAGTAAATTCCCGTCATTTATAGGGGCCACCCTGCTGCTGCCCCCGCCACTGACCTTTAACCCAACCTTATCCACTCTTACCTGTACCCTCCAGAGAAGCAGTGAAGCGGGTAAGCAGCTGAGCCCTGGGACCCAGAGACAGGGGACTGGCAGTGCCCCAGGCTGCCTGCCAGTTGGCTGAGGGCAGAGCCCCGGGGCGTCCCACCCTCCGCCCCCCACCCTGGCCGCCGCTCCTCCGCCTGGTAGCACCTCTCAGGCAGCTGCCAAAAAAACAGGAGATGCACAGGCAGGCAGCGCTTAGTCATCAGGAGTTGTTTGTACCTTTGAGCCAGGCAGCCCGAAGGAGGAGCTGATTCGTCAACTTCCTCCTGTGTCAGTGGACACCATAGTCAGCACTGACCTTGTGATGGCAGAGATAGCAGGGCAACATGGGAGAGGTTCACCAGCCTTCTCCCCCTACTTTGGTGGGCTTCCGAGCCTCAATGTCCCCCCTCCCCCACCCGAATCCCCCCCCACTTTGGGATGATTCCCCAGTAAAGGACGGAGAAATCGAAGGAAGCTGAGGTGATGGGAGTGGAGAGGGCTGCAGCAGCGGGATGGCCTCCTGGGACAGGGCCATCTTCGGGCTCAGATGCAGCCTCATTGGCCAGTGCCAAGTTCAGCAGTCTCACCTGCCCGCGCTCAGTGGGATGGAAAGCTGGAGTTAAGAAGTGTGGCAGGGATTGTCTCTCTTTATGAGAAGCGGCGTGGCTCGGTGGAAAGAGCCCGGGCTTTGGAGTCAGAGGTCGTGGGTTCAAAGCCCGGCTCTGCCGCTTGTCAGCTGTGTGACTTTGGGCAAGTCACTTAGCTTTTCTGTGCCTCAGTTACCTCATCTGGAAAATGGGGATTAAGATTGTGAGCCCCACGTGGGACAACCTGATCACCCTGTATCCTCCCCAGCGCTTAGAACAGTGCTTTGCACATAGTAAGCGCTTAACAAATGACATCATTGTTCTTCTTCTTCTTTATTGCTGTACTGAACTATTGTCCGGGCTGCTTGACTTGCTCTTCCTAGATCCCTCCCAGCTGTTCGGAAACCCCAGGGCCCAATGCCAAAAGGGGGCCACCTATCAGAGAATGGGGTTACCTTCCAGTCCTGGGAGAGCTGTACTTCCATGGGAGAAGGAGCTCTCAGCACAGTGTTCTACACACAGCAAGGGCTCAATGAATCCTATGGATCGATTGGTTGATTAATTGATGAGTCACACACATGGTGCCCTCTGACTGTAGGGCCTCTGCCTCACTGGCTTCTCCTCTTCCAGACTCCCTCTCGGACAATCTCTGGGGGTTTTTCTTTCAGGCTGAAAAGCAAGGCAGGAGGATGAGTGAGAGGGTGGGGGGCATGGGAGGCATAGCCCTACTGAGAGCTCACCTCCTCCAAGAGGCCTTCCCAGACTGAGCCCCCTTTTTCCTCTCCTCCTCCCCATCCCCCCCGCCCTACCTCTTTCCCCTCCCCACACCACCTGTATATACGTTTGTACAGATTTATTACTCTATTTGTACATATTTACTATTCTATTTATTTTGTTAATGATGTGCATTTAGCTTTAATTCTGTTTGTTCTGATGACTTGACACCTGTCCGCATGCTTTGTTTTGTTGTCTGTCTCCCCCTTCTAGAATGTGAGCCCGTTGTTGTGTAGGGACCGTCTCCATATGTTGCCAACTTGTACTTCCCAATCACTTAGTACAGTGCTCTGCACACAGTAAGCGCTCAATAAATACGATTGAATGAATGAATGAATTCAAACTTGAACTACACACTGAGGTTATCAGAGTGTGAGTGTATCTAGCAAAACTAATGCATAGCTGACAGTCCAGCACTTAGAACGGTGCTTTGCACATAGTAAGTGCTTAATAAATGCCATTAAAAAGAAATCCCAAAGTGTGTGTGTAATAATGATAATAGTAATAACTGCGGTAATAATAATGATGATGGCATTTGTTAAGCACTTACTATGTGCCAAGCGCTGTTGTAAGTGCTGGGGGGAATAGAAGGTAATCAGGTTCTCCCACATGGGGCTCATAATCTTAATCCCCATTTTACAGATGAAGTAACTGATGCCAGAGAAGTAAAGTGACTTGCCCAAAGTCACACAGCTGACAAGTGGTGGAGCCGGGATTGGGTAGGGACCATCTATATCTGTTGCCAAATTGTACTTTCCAAGTGCTTAGCACAGTGCTCTGCACACAGTAAGTGCTCAGTAAATATGATTGGTTGAATGAATGAATGAATGTTAAGCGATTACTATTTCCCAAGCACTGTATTAAGAGCTGGGGTAGATACAAGAATAATCAGTTCCCAAATGGGGCACATATTTTACGTAGGAGGGATAACAGGTATTGAATCCTCATTTGCAGTTGAGGAAAACCTGAGATTTAACTTCATTGGGCCTCTAAAACACTGTGTGGCATTACTGCAAAACACTGGGAAGGAGTTCCAGAGGTCTGATCAGCTTGGTACATAGCAATCAGTAACAGAATTATTATTAGTAGCAGTATTAGTAGTAGTATTAATAATGAGGTTAGAAAGAAACAAAATGTACTGTACTAAGCGCTTGGGAGAATACAATGCAACAATAAACAGACACATTCCCTGCCCATGATGAGCTTACGGTCTAGAGAGGGAGACAGATATTAATATAAATAAATTATATATTATTATAATTATAATATGTTACTATGAATAAATTACATAAATGTACATAAGTACAGTGGGGCTGGAAGGGACGATGAATAAAGGGAGTAATTCAGGGTGACACAGAAGGGAATGGGAGAAGAGGAAATCAGGGCTTAGTCAGGGAAGGCCTCTTGGAGGAGATGTGCCTTCAATAAGGCTTTGAAGGTGGGGAAAATGAGGGGTTTGTTTGCAAGCCCAGTCCCAACTCTTTTTCTTCTCCATCTCAGCTGGGATGCCTTTGACTCAGTGGCCCACAGGGAGCCCGGAATCCATCTGCCTGTCTGCCTCTGCCAGAGGTTGCATGGGACCACTGCCAAGTCCATAGGATGTCCCCTGTGGGCGCCTATAGAACACATTATAAGTTTAAAGGCTCTTTGAGAAAACAATAATTATTTTGTATATTACGTTAGTCCATAGCTGATGGTGACTTCAAAACATCTAATCAGCAGTCCTTCTGGAGGTTAAACTGCATTACCCAGTAGGCCAAGGGGCTGATCCACTATATTTCACCATTGCAAGGGGCTGAACTGGGTGGAGCAAAGTTCCCAGAGTTGTTTGGTGAACTGAAACGGGTGGTGGTTTTTCTTTTTGGCTCTGAATTTGTGGACTGCAGGAGCTGCAGGCCTACCACACATTAAGGTGTCTCTTTCTAACCTCATAAATCCTTGTGGAAAATAGTTTTTTTCCTGAGGATCTCTGGAGGGAGAGCCTGAGTAAATCAGTCAGTCAATCATATTTATTGAGTGCTTATTGTGTGCAGAGCACTGTACTAAGTGCTTGGGAGAGTACAATATAACAATAAACAGACACATTCCCTGCCTACAATGAGCTTCCTGTCTAGAAGGGGAGACTGTAATCAGCAGCAGAACAAGGCACAGTGAGTAAATTAGTTGGAGGAGAATGAAGAGTTTAAACTGCTTTATAGTAGGAGAGGAGAGTGAATAAGTCGGAGGGAGAACAGTGCTCTGCACACAGTAAGTGCTCAATAACTATCCCTGACTGAGAGAACTGTTTAAATAAATGTCTTTAAGCCAATATTCAGGAATTTCTATTTGTTACAGAAAGAAATGGTTAACTTTTTGTGGAGTGGGAAGGCATATACAGAATGAAGTTTGAGAAAAATTATCCAGACAACAGAGTGAAGTATGGATTGGAAAGGACTGGACTGGAAGCAGGAGTCCAGTGAGGAGGCTAATGCAGTAGCCAAGCTGGAATGAGACAAGTGCCAGGATCAGTGCATGGCAGCCAGTTGACCAGAAAGGAGAAGTGGATCCCAGAAATATTGTAGAGGAAAACCAGATAGGATTTGGTGATGCTGAATACAGAGATTGAATTGAGAGGGAGGAGCCAAGAATAATGCCAAATGTACAGGTTTTGGTTACAGAAAGGATGCCACCAGGTTTTAGAAATGGGGAGGATGGTATAGTGGTCAACCTTGGTGGGAAAATAGAGAAGATTTGGGAAGGATATGAGGAGTTCAGTTTTGGACATATTGAGCTCCACCCTTCAGGACATAGGGGTGTCCTGAAGGCAGAAGTAAATATGAGACTGCAAAGGAGGAGAGAGAGCATACCTAGCAATGTAAATTTTGGAGTCATTCAATAGTAATAATAGTTGAATCAATCATATTTACTGAGCACTTGCTCTGTACTAAGTGCCTGGGAAAGTACAACAGAATATTGAAGCCATGGGAGTAGGCCAACAAGTAGTAAGTTTAAATTTAGCTGAGAAAGGGACCCCAAACAGAGTCTTGGAGGATATCAACATTTAGTGAATGGAAGGAATAGAAGACCATTGAAAAGTGTCTGAGTGGGGAGTAGTGGAGAAATTTTGCAGGGGAGAAAAAAATACAGTCATATTTCAACTGCATTTCATAATATTTCACTTGACTTTTTTTTAGCAGGTCAGATTGTAGAGTTCATGATAAAAATCTGTCCTGTCAGTGCTGTCACTCGTATTTTTAAATGGCTGAAGAATGTATTGTATGTCCAGCAACACTTCCATCATTCCACATTATCGTCTAAGGGCGTTAGTGTCTGGCCTACAAAACCGAAAGTGACTAAATTGGGACATTTCTACTTACTCTATGCCCCTTAAGGTATTTATATTTTTAAAACAAAGCTGCACTCATTTATGATCTAGCACATTGGTGTTACATTATTTATACAATATTGTAGCCATTAATGTAGGCTGGGTGATAAAGTATATATGGTTGCTCAGTATTTGAGCCCACAATGTGTGTTGGTGCCAAAATCCATTCTAATTTTCTAGCAGGCCCTTGCCTGATGAGTGATGATTTAGCCACCTGGCTAATTTGAAGAATCATATTCTTTCACTATTGCCATGTAAATTTTTCTCTCTCTCTAATTTTCACATTTCCTCTAGTAAAGTGGAAAGGAGGGTTATTTCTGTGGTGTCATGAAGGACAGGCAGTGAATAGAAAGCATAATGATTTTTCCTGCAGGCAATTCTTTACAAAATATGGTAATCCCAGGAGATTTGGAAGGAGGCTAAAAGGGTAAGAGAAAGGAGGGGTGGCCTAATGATTCTAAATTCTCTGAGATTGTTTGCTGAGGCCCTACCTATGTGTAGCAGGAGTGTTGCTATGAGAACCTGTTAGTGTCTTTAATTTTAGTTTTGAGTCGGAAGGTTTGCTAATTCATGCACGTCGATTTTGGCATTTACTTTCTTAGTTCTATTTTTAAATATGATAGGCCAGAAAAGAGAGAAAAATATCTGCAGAAGAAATGTACCCATATAACTCCCCCACACTAACTTCTCTGTGCTAACTTTCCAGAAGAAGTATCAGGAGCCATCTTTATCTCTTGGCAGTCATATGCAGCTATATCTTACTTGGAAGTTTCCATTGATGTGAAATCACCAGCGATGTGCAGATATGGCTGACAAACCTGATGGGTGGGTGGGGGGGGGGACCCACAGTCCAGTACACAACTGACTCGTGCAAATTCTCTAAACTGACTTGTGTCTTCACTAAGTCACTCTCATCACCTAGGGCTGATTTAGTAGCTCCTTCTTGAGATACACCTTAGGCTCAGGGAAAACCACTCTGGGTCTGATCACTGCCTGACAGAGGATCTATCTGCCACTGTTGTTTCCCAGCAGTCCCCAGTCATGCTGCATTGATTGAAATTGTGCTTTCTTGTATTTTGAAATCACTTTTGCGTACTGTGTTTGAGGTCACCCCCTTTCAGCTCACCATAAGGCAGCTATTTAAGTATCATGCTGTCATCCATTCTGTGTCATGCATCCTGTTTAGAGGGGTTGTGCTGCAATGGGTTTAGAGAAGCAGCATGACTCAGTGGAAAGAGCACGTGCTTTGGAGTCAGAGGTCATGGGTTCAAATCCCGGCTCTGCCAATTGTCAGCTGTGTGACTTGGGCAAGTCGCTTATCTTCTCTGTGCCTCAGTTACCTCATCTGTAAAATGGGGATTAAGACTGTGAGCCCCCCTTGGGACAACCCGATCACCTTGTAACCTCCCCACCGCTTAGAACAGTGCTTTGCACATAGTAAATGCTTAATAAATGCCGGTATTATTTACTTCAATGATGGTCGACTACCAGCATTATTGAGCTCTTGTTGGGATCCAGTCCTTCCATCTGATGTTAAATGTGGCACATAGGAGATAGTGATGAAACTGCAGAAGAAACCACAGGTGGCATTGGTAGCTTGCCTGGATTATGTGACCTTAAAATTTATAGTATGAATGATGTATTGTGAATGAATTCTCCAGGAATATGATGACCAAACATACATGCCTTAGGTTTCATTATCAGCGATATGATTACTGAAATGCCTTTTCTAGGGAATTCAGTTACAACTGTATTCCCATTCTCATATTTAGAAAGCAGAATTTAGTGTTGGTGCTTGTGCTATCCAATGCTTGAAACTTTCACTGAGGAGGACTAGATAATTGCTTTTGAACTTTCCAATCCTATGAAGTCCAATTACTTTTATCCAGATACTGGCAGTACTGCAACCATGCATTTAAAAGCCTATGCTGATCAGAGAATCTGTCCTGATCCTTCATCCTGAACATTGCTAACACTCCCAGAGAACCATAGCATAGAGAAAACAGGATCAACAGTTTACTCCAGTAAGACACCTTGAATCCCACTCCCATTCAAGAGGTCTCAGTAGGAAGCTGCTGGCCCAGGTACTGAGCATGGGCTACTTACACATGTAGGCTTTCAGCACATTAATAATGATGGTATCTGTTAAGCGCTAACTATGTGCAAAGCACTGTTCTAAGCACTGAGGGGATACAAGGTGATCAGGTTGTCCCATATGGGGCTCACAGTATTAATCCCCATTTTACAGATGAGGTAACTGAGGCACAGAGAAGTTAAGTGACTTGCCCAAAGTCACACAGCTGGCAATTGGCAGAGCTGGGATTTGAACCCATGACCTCTGACTCCAAAGCCCAGGCTCTTTCCACTGAGCCATGCCGCTTCTCTATTTTCATAAGCCCATCCTAGTTAACAGAGTCAACTCCCCATGGCCCTACCAAAGATGAACACACCGGCTAACATCATTAGTCCTCATGCTGTTAGATTCCATGCCTCTCACTGGTGGTCGAGTAGGAAGTCAGCATCATTCAGTGTCCAGTGGTACCCATTCATCACTCTTGGTTCCTCCTCCTCCTCCTCCAACATTCCCACTCATCTCCACCTAAGGGCCCAATTCTCCTTCTTAGAGCCGTGTTTGACACCCTCAAAATACCAAGGTGTTGGGGAAACATGGGGTACCAGGATTGATTCCAAGACATGACAGAGTAAGGTTTGAGGTGTCCTGTAATGGCAGTGGCTCCAGGAGATGCTTTGGACTTCTGTAGGGGCTGGGGGACGCACCATGAAAAGGCACCATGGCACCTTTTCTAGACTGTGAGCCCACTGTTGGGTAGGGACTGTCTCTATATGTTGCCAACTTGTACTTCCCAAGAGCTTAGTACAGTGCTCTGCACACAGTAAGTACTCAATAAATACGATTGATTGACTGGCATTAGGGTGAGTTGTGGATGTGGGGAAAGGCAGTGATCCTGGACTGCTGGAGCTGGTCAAACAGCGAAATCAGACCCTGGCACTAGTAGGGGATAGGAGGGGTGCTGCAGAGGTACTCAGGATGTGCCACAAGTGAGAGGGGTTAGGGGAATGCGGGGGAGTGGTGTTGGCTCAATGGTGGAAGCAGCCTGTAGCTGCCTCCTCTACCCTGCGTTTTTCACTCCAGATAGAGGGGATGACGAAGTACTCGGGTTTCCTTCTCCACATTGTGGAGCTGAAGATGAGGCTTGGAGCTCCTCATTCATTCATTCTTTCATTTTTGAGCACTTATTGTGTGCAGACCACTATACTAAGCACTTGGGAAAGTAAACTACAACAATAAACAGTGACATTCCCTGCCCACAAAGTGCTCACAGTCTACAGTGGGGGAGACATCCATTCATTCAATTGTATTTCTTGAGAGCTTAATGTGTACAGAGCACTGTACTAAGTGCTTGGGAAGTTCAAGTAGGCAACATATAGATGGTCCCTACCCAACAACGGGCTCCAGGTTAGAAGAGACAGTGATCAATGTAAATAAATAAAATTATAGATATGTACATGAGTGTTGTGAGGCTGGGAGTGGGGAAGAGCAAAGGGCGCAAGTCAGGGCAATGCAGAAGGGGGTGGGAGATGAGGAAAAGTAGAGCTTAGTCTGAGAAGGCGTCTGCACTCGACTTTAACTCAGATTGTGGTTTGGAGCAGGAGAGAAGAGGGAGTGGGGAAAACCTCCACATCAGCCAGGGGCCATCTGATGACAGCAGAGGCTCTATGTGTGGGTTTCTCTGGCAGCTGGGGGAAGCATGAGGGGTGCTTGACTACAGGCGGGACAAGGAGCTCCATGGTAGAAGTGGCTTGGGGCTCACTTCTCTGCTGTGGAGCTTGAGGAAGGCAAGGGTAACAAACATTGTAGGTGCACATGTCATCAATCAAACAGTGGTATTTATTAGCACTTACTGTGTGCATAGCATTGTACTAAAAGCTCGGGAGAGTATAATAATAATTATAGTATGTGTTAAGTGCTTACTAAGCACCAAACACTGTTCTAAGCACTAGGGTAGGTACAATGTAATCAGGTTGGACACAGTCCCTGTCCCACGTGGAGCTCACAGTCTTGATCCCTATTTTACAGATGAGGTAACTGAGTCACAGAGACATTGTGGCTCACCCATGGTCACACAGCAGAAAGTTGATGGAGTCAAAACTAGAACCCATGATCTTCTAACTCCCAGGCCCAAGCTCTGTTATGTCATAATGCTTCTCAACACAACACAGTAAAGTTGGTAGAAACAATTTCTGCTCACAAGGACCTTACAGTCTAGAAGGGGAGACAGATATTAAAATAAATAAGGAGTGTTTGCAAACGTACTGTGGGGCTGATGGTGGGGTGAATGTCAAGCTAGAAGGGTACAGATTCAAGTACAGAAGTGACATAGAAGGGAGAGGCACTAGGGGAAATAGCTTAATTGTGAAAGGTCTCTTGGAGGAGATGTGACTTTAATAAGGCTTTGAAGGTGCGAAGGTTATGGTCTGTCAGATATAAATATGATTGAATGAATGAATGAAATAGGGAAGATTTTCAGACCTGAAAGAGGCTGTGTGCTAGGGGTTGGCAGTGAGATAGGTGAGATTGAGGATCAGTGAGTGGATTGGCATTAGAGGGGTGAAGTTGGCTTTTTTTAAAAATGTGGTATTTCAGCACTTAGTATGTGACAAGCACTGCACTAAGCATTGGGGTAGATACAGGTTAATCCGATTGGACACAGTTCCTATCCCAAGCTCAATCTTAATCCCCACTTTGCAGATGAGGTAACTGGGGCATAGAGAAGTTAAATGATTTGCCTAAGGTCGCACTGCACTAAGAACTGGGGTAGATACAGGTTAATCAGATTGGACACAGTCCCTATCCCAGGTACAGTCTTAATCCCCATTTTGCAGATGAGGTAACTGGGGCATAGAGAAGTTAAATGATTTGCCTAAGGTCGCATTGCACTAAGCATTGGGGTGGATACAGGTTAATCAGATTGAAAATAGTCCCTATCCCAAGTAGGGCTCACAGTCTTAATCCCCATTTTGCAGATGAGGTAACTGGGTCATAGAGAAGTTCAGTGATTTGCCTAAGGTCACACAGCTGACAGTAGCAGAGCTAGGATTAGACAGGAAATTTAAGCAAAGGAAATTGTTTTCATTTGAAAGATATTTAGGAAAAATGTTAAGGGTAAATTAATTCCCAGTATATCTTTGGGAAAGACACATGCTTCCCTACTTTCCAAAGAAAGAAAGGAAAACTCATTAAGAGTGGGGATCATCCCTTCTCTCCTGCTACAGCCCAGCCTGCACCCTCCCCTCCTCTGCCGCTAACCTCCTCACTGTAGCTCTTTCTCGCCTGTCCCATCGTCGACCCCGGCCCACGTCCTTCCCCTGGCCTGGAATGCCCTCCCTCCACATATCCGCCAAACTAGCTCTGTTCCTCCCTTCAAAGCCCTACTGAGAGGCCACCTCCTCCAGGAGGCCTTCCCAGATGGAGCCCCCTTTTACCTCTCCTCCTCCCCATCCCCCCTGCCCTACCTTCTTCCCCTCAGCACCTGTATATGTGTTTGTACAGATGTATTACTCTATGCATTTTACTTGTACATATGTACTATTCTATTTATTTTGTTAATGATGTGCATTTAGCTTAATTCTATTTATTCTGATGACTTGACAACTGTCCACGTTTTGTTCTGTTGTCTGTCTCCCCATTCTAGACTGTGAGCCCGTTGTTGGGTAGGGACCATCTCTATATGTCACCAACTTGTACTTCCCAAGCACTTAGTACAGTGCTCTGCACACAGTAATATGATTGATTGAATGAATGAATCTTCTCTTTATCCCCCAAATCCCTATTATTATTATTCATGTTAATGATAGTGCAAGGAATTGAAAAAGGTAAATCTGTAGTCTATGTCTGCTTTCCTAAAATGACATTTTCTTTCAAGAGCACCTAAGAACAAGATGCTGTAGTCGCTCGGCCACGTTAACCGTTAGCACTGGCAACTCCTTTATTTGAATTTTCATTTTGAACACTACATTCCCATCTTTGCTTTCAGCCTGAGTGAAAGGAGAAACCGGTACTGGCTGCATACTAAGTTAATGAGTGCTCTTGTTGAATGCTGTAATTGCTGAGCAGAGAACCCTTTTTAACGAAAAGGAAATTTCACATTTGAGGCTGAGATGGACCATTCTTTGGCCCCTTGGATTCTTTGGACAACAAATCAAGGGAAAGTGGCATGTAATAGGAAATAGACAGGTTATTCTAGTTAACATTGAGCTTACACCTTAATAATAATAATAATAATGGTATTTGTTAAGCACTTACTATGTGCAAAGCACTGTTCTAAGTGCTGGGGGGATACAAGGTGATTAGGTTGTCCCACATGAAGCTCACAATCTTAATCCCCATTTTACAGCTGAGGTAACTAAGGCACAGAGAAGTTAAGTGACTTGCCCAAAGTCATACAGCTGATAAGTGGCGGAGCTGGGATTAGAACCCACGACCTCTGACTCCCAAGCCCATACTCCTTCCATTGAGCCATGCTGCCTCTCTAAGTGATGAGGAGGATAAACGAGTGTACCTGTCCCTCTCTGAAAGGTAATTGTTAATGGTAATGATTGCTTTAGTGTGAAATAGGATGGTAGCCTACTAGCAAAACTGATATCTCTACTCTCGTACTTGTCAGGGACTAAGCATTTAGTAGATGTGACTGCACTCTGCTAAAAGGCTACTTTTAGCCCCAAAGTAAGATTACATTGCTCTACTCACCCATTCAGAAAGATGATAATGCTACTGAATCAGGGTTGAGGGGAGAAGTTTTAAGTTAGGCACTTGAGGATGAATTGGACATGCTTGAGATAAAAAGCAGAACGTTCCCAAAATGACATCTTTGCAAGTCTTTGGGGTTCCATTTGGTGAGTTACACAGCAGTTGCAAAAATCGCATCCTTGACACCCGCCCCACAAAAGTGAAATGGCAGGGACCATTTAGAATTATGTAGCTGTCTAAGCAGTGGGTTGGAATGGCTTGGAAAGGTCACACAGTCCATCCTCCTGCCTTCTGCCACACCAATCACAATCCAACAAGGAGTAGAAGCAGGAGATGGCCTCTGGGGATGGTGGTTAAGGAGAGGGAGCCACCCTCTCTGCTTTTAGCAGTCCATTCTGCACTCCCTGCACCTAAGCTCTATCTCGAACAGCAGATCAGTTCTCAGATAGTCCCAGGAATCAATCACATTTATTGAGTACTTACTGTATGCAGAGCATGGTACTAAGCACTGGAGAGAGTAAATATAGCAATATAACAGTTGGTAGACACTTTCCCTGCCTCAGAAATGTCATGGAAACATCTCTTCCTTCCCAAGCATGGGACTGGAGTGGCTCGGGGAAGAAGAGGGATTATACACTCAAGGGAAGGGGTCATGTTTAGAGATTTATGGGCCACCATGGTCTTCATTTAGAATGTGGGCCTATGACTGGACCACACAGACCCAAGCCAGATGCCTCTCTTTCAGCAAAAAGCTTTTATACAACCTTGCTTGCTAATTGCATCAACCTTATAAAATATTACTGAAAAAAGTGCAGGAAAGTATTTCTGTACTACAAGCCCCTTACTGTTTTGATCAGAGGTCAAGGATGGGAACTTCCTGTTCCTTTTGCTGACATTGTGTTTTAAATGATTCCTAATCTGGTACCTCTTACCAATGAAAGAGAACCGGAGCTTAGCCATCATTCATTCATTCATTAATTCAATTGTATTTATTGAGCACTTACTGTATGCAGAGCACTGTACTAAGTGCTTGGGAAGTACAAGTTGGCAATGTACAGAGACGGTCCCTACCCAACAACGGGCTCACAGTCTAGAAGTGGGGGACAGACAACCAAACAAAACATGTGGACAGGTGTCAAGTCATCAGAATAAATCATGCATTTTATACGTAGGTGAAATGACATAATGAGACAGAAGATATTGTAATTTATACCAGTGATCCAGGGGTGACCCCATTACTCATGAGAAATGTTGCAATTTGATAACAAGGACATCTCAGAGCCTAATGAATTCCAATTATTCTGCATAATGTATTTGTGGCATATTCAATTTGTTATTTTCCCCAATTTGAAAATGTGCATTGATCTTGAATTTGGTGATAGCTGCCTCAGCTCTCTCTTAGTATGCTATTGTATCTATTGCATACTTCAGTGTTCCAGATCATGAGTAGAAGGTGAGGAACGGAGAAAAAAAATAATGTGAAAAGGAGAAAAACAGATGATAAAAATGAAATCTGAACTAGAAAGCAAGAGTTAAAAATCCTATTTTCAGGTGATTTTTTTTTTTAAGTACCTGGGGGAGAGACATTACCTTGTTTGTTTCTCAGTTTCCATATCTATAGGATGCAAAAATCAATAATTTGCTCCCTTCTGCATCATAGGAACAGTGTCAAATAATTTTGATGGTAATGACAGAAAGTATGTGCCCTCAAAGAGGGCCATATTTTAGTTAAATATTTTTTAGTTGTTATCATTAAAGGCAAGGAAAAAGGATTTCAGGTGTACAAAAGAGAATCTGAAATAGAATCGAAAGATCAACCAGTTCAAGTGCGGAAGAAGAAAATACTGAAAGGTTCAGACATTGTATCAATCAATCAATGATATTTATTGAGTGCTTACTATGTTAAGAACACTGTATTAAGGATTTGGGATAGCACAATACAACAGAGTTAGACATGTTCCCTACCCACAATGAGCTTACAATCTAGAGGGGAAGAAAGACATTAATATAAATAAATTATTTAGGATATATAACTTGAAGATATGTACAAAAGTGCTATGGGGTCAGACCTCAGTTTTGTCTATCTCCCCACCCTCCTCTCCCCCATGTATGCTGCTGGCCTGTTATGCCCTCCCTCTTCATATCCTGTAGATATGCCCACCTTTAAAGCCTTAGTGAAGGCACATCTCCTCCAATAGGCCTTCCTGACTAAGCCCTCATTTCCTCTTCTCCCACTCCCTTTTACATCACCCTTGAAGTTGGATTTGTTCCCTTGTTTTTCTACCCCACTCCCAGCCTCACAGCATATTCATAATTCTTTTATATTAGTGTCAGATGCCCCCTCTACACCATAAGATCATTGTGGACTGGGAACATGTCTACCAACTGTTATATTGTACTCCCTCAAGCATTTACTATAGTACTCTGCACACAGTATGCACCCAATAAATATTATTGATTTGATTGAGGTTGGGGCATATATCAAATGCCAAAGGTCACAGATCCAAGTGCATAGACAACACAGAAGGGATAGCAAGCCTCAGAAGGCCTCTTGGAGGAGATGTGACCTTAATAATGCTTTGAATGTGGGGAGAATGGTGGGCTGGTGAATATGGTAGGGAGGGTGTTACAGGCTACAGGAAGGACATGGGAAGGGGGTCAACAGCAAGATAGGTGAGATCGAGGCACAATGAGTCAGCTGGTGCTAGAAGAGTAAAATGTGTGGCCTTGGTCACAGTACAAGATCAGTCAGGTGAGGTAAGGAATTTCTGATTGATATAATAATGATGGCATTTGTTAAGCGCTTACTATGTGCAAAGCACTGTTCTAATCACTGATATGGAGGTGGATGGGCAGCCTTTGGAGGTCCTTCAGGAGGGGGAGATATGGACTGAACAATTTGTTTTATAAAAATGATCCATTCAGCAGAGTGAAGTACAGACTCGAGTGGGGAGAGACTAGAGGCAGAAAAGTCAGTAAGGAGGCAGAAGCAATATTCAAGGTGGGATAGTAAAAGTGCTTGGATCAGCATGGTCGCAGTTTGGTTGGAGAGGAAAAGGTGGATTTTAGCATTGTTATGAAGGTAGAACTGACAAGATTTGGTGACAGATTGAATATGTGGGCAGAATGTGAGAAATGAGTTGAGGATAATGCCGAGTTGTGGGAGGATAGTGATATTGTATAATGATGGGAAAGACAGGGTTGGACAGGGTTTAGGTGGGAAGATAAGGAGTTCAGCTTTGGGTATGTTTTGAGGGATTGGAGGACATGCAGGTAGAGATGAAATAAAGGGGGGAGGAAATGCAAGATTGCAGGGAAGGAGAGCGGTCAGGGCTAGAGATGGAGATTTGGGAATCATCAGCATAAATATGGTAGTTGAAGCCATTGGAGCAAATGAGTTCTCCATGGGAGTGGGTGTAGATGGAAAAGAGAAGAGTACTTAGAACTGAGCCTGAGGAACCCCACTGACAGAGGGTGGGAGGCAGAGGAAAATCCAGCAAAAGAAATGGAGGAGTGGTCAGAGAAATAGGAGAACCAAGAGAGGGCAGTGTCCGTTAACCCAAAGGTTGAATATAGTTTCAAGAGGAAGGGGATGATCTTCAGTGTTGAAGGCAGTTGAGAAGTGTAGAAGTATTAGGATAGAGTGGAGGCTGCTAGATTTGGTGAGAAGGTCATTGATTACCTTTAGAAAAAAATTTTAGGGGGCCGAGCCAGATTGGAGGGCATCAAGGAGAGAATTGGAGAGGAAGTGGAAACAATGGATATATACAACTCTTTCAAGAAGTTTGGAGAGGAATGATAGGTGAGAGATGGGGCAATGCTTGGAGAGAGCTATGGGGTCAAGGGAGGGTCTTTTTAATATGAAGTTATGTAATCAAGTTTGAAACCAGTAGGGAAGAAGCTGCTGGAATGTGAACAGTTGAAGATGGCAGTCAGGAAAGGAAGAAGGAAGTGGGGGGAATGTTTTAAAAAGGTGTAAAGGGATGGGGTCAAAAGCACAGGAGGAGGGAGTAGATTGAGAGGATGCTGGGGATATCTTTTTGAGTTACTGCAAAGAACATAGGCAGAGTCAAAGAGGGTGGAGGAGGGAGGGATTGGAGAGGATCAGGAGTGATTTTAGGGAGATCATGTCCAATGGTTACAATTTTGTTGATGAAGTATGTGGCCAGGGAGCAGAGGAGGGAGTTAGATATCTGGAATAGCTGGTGGAGGCATTGGCCATGGGAGCGAATTAGAAAGGAGCTGTATTGTTGTTGGTCAGAGGAGAGGGCCAAATTGAAGCTTGTAATAATGAATTTAGGTGGGGCAAAATCATAGCTGTTTTGATTTCCACCAAAAGCACTCTGCAGCTCAGGAACGGGAGCAGAGGAAGCATGCTGTGGAGGTGATCCAGGGTTGTGGGTCAGTGGTACCAGATTGAAGGAACGGAGTAGTTAGGGAGTTCAGAGCAAAGAGGTAGTGTTGAGGATGTTGATTTGTGCCTCAAAAGAAGGTACAGAGATCAAATGGGGTAGAATGTCCTGTAGAATATTGCAGGTGGATTGAAAGAGCAGAGGTCGCTAAGGGCGAACAGGACATATTTGGGGTAGGTGGGTGTACAGGAAAGAGAGCAGGTGAGGAGTTTGTGGTCTGGTAGTTGAATTTCAGAATTGGTGAGGGTAGAGATTGTACAATGACAATTAAGATTATGTGTGCCCAGGTTGGTGAGTATGTGAAGTGCGGTGGAGCAGGAGGTCATTGGAGTAGAGGAGTGAAAGGAGGTGTACAGTGGAAGGGTCATCAGGAAAATGGATATTGAAGTCCCCAAGTATCAATGTAGGGATGGAAAATGAGAGAAGACATGTGAGAAAGGGATAAAAATGGTTCAGAAGTTGGAGGAGGGGCTTTGGAGGTGGTAGATGACAATGCATAGTAATTGGAATGAGTGGTGGAGGTGGATGTATGGACTTCAGTGGAAAGAAAGGGATGGTGAGAAAAAGGGGAGCAGAAGGATGCTGGTTCCTTCCATTTTCCCTGTAAGACTAGAGGAGTGGGAGGAGATAAGCCCCCCTCTAGAGAGAACCAGGGGATGCAGTGTCATTTGGGGAAGGTCAGACTTCAGTGATGGTGAGGAGGAGCAGTGACAGGAATAAGTCAGTGATGAAGGGAATAATAATAATTATGGTATTTAAGTGTTTACTATGTGTCAAGCACTGTTCTAAGCACTGGGGTAGGTGCAAGGTAATCAGGTTGTCCTACTTTGGGGCTCCACAGTCTTAATCCACATTTTACAGATGAGGTAACTGAGGCATAGAGAAGTTAAGTGGCTTGCCCAAGGCCACACAGCAGACAAGTGGCAGAGAAGAGATTAGAACCCACATTCTCTGACTCCTAAACCCAGGCTCTTTCCTATAAGCCATGCTGCTTCTCAAGCTTTCCCATCATGAACCAGGAATTTCATAGGCCACACTTGGCTGAGGCTTGGGTTGTTGGGGGATTACTATTATTATTATTATGGTATTTGTTAAGTGTTTACTATATGCCAAGCACTGTGCTTCCTAAGCACTGGGTTAGTTTCAAGGTAATCAGGTTGTCCCACATGATGCTCACAGTCTTAATCTCCATTTTACAGATGAGGTAAATGAGGCACAGAGAGGTTAAGTGGCTTGCCCAAAGTCACACAGTAGACAAGTAGCAGAGAGGAATTAGAACCCATGTCCTCTGATTCCCAAGCCCGTGCTCTTGCCACTAAGCCATGCTGTTTCTCTTGGGATGGGACAGAATGAGGGTTAGGAAAGGGCTTAATGGGAGTGAACTGGTGGGCGCTGTTGTAGGGGGAGAGGGGGACTAGGGGAGATATTGGGGCAGAATGACAGGAATGGGTCAAGGAAGAGGGGTGGGGATGGGACAAGGGAGTGAGAGGGGTTGGATAGGAGTGAGCTGAGGAGGGCAGGCCAGTGGGGAGGTGAGTGAGGAGGGGTGCTAGGCCTGGGCAACAGGGGTGGAGGGATCAGTGGGAGGGGATTGAAGGCAAATGGAGGGAGAGGATAGGACATAAGATAAAGAAGGGTAAATTAATCAATGTAAAGTCCATAATAGGTTACGAGAGGGGAAAATGCAGAAAGTATATATATATATATATATATATATATATATATAAAACCATGTGGTTGGATGTCAAGGCAGGGTGACCATCACCTTGCCCCTCCAAGTACTTTGAGGGGCTTCTGTCAGTGATGGGATACTGGACAGCATGGAGCAAACCTGACAATATAGTATGTATTTTATTCTTAGGTACGACAGACCATCATGGCCACTTTTCAAGGCAGATAGTTATCTTTCCTAGTTTAAAGAATCGAGATCACATTACCTTTCTCAATAGTCTTTCTTAGACTTTGGCAGCTCACTCTGTCAAGTTCCTCTTTTATTTAATCTAAATTGTTCTTCCTGTGGGTTTGTCTTTTGTTCTCTAGTTCTGTTCTCTTTAGTTAGGCAGCTTTTAAGTCATTATTCTCTTCCCCAGATTCAGTGTGCCCAAGTCCTTTAACACATCATTCTCCTGCTACAACCAGTGAATTTGGGCTTTTCTCTCAGATCCCTTGCTAAGGCTATATTGTTCCCTGTAAAATGCTTTGTTCTGTCCAATTTCGAAGAACTGAATGTCTCTAATACAATGCATTTCAATTTAATACACATTTCTAGCCCCTTTAGTCAAATTTGTAACAATCTCACCATTACAAGAATGTCATCCTACTTAACTCATTGCAGCCATTCATTGGGAAAATTTTGGATCTACAAGGTCTTGGGTCTGTCTCTTTGTTAATTCAAGTAATTATTTGCAGATGTGTCCACAGTCTTCATTTTGCCTCACCACACATGCTGATCTTTTGAAATTGTTCTTTAAAGATCAGCACCCCTGGTCTTAATTGCTTGTAGTCAAATAGTCTTTTCCAGTCATTGGTATTGTGTGCAAAGCATTGTTTTAAGTCCCTGGGAGAGTACAGTAGAACTTGTAGATGTGATCCTTGGCCCAAAATTTTACACTGAAAGCCCTTTACAACCAGCTTGTGCAGCCTTAAGGACATTTAGCTATTAAAGGACATTTAGATAGTAAGAATAATAATTTTGATATGTAAGTGCTTACTAAGGGCTATGTACTGCACTGAACACTGGGGTAGATACAAGATAATTAACTTGGACATAGTCCCTGTCCCACATGGGGCTCACAGTCTAAAGGAAAATAAATTCGTCTTCTGCCAGTAAACATTCTAGTCATTCTAGAAATGGGTTCAGCTTCTTAGACAGGGCAATTAATGAATGCTTTTCATTCAAGCAGGATAAAGGAGAAACAAAGGATCTAGATTTACTAAAACAGAATAAAAAAAAGCAAATGTATATTCAGACAGGCTCAGGATTAAAGTCTTAAAGGGAAACTGCATTCAAACCAGTTCTGTTTGCCTTTGAAATTCCCATGGTATTTGAGTTGGTTTGGCAAGGCTTGCTTGTAAAGTCCTTCTAGAAACTTAGTTTGAGTCAGCTGAATGTTCTGGCACTGTTTAAATACATCCCTCTTTCACTGCTGCCATTTGTGGTAGTCCTAATGGGTCATAACAGCAATAGCCAACACTTTTTTGTTACTTTCCATCCCAGAATGTTGTGTGGGCTCCAGCTGTATTCTTTCTGATGCTTCTGATCAATCAATTGTATTTACTGAGTGCTTTCTATGGCAGATCACTCTGCTACTCTCTTGGAAGAGCACAATGCAATAGAGGACATAGCTTCCAAGTCTAGCTCTGCAACTTGTCTGCTTTGTGACCCTGGGCAAATCACTTCACCTCTCTGTGCTTCAGTTTCCTCATCTGTAAAATGGGGGTTAGGACCATGAGCTCCATGTAAGACAGAGGCTGTGTCCAAACAAAATTATCTTTTATCTATCCCAGGACTTAGTACAGTGCCTGGAACTTAGTAAGTGCTTAACAAATACCATAGTTATCATTATCTTTATTACTATTATTATTATGGAGCTTACAGACTAGAGGAAGGGAAAAGCTCCCCCTTTGTAAGCAGCTAACTTTTTTTTTAAAGTGCTTACTATGTTCCAGGCACTGTTCTAAGCGCCGGGGTAGATACAAGATAATTCAGATGGGCACATTCCATGTCCCACGTGGAGCTCACAGTCTTAATCCCCATTTTACAGATGAGGTAACTGAGGCCCAGAGAAATTGAGTGTCTCGCTCAAAATCACACAGCAGACAAGTGGTGGGGCCAGGATTAGAACCTATGTCCTTCTGATTACCAGGCTCATGCTCTATCCACTAGGCCACACTGTTATCTTTGGCTTGGAGCATTGGGCCATTACATATGTTAGAAGCTTTGGGCCTGCTTGTTTTCTGCCAGGCACCGGCCCTAAGTAGTCCCACTGCCCTGGTATTAGCTGAAGATAAGTGGCAGGAGGTGGTGCTGAAGAAAAATACAGCAATACCCAACAGATGACCTCATGACATGATCCTGCAGTGAATTTCCAGCTACTCGTACTTTGCCAGCATGCATCACCAGATCCCCCTCCTCTCTCCATCCCCTGCTTGGAATAGAGGTCCGAAGGGAATTGGCATGCCCTACCCTGGAATTAGCTCTGTATTGTCTCAATTGGATCTAAAGTCATGAGTTGGCTTCCAAACCTGTTCCGAGTTCCAGCAGGAAGACTAGGCCCTTACAGACCCAAACCCACCAAAAACTGTGTTTGTTGGCAGCCTCTCCCTGAAGTCCTCATTAGCCTGGATCTGGTTTGTCTTTCCAGAAGTCCCACTGCATACCACAAAATATTCCAGCTTTTCTCCTTCCTCTCAGCGGAAAGATCTGCAGCCCTTTCATGGCTTCAGATGCTTATCATCACTAAATATTTTATCTCAGTGCTAAAAATGGATCTATTTTCTATGCACCATGGCAAATCCTCCTCAAAGCTTGTTCACATAGTCAAAAAGGAAAATGCTTCCCTTTTAGATTTGTGAATGAGCGTTTAGAGATGGGTTTGTCATGGAGCAAGAGAATGATTTAATTTTAGCATCCTGCTTTCAATGTTAACCCCACTCCCAATTGATCAAAGCAATGGTGACCTTTCTCAGGTGTCTTGGCCAGTGAATTTGCAAACCTCGTAAGTAGTGTCATGTTTTCCTAAACTCTAAGGAAAAATAAACTAAAGAGTCTTTGTTACCAGGTACTAAATTTAAATTCTGGCTGGGTAGATTTAGGACACACTTTTTTCTCCAATAATAATGGGATTTGGTTTTTTTTTTTAATTGAGCGCTTACTGTGTGCAGAGCACTGTACTAAGTGCTTGGGAAGTACAAGTTGGCAATGTATAGAGATGGTACCTAACCAACAGTGGGCTCACAGTCTAGAAGGGGGAGACAGAGAACAAAACAAAACATATTAACAAAATAAAATAAATGGAATAAATATGTACAAATAAAATAGAGTAATAAATATGTACAAACATATACATATATACAGGTGCTGTGGGGAGGGGAAGCAGGTAATGCTGGGGGAATGGGGAGGGGGAGGAGGGGGAGAGGAAGGAGGGGGCTCAGTCTGGGAAGGCCTCCTCAGGGTCTCCTATCCAAATAAGGATGCCTGGATTTAACGGGAGCTATTGAAGAAGGGGACTGGGCAGTGCCAGGGACTCTTTTTCTCCCTCCCCAAGGGACAGGCTCTCCTCCCTTGACCAATGGCAGCTACTGCCTATCTGCTCTGCAGGGCTGAATCCTTTGGTCAATCAGTGGTATATGTTAAGTGCTAACTATGTGCCGAACACTGTATTAAGCACTTGGGCAAATACAAGGCAACAGAATTAGCAGACACATTCCTTGCACATAATTAGCTTACAGCCTAGAGGACGAGTTTACCATCAGCGCTGCCCTAGCTTTACCGGGCAGAGAGTTAGGGGCAGATTTATCTTGAATTAAGGCAAAATAAAAGGAAGAGCAATTCGGTGGACATGGAACTCGAAGTAAAGGAAAGAAGATAATAATAACAATGGCATTTATTAAGCACTTACTATGTGCAAAGCACTGTTCTAAGCACTGGGGAGGTTACAAGGTGATCAGATGAGGTAACTGAGGCACAGAGAAGTTAAGTGACTTGCCCAAAGTCACACAGCTGGCAATTGGCAGAGTTGGGATTTGAACCCATGACCTCTGACTCCAAAGCCCGGGCTCTTTACACTGAGCCATGCTGCTACTTTTCAATGTCATGGCTGGGCATTATGTTCTTCCCTAATAATAATAATAATGATGGCATTTATTAAGCGCTTACTATGTGCAAAGCACTGTTCTAAGCACTGGGGAGGTTACAAGGTGATCAGGTTGTCCCACGGGGGGCTCACAGCCTTAATCCCCATTTTCCAGATGAGGTAACTGAGGCACAAAGAAGTGAAGTGACTTGCCCAAAGTCACACAGCTGACAATTGGTGGAGCTGGGATTTGAACCCATGACCTCTGACTCCAAAGCCTGGGCTCTTTACACTGAGCCACGCTGTTTCTCTGTCTTTAGACTGATCTCTGTGGTTTAGGGTCACCCTTTTTTTTACGGTGTTTGTGCCAGGTACTATACTAAGCACTGGGTTAGATACCAGCTTATCACATGGGGCTCCCACTCTTACTTTCCATTTTTACAAATGAGGTAACTCAAGCACAGAGAAGTGAAGGGACTTGTCCAAGGTCACAAGGCAGACAAGTGGCAGAGGAAGGATCAGAACCCAGGTCCTCCTGACTCCCAGTCCTTGAATGACTAGAAGAGTCATACTAATGGCAATGGCTCTAACTCTTGTTTCCCCCATCACAGTCGGTCAATCCAGGAGGGCTGAGGTTATGGGAATTTTGGCAGCAGGATGGGTCATCTCACTCCCTGTGCCAGGTACTGTACTAAGCACTGGGGAGGATACAACCAAATCGAGTTAGACACATTTCCTGTCCCACGTGGGGCTCTCAGTCTCAATACCCATTTTAAAGATGAGGTAAATGAGGTCCAGAGAAGAGAAGTGACTTGCCCTAGGTCATACAGCAGACGAGGGGCAGGGGATTAGAACCCATGAATTTCTGACTCCCAGGACCTTGCTCTATCCACTACACCATCCTCAAAATATAGAAGAATAACCTCAGAATAACAGCTACAATTAAGGTGGTCTTTTGAAAGGAGATCAAACATTGATAATAATGGAGAATTCATGGAGGGAACCTGGAAAAATTCACAATTGCTCTAAGTGTTGTCACATTACACATGATATTCACAGGAATTTACATCAGTAGAAAGACAAAGGAGAAAGGTTAATTCAAATTGGGGAGTAGAGGTGCAAGAAGTAACTCAACCATTGTTCAAGTAGGTCAGCATTTGGATAACTACCCCTAGGCCACTGCCAACTCTTCTCTTCCAATTGAAGATCTGTAAAATTGTGGTTGTGCCCAACTTTCCCGTTGTTGGTTAGGGATCGTCTCTGTTGCTGAATTGTACTTTCCAAGTGCTTAGTACAGTGTTCTGCACACAGTAAGTGCTCTCATGATTGAATGAATGAATGACCTTTCTATGGGATGGGGACAGTTGGACCTACCACGGAAGGTGAATCTGGTTTTAGAGAGGTTTTGTCATCAATGCCTATGAACCAGGGACAGTCTCAATTGATGGAACAATATTATCAAGAATGAGTTTCTGGAGAAGAAAAATAATGAAAGAATAGAGAGAGGACTTTGAAACCCAGAAGCTGTGTGGCCTAGTGGATAGAAAATGGACCTGGGATCCAGAAGAACCTGGGTTCTAATCCTGGCTACTCCATTTGTCTGCCGTATGGCCTTCGGCAAGTCACTTAGCTTCTCTGAACCTCAGTTACCTTATCTGTAAAATGACTGTGAGCCCTACGTGGAACATGGACTGTGTCCAACCTGATTATCTTTTATCTGTCCCAGTGCTTAGTACAGTTACTGGCACATAGTAAGTGTTTAATAAGTACCATTAAAAAAAAGGACTGAGGGACAGTGTCAGTAATTAAAAATGCTTGGAGGGAGATCATTTTTTATAACTGCAAAAATCTGCTTGGAGGGGGTAAAATTGTTCATCAAAGAAACGAGAAAGAAATTACAGGGAGGTGTGGTGGCTAAGAAATGGAAAAGGGTACATAGCAGATGGGGAGAATCACTCTGATAGAAGACAGACCAGTTGCTACTGAACCCTCTGATAAGGGGCCTTCATCAATCATATCTTCAGGTTAAATCAACCAGTACTCCATGGCTATCCCTACTCCCACAGTGTTTGGCTCCCCACAGTATGATCTAGCCTCAACTTTCGTCACACCCCAGCCTCAAGTTCTGCAGCAGGGAGATACTGCAGGGCCTGAGCCACCTCTACCTTCCAGCTGTTCACTGCTGGAGCCCCCTCTGATGGAGTGCCCACTGAGAAGCAGCATGGCTTAGTGGAAAGAGCATGGGCTTGGGAGTCCGAGGTTGTGGGTTCTAATCCCGCTGTATCACTTGTCAGCTGTGTGTCTTTGGGCAAGTCACTTAACTTCTCTGTGCCTGTTACATCATCTTTAAAATGGGGATTATAACCATGAGCCCCACATGGGACAAACTGATGACCTTGTATCTAGTCCAACACTTAGAGTAGTGCTTGGCACTTAGCGCTTAACAAATACTGTTCTTTTTCTTCTTCTTCTTCTTCTTATTATTAAATGTGAGGAGCGAAAATGGAAGTCTGCCTTCACAGCTGTTCAGAGGTTGGGAAAAGTTATCAGTTTAGCCCTGATACCAAGGTAAACTTCACTTAAGACCGTGAGCTCTTTGGAGGCCAGGGTCTATGTCTGGGGACCAACAATTCTTTCTAGCACATAGTTCTTAATGTTATTATCGATTAATAATAGAGAAGCAGCATAGCTCAGTGGAAAAGAGCACGGGCTTTGGAGTCAGAGGTCGTGGGTTCAAATCCCAGCTCCGCCACTTGTCAGCTGTGTGACTTTGGGCAAGTCACTTCACTTCTCCGTGCCTCAGTTCCCCCATCTGTAAAATGGGGATGAAGATTGTGAGCCCCCCGTGGGAAAACCTGATCACCTTGTATCTACCCCAGCGCTTAGAACAGTGCTTTGCACATAGTAAGTGCTTAACAAATACCAACATTATTATTATTATTATTATTATTATTATTATTATTATTAATCATTCCCCAGGCGGCTTTATACCACCAAGGTTTAATTGACATGCTCCCTTACCTATAAAACTGAAAAAGACAACATTGGTGTGAACATACAGGTTAGAAAATATGATAGCCATCTTCATACGTAAAGCAGGAATACAAAACAGTAAAATTAACATTTTGTAGCATGCACTACCTCTTTCAAGCTTAGAATTTTTTTGCCTATTGACTTTTCTAAAAACAATTATGATTAGCATTTTTATAGGTTTTTCCAATTTTCAAATTATACTTAAAACTATCAAATTAATTTTCAGTGCACTCCTGTGAGAAAAGAAAAGGGAATAAGCATTCATTTTAATGATGAGGAATTTGAGATGTGGGTAGATCCATGCCTCTATGACAGCTGGCTGTTATGAAAGCTGGTAACAGGGTTCTGTTTACTAGCAAAAATACCTCTTCTGACACACACGCTCTATCTCTTTATCTAGTACCCAGCAGCAGAGAATGATGTGTATTCACGTGGAATTCATATTTTTTTTATCCTGCCCCTATCTCTTCCACATACCTGGAGTGACACTTCATTTCAGAATTTCCATGTTATTCCACGGAGTGGGACCAAAATATAAATTGAAGTGGTAAAAAGCATGTTAGAAAGGCCACTTTGAGAAGTAAATATAGCCGATTGGAGTTAAGAAGCATTCCTATACTATGGCATCCTAAGTAAAGAGTAACTGATGGCTTGTAAACTTATGAAGTGTTGTAAAATATATCTGCACCAACACAATTGGCCCAAAAGCATACAATAACTATCAATCAATACCATTTTGGTTTTGTAGTGGAAACTTCAGGAAAATTGTGACACCAAGAGGGAGAAGTGAAAGCAGCATTGGATGTGAATGGGTACAAATGCAACACTGCAGCAAGGGACAGTTGTCACATACATGATGTGGAAGAGATTTTCAGGCAGTTTTGGTTTTAGCCACATTTGCACAAACAAAAATTTCCTAACAGGAAATTTCCATCTTCAAACTCAGATCTTTTCATACTTCAGTCCCAAAACATTACTGCTAAGATTGGACTTGGTCATCACTCTTAACAGACAGAAATGTTTCAGTGCAATTGTCCATGTAATTCAGTGTAAAATGTATTTTGTGGTATAGCTATATAATTATGCTACTGATCAGTTACTTTGTACTTAGCATTGGAGCAGATATAAACTGATCAAATTGGATCTTTCTGACAGAGTACTTCAATCTAAGAGGGAGGGCGAGTAGAACTTCATCTCGATTTTACAGGTGAGGAAAATGGCAAACTGGCACAAAGACATTAATAATAATAATTATTACATTATGGTATTTATGTGTTAACTCTGTGTCAAGCACTGCTTCAAGTCCCGGGGTAGTTAATCAGTTAATCAGTCCCACATGGGGCTCATTGTCTAAGTAGAAGGGAGAATCCCCAGTTCACTGATGAGGAAACTGAGGTACAGAGAAGTGAAGTGACATGCCTTAAAATAAAATTTTCAAGGTTCAGTGGTGGAAGAAATCTGCAATGCTCTGGGACTGGGCTCCAGTAAGAAAAGATGAGCAGGAAAGACCCGTCTCACTTTACTATAACGCAAGTCTCTACAGACCTGGCAGGAAAAGACAGCCGTGTAATCTGGTGAATAGAGCATGGGCCTGGGAGTTATGGGACTTAAGTTCTAATTCTGGCTCTGCCACTCGTCTGCTGAGTGACCTTGGACAAGTCACTAAACCTCTCTGGGCCTCAGTTTACTCATCCTCAAAATAAGGATTAATTCTGTGAGCCCTGTTTGAGACAAGGACTGTGTCATGCCTGATTAACCACGCCTGGCACTTAGTAAGCACGTAATACCATTTCAAAACACAATAACAACAAAAAAATCCAAAAGAACAAAGGGATGGGATACCAGCTATGGACTGCTTAGGCATACTGCAGCTCCCTTTGCTTCTACAGCAAGCACTGCATGGTTCTGGGTGGCTGTGAGGGGGATGGAAGTGATAGTGGGTGTCACAATGGATGGGGCTTCTGGGGGGGATAGCAAGGCAGCAGCTGAGGGGCTAAGGTGGTCAAACTGGACTCTACTGGAATGCATAACCCTGCATTCCTAACAGCATTGCCTCCAATCAACTTATCCAGCAGTGATCCACCCAGAAACACTTCCAAGAAGAGCAGCAGCTGCATCAGGGGCAGACCACCTGGGAGGAGCACAGGACTAGGTTTCTCACTGGCCTCCCTGACATTCCCTCCCCAACACTAGCTTCCCCTGGCTGGGCCTCCTCCCAGTCTGCCCCAGTGCTGCTTCTCTTGGATTAGTAGGAGTCTGAAAATTGGAAAATCAATGAGATTATTTTCAAATTGATTCATTTTGTATCATTTAGCAGTTAAGTAGTGGACCAGTTCCACTTCTGTGGTTTAAAATAAACTCCCATGAAGCAAAATGTTGGAGGGAAAAGTCAGGTTGCTAGGGATGGAGGGGTTAGTAAATGAACCAAGAAGTCAGTACTTTATCATTTCTGGTACTTAAACCCCATAAAAACCTCATCCCTATTGGTAAATTAATCCTGAATATGTCACTCTAGTAACGGAAAAGAGCAGGTTGCATTTTCAGAAGAAAAGAAAATGGAATTTTTACCAGATCCAAAGATAGAAAGTTGCTTTCTCATCATATTATAGGACTATGATTCTGTGACATAAGAATATTGTAAGATGATTCTAAAAAAGAAGTAATATGCAAATATGGCCTTAAGCACAAGCCATAAATCATTTGAGAGCTTCAGCAATGTTATCAACTGCAAATTTAAAGCAAATTGTCTGTACATGTCTTTGTCAACAAGCCATCGTTCTAGGCTGGGTAGTATATATTACCTTTTGTTGTTGTTTTGAAAACTGTGGTGCCCATGATTTATCGAGAGCATTTAAACTAGATCTATTTTTTGACATTTGTGGCAAATGCTATGATCTGAACATTTTTAGTCTAGTCAAATCTCTTTGTTTCATTTTTTGAAAAATAGGAATTATTTGGAAGTGTTGCCAGCTAAAGCCTTTGGACTGTGGATAATCCTATGATGACACAAATACATTTTGGGTATTTTGGTTTTTAACTGCCAAGATGCTTTGTCTGAGAAAGATATGGAAACCAGGCAAAAAAGAGAGATGGTAAAAATGAGCAAGATGGTACTGTACTCCATGTTTCTTTCCATTGATCAGAAGGAAAAGACTGAGAACCTAGGAATCAGCAGCAGAGAAAATCAAAGGATTGTTAAAGATTCCATAATTGATTTATATGTCATCAATATTTCTCATGAGCTTGTCTATCTCAGGTGAATTGAATTTTCCCATTAGCTTTAAGGAATGAAGTGATTTCAAATGAATTCACAGAGGAGAAAGAAAAGGGTGGGACACATCCCCTATATAGATATTTTCTTTGTGTTTAATGGATGTGGAAGTCAGGGTGCTTAGAACTTGTGATTTTTAATCCATGACAGGCTAGTTATTGGTAGGCCCAGGCTTGCATAGTTTTCTCATCTTGTGAACCACCACAGGGTATTTGTCACTTTGTTATTCTGTACTTCACTGGCACCTAGTACTCTGACTATTCTAAGTAAACATTCCAGAAATGCTCCTACAACTAGCACTGCTACTCTCTATTTTCAGTCTTCCTAAAATCCCACACCTTCTAAGAAACCTTCTCTTATTGAACCACAGCATCCCGCTTACGTAGGTTCCGCCCTTTCTACATTTTTATTCCACTCCTCAGCACTAAGGTATAATTTATATTCTTGTTTGTGCATACATTTATTCAGGTATTTCATCCTGATATATTTGTGCTGATTTCAGTTGTGTTCTTGTTCTTCGTCCTACTCCCACTAACTAACTTTTGTCTATCTCCTATTATAGTGCCTGCTCCTTGAAAGCAAAGAACATGTACTTGCTTCTGCGGTACTCTTCCAAGCACAATAGTACAGTGCCTCATTCTGAACAGAAACATGAATTCACTGGATGGTAGCATAGCCTAATAGGGATGTTTAAATAAGACAGAGTGAAGCTTGAAATATGGACAACAGATGTTCTTGTAAGTTTTGTCCTCAAGCACTTAGTACATTACTCTGCACACAGTAAGTGCTCAATAAATACCATTGATAATAATGGTGATGATGATCAGCTACGTTTGCATATGTGAGTTAGAGGTTGTCATATGGGTCTGCCCCCCCAACAAGTTTTTCATCACTCTCAACTATAAATGGTGCACAGTGGGAGGCAGTAGGTGCTCAGTACAGTGAACGCATGGTACTGAGGGCAAAGAGCAGTTGATAGGAGAAACCCTGTGGTATTAAGCAAGGAAATCTATTGTTGATAGGGCAGCTTCGCTCTAGTGAGTAATCATGTGGGAGTGTAAGCATGTGCTATGTTGGAGATTCCAGGGAACTTTGGTTGGATGAGGAATGAGTGAGGGAAAGGTGGTTGATTTAGAGAAGAGAGGGGCTTCTGGTTAAATCTTGCAAGCACAGAGGTCGAAGTTTCTAAAAAATAACCCCTACAAAGTTGTTTTTTTTTTTTTTAAATCACCCTGAAGTAAGAAGCAACCCTGCCATCGGGTCATGGAAGATACATCTGTCACATGTCTGTGGGTGGTGGTGGCTGCTTTTTGACAGCTGCTGAAGATTGCAGTTTGGATTATATATAGTTCTATAACTCAGTGTAAGCTGCAAAAGCAGACAAGAGGAGCCAGCATGAGCTGCATTTTGAGAACTCAACTTACACTAGACTCTCCATAGCCCAACTAAAAATCTGGGTTCTAAATCTCCTGATCTCTACCCCTGATCAAAGCTCTAATTTCTATTATTAAAATGGCCAATGCAGAAAGCTAAAGGAAGTGGCACTTTTACCTTCCTGAAAGCCCCAGGACTCTGGCTCTTTTTGCAATACCACGAGTGCTCAAGGGGCAAGATAAGTGGTGATTCCAATTATTTTGTTTAAAGCCCAGACAGAAATGTATATTTGAACATGCTGGAGCTCACAAGCCATTGGGAACACCAAATGAGGAAGGGAGAGGTTAAGCCCATCTTGAGCTTGTCTCAATCTGGCTGTTCTGTGGCCAAGATTAGCATTGTATGGGACACACACAGTCACAGGATGTTGTGTCCAGTCCCCAGTACTTGGGCAGGTTAGGGTGAAATAAAATAGATGAGACCCACTGACCTTTTCTTTCTGGCAAGTTCTTACCCTTAAGTCATGGTGAATGCAGCATCATACACACATATGTCACATTAATTTTCAGGTCTTTCTCCGTGGAGCTTCCTCAGTGAAAATGCACAGAAAACCAGAATCATTCTTTCTTTCTGCTACCTCTGGGACAAAAATTTCCTTCGAAATGCGGATTAAAATGCCTGAAATGAGTCTCTTTCCACTCTAGCTCTTGAGTGTAGCCCATCCTTAGGTATCATTTTGAAACCTTTTTTTTAAATTCATGATATTTCTTATGCACTTACTATGTACCAGGCACTGTTCTAAGCACTGGGGTAGATACTAAGTAATCAGGTTGGACACAATCTGTATCCCACATGCGGCTCACAGTCACAACCCCCATTTTACAGATGAGGTAACTGAGGCCCAGAGAAGTGAAGTGACTTACCCAAGGTCACATAGCAGGCCTATGGTGCGGCTGGAACTAGAACCCAGGTTCTTCTAACTTTCAGGCCCATGTTCTATCACTAGACAACACTGCTTCTCTGTTCAGAGGCAGCAGACAATAGAGTCAATCAGTTGTATGAGAGAACTGGCACTGCCCAATTTTGGACCCTTTGGCATTTTGCTCCAAGTGGTAATGGCTAGAGTTTAATTGGAGATGTCTGTAAGGGACCTGATTGGATCAGATGAATTTCTATGCAGTCCAACAGTAATATTTGTTGAGCACCTACTAAGTAGAGCAGAACACTGTTCTAATGCTTAGGAGAATACAGTGGAATTAGTAGATGTGCTTTCTCTGGAACTGTAAGTTTTCCATAGAGTTTAATTCTATGGAAATTCTATTTTGCAGTTCTTGTACTTTTCAGATAATATTAATGTCCAATGATCTCATTGCTCAGAGAACATGAACAATTTAATCTTCATAATAATGGTAAATTATTCCTCAATTACTTAGAGTGTGGGATACATATTAATCTCCCCTTTGTTTTATTTGAGGTAATACAGTAATTCATTCAATCGTATTTATTGAGTGCTCACTGTTTAGAGCACTGTACTAAACATTTGGGACAGTATAATACAACAATAAACAATTTCCCTACCTGCAAATAGCTTACAGTCTAGAAGTTGAGGATATTTACCATAACTGTCCTAAAGGAATTTAACATATCTGGTTAGGTTCTATTCACTGAGTCAGTTTAAAAAATAATTAGATTATCCATTCATTCATTCAATCATATTTATTGAACGCTGTGTGCACAGCACTGTACTAAGCACTTGGTAAGTACAAGTCGGCAACATATAGAGATAGTCCCTACCAAACAATGCACTCACAGTCTAGAAGTGGGAGACAGACAACAAAATAAAACATGTAGACAGATGCCAAAGGGTCCAAAATCATTAGAATAAATAGAATTATAACTATATGCACATCATTAACAAAACAAACAGAATAGTAAATATGTACAGGTAAAATAAATAGAGTAATAAATCTGTACAAATATATACAAGTGCTGTGGGGAGGGGAAGGAGGTAAGGTGGGGAGGGATGGGGAGGAGGAGAGGAAAAAAGGGGCTCAGTCTGGGAAGGCCTCCTGGAGGAGGTGAGCTCTCAGTAGGGCTTTGAAGGGAAGAAGAGAGCTAGTTTGGTGGATGTATGGAGGGAGGGCATTCCAGGCCAGAGGAGGGATGTAGGCTGGGGGTCGACAGCAGGACAAGTGAGAATGAGGTACAGTGAGAAGGTTAGCAGCAGAGGAGCAGAGGGTGTGGGCTGGGCTGGGGAAGGAGAGAAGGGAGGTGAGGTAGGAGGGGGTGAGGTGATGGACAGCCTTGAAGCCAAGAGTGAGGAGTTTTTGCTTGATTCATAGCTTGACAGGCAACCACTGGAGATTTTTGAGGAGGGGAGTGACATGCCCGGAGCGTTTCTGTTCAAAGATAATCCAGGCAGCAGAGTGAAGTATAGATTGAAGTGGGGAGAGACACGAGGATGGGAGATCAGAGAAGAGGCTGTTGCAGTAATTCAGTCAGGATAGGATGAGAGATTGAACCAGTAACGTAGTGGTTTGGATGGAGAGGAAAGTGTGTATCTTGGTGGTGTTGTGGAGGTGAGACCGGCAGGTTTTGGTGATGGATTGGATGTGTGGGGTGAATGAGAGAGAGGAGTTGAGGATGACACCAAGGTTGTGGGCTTGTGAGGCTTATCTGTTGTGTGCCTCCAAAGCAGTGTTGATTTCAAATAAGTTTCCAGTAATATTGTACCTTATGTACCTTATCTCTTCTCCCCCTTATAGACTGTGAGCCCATTGTTGGGTAGGGACTGTCTCTATATGTTGCCAACTTGTAATTCCCAAGTGCTTAGTACAGTGCTCTGCACACAGTAAGTGCTCAATAAATACAATTGATTGATTGATTATGTTTTGAAAAACAAACTTAATGAGAGTTCATGATTCCTTTTTGCCTTGCTACCTTTTATGGTTAAGGAATTTTAAAGTATGCTGAATCTTCTCTTGCTTTTCCTTGTCCATTCTCTCCTGGTCTCTTTTGTCATGCAGGATATTGTTTATTGTCATTCATTGGGAAAATGTAGCCTCATGCCCGGTCCTGTTATGCAATGATTGAAGACACTTGAGTGGAAAAAATGTTCTAACCCAAGACTACCTGACATTGATATGGGCTCTCTTCCTTACTGTCAAAAATCAATGAACAATGAGTCAAGCTTGCAAAGCTGTATTTTAAAGAAACCATGTTTTACTACTCCATTCTACAAGGTATAAAAATTGTCATTTATTAGTAGAGAAGGAAAAACTCTCTCAACCCCTGTTTCTGTGCTCTGCAGCTAGGTTATCTAGATGAATAATAGGGGTAGAAACATCACAGGTGAAGGTGAATTGATTTGGAGAGCAGATTTAGTTATGTGGAGAAGTTGGTACTGAAGAGATGTGAGAGAAACTCAGGGAGAAAGGGAAGCTGCAGAAGGCCAAGACCTAAAACCCTAAACCTAACCAGGCTGGCAGCTTTTGCTATTTTGGGGCTATTTTGAAGTAGTGTGCAACAATCCTCAGATTTACTTTTTGCCTTAAGAATACTACACATACTATTATTGGATCAGGATAGAGGTCTACCATCCAATGTTCTGTCTCTGATAGTGGCAACTGGATGAATAGTTTTGTCTTGTCTTATGCCATCAAGCTATGGACACATCTCTTCCGGAATGCCCCACTTCCATCTGCAATTGTTCTGGTAGTGTATTCATAGACTTTTCTTGGTAAAAATATGGAAGTGGTTTATCATTGCCTCCTCCGCAAGGCAAACTTGAGTCTCTGCCCTCAACTCTCTCCCATGCCGCTGTTGTACAGCATAGGTGAGTTTTGACTTGTAGCAGATGGCCTTCCACTCGCTAGCCATTGCTCAAGCTAGGGGCATGGATATGCCTCCGCTTGACTCTGCCTCCTGTAGCTGAGACTGGTAGAGTACTAGGAACTCTCCATTTGTGACGCTGAGAGAAAGGATGATTAGTCGTTGCCCTTCTTTGTAGCAAGAGTATGTTATCTAGCATCCTTTATTTAAATCTGTCCATACCTAACTCTCCTCCTTATAACCTATTATAAACTCTGACCATGAATTTACATAACTGGTCTTGAACCTATTGCTATTTTTGGTAAGCCCAACCTATGGTAACAGATTCAGTACATTTACCCATGCACTCTTGAAAATGATTTTCTTTTTTTTTTGTACCTACCACTTTCAAGCTCTGATAAATAGTCAATCGAATTTATTAAGTGCTTTCTATGTGCAGAGCAATGTACTAAATGCTTGGGAGAGTGCAATTTAACGGACACATTCCCTGCTAACAACCTTAAAGTCTAGAAGGGGGGGAAAGATGTTAATATAGATAAATAAAACTTCATATATGTACATAATCCTGGTATTGTGGGATGTGTGGGTCAATTTTGTGTGTTCCACGTCCACATCCTTTATGATTTTGTCAGATTGAAGAGTCCTAATATCTTTAGGTTATCCTCATACAAAAGCTTCTCTGTTCTCCTGATCATTGTGGTTTCTCTTCCCTGTGTCTTGTTCAGCTCTATAATCTCCTTCCTAAAATACAGCATCCAGCACTTCCCACAGGATACCTGACACTCCGTTGTTTAATAAGGTGACCAAATGTCATCTTTATTTTGTGCTGCATTCCCTCCTATTCAACCTTTGGATTGTCTTTTTGGCTATTGAACATTTTAGACCAACAATTTGAAGACACCAACAATTTGAAGACACCATCAACAATCACAGGGACCTTTCTTTTATCAGTAGTGTCAGATATCTGAGGCCATCAGAAAGAAATCCTAATTTGGAGAAAGAAAAGCAAAGGGCATTACAATGGCCTTCCTAATATTATTTGCCTCTTCTACTATTTCTAGTTCTGGGAATCTAAGGTTTTCCTTTTGTCTCTCCCAGGAAGGCTTTCTGGAATTCCTGAAAAGTTTGGGTTCTCAAGTTCTACCTTTTTTTTGTTCAAAGTCTTTTGATTGAGGCTCTGAATTGGCCTAGATGATGGCTTTCCTAAATTATCCTTAGTGTGAGCATGTGGGCAGGGAACATGTCTATTTATTATATTACACTCTTCTAAGTGCTTAGTACAATGCTGTGCATACAATAAGCACTCAATAAATATGATTGACAGAACCATGGGAAGGCAACCAGAGCAACTCCTGGAGGCCATCCTGGAAGCAGGTTCCGGTGAAGGCCTGGGATCTGCCTTCATTTTTGAGTTGACAGTATGAGAATGACTGGTGCAGATGCCACCCATCAGTTTCCCTGCTGGCCAGACTGTTTCCTGGTGGTGGCAACAACATTTTGGGGAGCCTTCCATCACTTCAGCCACACACTAAAGTCCATCTATAAGCCCTACAGAATCTGCCTGCAAAGCAGAGAAGAGGAGGGACATGGATCAGTTAATGATATTTTCTCAGGACTACTGAGTGGCGAACACCATACTAAGTTCTTTGGAGCATCCAGGAGCAAGACACCCATTCCTTATCCTCCTGGAGGGCACAATTTAATGTGAGAGATGGATAAAAAATATTTACAGAATACAAAAGCACTTAACAAATGCCATCATCATTATTATTATAAAAGTAGGAGGAAGAACAAGGATCAAGTAGGAAGCAACAACAAACATAAGAATGAAACACCAGAAAAATAACTAGAGGTATAAAGGTACCCAAGTGTTTAGAATAGTAATGCAATAGAGAAGGGCCCGGGTTAGGTTGAACTGCCATGGCTGGAGTGGTATGAACCTCTATGGGTAAACTTTTTGGAGGAGGTAGAATTTTAGGAGAGATGAAGATGGAGAGAGCTTTGGTCTGGTGGATTTGGAGAGTCAGGGGAGTTCCAGGCTAGGAGATAGCATGAAAGAAGGGATGGAGGCAGAAGGAGTAAGGGAACAGAGTTGGAAGAATCAAGAGTAAAGTACAGTTGGAAGTGAGCTTGGGTGCAAGGATGGAATAGTGAAGAGATCCTGATGTAAAATGGAGAAAGAGAAACCTGGCGGAAACCCTTAAAGACAATGATAAGGTCTTTCTGCTTGATGCAGAAGAATGGCCTTTTGAGGAGTAGAGAAATGCATACTGAGCATCACTGCAAGGAGAAGATTATTCATCTTAACAGAAGCAGCATGGCTTAGAGGATATAGCATGGACCTATGAGTCCTGACTCTGCCACATGTCTGCTGTGTGACCTTGGGCAAATTGCTTCACTTCTCCGGGCCTCAGTTACCGCACTTGTAAAGTGGGGACTAAGACTGAGCCCCATGTAGAACAGACAGTGTGCCCAACCTAGTTAACCTAGTTCTAGCACTTGGAACAGTGCTTCACTCATAGTAAATGCTTAACAAGTACCAATGCTCTGGGCATGTCACTCCCTTGCTCAAAAATTTCCAGTGGTTGCCTGCCAACTCTCCTCACTCTTGGTTTCAAGACTCTCCATCACTTCGCCCACTCCTACCTCACCTCCCTTCTCTCCTTCTACAGCCCAGCCTTCACCCTCCACTCCTCTGCCACTAACCTCCTCACTGTGCCTTGTTCTCACCTGTTCCACCATCGACCCCTGTGAGCCCACTGTTGGGTAGGGACTGTCTCTATATGTTGCCAATTTGTACTTCCCAAGCGCTTAGTACAGTGCTCTGCACATAGTAAGCACTCAATAAATACGATTGATGATGATGATGATGATGTCCTTCCCCTGGCCTGGAATGCCCTCCCTCCACTCATCTGCCAAACTAGCTCTCTTCCTCCCTTCAAAGCCCTACTGAGAGCTCACCTCCTTCAGGAGGCCTTCCCAGACTAAGCCCCCTTTTTCCTCTCCTCCTCCCCTCCCCCCTTCCCCTCCCCACAGCACTTGTAAATATTTGTACATATTTAATACTTTATTTTACTTGTACATATTTACTACTCTATTAGTGATGTGCATATAGCTATAATTCTATTTATTCTGATGATTTTGACACCTGTCTACTTGTTTTGTTTTGTTGTCTGTCTTCCTCTTCCAGACTGTGAGCCCACTGTTGGGTAGGGACCGTCTCTATATGTTGCCAACTTGTACTTCCCAAGTGCTTAGTACAGTGCTCTGCACACAGTAAGTGCTCAATAAATACAATTGAATGAATGAATTATTCAGAAACATGGAGAATAGAATGAAGCAAGGGAGGGGAAAAATGGAGGAAACAGGGTACCACAGAGGTGATACCTGAAAAGGCTAGATATAAAAGTCTACTTAATTTATGTATTGAATCCAGTAATGTCTGGTATCTGTAGGTACTTGATCTAATTTGTAGTTACATATCAAGTCATTTAGTAGCTGGCTTTGATTATTAATCTGTAAACTGGATAGAATGTGCCAGCTTGCCCATTTCACCATGGAACAGGATTGCAGGTACATAAGCAAGAGCCAACTAACTGTTATAGGTGAAAACTTTACCTTCAGTGGGATCATCCCCACAGTAACCGGAGAATGGAGGATTCTGGTCCTTTGAGGCTGAAAAACAATTCAAACATTTAGCTGAATTTTCTCCTGTTTTCTGCCATATTGATGACAGATAAGGCCATTAAAACTTCTTTCAAACTATACATATATACATATGAAGCAGCATGGCTCAGTGGAAAGAGCACGGGTTTGAGAGTCAGAGGTCATGGGTTCTAATCCTGGCTCTGCCGCTTGTCAACTGTGTGACTTTGTGCACACAGTCATCTTTCAAATGGGATTAAGACTGTGAGCCCCACGTGGGACAACCTGATCAACTTTTATCCTTCTCAGCACTTAGAACAGTGCCTTGCACATAGTAAGCACTGAACAAATGCCATTATTATCATTATTATTATACATGGTTATAGCAATAAAGAAAAATGGATGCACCTACATTATACACTTATTCTTGTATGTCTCATGCTCTGGGATCCAAGTGGGAGACAACTAATTGGGGGTGCCTCTAAGGGGTTCACTCTGAGCCAGACTCACGGTCTGGGTCTCTTGATTGGCAGGGGGCTGGAGGGCTGGGGTGTTTTGGAAGCTAATCTTGCACTCAGTTCCTCAGCTTCAAGTTCCAAGATAAGGGAGGGAAAGACATCAACTCTACGTAATCTCCCAAGTGCTTATTATAGTGCCCTGCACACAATAACCACTCAATAAATACCACTGACTGATTGATGCCGATTCAACATGTAGGGTGCCATTAAGGTACAAAAGAAATATCTTCCAGAGAACTTTAAAAACAAATAGTAACTTACGAAGACGTCATCAGAATCAGACAAAATGTTCAACAAAGCTGGAAGATTAAATCTTTGAGTCACGCATCGAACAATCTGAGTGAAAAGTACAGAAGTGAAACTCACTCTGTTCTAGTGCCATCTGATAAGTTGATGTTGACATTTTCTATTATTTCACTTGGCATGAATGAGAATCTTCCCAGGAGTTGTAAACCCAGTTCAGCAAGCAATACCTGTTATCAAAAACTGCACTCAGTTCTGTCCTAATGTGTTTTTTTTTTTTACTATGTATTGTGGCTAGAAAACTGTTAGGGAAATTAGGGAATGTTCTTCTTACTAGTATAAGAGAAAGGTCTTCTCATCTCATACTCCCAAGCCACAAATTCCCTAGGATGGCTTGGCATAGTCCTGGGACTGGCCAATAAAAATAAAGTTGGGAGACCAGAAGCAGGAAGACTAAAGAGTCCTCGGGGACCTCCTTAGCTCTGATTTTAAGGAACAGCATTATTGAGGAAAAGGATTCACTTATAATAATAATAATCATGTTGGTATTTGTTAAGCACTTGCTATGTGCCAAGCACTGTTCTAAGCACTGGGGTAGATAGAAGGTGATCACGTTGTCCCACGTGGGGCTCACAGTCTTAATCCCCATTTTACAGATGTGTAACTGAGGCCCAGAGAAGTTAATTGACTTGCCCAAAGTCACACAGCTGACAAGTAGTGGAGCCAGGATTAGAACACATGATCTCTGACTCCCAAGCCTGGGCTCTTTCCACTGAGCAATGCTGCTTCTCTCTGTTTCCCCTCCTAGGTTTCATCTGGTCCCATATCTGGACATCACCAGTTTTGGGATGTTTGTTGTAGCTGGGGGAAAAAAACAACAAACTGAAAAAAGAAATTTACTTCATAATAGTGGTGATTAGTACAGTGCTCTTCACACAGTAAATGCTCAGTTGATACTATTAATCGACTGGTGTTTGTTTTTACTATGTAAATAATAATAATGATGGCATTTAAGTGCTTACTATGTGCAAAGCACTGTTCTAAGCACACCATGTACCAAACTAGATCCTGGATTACTTATAAAATAATTAGATCATATACATTTTTGAAAAATTGTATTCAACTGTGGACACTGCTTATTCTGATTCTTACTTTATGAATATGAGATAGAACCAGCTTATTTTCTAGTAAAGAATCGGCTTCAGGGAAAATACAAATATCTAAGTAATGAGTGAACATAGGATTCACTGGTCCACTCTCTGAAACACAGTATTCCACCTATCATGAGACAGCCTCTCTGTCCTTTACTCACCCACATGGAATACTTGCTATGGAATACTCTAGGAACTTAAATAACTCAAAAAAAATGGCACCAACATTCTCCTCAGATAAAGAAAAGATCATAATAGGTGAGGTGATATGATGGTAGGCAGAGTGCAACACTGAAAGCAGTGAGAGTTAACTAGTTCACCTGAATACAACAAGGAACTTGGTAAGAAAGAAGCCAAATTCATTCCAGAATAACTAGCAATGGAGAACTTTGATTTTCAGGCTTGTGGGTTGTCAGTTATTAGCATAATGATGATTTCCCCACTTGTTAGAGGCGTTGGGATTTATATTCCATTCAAGACTCTTACCTAGTGTCCCAAGGTGACCTCGGGGTACCCACCATCTCAAGGTCAAGTGCTATCTCGTGACCGCCCCCCCACCCAACAAGCCAGCAGTGGGAACTCAGACGTGCAGGTGGGAAACTACTAGATTGACAGCCCAAGCCAGGAACACAGAAGATATTCCTTCACCCCCATGCCAATCAAATTAGGTATGGAGGAGTGGGGAGAATGGAGATTGGATAAATTGAAGCTGGAATGGCCTAGGAGCAGCCTCTGACTTTCTATGCAGCAGATCAAGACTTGCAGCAGCTGGCTGCAGGGTGCCTCTGTCCAGAGCATGAGAAGCCCTCTCTGCCTGCATCAGGTGAGGAGCTGTGGGATGGGTGAGTGTCCCATCCTACTGAGCACTTGTGGGGTTGGAAGCCAGGCACTTTGCCATGGGTGTGTAACGCATAAGTGGATTCCTCCCAAATGGGAAGTGCTCATGGGAGGAAGCTAGGTGCTTCACCATGAGTGTGTAACACATAATTGGATTCCTCCCGAGCGGGAAGTGTGTGTGGGTGAGAGCTAGCTGCCTCACCACATACTAGCAAACCATAAGTGAATTCCTCCTGGTGGGACCTGGGTGTTTTGCCCTGCACGAGTAGCACATAAGTATATTCTTCCTGTTAGGGAAATGCTAATATCGTTAAGTAATCATATTTCTCCCAAAAGGGAGGTTCAATTAGCTGCATCTGAAATAATCAAATAATTCAATTTGCTGTGTCCATAATTCAATTCACCTCACGGAATAAATTTTGCCTATTCATTCATTCAATTGTATTTATTGAGCGCTTACTGTGTGCAGAGCACCGTACTAAGCGCTTGGGAAGTACAAGTTGGCCACAGCTAGAGACGGTCCCTACCCGACAGCAGGCTCACAGTCTAGAAGGGGGAGACAGACAACAAAACAAAACATATTAACAAAATAAAATAAATAGAATAGTCAATATGTACGAGTAAAATCAATAGAGTGATCAATCTGTACAAACATATATACAGGTGCTGTGGGGAGGGGAAGGAGGTAGGGCAGGGGGGATGGTGGGGGAGAACCTGAGGTTGTATCCGGGAAGGTGAGGAGGTGGGAGGGCTGTCCGCTGGCCCCCAGGGCATCCACCAGCTTCTGGCACTGGGTGGTCTTGCCGGCCCAGTCCATGCCCTCCAGCACGGTGAGGGCACTGTGCCACCCAGCCCTGCTGCCATCGTGATGCCCACCTCGGTATAAAACTCAGGCTCTCCGTCTCCGGTTTCTCTCTCTCCCGCTGCACCGATTCCCGAAAGAACTTGTCCCCCCGCGACAGGTGACACCTATCCAATCAATTGAATACTGGATATTTGATTTTCAGGGAGAATTGCTAAACTGTTTGCCTGGCGATTGGCAGGTTAAATTGGCAAATAACTCCAACTTGAATGTCACTAGTGAAGTCTATTAAAAACAGAGTGAGCTTTCCGGGAACACAAAACTTCCCTTTTAAATTTTAACATTTGTTTCCAAAACAGTGTATTTTTATGTCATTCCCCTTTCCAACAGTATCAATCAGTCAGTTTGCAAATGGCAACAACCCAAGATGACAAGGGACCATTTCTGTGTTTGGCAGAACTCAGTCTTGCCCTTGCCTTTTCAGCCCCAGTCACATTCCCTTCTAGACTGTGAGCCCATTGTTGGTTAGGAATTGTCTCTGTTGCTGAATTGTACTTTCCAAGCACTTAGTACAGTGCCCCAGAAACAGTAAGCACTCAATAAATATGACTGAATGAATGAATTCATAAGTGAAATTGATGTGTAGTAGCATCATCTTCAAACCCAAAGGGAAAGTGCATTTGTAATGATCTAAATCCTTGCCCCTACTTGATCATGACATTTATTGACATTTAGAGAAGCAGCGTGGCTCAGTGGAAGGAGCATGGCCTTGGGAGTCAGAGCTCATGGGTTGTAATCCTGGCTCCGGCTGTTGTAATCCTGGCTATGGGACTTTGGGCATGTCACAACTTCTCTGTGCCTTAGTTACCTCATCTGTAAAATGGGGATTAAGATTGTGAGCCCCATGTAGGACAACCTGATCACCTTGTATCCCCCTAGAATTTAGAATGGTGCTTTACACATAGTAAGTGCTTAACAAATACCATTATTTATTGTTAACAGGATTTTTGTGCTAAGCACTGTGGAAGAAAGATGGTTATCAGACCACAAGTCTCCGTTCCACATTGGGTTCTCTATTTTATAGCCTCTGCTTGGGGTGAGAAAACTGAGGTCCAGAGAGATTAGATCACTTGCCTCAGCTCACATAGCAGACCAATGGAAGAACTAGGAATAGAACCCATGTCTCTTGACACCCAAATCAAAGACTTTTTCCACCGAACTGCTTTCCAACATTCCTTTTTCCTTTAAAAGTTGCAGCCATTTAAATCATTACCTGAAACTATCCTTGGTTCCATGATTAATTGACGTGATATTTATTGAGATCCCATAATACTGCAGGTGCTCAGATTTATAGTGCATCCTTATTTCTAAAGTACTTGCAAAATTTTTGGTGTTATCTCATCATAGCCTCAGAATGTGTTTGTGAAGGTAAGAGAGAGGCAAGTATCATTATCTCTAGGTTTATAGAAGGGGAAACTGAAATGTGAGTTGGTTGAGTGACTTCACCAAGGTCACACAGCCAGCAGCAGGGATCTGGGGCTCTTTTCACCAGGCTCTATTCATAGCTTTCAAGGAAACGTCTATTTCTGTACCAATATTAATCTCTAGACTTGAGGCCCTCACTAGTTCTGAAGATATTACAGAGTAGCATGACCCAATGCAAATGGAAACAAGTTTGTGATACCTTATGAAGTGGCTCATTCATTCATACAGTCGTTATTTATTGAGCACTTACTGTGTGCAAGGACTGTAATAAGTGCTTGGAAAGTACAATTCGGCAACAGATACAGTCTCCACCCAACAACGGGCTCGCAGTCTCATGCCCAATTGTGGTGGTATTTAACTGCTGAGCACTATACTAAGTACAGGGGTAAAGAAAGATAATCAGGTCTCCCATAGGGCTCAGAGTCTACTTAGGAAGAAGAACAGGTATTGAATCCTCATTTTGCAGATGAGGAAATCTAGGCAAGAGATTTTAAGTGACTTGTCCAAGGTCACACAGCAGGTAAATGGCAGAGCCAGGACAGGAACCCAGGTTCTCTGACTCCCAGGACTGTGCTCCTTCCACTAGGCCATGCTGCTTTCCTATAAGCGTAAAAAGCATTTTAAGAACTGCAGGTTTAGTGTGCTATATAAATTCCAAGTTTGGTCAGTTTTCTTACTGGTGTTTTTATGTTTGACACCTCAACTTCATTGTGGTCTTTTGATAAAAGTTTATTTAAGAAGTAGATCCAAACATAGAGGGTTTTATTTTACAGTGTGATTCTCGTTGATAAGTTATTACAAAGTTTGCAGAAGTAATTCAGGTTTTAGCATCTGTAACAAAACAACAAACGCAAAATCATTTAATTGGAAAGCTATTAGAAATGTGTTGTTCCTCGTAAATGTTACATAGCTGTTACCTGGTGAAAAGTATTGATTTTTCAGCCTGAATGTCTTGAAGGCTTACGCTTAGGGCCACACGTTTTTCGGGTTTATATCTGGTTCCGAGTTGCAGGGAAATACTTCTGATACTGTTTTCCTTGTGCCCTGCCTTGATTGAGCCAAATTACTACTGACCTCAGCAATGATAATTCAGTCAGGATGGAGAAACTACAGGGACATTTCTATATACTCAAGAAACCTGTGCATTGAAAAATGTAGACTGTTTTACAATAAAAATAATAGTGGTAGATGGATGATGGTCATCTTTGAGAGCACTCTGAGCAACTACCCAAAGCGAACAGACATCTATATGTTTTTGTTTGAGAAGCTGGATTGAACCCTTTGTTATTCTGTTTTAATGCTTTTCCCTTTCATTCTGGGTAGAGTACAGTGACAATAGAAACAGTGTTGCCTTGTGGAAAGAACAGAATTTGGGAGTCTGGGGGACCACGGTTCTAATCCTGGCCCTATCAGTCATCTACTATGTGACCTTGAACAAGTCACATATCATCTCAGTGTCTCAGTTACCTCACCTGTAAAATGGGAATTGAATACCTGTTCTCTCTCCTAAATGGACTGTGAGCTCTATGTGGGGCAGGGACTGTGTTGCATCTGATTGAATTGTATCTGCCTCTGCACATACACATAGTAAGTGCTAAATGGATACTATAAAAAAGAATTAGAACACTGGCCACTCAGTGCTGATTACGGAATGCTATTCTTGAAATTTTGATTTGTAGATGAAAATTTGTAGTTGCCAGAAACATTTTAATGAGTTGAAAGATCTCTTGATGTGAAAACTGCTTAAATTTTGGAAAGTCAACCACAAGGACAATGGTTATTTCCATAATAGGAGTTTTCTTCTATGTATATTTCCATGTGCTTGTGAGAACCATTCACTTGCCATATTTTGATCATGATCATAAAGCTTATCAGCCCTTTGCAATGAATTAGATGTTTATTGGGAGATAACTGTTATGAGTGACATATGAAGATTTTCTCACAAGGAAATGAGATAGAATTACTACTCTTCCATGATGACACATTGTTTCCTGGAGTATTTTGTTTTCCTCACAGGAGCACTTAACTTCTTGGCTAAGGATAATGAGTTTACTGTGATAAGTGTTTCAGTTTGACATCAGTTACTTCAAGTTTCCACAGAGTTCAAGTGAGAAAATACATTTCTCCACATGAAACCTGAAATCGAGAATGAACCTGAAAATATCATCAACTGATCTCCAGAGTATCTTGGAAATTTGTATTTCCAGTGAAGATAGTTTGCCAATTAATATGAAAATAATCATTTGGTATGTTTTTCCTAAAAGTACAGTGACCATTGGTGAAGTGATCCAAGAAGATGTTTCATTTCCTCTGCTTTGTTTTTGGCAGAGTTTTCATTGTTTTCAATTCAATTTGATTATTATACATTCTTCCTGTTGCAATGAAATAGGTTTAAATCATAAAGAATGCTAGAGAAAGAAGTATGTGTTTTCAGCTTCTCACATCATTTGACTTTGTCAAACACTCCTTTGCTGATCTTTAACTGCAAGATACAATTCCCACAGTCCTTTTAGAGAACTAGCATTGACTAGTCCTCTAAAGTAAGCTTACTGTGGGCAGGGAATATGTCTGTTTGTTGCTATATTGTACTATCCTAAGTGCTTAGTACAGTGCTCTCCACACAAAATACAATTGAATGGCTGACTAGTGGAAAGAGCACAGACCTGTGAGTAAGGTGACCTGGTCTAATCCTCTCTCTGCTATTTGCCTGCTGTATGACCTTGAGCAAATCACTTAACTACTCTGTGCCTCAGTTTCCTCATCTGTAAAATGGAGGTGAAATTCTACTTTCCCTACCTGGACTGCGAGCCCCATATGGGACAGAAATTCTGTCCAAACTGGTAACTTCTGTCCACCCCAGCACTTTAGAACAGTGCTTGGCACATAGTATGTGCTTAACAAATACCAGCACTGTTATTATTATTTTCCATGGGATTGGAAGATTGGTGTACATGTTGCAGTAATAAAGAATTAATTTAGGGAATTTAATATATTTAGTACACATATATTGAGGGCTTTGTACCATGTTCTGCATACAGTAAGATTTCAGTAAATACAGTTGACTCTGAGCCTCAGTTACCTTATCTGGAAAATGGGGATTACAACTGTGATCCCCCCGAGGGACAACCTGATCACCTTGTAAGCTTCCCAGCGCTTAGAACAGTGCTTTGCACATAGTAAGCACTTAAATGCAATAATCATCAAATACAGTTGACTACTGAGAAGATTCACTGCTAGGCTCCCCAAGTAAGGGTCCCAATAATGTCAGTTGAAATAATAATAATAATAATTGTGGTATGTTTTAAGTGATTACTACATGTCAAGCACTGTTTTAAGCATGAGGGTAGATACAAGGTAATGAGGATGGACACAGTCCATGACCCTCATGGGGTTCACAATCTCGATCCTCATTTTACAGATGAGGTTACTGAGACACAGAGAAGTTGAGTTACTTGCTCAAAGTCACACAGCAGACATGTGGCAGAGCCTGGATTAGAACCCTCGACCTCTAACTCCCAGGCCTGAGAGTTGCAGTTTCTAGTGACACCTTTAGACTGATAGTATTCTTCTTGAGTTATGAGCACATAGGATTTTTTTTTCCTTACAACTCATTCATTGTCAGTATCTCTGCAAGAGCATTGAAGTGGTACAGATAGAATTACTTTGATTTATTGTTTCGAATCTTGTTTATAATTTTAGGGTTTTAGTTTGTTTTTGAAGGGGAAAATGTTGAAACAAAGAATAAGAAAATGTAACAAACGATCAGGAAGGTTTTGAAATAGATGAAGATGAGGTCACAATGCAGTCAGAGAGCAAAGGGAGATGCCAACTGCACACATGCTGAGAGATGAAACACAAAATGAAAATAGATGCTTCAAATACAGGGAGCAATCTTTCACAGTTTGAATTTTATTTTTTATACATGCACTCTGATGCAATATTATGTTTACTAAGACTCTTTGATTATTGGCCCCAGCTCTGTAAGTTTTGTTGATTGACAGAGGTACTTGAGTGACATAGCCAAAATCATGACTGGGGTCATGGGGGTTTTGGCTTATATAGCTGTTGGCTGGTTTTATAAACCTATGATATGGTTTTTCTCTCATGGTTAGACAATGAGGAATCATTGGTATGTAATGAGCTTTTTTCTGTGTGCAGAGCACTGTGTCAAGTATTTGGGAGAGAACAGTAGAGTTGGTAGACATGATTCCTGCTCCAACGATCTTATAATCTAGTGGGAGAGACAGACAGTAAAATAAATTACTAAGGGAAACTCTAAAATTTTGGTGGGGATGGAGTGAATAGTGCAGTGCTTAGGTGATTATCTCTATATGTTGCCAACTTGTACTTCCCAAGCGCTTAATACAGTGTTCTGCACACAGTAAGCACTCAATAAATATGATTGAATGAATGAATGATTTAGAAGGAAGGTAGAGAGGAGGAGGCGGTAGCAAAGCATAGGGTACAGTTCTTTAGTGAGGGGTTGATGTGAAAATGCTCTTAGTATTTTTTTGAAGGGCTCTACTTTTTAAATCAATCAATCAATTGTATTTTTTGAGCGCTTACTGTGTGCAGAGCACTGTACTAAGCACTTAATGGTACTTGTTAAGTGCTTACTATGTGCCAAGTACTGGTCTAAGTGTCAGGGTAGATTAAAGGTAATCATGGCGGGCGTAATTCCTGTTCTACTTGGGGTTCGCAGTCATGGACATCATCATCAATCATATTTATTGAGCGCTTACTATGTGCAGAGCACTGTACTAAGCGCTTTGGAAGTACAAATGGACATTCAATACTTATTAAACTATTGGGCTTGGTTTATGAGAAGGAGGTGTACCTTCTTCCCAGTGCCATTTAGGTGAGTTTAGGAATAAATGTGGTTTGCCAACTTTTCACTGCCTCACATAAAAAAGTATACTTAAGTTTTTTTTTCTTTTTAATGGCATTTATCAAATATGGAGGGAGGGAACAAAATAATGCTTGGTACTTTTCCAAGGAGGTCAGAACACTTTGGATGGATTGATTAGAACCTCAAACAGTCTAGGTATGTCAGTAAATATTTATCTCATGGTGTGGAAAGGTTAACTGAAGTTCCTGTACTCCCCAAGGGTTTAGTACAGTGCTTTGCACACAGTAAGTGCTCAATAAATACCAGTTATTGACCAAAATATGGAATAGTGAGGTCAAATGAGTTCAATCTAAGAAATTTGAAACTATTAGGTGTGATCACCCTAAAATTTCCCTTGCTCCTCTCCTGTCCCTCCCTTCTCTTGCCTCTTCTTCAACTCTTCCATCTTTTTCAGTAGTATTGACCTACTACCTTCTCTCCAAATCCGGCTCCTCCACCTGCTTATCTGACCTCATCCTTTCACATCTTATCAAAGCATTTGCCTGCCCCTTCTTCCCTCCCTTACCACCATCTTCAGCTATTCTCTCTCCAGTGGCTTCTTCTCCACTGCTTTCAACAGGCTCATGTCTACCTATCCTAATAAAAACCCTCCCTTGACCCTAATGCTCCCTCCAGTTATTGCCCCATTTATCTCCTACCATTTGTCTACACCCAATGTCTTAAATTCCTCTCCTCCAACTCTCTTCTTGACCCCTTCTAATCTGGCTTCCATTCCTTTACTGCACAGAAACTTATCTCTCAAAAGTCACAAAAAATGATCTTCTTTTGCCAAATCCAACAGCCCGTACTTCATCCTAATCCTCAATTTCCTTCGACAGTGTAGACCACCCTCTTTCTCCTAGAAACATTATCCAACCTCGGCTTCACTGATACTGTCCTTTCCTGGTGCTTCTCCTATCTCTCTGACGGCTCATTCTTAGTCTCTCTTATAGACTCCTCCTTTGCTTCCCACCCTCTAACAAGGTTAACTTCTGGGTCCCATTCTATTCTCCATCTACACCCACTCCTTGGGAGAACTCATTCTTTCACAGGGATTCAGCTACCACCTCTATGCAGATGCTTCCCAAATCTAGATCTCCTGCATTCTCTCAAAATCCCCCCTCCACTTCTACCTGCTTCTCATACCCTCATCCTTTTGCACTTTCTCAAAACACTTACCCCTTCTCTTTTTCCTTCCCTGACCACCATCTTCAAGTGGCTTATTCCCCCCCACTTTAAAGTATGCTCATGCATTCCCTATTTTTTTTTTAAAAGTCTCCCCTGACCCCATGGTTCCCACCAGGTATTGCCCCATCTGCCTCTCCAAACTCCATGAGTGTATTGTCTGAACCCACTGCCTCCACTTCCTCTCTTCCAGTTCTCGCCTTGACCTCTTCCAATCTACCTCACACTTCATTCAGTTCACAGAAACTGACCTCTCTAGATCACCAATGACCTTCTTCTTGCCAAATCTGATGGTCCTTACTCCATCTTATCCTAGTCATCCTCTCAGCTGCCCCTGAAAGCATGGATGGCCCACCTCACCCAGAAATATTATCTAATCTTGGTTTCACTGACACCATCTTATCCTGTTTGCCTTCTATCTCTTTGGCATCTCATTCTCAGTCTCTTTGCAGGATCTCCCTCTACCCTAGCACCCTGTAATGGTGGGAATCCCTTAAGGCTAAATTTCGATTCACTTTCTCTTCTCCATCTATACCCACTCCCTTGGAGAATTCACTCCCGCATCTTCAACTACTATCTCTATGCAGCATGGTCTAGTGGAAAGAGCATGGGCCTGAGAGTTAGAGGATGTGGGTTCTAATTCTGGCTCCACCACATGACTGCTGTGTGATCTTGGGCAAGTCACTTCACTTCTCTGTGCCTCAGTTACTTCATCTGTAAAATGGAAATTAAGACTGTGATCTCTATGTGGGACAGGGACTGTGTCCAATCTGGTTACATTTCATTTGACCTAGCGCTTAGAACAGTACTTGAAACATAGCACCCTTAACAAATACTACTATCATTATCATCAATATTATTATTGTTATCATTTTAGTTGATTCCCAAATCTATCTTTCCAGTCCTTACCTATCTCCTACTCTGGTGTCTCCCATCTCCTCCCTGCTTCAGGACATCTCTGCCTGGATGTCCCACCAGCACCTTAAATTTAGCACCCAAAACAGAACTCTTCATCTTCCCACCCAAACCCTTTCTTCCCTTTATCTTTACCATCACTGTGAATGACACCACTACCCTTACTGTGTCAATCATTCATATTTATTGAGTGGTTACTCTGTGCAGGGGACTGTACTTAAGTGATTGAGGGAGTGCAATATAGCAGTTTATAAACACTTTCCCTGGACACAGTGAACTCACAGTATATCTCACAAGCCCATAGCCTTGGCTTTATCTGCAGCACAACTCTTTCATTCATAGTAATAATAATAACAATAATAATAACACTGGAATTTATTAAGGACTTACTATGTGTCAAAATGCTGGGGTAGATCTAGATAATCAGGTTGGACACAGTCCATGTCCCACATGAGGCTCAGAGTCTAGGTAAGGAAGGAGTGGACTTTAATCCCTTTTTAAAGATGAAGAAAATGAGGCTCAGAGAAGCAAAGAGACTTGTCCAAGGTCACACAGGAAGAAATTCACAGAACTGGGGTAAGAACCTAGGTCTTCTGAATTCCATGCCTATGTTCTTTCCACTAGGTCAGACTGCTTTTCTACTAGGCCATGCAGCTCTGTTGCTACATCCCAGATATTCAGTCTATCACCAAATACTTTCAGTTCTACCTTCATAGTTCTAAATAATAATAATAATAGTAATAATAATAATTACTGTGGTATTTAAATTCTTTCTGTGTGCCAAGCAATGTTCTAAGCATTGGGGTAAATACAAGGTAATCAGGTTAGACACAGTCCCTGTCCAATATGGGGCTCACAGTCATAATCCCCATTTTACAAATGAGGTAACTGAGGTACAGAGAAGTTGAAGTGACATGCCCAAGATCACACAGCAGACATGTAGCAGAGACAGGATTAGAACCCAAATCCTCTCACTCCAAGGCCTGTGCTCTTGACACTAGACCATGCATATACTTCTTCCTTGCCATCCTAACTTCTACTACATTAACCTAGCACTTATCCTATCCTGCCTTGATTACTCCATCAGCCTTCTTGGTGACCTCCTGTCTCTCCCCATTCCAGTCTATACTTCACTCTGCTGCCCAGATAATTTTTCTACAAAACATCCTGTCCCTGTTTCTCCACTTCTCAAGAACCTCCAGCGCTTGTCCATCTACCTCCGCATCAAACAGAAACTCCTCACCAATTTGTACTTCCCAAGCGCTTGGTACAGTGCTCTGCACACAGTAAGCATTCAGTAAATATGATTGAAGGAAAGAATGAATCAGCTTTAAAGCACTCAATTAGACACTTTGTCTAGACTGTTAGCTCATTAAGGGCAAGGAACGCTTCACTAATTCTTTTGTATTGTGCTCTTTCAAGCTCTTAGTACAGTGATCTTCACAAAGTGCTCAATAAATACCATTGGTTGATTGTCTACTTCTGGTATGCTCGATGTGAAAATTCCTGGGAGCCAGGCTAAACTGTGGAGAACAGTGGTTTTGTGACTTCTCAGAGAACAAACAATTGCTTTCTGTTCCATTTTGTGAAGAAGTCAAGTAGAGACAGTGAGGCTAAGTATGAAGGTAATGGTATCTTAAGAAGATTAGAGATAAAATCTGTAGGGCAGTTAGAGAATAAAAGAGTCTTTCTTCTCTTCAGTACTGTTATCAGCAATTCTAGGAGCATAAAAGAGCAGCAAAAAAGCTTGTACATATTCATATTGTCTGACACTACGATTTATGAACTGATATACCTCAGGCTAAGGATTTTCATGTTCTTTCTTCTTATCCATTAGCAGGACCTCTGTTATTTTTTCAACTAAATTTCATTCATTTTCATGTATTTCTGAAACATTTAAACACAGTATTAGGACTGAAGACCTGTGGACAATTTGATGAGAAAGATATAGATTGAGTGGGAACTTTATCTAAATTTGCCCAGACCTCCGAGTGCACCTCTCACTTCCTCTCACCCTATCCCTTCAAATGCGAGAGGATACCTCTTTTCAAGTACATACTTTTATATCTGTATTTTTATTTCTGTATACATATAAACAGCATTATCAATGGTATTGAGCACTTACTGTGTGCATAGCACTGTACTAAGCACTAGGGAGAGTACAATACAACAGAGTTAGCAAGCATGTTCCCTGCCCACAATGAGTTTACAGTCTAGTTGATACAATATATAAATATTCATGTATATACACATGATCACTTTCTCCTGATTCTATCCTGGGGTCCATGCCAAGCAGTACATATGGCCTAATAGAAGGCCCCTTTCTCAATGGCAAACACTTATGTGGATTCCACAAGTGTAGAAGAGAATGTACCATAGTGCACACAATTACTCATGTTCTACCATTTCCCCTATTCCTAATCTAGTTTAACGTCTGTCTACCCCAATAGACTGTAAACTCCTGTGGACAAGGACCACAGATGCCTACCAAGTCTGTTAATTTGCACTTTCCTATGTAATAATAATAATAACTATGGTATTTAAGTGCTTACTATATTCTTGGCATAGCACTAAATACGAAGAGAAGCAGTGTGGCTTAGTGGAAAGAGCGTGGCCTTGGGAGTCAGATGTTGTGGGTTCTAATCCCAGCTCTGCCATTTATAAATTGTGTGTCTTTGGGGAAGTCACTTAACTTCTCTGTGCCTCAGTTACTTCAACTGGAAAATGGGGGTTAAGACTGTGAGCCTCACATGGGACAACCTGATTTCCTATCTACCTCAGCACTTAGAACAGTGCTTGGCACATAGTAAACACTAACAAATGCTATAATAATAATAATTATTATTACTAAGTGTTGGGGTAGATACAAGCAAATTGAGTTGGACACAGTCCCTGGGCAGCCTAGAGCTCACAGTCTTAATCTCCATTTTACAGATGAGGTAACTGAAGCACAGAGAAGTAAAGTAACTTGCCCAAGGTCACACAGCAGACAAGTAGCAGAGCTGGGATTATAACACAGGACCTTTTGACTCCCATGCCCGGGCTCTATCCACTAGGCAATGCTGTTTCTGCAGGCAGTAAGTGCTCAAAAATACCATTGATTGATTGTCAGTTAGTCTTTTTCTTGATTCTAAGGCTGCCACCACAAAGTCAGTATTGACCTCTTGTTGTTGGATCTTTGGCATAGATGGAGGCAAAAAGGGAGTCTCATGGGAATTGGAGCATTCATGGAAGGATAAAGTGAGCAGAGAAGCTATAGCCATTGCTATTCCTTCTCCTTCTGCCAAAGCCACTGGCTCCCAGGAATTTCCTCCTCCATCAACTCCCACTTGCTGCTCATGGGTCAGCAGAAAACTGGAGGACTTGCAGTGCTAGTATCAATGTCAGTAGCCGTAGGTTTTCTTTTTGCCTTCAAGAGAAGGCTGTTCCTCTGGTCTTTGCTGAGGACATTTGCTATGGTGAATGTGTTTGAGAGCATGTATGGTTGAGGGAGAATGTGTCTATTTTAGAGTGGTCCAGGGCTTTGGTTGAGGGCTTCTTATAACATCTTAAATCATCTGGAACCTTGATACTGGTGGGAGAGTTTTGGCTGTCTATGCAGTTTCACACTCTGAAAAGGTGAGCCCACCTGCAGCAGGTCATTGATGCCAAACCCTCTGGGATAGTTACTAAAGCCATGTGCTGCTGATTAGGGCCTACACCTTCTGGGTTGAGGGCGGGAGGGTGTTACTATCTGCATTTGTGTCTAGGTCTGAGAAACGGAAAGACCATGAAGGTAGAAACAACTATTTGGACCACTGCACTGACTGAATTACATACAAGCAATATATCCAGGCTATATATTGCCCTCACCTCTGCCTAGCAGATATATCCTGAATAATGTCAGCATAGCCAAAAGGTGCTGAATAAGTATTTTTCCATAGGAAATATGGAAAGTGCAATAACGAGACTCTAAAATAAAAAAATGGATCTAAGTATATTGAAAAACTGTGATGAAAAGCAACTATTCTAATTACATGATCAAAGGGCAATGTAAATATGTACCAATAACGGAAGATTTGGATTAGTTGTTTGTGTTTTATCTTTCACATTTATTCATTAGAGAAAGGCAACTAGTGCTTACAAACAATCTGTCAGTTATGCTGTAAAAATGTCATTATCTAATGCTAAACAGAAATGAGCTTTAATCACCAAATTTGAGTCAATCACAATACTTCAAAGTTTGAGAGGAGTGGAAAGGAGATATTTAATTCGAGGCAACTTTTTCAGGTTACTTGATGTGAGAAGGTGCTTAAGAAAGACTGGCATTAAAATGAAATTGCACTATCTTAAAATAGTGATAAAAATACATGCTGTAACAGAAGATCTCTGAATATCCTTCCAGTACCTACTGTCAATGTCTTTGCCTCAATTCGTCTATTCCTTTATTGAAAAATTTTTCTTGGTAGTAAAGAGAGAATTTTGTTGGATTCCATCCCATTAAGGTCTGGCATTCTATAATTTGTTCTTCAATTCTATTTCACATGAGGAAAACTGGTTCTTGATTCTATTTTTGAGTTTTTCAAAGGGGCTGCTTTGCCCAAAAGGAAATTATTCTTAAAAAATGACTGAATTAAAAAAAAAAGTGGAGAATGTTCTTTCCATATGGCATGAGAATCTGAATTCCTGGGAGTTAAGGATCATGATGTCTCTAGAACACTCTATGTAGTTCCATTTTTTAGCATGCTCAAGAAATACGGAACAATTAATTATTGTACGTAGTGGTCTGGCTAAAGGGAATAGCTTATTGATTGACCCAGTGAAGCTAAAACAGTGTAGAAGGGTTGTTGTTACTCCCCTCACTGGTTCAGTATCTGACATGCTGTCAAGGTTGTAGCTGATGTTCTTTGCTTTGGTCTGAGACCACATGCTGAATCAGGCTGTGCCATTAATTGTATTTTTCATAGCTTGTCCAGAGATTTGCAGGTAGAATCTTGCTGACAGTGGAAAACAACAAAAATCAATCAATCAATCAATCATATTTATTGAGCGCTTACTGTGTGCAGAGCACTGTACTAAGTGCTTGGGAAGTACAAGTTGGCAACATATAGAGACGGTCCCTACCCAACAGCGGGCTCACAGTCTAGAAGGGGGAGACAGACAACAAAATAAAACATATTAACAAAGTAAAATAAATAGAATAAATATGTACAAGTAAAATAGAGTAATAAATATGTACAAACATATATACAGGTGCTGTGGGGAGGGGAAGGAGGTAAGGTGGGGAGGATGGGAAGGGGGAAGAGGGGGAGAAGAAGAAGGGGGATCAGTCTGGGAAGGCCTCCTGGAGGATCTTATAACTTCGGCTTTTCAAAGAAATTTTTAGTGATTAGCTATTGTGATTTCTAGTGATTAGCAATTAGTAATTTTTAGTGATTAGCTATTTTACTGTCACAAAACAATGAAAGTGAGAGTGCCAGATTGTCAACTACCTGACAATTTTGAAAATTCCATATCATTTTCTGTGAATATGTTCATACTGTAATTTGGACAAATTTTGAGCTCTTTTGCTTGAGAAAAGTATTTTGTAGAAATTGTGCCTTCTTTACAATTCTCATTAACTGAGGATGTGATTAAAGTATCTAAGTGTCAAGCAAGGTTAGGTGTTGGTATGGCTCCCTTAGGCTTTTATGGAAGAAGCTTTCTGGAGTAAGTGGGATTTTAGGGGGACTAGAATGATAGGAAAGGTCTGGGAGGTTTTGAGAAGCAGCATGGCTTAGTTGAGAGTGGGATTGGGAGTCATTCATTCAGACGTGGGTTCCAATTCTGACTCCACCACTTATCAGCTGTGTGACTTCGGACAAGTCGCTCAACTTCTCTGCCCCTCAGTTACCTCATTTGTAAAATGAGGATTAAGACTGTGATCCCCACATGGGACAACCTGATTACCTTGTATCTACCCCAGTGCTTAGAACTTTAGTTGGCAAATAGTAAGTGCTTAACAAATACCATTATTATTATTATTATTATTATTATTATTATTATTATTATTATTATTATTATTAAGGTAAAGGGAGATCCAGGCTAGGAGTTAGAGGCAGGAGAATAAAGAGAATGAATGGTACAGTTAGATGAGAGCTTACAAAGAGTGAAGAGTGTGAGTCTGGGAGAAGTGGGTGGACAGGGTCAATATATAAGATGGAATGAGCTGATGAAGAGGCTTGAATCAATCAATCAATCGTATTTACTGAGAACTTATGAAGAGGACTGTTTGAAGCACTTGGGAGAGTACAATACAACAGCTCAAAATCAATTAATCAATCAGTGATATTTATTGAGAGCTTACTGTGTGCAGAGCACTGGATTGAGCTCTCAAAGCCAACAATGAGGAGTTTTTGGTTGATGCTGAGGAAGATGGGTAACTTAAAATTGCTTCCTAGATGTATCATAGCTAGAATAAGGAATTAGACTACATTTAATATTTTCCCCAAACACAGTGTTGACCCATGATCTGAAGTCAAACAAGCTGAGCTCGAGCTTTCTCATTTAATATTGTAAGAATTAATGAGGTAATGTTTTAGGTCCTTAGATGAAAAACCACAAAATACGATTATGATTATCAAGTAATTTACTGTTTCCATAGCCAATCCTTTCACATCTGGTAGGTTTCCTGTTTCTTTAAAAAGAAGCCAGTTGCTTCATTCCATTAGGACTATGAGACAACCTTAGTGGACACTTGACAGAAAGATAGTGGAAACTCTCAACTGAAAAATTGCAACTGAAAAAATTGGTGGTGATTACAAGAAGGTGCTCTCCTGAAATTATGGGCTGTAATTTTTAATCCTGGTTGTTTCTCAACCTTAGAGACCAAGGTGAGCATGGGAAGAGTGAGAGTTTGTGTGGAGAAAACAAGGAGAAGGAAAAGGTCAGATACGGGAGGACGGAAAAGCTCTCAAAGTGATTTCTGTGGGGAATATTAAAACAAATATATGAAAACAAAAACAAGTATATAAAAACAAAACCAACAAATATTAAAAACAACTCTTTCTTATAGTTTTACTGTTACCATTCACTTTTTCCTACTTTCCTCTTTTTTACAGTCACCGTTCACTCAATATTTCACCTTTTCAGAGACACTGTTCTCATGAGCACTTCCTTCATTTCCTCACTACTTTCCTACTACAACCCATCCCTCACACTTTGCTCCGCTAATGGAAACCTTCTCACTGTGGCTCGATCTCATCTTATCTCGCTGCCAACCTCTTGTCCACATCCTGCCTCTGGCCTGGAATGCCTTCCCTCCTCATATCCAGCAGACAATTACTCACCACAACTTCAAAGCCTTATTGAAGGTACATCCCTCCAAGAGGCCTTCCGTAACTAAGCCTTCCTTTCCTCTTCCCCAACTCTTCTGCATTACCTTGACTTGCTCCCTTTATCCATCCCCCTCTCTACTCCCACAGCACTTATGTATATATCTGTACTTTATTTGTTTTTATTAATGTCTGTCTCCCCCTCTAGACTGTAAGCTCATTGTTGGCAGGGAATGTGTCTCTTATATTGTACTTTTCCAAGTGCTTAGTACAGTGCTTTGCACCCAGCAAGTGCTCAATAAATATGATGAACTGACTATCCAATATCTTTAGGTGCCACTCATGCTTCATCCCCCAGCACCTCCTTGAGGTGCATTCCACACTTGTGGGTGTATGCGCAGGAACATATAAACATATCAATCTCTCCCCTGAAGCACCATGCCTTTCCAAAGCAGGATACAAGACAAGCTAGTAGCCAGTCTTGCCTAGGACATGGCCCCAGAAACCTTCAGAAGACAACCAGATTCTGGTGGGGGCCTCTCTCAGAGCATCCCCAAGGCAGCAACCACAGAAACGCGGTTGACCAGGAATAGCAAACATCTATTTGGATAACACTGAAGTGTGTTTGGTTCAGTGCACAGGGCTGAGGTTCTTGACCTTGGGTACTGCACTCGCCAGTGTATCTCCTCATTTGCCCGATACTGGATGGGAGGACCTATGTTATTGTAAAGTTGCAAGAGTGTTTTGTTCTATATGGGGAACAAAGGGAGATGCGCTAGAACAGGTAGAAAAACTAGAGATAATTGGTGAAATAAAACCTGTCTCTTATGACCCAAGCCTCTTGCCTGGAATGTAGTTATAATTGGCAATTGAAGCTTCAATTCCCGTTATGAGTGCCACACAAAAGATCCAAAAGTAAATAGACTATACAAAAGTGGTTCGAGTGGGAGAGCTGGAAAATGGAAATGCACTTACCAGTAAAATAAAAAGGCAACTGTTAAATTCAATTGATTTATAACAGTTTAGTTTTGACTGGTACAGTTTTGGAAAGCGACGGCAAATAGGCCACTGAGGATGTCTCACTATTGGACTGTGAGATGGAGGGGTAACAACTTCCATGGCAACAGCTATAAGAAGATGGAAAGAGTGTCTTGGAGGGATGATGGTCGCAGCTGTAGAGAATACTGTGAATGATACCCACGGCTACTTGTTAATAGCCCACACAACTTTTGGCATCTTGAACTCTGCTGAAGAATGACATTAGCAATTGTAATAACCATGTGACATGTATTGAAAGTTGTATTTACAGTTCCCATCTACACCGGTCCACAATGATCTATCCAGAGAAGCAGCATAGCCTAGTGGAAAGAGCACAGGGCTGGAAGTCAGAGGACCTGGGTTTTAATCTTGGATCTGCCACTTGTCTGCTGTGTGAACTTGGGAAAGTAACTTACTTTGTGCCACAGTTTCTCACCTGGAAGATGGGGATTAAATTCTACTTCCTCCTACCTTGACCCTGAGCCCCATGCAGGATGGGGACTGTGTCCACCTGTTAATCCCTTCTCTGCCCCAATGTTTAGAACAGTTCTTGGCACATAGTAAATGCATAGCAAATACCATAATTATCCTTATGGTCCTCAGGGTCCCCTGAAATTCTCCTTTCTTTTCCAAGTGTTTCTACAGGAATTTAGGCTTTACTTAGGGGTTCAGCAAGCAAGGGTCTCTGGTTAATCACTGAAGTGCGAGTAACCCTCAGTTAGCGTGTCATCTTTTTGAAGTGACACCATTTAATGCCAGCCACTGGCCTGACCTGGTAGGGGTCCACTGCATCATACAACCAATTCAACAGGGTGGGAGTCATGAATCGATAGACCATTAGAAGGCTAGCACAAAATGCATGTGAAATGACTGGAGTTTAGAGGTTCATGACTTTTGGCGGTATTCGTAGCTTGAGTGCTCTTGCTGTGTGCAGATCAGTGCACTCAGCCCTGGGGAAGAATTACCTCTTTTCCCAAGAAACTTCAAAATTTCTTCAGTCTGGTATTAGACTTATTCCATTTAAACAGTACCAGGACACTTTGGAATTACTCCAGATGATAAAACAATTTTTTAGCTGGGCTGGCAGTTAGATCAATGATTGAATACAACCTGAAATGACTAGTGTAGTGTGCTGGAAGAAATGCTGTGATTGCAAAATGTAACATCAAATCTGTATTTTGCTGTTATTCCTGCAGACTGTGGTCTTTGAATCACAAAACCTACCTTGTAGAAATGAATAATAATAATAATAATGGCATTTGTTAAGTGCTTACTATGTGTGAAGCACTGTTCTAAGCACTGGGGTGGATACAAGGTGATCAGGTTGTCCCACGTGGGGCTCACAATCTTAACCCCCATTTTGTAGATGAGGTGACTGAGGCACAGAGAAGCTGTGACTTCCCAAAGCCACACAGCTGACAAGTCGCAGAGCCAGCTCTTTAAGTGCATTGCACAAGTAAATAATCCCTATATCCTTGCTCATGTCACAAGGATTATGAACACTTTTGCCACCAAAAGGGTTTTGAGTTTTCAGAGTTCTGTAACATTTTCTAACCGCAGTCTCCTCATCTGACTTCTCTCACACACCCTTCTAACTAAACTATCCTGTTTTCAAGTAGAAACCTCCAATCTCCTGACTCCCTCTAATTATCCCAAGCTATCATGCCCCATTTAGTCTTCCTACCCAATCTGCCATCTCAACAACCTAACGCCACCACCCTCTCTACGGAACTCAACTGCTGGGCTCTTCTGGCTCTCCAGTGATCTCGTGCCATTAGCTCATAGCCGTGGATCACCTCCACAGGACACCTCCACCACTTTTGTGCACAAATTCACCCTCACCTCTTCTAACTCTTCCCTCTCCACTGCCTGGCAGCAATTCATTCATTCATTCAATAGTATTTATTGAGCACTTACTGTGTGCAGAGCACTGTACTAAGCACTTGGGAAGTACAAGTCGGCAGCATATAGAGACAGTCCCTACCCAACAGCGGGCTCACAGTCTAGAAGTAGGAGACAGACAACAAAACCAAAACATGTAGACAGGTGTCAAAGTCATCAGAACAAATAGAATTAAAGCTATACACACATCATTAACAAAATAAATAGAATAGTAAATATGTACAAGTAAAATAGAGTAATAAATCTGTACAAATATATACAAGTGCTGTGGGGAGGGGGAGGAGGAGAGGAAAAAGAAGGCCCAGTCTGTTTGGAGGCCTCCTGAAGGAGGTGAGCTCTCAGTAGGGCTTTGAAGGGAGGAAGGGAGCTATCTTGATGGATGTGTGGAGGGAGGGCATTCCAGGCCAGGGGAAGGATGTGGGCTGTGGGTCGATGGTGGGACAGGCAAGAACGAGGCACAGTGAGGAGGTTAGTGGCAGAGAAAGGAGGGTGCGGGCTGGGCTGTAGAAGGCGAGAAGGGAGGTGAGGTAGGAGGGGGCAAGGTGATGGAGAGCCTTGAAGCCGAGAGTGAGGAGTTTTTGCCTGGTGTGTAGGTTGACAGGCAGCCACTGGAGATTTTTGAGGAGGGGTGAAACGTGCCCAGAGCATTTCTGTACAAAAATAATCCGGGCAGCAGACTGAAGTATAGACTGAAGTGGGGAGGGACAGGAGGGTGGGAGATCAGAGAGGAGGCTGATGCAGTAATCCAATCGGTATAGGATGAGAGATTGAACCAGTAAGGTAGCGGTTTGGATGGAGAGCAAAGGGCGGATCTTGGCGATGTCGTGGAGGTGAGACCAGAAGGTTTTGGAGATGGATTGGATGTGTGGGATGAACGAGAGAGCGGAGTCATGGATGACACCAAGGTTGCAGGCTTGTGAGAGAGGAAGGATGATAGTGCCATCTATGGTGACAGGAAAGACAGGGAGAGGGCAGGGTTTGGGAGGGATGATAAGGAGTTCAGTCTTGGGCATATTGAGTTTTGATGGCTGGCAGACATCCAGATGGAGATGTTCTGAAGGCAGGAGGAGATACGAGCCTGGAGGGAGGAAGAGAGAGAGAGCAGGGGCAGAGATGTAACCCTTGACTCCCCAAGCCTATTCTCAGGACAGCTGTTTCTCTTGTTCAGCTCCCTCATTAGGAGTAGCAAAGTGCTACTCCGGCCACCTATGCTTCTGACCCCATTCCCTCTCATCTCATGAAATCTCTCGCTCCATCCCTTCTCCCCTCCTTAACTTCCATCTTTAACCACTCACTCTTCACTGGTTCCTTCCCCTCTGCCTTCAAACATGCCCATGTCTCTCCCATCCTAAAAAAACCCTCTCTTGACCCCACCTCACCTTCTAGTTATCGCCCCATATCCCTCCTACCATTCCTTTCCAAACTCCTTGAATGAGTTGTCTACACTCGCTGCCTAGAATTCCTCAACAACAACTCTCTCCTCGACCCCCTCCAGTCTGGCTTCCGTCCCCTACATTCCACAGAAACTGCCCTCTCAAAGGTCACCAATGACCTCCTGCTTGCCAAATCCAACGGCTCATACTCTGTCCTAATCCTCCTCGACCTCTCAGCTGCCTTTGACACTGTGGACCACCCCCTTCCCCTCAACACACAATCTGACCTTGGCTTCACAGACTCTGTCCTCTCCTGGTTCTCCTCTTATCTCTCCAGTCGCTCTTTCTCAGTCTGTTTTGCGGGCTCCTCCTCCCCCTCCCATCCTCTTACTGTGGGGGTTCCCCAAGGTCCAGTGCTTGGTCCCCTTCTGTTCGCGATCTACACTCACTCCCTTGGTGACCTCATTCACTCCCACGGCTTCAACTATCATCTCTACGCTGATGACACCCAGATCTACATCTCTGCCCCTGCTCTCTCCCCCTCTCTCCAGGCTCGCATCTCCTCCTGCCTTCAGGACATCTCCATCTGGATGTCTGCCCGCCACCTAAAGCTCAACATGTCGAAGACTGAACTCCTTGTCTTCCCTCCCAAACCTTGCCCTCTCCCTGACTTTCCCATCTCTGTTGATGGCACTACCATCCTTCCCGTCTCACAAGCCCACAACCTTGGTGTCATCCTCGACTCCGCTCTCTCATTCACCCCTCACATCCAAGCAGTCACCAAAACCTGCCGGTCTCAGCTCCGCAGCATTGCCAAGATCTGCCCTATCCTCTCCATCCATACCGCAACCCTGCTCATTCAAGCTCTCATCCTATCTCATCTGGACTACTGCACCAGCCTTCTCTCTGATCTCCCATCCTTGTATCTTTTTCCACTTCAATCCATACTTCATGCTGCTGCCCAGATTATCTTTGTCCAGAAACGCTCTGGGCATATTACTCCCCTCCTCAAAAATCTCCAGTGGCTACCAATCAATCTGCGCATCAGGCAGAAACTCCTCACCCTGGGCTTCAAGGCTGTCCATCACCTCGCCCCCTCCTACCTCACCTCCCTTCTCTCCTTCTACAGCCCAGCCCGCACCCTCCGCTCCTCCACTGCTAATCTCCTCACCGTACCTCATTCTCGCCTGTCCCGCCATCGACCCCCGGCCCATGTCATCCCCCGGGCCTGGAATGCCCTCCCTCTGCCCATCCGCCAAGCTAGCTCTCTTCCTTCCTTCAAGGCCCTACTGAGAGCTCACCTCCTCCAGGAGGCCTTCCCAGACTGAGCCCCTTCCTTCCTCTCCCCCTTGTCCCCCTCTCCATCCCTCCATCTTACCTCCTTCCCTTCCCCACAGCACCTGTATATATGTATATATGGTTGTACATATTTATTACTCTATTTATTTATTTATTTTACTTGTACATATCTATCCTATTTATTTTATTTTGTTGGTATGTTTGGTTTTGTTCTCTGTCTCCCCCTTTTAGACTGTGACCCCACTGTTGGGTAGGGACTGTCTCTATGTGTTGCCAATTTGTACTTCCCAAGAGCTTAGTACAGTGCTCTGCACATAGTAAGCGCTCAATAAATATGATTGATGATGATGATGATGAGGAAGAGAGCTAGCTTGGCAGATGTTGGGAGGGAGGGCATTACAGGCTAGGGGGATGACGTGGGCTGGGGGTCAACGGCGGGTCAAGTGAGAACGAGGCAAGGTGAGGAGATTAGCGGCAGAGGAGCGGAGGGTGCAGGCTGGGCTGTAGAAGGAGAGAAGAGAGGTGAGGTAGGAGGGGGCGAGGTAATGGAGAGACTTGAGGTCGAGGGTGAGGAGTTTCTGCATGATGCGCAGATTGATCGGTAGCCACCGGAGATTTTTGAGGCGGGCAGTAACATGCCAAGAGTTTTTCTGGACAAACACAATCCAGGCAGTGGTGTGAAATATGGATTGAAGTGGGGAGAGACACGAGGATGGGAGATCAGAGAGGAGGCTGATGCAGCAGTCCAGATGGGATAGGATGAGAGCTTGAACGAGCAGGGTAGCAGTTTGGATGGAGAGGAAAGGGCGGATCTTGGCAATGTTGTGGAGCTGAGACCAGTAGGTTTTTGTGATGGCTTGGATGTGAGGGGTGAACGAGAGAGCGGAGTCGAGGATGACACCAAGGTTGTGGGCTTGTGAGATGGGAAGGATGGTAGTGCCATCAACAGTGATGGGAAAGTCAGGGACAGGGCAGGATTTGGGAGGGAAGACAAGGAGTTCATTCTTGGACATGTTGAGTTTTAGATGGCAGGCAGACATCCAGATGGAGATGTCCTGAAGGGAGGAGGAGATGCGAGCCTGAAGGGAGGGGGAGAGAGCAGGGGCAGAGATGTAGATTTGGGTGTCATCAACGTAGTGATGATAGTTGAAGCCGTGGGAGTGAATCAGGTCACCAAAGGAGTGTGTGTAGATTGAGAACAGAAGGGAACCAAGAACTGAACCTTGGGGAACCCCCACAGTAAGGGGATGGGAGGGGGAGGAGGAGCCCGCAAAAGAGACTGAGAATGAACTACCGGAGAGATAAGAGGAGAACTAGGAGAGTACGGAGTCTGTGAAGCCAAGGTCAGATAGCGTGTTGAGGAGAAGGGGGTGGTCCACAGTGTCAAAGGCAGCTGAGAGGTCGAGGAAGATTAGGATAGAGTACGAGCCATTGGATTTGGCAAGCAGGAGGTCATTGATGACCTTTGAGAGGGCAGTTTTCATGGAATGTAGGGGACAGAAGCCAGACTCAGGGGTTCGAGGAGAGAGTTGGTGTTGAGGAATTCGAGACAGCGCATGTAGACAATGCATTCTACATCTACACCCTCTTCCTTGGGGAACTCATTTGCTCCCATGGCTTCAACTATCATCTCTGTGCAGATGATTCCCAAATGTACATCTCCAGACCGGATCTCCTTCTCTTCAGTCTTGTATTTCCTCCTTTGTCCAGTACATCTCTACTTGGATATCCCATTAATATATTGAAAACAGAACTCTTCATCTTCCCAAACCCTGTCATCTCCCTGACTTTCCCATCACTGTAGACATCACCACCATCCTCCCTATCTCACAAGTCTATACCTTGGCATCATCCTTGACTTATCTCTCTCATTCAACCCACATACTTAATCTGTCACCAAATTCTGACTGTCACCAAATTCTGACTGTGCATGTTGCTAAAATCTGTTCTTTCCTCTCCATCCAACACCCTCTAGGCTGTAAACTCATTATGGGTAGTGAATATGTCTACCAACTCTGTTTTATTGAACTCTCCCAAGTGCACACAGCCTACTGTGTGCACTCTAAATAATATTGATGATGATAAGCCAAACTGCTACCACACTAATCCAAACAATTTATTCCAACCTGCCTTGATTACTGCATCAGCCTCCTTGCACCTCACTGCCTCTTGTCTCTCCCTAATTCAGTCCATTTTTCACTTTGCTGCCCAGATCATTTTTCCATAAAACTATTCAGTTCATGTTTTCCCACTCCTCAGTAACATCCAGTGGTTACCTATCCACCTCCACATCAAACAGAAACTCTTTGCCATTGGCTTTAAAACAGTCATCTTGTCTCCTCCTATCTTACCTCTGATTTCCTACATTCATTCATTCATTCAATCGTATTTATTGAGTGCTTACTGTGTGCAGAGCACTGTACTAAGCACTGGGGAAGTACAAGTTGGCAACATATAGAGACGGTCCCTACTCAATAGCGGGCTCACAGTCTAGAAGGAGGAGACAGACAACAAAACAACACATATTAACAAAATAAAATAAATAGAATTGTAAATGTGTACAAGTAAAATAGAGTAATAAATATGTATAAACGTATATACAGGTGCTGTGGGGAGGGGAAGGAGGTAAGGCAGGAGGGATGGGAAGGGGGATGAGGGGGAGAGAAAGGAGGGGGCTCAGTCTAGGAAGGCCTCCTGGAGGAGCTGAGCTCTCAGTAGGGCTTTGAAGGGAGGAAGAGAGCTAGCTTGGTGGATATGCGGAGGGAGGGCATTCCAGGCCAGGGGGAGGACGTAGGCCGGGTGTCGATGGCGGGACAGGCGAGAACAAGGTAAAGTGAGAAGGTTAGTGGCAGAGGAGCGGAGGGTGCGGGCTGGGCTGTAGAAGGAAAGAAGGGAGGTGAGGTAGGAAGAGGCAAGGTGATGGAGAGCCTTGAAGCTGAGAGTCAGGAGTTTTTGCCTGATGCATTGGTTGATTGGTAGCCACTGGAGATTTTTGAGGAGGGGCGTAACATGCCCAGAGTGTTTCTGTACAAAGATGATCCAGGCAGCAGCATGGGGAGAGACAGGAGGATGGGAGATAAGAGAGGAGGCTGATGCAGTAATCCAGTCCAGATACCCCTAATGTTCTCCTACTCACTCTATTTAATCTCACATATCTCTGCTGACCTCTCACCCATGTCCTGCCTCTGGCCTGGAAATCCATTGCTCTTCATATCCAAGGGGCGTCTACTCTCCTCACCTTCAAAGCCTTATTAAAAGAACATCTCCACCAAGAGTTCTTCACCAACTATGCCCTCAATTCCCTCCTCTTCTCCCACTCCCTTCTGCGCCTCCCTTGCAATTGGATTTGTAACTTTTACTCACCCCATCCTCAGCCCTACAGCACTTTGTTTATATTAATGAAACAATCAGTGGTACTTACTGAGTGCTTTCCCAGTCACTAATTCGCATTTATTGAGCACTTACTGTGTATAGAGCACTGTACTAAGTGCTTGGGAAAGTATAGTACAACGGAGTTGGCAGAAATGTTTCCTTCCCACTACAAGCTTACATTCCAGAGGGGAGACAAACAAATATATAAAAAAATTATAATATATGACTTAAAGATATGTACATAAATGCTGTGAGGTTGAGGGTAGGATGAATATCAAATGTCCAAAGGTTACAGATCCAAGTGCATAGATTACACAGAAGGAAGAAGGATCCAGGACAAAAAGGGCTTAATTGAGGAAGGCCTATTGGAAGAAATGTGATCTTAATCATGCTATGAAGATGGTGAAAGTGGTGGTCTGACAAGAGTGGAGTTGAAGGGAGTTCCAGGACTGGAGGAGGATGTGGGAGAGGGGTCGAAGGTGAAATAGATGAGATTAGGGCACAGTGAGTAAGTAAACTGGTGCTAGAGGAATGAAGTGTGCAGGCTGAGCTGTAACAGATCAGTGAGGTGGCAGATGGGGGGCAAGCTGATTAATTGCTTTAAAGACAAGGGTAAAGAGTTGGATGGGCAGCAACCACTTCAGGTTCAAGAAGAGTGGGGAGATGTGGACTGAACGTTTCTGTTGAAAAATGATCCATGTACCAGAGTGAAGTATGGACTGGATTAGGGAGAGACAGGAGTCAGGGAGGTCAGCGAGGAGGCAAATGCAGTAGTCAAGGCAGGATAGGATATCTGCTTGAAACAGAAGAGTAGCAGTTCAGATGGAGAGAAAAGGGTCAATTTTAGCAATGTCGTGAAGATGGAACTGACAGGATTTGGTGACAGATTGAGTATGTGGGTGGAATGGGAAATGAATCGAGGACAAAGTCATAGTTATGGGCTTACATTCAAATGACATATTTTGAACATCCCTTATAATTTAAATTGCATCTGTCCGGATTAATGCCTGACCAGATCCCATGGAAGCAACAAACCCCTTTTACAGGATATTAAGTAGCTCTGTATGCAATCCACAGTATGATGGAAACAAGCCATTCACTGGAAAACAGCTCAGGATGTACAAACAATTATCCTGTAAAATTGTGATGAGCAGTAGTTTCAATATCTGTCTTTCCCTGTAAACTGTAAGCTCATGGTGTCCAGGTAATATGTTTACCTACCAACTCTGTTATATTGTATTCCTTTAAGTGCTTATTTAGGTGCTTGGCACAGAGCAAGTGCTCAGTAAATATGATTAATTGATCGAAGTGGAGTCAGTGAGGGGTCTGGAGAGGAATGAATCGAGATGGGGCAATAACTGGAAGGTTATTGTAAATTCCACTTGGGAAGCACAGTCCTTGTCTGCCACTAATATTTGTGTGTTTTATTGTAAAAGGTGGTAAAATCAAAATTTTAATAGTAAACTTCATTAGCTTTTAACTGCGTTCAACCAGGTTGACAACATTTTCATATTTTTCATAGTTCTCTTCATGGCACGCTGGGTAACTCATCCCATAATGATGACAACCACCAGTAATAAACATTGCTTGAACTGGGCCAAGATAGGGTTTTGAGGGTAGGGCATAAATGGGCATGTTTGAAAGCAGTGTGGAGGAAGCTATTGGAATGTGAGTGGTTGAAGATTGCTAACAGAGAAGGTAGAAGAGAGGGGGACAAATGTTTTGATAAGGATATGAATGGATGGAGTAGGAGATGTAGGTGGAAAGGGTAGATCTTGAATGGAGGCAAGACACCTCCTTTTGAGATATGATAGGAAGGATGGGAAAGTCGAAGAAAAGGTGGGAAGAAGGTGAGAGCAGAGAGGAGCAGGGAGGTTTTAGAGAGATCATGACTAAATCAGCTTGCTTCACAAGTTTACGAAACTTACAAAATAAATGGCAGTGAAGGATTGAGATTGAGAAAAATCAGTCCTTTGAGGTGCACTACTTCTTTATTTCCACTTTTTTATTAGAAAATCTTTGGGAAACATCTTTCCAAAATTATATTCTTAAGGTAATAGTGAATTTAGACAATAAATTATGTGGTGGTTGATATATCTTTTAACACCTTCATTTTTCCAGGGAAGATCTCTTTTTTTGTGACAAGCATGCGCTTTAACGTCTGCAAAACATAAAACTTACAGCCACCTTTTCCTATGAAATATATTGTCATTACAGGGAAGGATAGAGGAATAGTTTCCATAATATGATTGGCCAATTGGTTACTGGGGGTCTACAAGGATCCTGATTTGAATACTGGTGGAAACCCTGTTATCATTACTTCAGTAACATTGCATTGGGAGACAATAGTAAATATTTAAAATTCATTTAAAATGTGTTTAAAATGTAATAGAAGCTGTGTGAATTGCTTTCTCGGAGGTTCAAAGAACCACCAATAAGTGTGCAGCTATTGTCCGGGAAATGTAAAAAAAAAAAAAATACAAGAGTTCACTTTGTTTTAGTCTCCTTTTCTTCCACAATCTTCCTGGGTCACCCTGTATTTTCAAACCATATTCTCCTTACTTCCCATTGAAATAACTGTAGACATAAGGTGATCTTTGATGTACATGGCTTCGATGTACACAATTATTTAACAGGAGCATTTCTAAAAACCTGTTGAGTCCAAGCAAAATTCTGGGCATATTCTAGAAAAGAGGCGTGACAGAGTACAATCAATCGATCGGTGGAATTTCCTGAGCTCTTGCTGTGGGCCGAGCACTCTACTTAGCCCTTGGGACAGTACAGTGCAACAGAATTGGTTCACATGTGTTCCCTGCCTACAAGGAGTTTACAGGGAGGTAGATGATACCTGTCTACATGTTTTGTTTTGTTGTCTGTCTCCCCCTTCTAGACCGTGAGCCTGTTGTTGGGTAGGGACCGTCTCTATATGTTGTCAACCTGTGCTTCCCAAGTGCTTAGAATAGTGCTCTGCACACAGTAAGCGCTCAGTAAATACGACTGAATGAATCTTTGGGCCATGCAGGGTTTCGCAGGAGCACGGCTATTCTACTTTGGGAGAAATGGGTATAGATTGCTTGAAAATATAATGAGGGAGCATTCAAACTGCTCCAAGTGAGTTCAAGCATTGTTTATTATGATAAAGTAGGATTCAGACTGCTCCAGGTGAGTTCAAGCAATGTTTATTATTGGGGGTTGTCATCATTATGGGATGAGTTACCCAGCATGCCATGAAGAGAACTGTGAAAAATATGAAAATGTTGTCAACCTGGTTGAACACAGTTAAGAGCTAATGAAGTTTACTACTAAAATTTTGATTTTACCACCTTTTACTTAAAACACACCAATATTAGTGGAAGACAAGGACTGCAGTTTAATATATGTACTAGCTACTGTCAGACATCCTAAGTGTAGCTCCCAAAGTTAATCTGATTTTGTTTTCTGATCTTTTAGTTTATTACAGATGAGGTAACTGAAGCCCAGAGAAGTGAAGTGACTTGCTCAAGACAGAGTCTGTGAAGCCAAGGTTGGATAGCGTGTTATGGAGAAGGGGGTGGTCCACAGTGTCAAAGTCCCTGACAGGGTTTCCATCAGGCACTAGGGGATAATGATAGCAGCCTGGAGGACAAATGCCCACATAATAATAATAATACATAATAATAATAATAATACGTAGAGATACGTAGAGTGAGCCAGGACAAGTGTGGGAGCGTGTTGCCGGAGCCTGGTACTTTTGGAGGAGCAGCGTGGGTTAGTGCGAAGAACACACAGCCTTGGAGTCAGAGGACCTGGTTTCTGATCGCAGCTCCGCCACGTGCCCATTGTGTGACTTCTCTGTGCCTCAGTTACCTCATCTGTAAAACCCCCGGCCCACATCATCCCCTGGGCCTGGAATGCCCTCCCTCTGCCCATCCGCCAAGCTAGCTCTCTTCCTCCCTTCAAGACCCTGCTGAGAGCTCACCTCCTCCAGGAGGCCTTCCCAGACTGAGCCCCTTCCTTCCTCTCCCCCTCGTCCCCCTCTCCATCCCCCCATCTTACCTCCTTCCCTTCCCCACAGCACCTGTATATATGTATATATGTTTGTACATATTTATTACTCTATTCATTTATTTATTTTACTTGTACATATCTATCCTATTTATTTTATTTTGTTAGTATGTTTGGTTTTGTTCTCTGTCTCCCCCTTTTAGACTGTGAGCCCACTGTTGGGTAGGGACTGTCTCTATATGTTGCCAATTTGTACTTCCCAAGTGCTTAGTACAGTGCTCTGCACATAGTAAGCGCTCAATAAATACGATTGATGATGATGATGTAAAATGGAGATTCAATACCTGTTCTCCTTCTTACTTGGACTGTGAGCCCTGTATGGGGCAGGGACTGTGTCTGACCTGATAGAGTGAGTCTTTCCCAGTGCTTGGAACAGTACTGGACATGTATGAAGCACTTAATCAATTAATTATTTCCCAATTATTAGGTGCCAGGGATCAATCGTTCGCATTTGAGTGCTTACTGTGTGCAGAGCATTGTACTAAAATTGGGAGAGTACAATATAAGGAGTTGGTACACGCATTCCCAGCCCACGTATTTGCTAGTTTCTTCTGCGAGATGGCGGACACTCTACTTGGAACTTCGGCGTTCTTGGTAGGATTATATCTAAACTAACTCAGGCAAATTTCTGTCCTTTTCCTTTCCATCTTTTTGAGATGTCCAGGAAAGGCGCCTTGATTGCATAAGCCCTGTCAATAATGTATTGAAAGAGCATTTTATGTCTGACCTACTACCAAGTAAGCCATCCATCTGGTCGTTTTGCCGTCCTTTCGCTGGCCTTTTTGCTGTATGGTAACAAATCAGATCTGGAAGCTTTCATGTCCGGTTTTGTCATTTTCTGGGCTGAGCCTCCCTCCATTAAGGCTCAGATCCGGTATTAGAGTTCTTACAGACCCTAAAGTAAAATACAGCGGCTCTCATTTAATTATTTTATTTGTACATGTTTATTCTATTTATTTTATTTGGTTAATATGTTTTGTTTTGTTTCTCTGTCTCCCCCTTCTAGACTGTGAGCCCACTGTTGGATAGGGACTGTCTCTACATGTTGCCAACTTGTACTTCCCAAGCACTTAGTACAGTGCTCTGCACACAGTAAGCGCTCAATAAATACGATTGAATGAATGAATGGGCCGAGTAGGAGGGTCAGGGGTTTCTCTGGCGATGCACTCCAGAATCACACAAAATCAGCAGAATTTGACCAAATGGAGCATGGGAAGCAGTGTGGCCTTAGAAAGAGCACGGGGCTGGGTGTCAGAGGATGTGGATTCTCATCTCGGCTCCGCTGTATGCCCTTGGGCAAGTCACTAAACTCCTCGCCCTCGGCTTCAAGGCTGTCCATCCCCTCGCCCCCTCCTACCTCACCTCTCTTCTGTCCTTCTTCAGCCCAGCCCGCACCCTCCACTCCTCTGCTGCTAATCTCCTCCCCGTGCCTCGTTCTCGCCTGTCCTGCCGTCGACCCCCGGCCCACATCCTCCCCCTGGCCTGGAATGCCCTCCCTCCAAACATCCGCCAAACTAGCTCTCTTCCTCCCTTCAAAGCTCTACAGAGCTCACCTCCTCCAGGAGGCCTTCCCAGACTGAGCTCCCTCCTTCCTCTCCCCCTCCTCCCCCTCCCATCTTCCCTGCCTTACCTCCTTCCGCTCCCCACAGTACCTGTATTTATGTATATATGTTTGTATGTATTTTATTACTCTTATTTGTACATATTCTATTTATTTTATTTTGTTAATATGTTTTGTTTTGTTGTCTGTCTCCCCCTTCTAGACTGTGAGCCTGCTGTTGGGTAGGGACCGTCTCTATATGTTGCCAACTTGTACTTCCCAAGCGCTTAGTACAGTGCTCCGCACACAGTAAGCGCTCAATAAATACGATTGAATGAATGAATGAATGAATATCAATTTAAAACTGATAGACTATTTCTTTATTCAAGCTTGAGAATAGTGTAAGACACCCAACTCTATTTTATTCTAGCCTTTGGCATTAGGAACCCTGAATAAAAGAACTTGTGATGGTGAGCCAAAACATTTGTGTATGTTTGGTTCAGAGCATTTCTTAAATTAGAGCTGAAAATCTATTTTTTCATGTGGTTTCTCAAAATTGAGCTTGTATTACTTTAAAATTAAGGTAGTTTTAAAATTAAATTGTAAGTAACTAGTCCAAAAATTAGACTGAAATAGAGAATTGAATTGCATAAAAACCAAAAGATACATTTTTTCCCTTTACATGGAAGTGCGGTATCATTTGCTGTGATTTCTGGGGAATCAATCAATAGTATTTATTAAATGTTTTCTGTGTGCAGAGCACTGTACTGAAACACTCAAATAGTTTAGAACCTAGTGGGAGAGACAGATTAAGATAAATTACTGATAGAAGTAAGTAATAATAATAATAATGGCATTTATTAAGCCCTTACTGTGTGCAAAGCACTGTTCTAAGTGCTGGGGAGGATACAAGGTAATCAGGTTGTCCCACAGGGAGCTCACAGTCTTAATCCCCATTTTACAGATGAGGTAACTGAGGCGCAGAGAAGTTGTGACTTGCCCAAAGTCACACAGCTGACAAGTGGCGGAGCCGATATTTGAACCCATGACCTCTGACTCCAAAGCCTGGGCTCTTTCCACTGAATCATGCTGCTTCCAACAGTTGGAAGATTGCGTACATAAATGCTACAGGGTGAGGGTATGTGTGTGAATACATCTCCAGACTATGCCCTTTCCTCTGTGTTGAAACTGTTACTATTCTGAACCAAGCACTTTATCATAACCCTCCTTCATTACCGCATCAGCCTCCTCATTGACCTTCCTGCATCTTATATCTTTCCTTTCCAGAAAATGCTTCACTTTCCTGCCTGGATTATTTTTCTAAAAGACCATTGTTCACATCTATGCATTCTCCAAAAACTTTTAATGGAAACCATCGACCTCCACAGTGAACAAAGACTTCTTGTCATTGACTGCATCAGGCAGAAACTCCTCACCCTCAGATTCAAGGCTGTCCATCACCTCGTCCCCTCCTACCTCACCTCCCTATTCTCCTTCTCCAGCCCAGCCCACACCCTCCGCTCCTCTGCTGCTAATCTCCTCACCGTGCCTCGTTCTCGCCTGTCCCGCCGTCGCCCCCGATCATCCCCCTGGCCTGGAATGCCCTCCCTCTACCCATCCGCCAAGCTAGCTCTCTTCCTCCCTTCCAGGACCTACTGAGAGCTCACCTCCTCCAGGAGGCCTACCCAGACTGAGCCCCCTTCTTCCTCTCCCCCTCCTCCCCCCTCCATCCTCCCCGCCTTACCTCCTTCCCTTCCCCACAGCACCTGTATATATGTGTATATAGGTTTGTACATATTTATTACTCTATTTATTGATTTATTTTACTTGTACATATCTATTCTATTTATTTTATTTTGTTAATATGTTTGGTTTTGTTCTCTGTCTCTCCCTTCTAGACTGTGAGCCCACTGTTGGGTAGGGACCGTCTCTATATGTTGCCAACTTGTACTTCCCAAGCACTTAGTACAGTGCTGTGCACACAGTAAGCACCCAATAAATACGATTGATTGATTGACTATAAGGCATTCATTCAGTTCTCCCCCTCCTACCTTACCTCTCTTATTTCCAGCTACAACACAGCCCACACACTTCGTTGTTCTACTCACCCTTCCCAGTGTTTTCTGTCTTGCCCACATCTTCCTTCCCACCTCATACCTGAAAGTCCACCACTCTCCCCACCTTCAAAACTCTACTAAAATCATATCTTCTCCAAAATGCCTTCTCTGATTAGGTCTTCATTTCCCTTACTCACCCTCTGCTTTGCATTGCCAATGCATTTGGATCTGCACCTAATAATAATAATAACATTACCTGTCAAGTGCTTACTATGTGCCAAGCATTGTTCTAAACTCTTGGTTAGATATAAATTAATCAGGTTGGACACAATCCCTATCCCACATGGGGCTAACACTCATAGTCCCCATTTTACAGACGAGGTAACTGAGACCCTGAAAAGTTAAGTGACTTGCCCAGGGTCACACAGCAAATGTGGTGGAGCAGGGATTAGAACCCAGGTCCTTCTGACTCACAGGCCCATGCTCTATCCACTAGTCCATGCTGCTTCTCATGCACTTGAGACCTCTTAAGCATTTCATATTTACCCCAACCCCTCAGCATTTATGTACATTTCCTTAAACTCTGCCATTTCCAGTTCATTCATTCATTCAGTCATATTTATTGAGTGCTTATTGTGTGCAGAGCACTGTAATAAGCACTTGGAAAGTACAATTCAGCAATAGCGACAACCCCTGCCCACACCTGGCTTATATGTTAATGTCTGGTCTCCTCTTCCAGACTGTAACCTCCTTAAAGGGAGGGATCATGTCTGCCAACTCTTTCATTGGATGCTCAGTACAATGCTCTACACACAAGAAATGCTCAATAAAATGTAATAATAATTATTGTTATACTTGTTTAGCACTTGCTATTTCCCAAAATGCTATAGTTATAAATCTATTAAGTCGCTATGAATCAAAAATAACTCAATGGCATTTGAAGATGATTTCCCAAGGACTGCGTTATGTGCTGGGATAGGCACAAGAAAATCAGGTTGGACACAGTACTCACAGTTTGTTGGAGGGAAGAGGATTTGATTCTCATTTTACAGATGAGGTAACTGAGGTCCAACGAAGTGATTTGGCCAAAGTCACACAACAGACAATTGGCAGAGCTGGGTTTAGAACCCACGTCCTCTGACTCTCAAGCTTTTGCTCTTTCCCCAAAGAAATGCTGCTTCCCTAAGCAGTGTGATTGATTGATTGATTGATGTAAAAGGGCTGAGGTGTTAATAGGTAGGGAAATAAGATACAAAAATGAGCAATTAATCACCTCCTGGAAGAGATGTGATTTCAGAAGGGCATTAAAGAGGGAGAGAGCAGTGGTCTGCCAGATATGAAGTTGAAAGGAGTTCCAGATAATAATCAGTCAGTAAGTCAATCATGTATCGTGAGCACTTCCTATGTGCAGATCCTGAATTTAGCATTTGGGAGAGTACCATAGAATGAACCCATTCCTGTCCACAATGAAGGAGGGTGTGAATAAAAGATTGATGGTGAGAGAGATAAGACCAAGGGAGCCTTATCTTTTCCCACTCCCCAGGACTCTTTGGGGAAGGAAGAGGAGTTGGCTTTCTTCCCCATTGATGCTTTTGCACCATTCCACCTCCCCCGTTTCTCTCTCTCTCTCCCCCTGCCCTTTCTCTTCCTTTGAAGCACTCAGTAAATACGATTGAATGAATGAATGAAAGTCCATATCATCCACCTCTACCTCCCACTCCAGATACTAGTTACGGTCATCTACCACCCTCAGGCCCCTCCTCCAATTTTTTGAACTATTTCAGTCCTTTCACCACATTCCTTCCTCTCTTTCTCTGTCTCTACATTGATCCGTGGGAACTTCAATATTCATGTGGAATATTTCATAGATTAGTGGCTAGAGCATGGGTCTGCAAGTCATAAGGACCTGGGTACCAATCCCAGCTCTGCCACTTGTCTGCTGTGTGATCTTGGGCAAGTCACAAGTCACCCTATGCCTCAGTTCCCTTGTCTATAAAATGGGGATTAAGACTGTAAGCCCCATGTGGGACAGGGACTGTGTCCAAACTGACAGTCTATCCCAGTGAGCCCGGCATATAGTAAGGGCTTAAAAAATACCATTAAAAAAACCAGTGGATATTTCAGATGATCCTTTTCTACTCACTTCTTCTCACTCATTAACTCAAATGATAGTAGTAGTAGTAGTAATCATCATCGTAGTAATTATGACTGTTACTGTAAGTGCTTACTATATGCCAAGTACTCTATCAAGTTCTAGGGTAGATGCTGGATCCCACATAGGGCTCACAGTCTAAGTAGTGGGGGTAACAGGTATTGAATCCCCATTTTGCAGTTGAGGGAACTGAGGCACAGAGAAGTAAAGTGACATGCCCAAGCTCACACAGCAGGAAAGTGGCAGAGGAGGGATTAGAATTCAGGTCCTCTGACTTTCAGGTCTGTGGTCTTTCCACTAGGCCCCACTGCTTCCCTAATGATCTCCAGAGAACTCCCATTACCTTCTGCTTCACCCCAACTCCCCAACTTGGACACAGCTGAATCTCATCACCTCTAGTTGCTGTACATTCTCAACCCTCACCAAATCTCTATTTGTCAAACCAAAACATTCTCACTAGCCTTCTTTCCCACACACCCCTCCCCCAAAATCTGTCCTGTTCCCCCACAGAAGCCTCTGATGTTTAGAGCACCTCCAAAATTCTAAAGTTATTATACCTCATTTGGTCTCTATACCCAAACTTCCTTCTCTTAATGTACAAATGGATGTACTGAACACCGTCTTCCCCACTGAACTCAACTCTTTCACTCACCTGTCCCTGCTCTGATCTTGTACCACTAAGCCACAGCCCTGGATCACTTCCATAGCATGCTCCCTCCATGGTCCTGTGCATGAGCTGCAGAGCACTGCTGGTAGAAGTCCAGACACCAACCCAATCTCATCCATCTTAAACTCATCCTATGTTTTATTCTGCCCTCTCCTCGGCCCAGCAACATTAAATCTCCGAACTGAGTGATTCCCATGGCACTGTCCTTACCAATTTTCAGCTGCTTAACTCCCTCCTCAGATCCCCAGTTCCCCTGCCTTGCCCCCATCTCTTATCCCTAATCACCTGACCTTGTAGTTTATTGATAAAAAATGAAACCACCAGGCATGATTTCCTTAAAAGCACCCCTGTTCCTCTCTAGTCCCTCCCTTCTCTTGCTCCCTCTTTGACTCACCCAACTTTCCCAGCTATATCTCAAGAGATTTCCCAACTCCTCTCAAAATCTTTTTACCTGCACTTCCAACCCCATCCCTTCATACCTTATAACATGTGCCCCCGCACCCCTTCCCCCCCGACTGTCATCTTCAACCATTCATTTTCCAATGGCTTCTTCTCCACTGCTTTCAAATATACTCACGTATCCTCTCTCCTAAAAAAAAAAGAGCTTCCCTGACCTCATGGCTCCCTTCAGTTACTGTCCCATCTCTCTCCTACCGTTACTCTCCAAACACCTCCAGTGGTTTCTAGGGTGAGAACCCCACAGCACGTATATACATATCTGTAATTTTATTTACTATATTGATGTCTGTTTATTTATATTGCTGTCTGTCTCCTCCTTTCTAGACTGTGAGCTCATTGTGGGCAGGGATTGTCACTGCTTATTGTTGTATTCTACTTTCTCAAGCATTTAGTACAGTGCTCTGCACACAGTAAGCACTCAGTAAATACAAATGAATGAACAACAGACAAGTTTGATAGAAATGAGTATTAGTAGTACGAGGAGTAATAGTATTTATTAAGTGCTTATTGTGTGCAGGGCACTGAACTATGTACTGGGAAAGAATGCATAGGTGGGAATTAGACATGGCCCTGTCCTTCAGGGGGCTTACAATCTAGGAGTATAAGTGGGGAGAAGAGACTGAAGACAGGCTCATCACACCCGGCTGTAAGCTCCTTCTCTAGACTGTATGTGCACGCCCTTCCTTTAGATTGTAAGGTCCTCCTCTAGACTGAAATTTCCTTTCAAGCAGGGAACATATCTATCATCTCTATTATACTGTCCTGTTCTAAGGACTGAGGGGAAGCATGGCTTAGGGGACAGAGCATGAACCTGGGAGTCAGAAGGACCTGGGTTTTAATCTTGGCTCCACTTGTGTCTGTATGACCCTGTGCAAGTCACTTAACTTCTTTATGATTCAGTTACCTCATCTGTAAAATGGGGATAAGAGGGTGAGTCCCATGTGGAGGGGGCCCAGACTGAGCCCCCTCCTCCCAGACTGAGCCCCCACCTTCCTCTCCCCCTCCCCATCCCCCCGCCCTACCTCCTTCCCCTCTCCAAACCACCTGTATATATGTTTGTACAGTTTTATTACTGTATTTATTTTACTTGTACATATTTACTATTCTATTTATTTTGTTAATGATGTGCATCTAGCTTTACTTCTATTTATTCTGATGACTTGACACCTGTCCACATGGTTTGTTTTGTTGTCTGTCCCCGCCTTCTAGACTGTGAGCCCGTTGTTGGGTAGGGACTGTCTCTATATGTTGCCAACTTGTACTTCCCAAGCGCTTAATACAGTGGTCTGCACACAGTAAGTGCTCAATAAATATGATTTAATGAATGAATGAATGAATGTGGGACAGTGACTGTGTCTAACCTGATTAAGCCATTCTTAGTACAGTGCATGGGACACAGTAAGCCTGGAACAAATTCCATGACAAAACAACCACAACAGAAGCACCTCGGGGGATGAAATCTGAGCTCAAATTCAGGGCAGTTGATATCTCTATGGGTTTTCTTCTGCTGGATTTTTTCCATGCGGTCTTTGGTGTTTTCCAATCAATCAGTGGTATTTACTGAGCACTTACTTGAGCAGAGCACTGTACTATGTACTTAGGAGAGTACAGTACAATAGAGATGGTAGACACAATCCTGACCCTCAAGAAACAGCCTAGTGGAGAACACAGACTTTAAAATAAATTATAGATACATATGTACATAAGTCCTGGAGGTAGGGGGAGTATCAAAGTGCTTAAAGGGTACAGATCCAAGTGATTAGGTGACAAAAAACTGAGGGCAATTAGTATGGGGAAAAGAAAGGTTAATCAGGGAATTTTTTTGGCAGTGATGTGATTTTAGTAAGGCTTTGAAGATGAGACTTCTATAGGGGTCTTTCTACAAGGGTTTTTCTCTTTCAGTCTTGTTCTTGGGTGCTGGAGTCTATGGTCTGGGGAGACCTGGGATCTTGGGTCGCTTGGTCTTTGGATCTTTAAGGAGGGAGAGTCTCTCTGCCAAAGGACAAGGGTTTGCATGGGTCAAAGGCAACAAACTCATCTCTAGTCACAAAGCTGGAATCACATGCTGCCTGTATCACTTCTAGATGGGAAACAGGAGAAGAATTCCTTTATGGTCTGGCTTAGACCCTTTTAATAATGTGCTCAGTCAATTATAGTTGATTGATGTAGCTACATACTCTGTATTTGTAATCTCAGATAGTTTCCACGATAGAGTAGCCAACTTTTACTTCAACAGACTCCGTCTCTCCATCAGATCACCCCTCCCAGGTCCTGTCCTCGCCCTCTGCATTTTATTTCCTCTTTCCTCCCACTTCTCAAAGTTGGCTTTTAAAATTCATTTCAGGACAGGCCTCTGAACCCAGTTAAAAAAAAATTGGTGCTATTCATCATTTAATAGTTTTCCCAATTCCTGCCCCACCCCCAGGTCTGATCTTCCAGAGCTAGTACAGTAAAGGAGGAGCATGCTGTAAAGTCAAAACTGTGTTGTAAAGCTGAAATAGGGTGTTAATTCAGAAGTACTCTAAATGTCATTCATCATGACTCAAACCGTTATAAGTCTAAAACTGCTTGTAGTCCCGGTTGGACAAAACTCTAGCTTTATTGACCTTCATCTTGCTGCTCCATTTGGACCCATACTCTGTCCATCTACCTTTACAGTTTTGTTTGCTACTTCTTTGTCTATGTGTTAATGACTGGATAGCGCCTGGGTATTACATTTGAGTGGTAGCATGAAATGTTTCTGTGTATTTTTTTAATTGATATTGAATAGGCTTTTCCAGGTGTATCCTAATACACAACCTCAGTTTTTATCAGATTTTTGCCAGATAGGAGTGCTCTATTGAATCTGCAAAGTGATTCAAATTACTTTCAGGTCATCCCAGGTATATGTTCTGAGGGGCCAGACATGAGCAAATAGTAGTTCCTGGAAGATTGTCTCAAAATACTTTTGTTCATGTTTGGAGCCTAATTGCTTGAAATAATTTTGATACCAGATTCCTCTTAGTGTCTTCAAGCATGATAGCTAGAATGTGCTGGGCAAGAATGGGTTATTACACAACCTTGCTTCACTCTGGCGGTGTTATTCTAGAAAGTGATCCCTATTATAGGCAAGGAAAATGACTTCAATTTTCTTCTAACTGATTGCCAGCTGATAGCACTCTGTTGAATCTGCAAAGTGATTCATAATAATATACCAGTCTTTATAGGTAAGTGCCTCGAGAACATAGACATTTGCATATAACTGTCCTGGAATTATTTTTTCAGACCTTAATGTTTCATTTTGCCTGTTTTGTTGGAAGAATGTCCTACTTCCAGGTTTCAGATCCCATGTTGCATCCTCAAGCATGGCAGTGCAAAATAGTTTGAACAGGCTTGCCACAAAGCCTTGCTTCACTTCCTCAGTGGTGAAGAAGGTGCCTGCCAGAAAAGACATTTTCAATTCCAACCAGTCATGCAATTGTGGAAAAAGTCTGAGGTTCTTGGTGAATTTTGCAGGGCTGCTGGTTTTACTTAGCAATTTTACTGTCATCTGGTCATCTGGGGAAGTTTAAGAAAACTGAAGAGAAGTCTTGGTGGTGTTCTCTGCACTTTTTCTGTGTCTGTTCCTGTGACGTCATGTCCAAGGGGCATTTTGATATGAAACCACATTGAGGGCATGATTGACACTGTACTATAGTCAGTGGTTCTGAAGATTTCTGTCTAGAATATTTCCTACAATGGAAAATAGAGAGACTTCCCAATAGTTCCCACAGTGGACTCTCTGATACTCTTGAAGATAATGATTAAAGTGGTATCTTTAAAGTCTTGTGGCATTCCTTCCTTATTCCATTTGTTGAGGAAGGAGTGTTGGCCTAATGAAAAGAACATGGGCCTGGGACACAGAAGGACATGGGTTCTAATTCTGGTTCTGCCTTTTGTCTGCTGTATGTCCTTGGGCAAGTCACTTCACTTTTTCGTGCTTCAGTTCCCTCATCTGCAAAGCGGGATGGATTGTGAGGCCCATGTGGGACAGGGACCGTGGCCAATGTAAGTAGCTTGTACCTACCTCAGCGCTTAGTACAGTGCCTGACAGAGTAAGTGCTTGACAAATACCAAGAAAAGTCTGAAGATTTGATTCTCCCCTTGGTTTTAGATTTCTACAGAATCACAAATGTAAGACTGCAGACAAGTGGTGGAGCCAGTATTAGAACCCATGTCAGAGGATTTCCAGGCCCATGCTCTTTCTACTGGCCATTTTTCATGGCTTTGACTGTAGTAGGGACTTTTTTAAAAGTTGGAACAGAGGCCATGACATATTTCAATTGCTTTCTATGTTTTGAAGAACCTCTTTATTGGTGTAGTGTTCTTTTTAATGGTATTTGTTAAGCGTTTGCCATGTATTAGTCACTGTACTAAGTGCTAGAGCCGATATAAGATAATCAGGTTGGATGCAGTCTATGTCCCATAATTATGGTATTTGTTAAGTGCTTACTATGTGACAAGCACTGTTCTAAGCGCTAGGCAGATGAGGTAACTGAGGCACAGAGAAGCTGTGACTTGCTCAGGTCACACAACAGACAAGTGGCAGAGCACTGGATTGGAATCCAGGTCTCATGACTCCTAGGCCGATGTACTTTCTATAGACCATGCTGCTTCTTGACAATATTTGCCCATGATGAGGGTGGTTTCATCTATGGTATATTGTGGTCATCTGTGTGAGTCATATTCCTCTGTAATTATAAATGCAAATCATTTGATAGCAGTCAGTGTCCCTGGAACTCTTCAGTCTTGGCATTTGCCCCATTCATCACCCAGCATGACCTTTGCTAGGCCTTATGAATTTATGACCATTCTCAGCACTGATGCATATATATATTTTCAGTTGTACATTTGCTGATTTAATCTGTTTCATCCTTCCATGTTTGCTTCTTGTTCTGAACAAAGATTATTCCTCCTGCCCTCAGTACTGTAAATTATTATGTCTGTCTGTCTCCCCACTTCCTTCTGCCCAGCCTACTGCTTCTGCTCTACCTCCTCAGGAATGGGGTTATTGGGTGGATCAATCCACTAATTGTTCAGTGGTATTTATTGAGTGCAAAACACTGCTTGGGAGAGTACAACAACAACAGGACTGGTAAACATGTTCTATGCTCACAAGTAGCTTACATTCTATAGGGGGAGACAGACATTAAAATGAAAATTACAGATATGCCAAGAGGTTCTGTGAGGCTGAGAGTGCTTAAAGTGTATGAATCCAAGTACAGGGGCAATGCAGAATGGAGAAGGAGTAGGGGAAATGAGAGTTTAGTCAGATGTGGCCTCTAGGAGGAGAAAAAATTTTAATAAGGCTTTGAAGGGGGGAAAGTGGTGGTCTGTCATATATGAAAAGTGAGGGAGTTCCAGTCCAGAGGGAAGATGTGGGCAAGGAGTTAGTGGTGAGAAAACGGGATTGAGATACAGTGAGCAACCTGATTTTAGAGGAGTGAAGTGGTTGTAGTAGGAAATCAGCAAGGTAAGTTAGGGGATGAGTTGACAGGGTGCTTTGAAGCCACTGATAGGAACTACAGAAAGACTAAAGAGAACTATCTTTCCTCCTAGACAAGTATCTGCTCTCTATCTGCCTTTTCAACTCTGGGCTTAGCATGGAGCAGTCCTCTAATAGAGTTAAAATCTTGGTGATTGTTCAGATGTCCCTTTTGATCTTTTACACTTTACTGTACTTTACAGGGAAGCAATGTAACCAAGTGGAAAGAACAGAAGGCTGGGTGTCAGGAGACCTGGGTCCTAATCCTAGCTGTGCCACATGCCTGTTTTATGACCTTGGGCAAGTCACTTGATTTCTCTGTGCCTTAGTGTCCTCATCTGTAAAATGGGAATTAAATAGCTGTTTCCCTTGTGTGGAAGCACAGTGGTCAGAGTCTTGCATTTGCCCCCTTCTCTCTCTGACCACCTCCTTTAAGTTGTTTGACCTCTAGGCTTGCTTGACCACCTCTAGGCCCACTTGACTGCCTCATAACAAGAAAACCAAGAACTGCTGAGTTACTCAAGGCAAGCACACCTGTCTTTTCCTTTGGTCCATTTTGCCTGTCTAATCAGGGAGTTTAGCATATCAACTCAAGACAGAATGAAGCCATTCCTCCTTTAGCAAGGTCAGGACACCTGACCTTGCTTATCAGTGGTATTTGATTATCTGGACAACAAAGCAGGTTGGGAAATTGCCCAGTAGGAATTATTGCTACCTGTCTTAAAGTATGTATCATGTATTGTGCTCTCTGGTAACATGATGCTTTACCAACTGTATATATGATAGCCCTGTATTGCATAGAGTTCAGGTAGTAGAGGAAACTTTTCATTCATTTAATTGTATTTATTAAGCGCTTACTGTGTGCAGAGCACTGTACCAAGCACTTGGGAAAGTGTAACAGTAAACAGTGACATTCTCTGCCCACAATGAGCTCATAGCAGTCTAAAGGGGGCGAGACAGACATCAATACAAATTAAAAAAAATTACAGATATATACATGTGCTGTGGGGCTGCAGGGGGTGTGTATGTGAGGAAGAGCAAAGGGATTAAGTCAAGGTGACACAAAAGGGAGTGGGCTAGGACAAAAGGTGGGGTTTAGTCTGGGAAGGCCTCTTGGAAGAGATGTGCCTTCAATAAGGGTTTGAAGAGGGGGAAAGAAATTGTCTGTAGGATTTGAGGAGGGAGAGCATTCCAGGCCAGAGGTAGGACATGGACCAGAGGACGGCAGCTAGACAGACAAGATGGAGGCATAGTGAGAAGGTTAGCACTAGAGGAGCAAAGTATGCAGGCTGGGTTGTAGAAGTCGAGAAGTGAGATAGGAGGGGGCAAAGTGATAGAGTGCTTTAAAGCCAATGGTGAGGAACTTTTGTTTGATATGGAGGTTGATAGTCAACCACTGGAGATTTTTGAGGAGGAGGGTGACATGTTCTGAACACTTTTGTAGAAAGATGACCTGGGCAGCAGAGTGAAGTATGGACTGGAGTGGGGAGAGACAGGAGGTTGGGAGGTCAGCAAGGAGGCTGAAGTAATCTATGCAGGATCAACCACCACTCCCTAGTGGTAGTAGCACTAGCAGTAATAAACTTGTATCTGATATACCCACTTGAATACGATGCAGAGTCTATGAAGTTTTCTTCCTTTTGTTATGGTGTTTGTTAAGCGCTTACTATGTGTCAGGCACTGTGCTAAGTGCTGGGGTAGATACAAGGTAACCAGTTTGGACACAGTCCATTTCCCGCATGGGGATCACAGTCTTAATCCCCATTTTGCATATGAGGTTACTGAGGCACAGAGAAGTGAAATGACTTGCCCAAGGTCACACAGCAGAAAAGTGGCTAAACCGGGACTAAACCCCTGACTCCCATGCCTGTGCTTAATCCACTATGCAACACTGTTTTTTTGAAACCCTTCTTGTTAGACTGTGAACCCTTTGTGGGACTGGGACCGCGTTGTGATTGCATTTTGTCTACCCCAATATTTAGCAAGATGCTTAGCACGTAGCGATTATTATTAGTACATTGTTTGCACTCAATAAATGCTCCTTGAAAAATAAGCATGAAAATTTGCTCTATATTACAAATATGCACACAGTAAATCAGCAGAGCTAATTTACAGGACCATGTCTTGAAAACCTTGTGGGCGGGGATTTTGTCTACTCACTCGTTCATACTATACTCTCTCAAATGCTTAGTATCGTGGTCTGCACACAGCAAGATTGTGAACTCCATGAAAGGATAAGGACTGTGTCTAATTCCCACCTGTGTATTTTCTCCCAGAACTTACTGGGAATGATATTTAAATAATTTTACTACCAAGCACTCAATAAGTCAGTCAATCATATTTACTGAGTGCTTACTGTATGCAGAACATTGTACTAAGTGCTTAGGAGAGTCTTGTTGAGTTGTTTCCAACACATAGCGATGCCATAGACCATCTCTCCCAGAACACTTTACCTTCATATGCAGTCGTTTTGGTAGTGTATCCACAGACTTTTCTTAGTAAAAATACAGAAGTGGTTTGCCATTACCTTCTTCTGTGCAGTAAACTTGAGTCTCTGCCCTTGACTTTCTTCCATGCTGCTGCACAGGTGAGTTTTGACTTGTAGCAGATTGCCTTCCACTCGCTAGCCACTGCCCAAGCTAGGAATGGAATTGAAGAGCCCCCCCAAAATAAAGAAAAACTGGCAAATAAAATAGCATCGTGCATATAACCATAATCACAATAACTGGGGAAATTACTAAGCCCTTACTATGTGCCAACCACTGATACAAGATAAGCAATGTGGCCTAGTGGAAAAAGCCTGGGATTTCAGAGGACATGAGTTCTAATCCTGACTCCTCCACCTGTCTGCTGTGTGATTCCGGGCAAGTCACAGAGAAGCAGCGTGGCTCAGTGGAAAGACCACGGGTTTGGGCGTCAAGGTCATGGGTTCAAATCCCTGCTCCACCACTTCTTGGCTGTGTGACCTTGGACAAGCCACTTACCTTCTCTGTGCTTCAGTTACCTCATCTGTAAAATGGGGATTATGACTGTGAGCCCCACGTGGGGCAACCTGATCACCTTGTATCCCCCCCAAGTGCTCAGAATGGTGCTTCACACATAGTAAGTGCTTAACAAATAACATTATTATTATTATTATCATTATTATTACATGCCTCTGCTTGATTCTCCCTCCTGTAGTCGGGACTGGTGGAGTACTGGAAACTCTACAAGTGTGACCCTGAGAGGGGGCTTAGGAGAGTACAGTATAACAATATAACAGACACAGTCCCTACCCACAATGAGCTTACCATCCAGAAAGGTAGGTAGACATTAATATAAATTATAGATATGTACATAAATTATGTGGGACTGGGAGCGGGGATGAATAAAAGGAAACAAGGACTTAGAGAAGTCTTCTTGGAGGAGATGTGCCTTTACTAAGGCTTTGAAGGCGAGGGGAAAGTAATTGTCTATTGGATATGAGGAAGAAGAGCATTCCAGGCCAGATGCAAGATGTTGCAAGAGGTTGGTGGCGAGATTGATGAGACTGAGGTATAGTGAGAAGATTGCCCTCCCTCTGCCCATCCGCCAAGCTAGCTCTCTTCCTCCCTTCAAGGCCCTGCTGAGAGCTCACCTCCTCCAGGAGGCCTTCCCAGACTGAGCCCCTTCCTTCCTCTCCCCATCGTCCCCCTCTCCATCCCCCCCATCTTACCTCCTTCCCTTCCCCACAGCACCTGTATAATATGTATATATGTTTGTACATATTTATTACTCTATTTATTTTACTTGTACATATCTATTCTATTTAATTTGTTAGTATGTTTGGTTTTGTTCTCTGTCTCCCCCTTTTAGAGTGTAAGCCCACTGTTGGGTAGGGACTGTCTCTATATGTTGCCAATTTGTACTTCCCAAGCGCTTAGTACAGTGCTCTGCACATAGTAAGCGCTCAATAAATACGATTGATGATGATGATGATGATGATGATTATTAGAAGAGTGAAATCTGCTGGCTGGGTTGTAGTGGGCGAGTAGGAAGGTGAGGCAAGGTGACTGAGTGCTTTAAAGTCAATGGTGAGGAGTTTCTGTTTGATGCAGAGGTGGATGGGCTACCACTGGAGATTCTTGAGGAGTGTGGAAACATGGCCAGAATTTTTTGTAGAAGAATGATCTGGGTAGCAGAGTGAAGTATGGATTGGAGTGGAGAGAGACAGGAGGCTGGGAGGTCAGCAAGAAGTCTGATACTGTAATCAAGGTGGTATAGGATAAAAGACTGGATTAACATGGCAGCAGTTTGGATGGAAAGGAAAGGGTGGATTTTAGCCATGTTGGGAAGGTTGATCTGACAGGATTTAGTGATGGCTTGAATATATGGGTTGAATATGTGGGTTTAGAGGAGTCAAGGATAATGAGCAGGTTTTGGGCTTGTGAGACAGGAAGGATGGTGGTGCTGTCTACAGTGATGGGAAAGTCAGGGGAAGGACAAGCTTTGAGTGAGAAGATAAGGAGTCTCTTCCATTAATTGATGCATTGCTGTGCCTAAAAAAATCAGGCTGTAGACAAATTCTGATATAAATGAAATGGAACTATGACTCAGAACAGTAGTCCTGTACTCTTTAGTTCATATTGAACAGATGAATCATGGCTATGTCACTGATGAAAATTCAGTGGCTGATGATTTTTTGAGACTATTAATTATGTTGATATAAACTTTCATTAAATCAACCTCTGCACTGAAACAAATGAGCAACTGACAATTGCTTAATCCCTTTCTCTGGTTACCCACCACCATTTTTTTCAGGCCTATTTTCTGAGACAAGAAACAGCACCACTGTTATCTGAATAAGAAAACATGTTAGTTACAAGACTCCTTGACAATCAAAAACTTTTCCTCTTCAGGCTATACTCCTCACGATGTTCTCAAGTCTTTTGAAAATGTGCGTAAAGGATCATTTTCTTCCTGTGCTATTCAGCCATTCAGTTTAACACTGTTACATAAGCATTCCTATCTTACCGCCCTAATTCAAGCTACTCATTGTCCTCATATTTAAACTACTTTAATGTTCTGCCCTATCTCCTCTTTGTTGAACATACCCGTCTTTCATTCTCTTTCTTCTTCCCCTTAACGCCATATGGTTTTCTTTCTAATTCTGGCCTGTGGACTTCTTCCTATGCTGAGGCTACCTGAAGCTTCTCTTGTATTCTTTCTTTAGTGATAGCTGACGCCCTTTGGGTTCTTCTTTCTCCTTTCAAATTCTCTCACCTCCACACATCTGGGATGCTGTTCTTGAACAACAGTCAGTGAAAAAATTATTAAAGGAGAGGAAAAGTTCCAGAAACTCTAATTTAGGATTTCATCATCTCCTGAACCTTCGTGGTATCTTTTCCCTTAGCTTCTCAAAACTCAGTGCCTAATATACAATTTCTGAATTATTTTAGCAATCTTCCCCAGGAAATTGTTCTCCCCACTAGTGGGATGAAAAAATTGAAGTCTAGAATGATTAAGTAACCCAACTGGGCACAAAGGTCCCAGATTTTACTGCCGTTTGGTTACGCAACAGTATGACACACACTCCCAATTGGTGTCAGTCATTGGTGGTGGAGTGTGGGTGGGGGGCATATACGTTGGTGATTACATTTAGTTCCTCTGATTTAGAGTAGAGAGTAGAGATAGGTGTTCAAAGGGTCAACACTGCAGAACCAGTCAATATTTGGCAATTCGATTCTCATAGTGGATGTCAGTGCTTGCAAAGGAAGTGAAACTGAATAGCAATGACCTTCTTTTGCCAAATGAATATGGCAAGCATTAAGTTTCAATTTTTCACTTTCTGAATAAAAGATAGATACATGGGATCCCCACATGAATCATATGATCTGGTAGCAAAACCTGAAAAATGTTCATATTACTGCCACTATGCTTGCCATAAAATGCTGGATTCTCCTTTACTGACATATTCCAACACTTTCACTAACTATAAGGTCAGTGAAATGCTAAGTGGTCTCCTCCAAACCATCAAGAAGGCTAAAAGTCAAACTCTGGAGAAGGAAGGCATACACAACAAACACATTATAGCAGCCTAATTTAGGACAAGAAGCCCTATTTGCCCTTACCATTATGATCATAAATGATGGTATTTACTGAGAACTTACTGTGTGCAGAGCACTGTACTAGGTGCTGATTTATCACACCTACATATTTATTACTCTATTTATTTATTTATTTATTTTACTTGTACATATCTATTCTATTTATTTATTTATTTATTTATTTATTTATTTATTCATTTATTTTATTTTGTTAGTATGTTTGGTTTTGTTTTCTGTCTCCCCCTTTTAGACTTTGAGCCCACTGTTGGGTAGGGACTGTCTCTATATGTTGCCAACTTGTAATTCCCAGGCACTTAGTATGGTGCTCTGCACACAGTAAGCACTCAATAAATATGATTGATTGATTGATTGATTTATCAATAGGGATAACCATTGACTGATACTCTCTATTGGGAAGTCTTTAAGACTATGGATGCTGCCAGAAAACCAAAACCATGAGGAATAGTTTGGTGAGACTGAGTTACCGTGAAACAAACAATGTATCACTAGCAACTTGTAGATTTTCAAAAATCTGACAAAAGGAATGCTTGCAAAATGGAAAGCATGGGCCCGAGAATCAGAGGACTGGGTTCAAATCTCAGCCTTTCCACTTGCCTCCTCTGTGAGCTTAGGCAGCTTATTTAACTTCACTGTGCCTCAGCTTTCTCATCTATAAAATGGAGACACAATACCTGTTGTTCTTCCTAATTAGGCTGCAAGCCCAGTTTACAAGGGGGCTGTGTCTTATCTGATTATCTTGTAGAAGCATACAGCATTGCTCAGTGGAAAGAGCCCGAGCTTGGAAGTCAGAGGTCATGGGTTCGAATCCCAGCTACACCATGTGTCTGCTGGGTGACCTTGGGCAATTCACTTAACTTCTCTGAGCCTCAGTTACCTCATCTATAAAATGGGGATTAAGACTGTGAGCCCCATGTGGGACAACCTGATCACCTTGTATCCCCCCAGTGCTTTGCACATAGAAAGCACTTAACACCAAATACCATTATAATTATTATTAACTACCCCAGTACAAACTACGGTAAACTGAACATAGCACTTAACACCTACCACAATTATTATTATTCTAGAATACAGAACAAGCACGTGGGATGAATGGTGATATTCGGACTTAGAAGAGACTTAGGAATACATATACTGAAACTAAATTATGCATCTCTGAAGATGGCATTTGTGCACAAATCAATATTGTACTTCTGGAAGGTAGAGATTGCCCTCTCCTCATTGCAAGCAAAGAAGGAATCCTAGAATGTCAATAGCACATAAATGATCTCCTTGATGCACCTTGCACCAATAAGGTTGAGTGTGAATAGTTAAACTGTCACCATAAGACACTGGTTTTGCTTAACATGTATTAGTTACCACTGCAGCCAGAGCCACTGCATCACAAAAGTACTAGATCCATTGATTTATGTTAGAGATCCATTTGTGGGGAAGAGATTGTTCTACTCAAATGGTTGCTAAAGCTCTTGCTTATATGGAGAACTAAGAAAACACTGTCTTATTTAAAGATGGCATTAATGTTTTTCACTAATATCACCAATGTCAAGAAGAAAGGAAAGGAAGCTGAAGACCAAGCTTATCCATTGTTACCAATAGGAGACTCCGTTATCTCTGTTGCTGGTAACATCTAAATGTGACATTCTGGGATGATTTTACAGACTCTCCTATCCTTTCTTTTTAAGGAACTGTTTTAAGGCAAAATGAGAAATTAAATTGACATAGCCCACTAAGTGAGAAAATGAGTCTGTCAAACAGAGAATTTGGAAACAGGGAGTGGAGGGAGGGGCAGAGTGTATCTGGTTGAAGTGAAAACGAAAGGAGCAGATGGAAGGAGAGTTAGTTTAGAGAAAGCCTGGTGGAGGCTGGAGGGTTTAGAAGCCTAAATTAAAGGTTTGTGTTTTTTATCATGATTTAGTCCTTCTTAGGATCATGCCTGGAGAATTTCCAGTACTCTACCAGTCTCAGCTACAGGAGGAAGAGTTAAACAGAGGAATACCCATTCTATTCCTAGCTTGGGCAGTGACTAGCAAGTGCAAGGCAATCTACCATCAGTCAAACTCACCTGTGCTGGGCAGCAGCAGGAGGAGAGAGAGTCAAGGGCAGAGACTCAAGTTTATTTCACAGAATGGTTAACCACTTCTGTATTTTCACCAAGAAAAGTCTATGGATACATTATCAGAATGATTGCAGATAGAGGTAGGCTGTTCTGAGAGATATGTGTCCATGAAGTCGCTATGGTTGGAGACTACTGAACAGCCTTAAACAAGATAAACATGATTTAGAGCAAAAGAGTATCTCAAGATAAGTACAATGAAATAGTCATCAATCACCCTCTCACTGCGTTGAAAATAAGGCTAGGCTCAGAATGGCCATTGAGGAACAGAGAGTAGTCACTGGGATTCCCTTTTGTTATTTCAAGCTGCCATAAAGATTGTCTATCATTATCTGATAGGAATGACATACTAACAAAATGATGGAGGGATTTAATGGGTGAAGGCTGTGGAGATAACAAAATTTAGGTTATAAACTTAAAAAGCTAAACAAGGTTTTTGCAACTTAAAAATGCATAAATGGAAGCTACAGGCCATCAATGAATTGAATTTCAGCTTGCGGTTTGGAAAAATTTTAAATATCCTTGTAAGATTTAGAGCATAGACCTTCTAACTCAAGGTAAGCCTGGTCAATTGCTTTTAAACTGACCTGAATCTTGAGTACCTTGTGGCCTGATTTAAGATTTCGATAATGACAGTTAATGAATTGATATTGACAGTCTCGGCAAGAGGTGAATAAATGAAACCAATAAACAAAGTGCAGCTGTTATTTGGCTCAGGATCACACAATATTACCTAGTCTGTGCTTCTGATAGTACATCAGAAAGTCTGTTTGCTTTTTGTGACTCTTGTCACATTTGTAAATTATCACGGTGTTTTAGTAATTATTTGATAGGGTTAACTTTTCATATAGAGAAAGGAAGTTAGATTGAGATTGATGTTGATGACATCTTCGGTTGAAATTGGTGGATGAGCCTCCAAGACTTCATGATGGAGAACTTGCATGAAGGAATGAATTACATTGAGGTTTTTCCAGCGCTCTTTCTTCCTTTCTGACATGCCTCTGCTGGGACATGCATGTAATGCACTGAGTGACTAGACAAGTAGGACAACAGGTCTTGGCAAATGTAGTCCTCATATCAATTATTCAATTAGTGGCATATATACTGAGTGCTTACTGTGTGCATAGTACTGTACTAACCACTTGGGAGAGTACAAATCAAGAGAGTTGGTAAACACCATCCCTGTCCCCAAAGAGCATTTAATCTAATAATTTTCACATACCATTTCTTCTTTCCTGGTCCATAATTTAGGGAGCTCTAAAGTAATTATCATTCTCAATTCAGGCAAATCCCATGATACAAGACTTTGTCCTTCAACAATGTTATTTTTATCCTAAATGGTTGTTTCATGAGGTTCATTATCCCATAGATTTTTGTTATAAGATAGAATCCATTCAAGGACTTCCAAAAAATATGAATTACAATCATACACTGAATTGATAAACATCAGTAAACTATCAGTTAACTCGTGTTGCAGTAATTTGAAGCCTAATAAACACCACAGTATTGTGATTTGCAGCTGACTATGAAAGTAGAAGCCTATTCTGCTAATTGAACTGGGGGAGTTTTAACATTAGTGGATGATTTGTCCAATTTAGGTTGAACATGCTGTCTTTATCATTTCTTCTTAAAGCAACTCGTAGCAGGCTAACTCTTTCTGAGCACCTCTGCCACTTCTGAACTCCTCTCTCCCTGAGGGACTATTTTTTACCCATCACTTTTAAGTTTATCCACTCTCATGAAAACTGTTGTGACATTTTTTAGTCTCCAAATTTTAGGTGGTGGTAGAAGAAACACCTTTCAGATTTCCAATGAGTTCTTTTTCTTGTTGGATCAAAATTGGGGCCACTTGGCTATGTAACACTGAGCTAATGCTAAGATTACTGACCATTCTATGGTCAATATAATCCAACTCATATAAAGGGTGAAAACTACCTTGAGGCAGTTGTGTTTTGGGGTGGTTGTAATTTGAGTATATATGTATTTAAATAGGTCTTTTCTGTTGCAACCTAAATTATTGATAAACATGTCTAAACTACATGAACTTCTTGGTTCATAAAAACCATTGAAAAATCACATTGATTAAACAAATAATATTTTTTGAGGAATGCTGGATATGTTATATCAGAAAGGAGATAGTAGAATCTATTCCTAGTATTCAAAAGCTTAGAAATAGTTATGCCAGAGCTAAACTATGATATTCTGTGTTTTTGGCATATCTCAAGAGTAAAGAATGCAAGCTCTCAAGTCTCCAATGGTTATCCACTCATCTTTGTACAGACAGAAACTGCTGACCATTGGCTTTAATGCATTCCCCCAGCAGCTCTCTCCGGCTTGCTTTTTTACTTTCCCTACTACTTCACAGGTCTCTGTTCCCCACAGGCTCAGTTTCTCATGATGCCTCATTCTTGACTCTCCCGGTTTTGATCCCAGGCTCCTCGTGCCTGGGAACTCCCTCTCCACTTCAAATCAGACAGATCTTGGTACTCTCTCTCTATCGTTGAAATGTTTTAGAAATCCCACCTGCTCTGGAAGTTTCATTCATCCTTATTACTTTTTCTTCTCCCCAGGTCACATCTTTCCTATCATCTCAGAAGTTTTGCACCACCTTAGCACAAATCAATGCTATTTACTGAAGACTTACTGTATACAAAGCACTGTACTAAATTCATTTGCACTCACTACTTCCCACTGAACGTTTGTATGAATTGTTTTATGTAACCTACAATTTGAACACTTCTCATTTGTAATTTTTTTGTGTCTGACTCCTGATAGATTACAAATTCCTTGTGGCCAGGGATTACACCTTTTTCAAATATCCCCTCACAATCTTTTAGTATAGAAAGAGGTGGAGGGACATTTTAGTAATAATGATGGCATTTATTAAGCACTTACTATGTTCAAAGCACTGTTCTAAAGTCTGGCTTCTGCCCCTCTCAAGGCCACTCCTTTGTTCTTTTCTGAAACCACCCTTCCAGGAACCTGCCTCCAACTCTGTTCTGTCCCCTGGAGGGGCAGGAGCTGGGGGTCATGGAGATGAATGCCTAGATTGCCACAGAATCACCTCATTTTTTCTCCATATTTTTACTGTGGGCAGAGGTAACAGGAAGAGCTTCCCTTCCCTCTCAACCCCCACCACATCCAAGGAGCCCCTCACAAAGACAGCCGTAGCAATGGATGTGAGAGCATCCCACCCCGAGGGACAGACACACAGTGCTGCGAAGTTCGTGGGAAAGGTTACTGATTTTTGATTTTTCAGAAACATTTTCTCTGTCTCAGTCTCTGGGTCCCACTATGATTTTACTGTGTCAGATATGGGTATCCAAGGATGGTCATGATCCAATCAGATGTACTTTAGGCAATTCACACATGTAGCATGTACTCTCAGTGAACACTATTTATTGATTTTAAAAAACCCCAACTCATTAATAAATATGGTATTAAGCGCTTACTATGTGCCAAGCGCTGTTGTCAGCACTAGGGTAGATACAAGGTAATCAGATTGTCCCACATGGGGCTCACAATCTTAGTCCCCATTTTACAGATGAGGTAACTGAGGCACCGAGAAGTTAAGTGAGTTACCCAAGGTCACACAGCAGACAACTGGTGGAGCTGGGATTAGAACCCATGTCCTCTGACTCCCAAATCCGTGCTCTTGCCACTAGGCCAAGCTGCATCTGGTAATTAGTTTAGAATTGCCAAGCTGAATCAGTACTCTCAGCAGTTTAGAACATAATGGTCTGCTTTTCAATTGAAATACAAAAGTGAACCCTTTGGAAACCTTCCCAGACTAAACTTTCATCTCCACACCCTATTTTTCCTCTTTATTGACTCACTCCTGCACTTACTACCACACCTAAACATTTAGGGATTTACCCCATCCTCATAGCACTAATGTACATATTCTGACATTCTGTTGCTTCACCCACCTATAATTTATTTTGAAGTGTATCTGCCCTATTAGGCTGTAATCTCCTTGAGAGCAGGGATTGTGTCTACTTTATCATATCGTATTCTCCCAAGTGTTAGTACAGTGCTCTGCAAACAGAAGGCACTAAATACCATTGATGGATGTGTGCATAGAAGGGAGCCTTTAAATGCCATTCTCTGGAAAGTTCCAACTCTGTCAAATGAGATGTATCCTGTAATTTCACATAGAAGGGCTATTTGAATTTCCCTTCATGAAATAGCTTTTAATGTTGAAATGCACTTTTTGTTCAGGAGGAAGATACTTACTTAGACATTTTGCACCTCTAAGGAATGTTCCCGAGCATCTCAATACCATAGAGATGAGATAGAGCATTTTCAAAATCTGCAGGCTCTCTAATCAGACTCACCCTGAACCTTCTTTGGGCAGTAATTTCCCATTTCATACCGTGCGACGCTCCTGTGTGTACTTCTTTGGAATGAGCCTGGGCTTTGGAGTCATAGGTCGTGGGTTCAAATCCTGGCTCTGCCAATTGTCAGTTGTGTGACTTTGGGCAAGTCACTTAACTTCTCTGTGCCTCAGTTATCTCATCTGTAAAATGAGGATTAAGACTGTGAGCACCCCCCCCCCCAAACCCTGGGACAACCTGATCACCTTGTTACCTCCCCAGTGCTTAGAACAGTGCTTTGCACATAGTAAGTGCTTAATAAATGCTATTATTATTATTATTATTATTATTGTTATTGTTATTATTATCCCCAGGGAGCTGTTCAGAGCATGAAGTGTATATTTATGAGATGGAGCTTCAGCTTCAGCATAGCTTTAAGAGAATGGACGAAAGTCTCTGTGGGAGGGTAAAGTGATGTGCTAGCTGAGGCATCAATTTTCTTTTAAAATTTGAGGAGTTGATAAAAGAGAAATGAACATTTCACAGGAAAAGCTGTGTTTTCATCCTAAATCATAATTTTTGCTAAAGATACACAATGCGCTCCAGTGTTTAATATCACAGCTTCGAGAATAGTAGATTTAATTTATGAGGCATCTTGGTAAATAGCAATGAATGGACATCATTAATGCATTTTATTTCCTTACCAGATTTCACTCCCATCAGTGTGCAAAGCCTTATTGATAGTGAGGACCAAAAGCAACTGAATCAGCACAAGGTAAGAACTCAGCACTGTCTCTTTGCTTACCTGGACATAACTTTTCTTTGCAATAAAAGCTAATGGCCCAACTGCAGTTGTTTTGTTTGGGAGGGAGCTCTCGCATTATTAGATGAAGGCTCTCAAGTGACTGAGAAGTTGAGTAGAAGCTTAGTGATAAAAATAAATCCTTAGAATCCCAAAGAACTCATTGAGATGCTGACTTAGTTTTCCTGGATTACACCTATGTGATGAATCAGCAACCTATCTTTTTCTTTTTTTTTTTAACTTCCTGAGTGTAACAGAAATTGTGAAGTACATTACAAATCTAAGGAGAGAACATCCACCTTGCTAGTATTCCGTAGCTGTTTATAAAATAAGGCTGGAACTTTAATGACTAATTTCTGAGGGAGGGCTCAGATTGAACCAAAATGTATGGAAACAATATCATTCTTTGGAAATCAATTGAATATATTGAATTCATATCAGTCTCCCCCTCTAGACTATATACCTTTTATGAGTGGGGAGCATGTCTTCTAATTATATTTTACTCCCAAGTGCTTAATACTGTGCTCTGCACATAGAACAGTGCTCCAGCACTTAGAACAGTGCTTGGCATATAGTAAGTGCTTAACAAATACCATCATCATTATTAATAAGCGCTCAGTAAATATGATTGATTGTTTGATTATTGATTCCTTCACTTCACTTCACTTCACTTCCTTCACTTCCTTCATATTCTGTCCTGATCCTCCTCGACCTCTCAGCTGCCTTTGACACTGTGGACTAACCCCTTCTCCTCAACACGCTATCTGACCTTGGATTCACAGACTCCGTCCTCTCCTGGTTCTCCTCTTATCTCTCCGGTCGTTCTTTCTCAGTCTCTTTTGCAGGCTCCTCCTCCCCCTCCCATCCTCTTACGGTGGGGGTTCCCCAAGGTTCAGTGCTTGGTCCCCTTCTGTTCTCAATATACACTCACTCCCTTGGTGACCTCATTCGCTCCCACGGCTTCAACTATCATCTCTACGCTGATGACACCCAGATCTACACCTCTGCCCCTGCTCTCTCCCCATCCTTCCAGGCTCGCATCTCCTCCTGCCTTCAGGACATCTCCATCTGGATGTCCGCCCGCCACCTAAAGCTCAACATGTCGAAGACTGAGCTCCTTGTCTTCCCTCCCAAACCTTGTCCTCTCCCTGACTTTCCCATCTCTGTTGACGGCACTACCATCCTTCCCGTCTCACAAGCCCACAACCTTGGTGTCATCCTCGACTCCGCTCTCTCATTCACCCCTCACATCCAAGCCGTCACCAAAACTTGCCGGTCTCAGCTCCGCAACATTGCCAAGATCCGCCCTTTCCTCTCCATCCAAACTGCTACCCTGCTCATTCAAGCTCTCATCCTATCCCGTCTGGACTACTGCACCAGCCTTCTCTCTGATCTCCCATCCTCGTGTCTCTCTCCACTTCAATCCATACTTCATGCTGCTGCCCGGATTATCTTTGTCCAGAAACGCTCTGGGCATATTACTCCCCTCCTCAAAACTCTCCAGTGGCTACCAATCAATCTGCGCATCAGGCAGAAACTCCTCACCCTGGGCTTCAAGGCTGTCCATCACCTCGCCCCCTCCTACCTCACCTCCCTTCTCTCTTTCTAATGCCCAGCCCGCAACCTCCGCTCCTCCACCGCTAATCTCCTCACTGTACCTCGTTCTCGCCTGTCCCGCCATCAACCCCCGGCCCACGTCATCCCCCGGGTCTGAAATGCCCTCCCTCTGCCCCTCCGCCGAGCTAGCTCTCTTCCTCCCTTCAAGGCCCTGCTGAGAGCTCACCTCCTCCAGGAGGCCTTCCCAGACTGAGCCCCTTCCTTCCTCTCCCCCTCGTCCCCCTGTCCATCCCCCCATCTTTCCTCCTTCCCTTCCCCACAGCACCTGTATATATGTATATATGGTTGTACATATTTATTACTCTATTTATTTTACTTGTATATTTCTATCCTATTTATTTTATTTTGTTGGTATGTTTGGTTCTGTTCTCTGTCTCCCCCTTTTAGACTGTGAGCCCACTGTTGGGTAGGGACTGTCTCTACGTGTTGCCAATTTGTACTTCCCAAGCGCTTAGTACAGTGCTCTGCACATAGTAAGCGCTCAGTAAATACGATTGATTGATTGATTCACTGTTTCTTCTTTAGGATTATGAAAATAAAAAGGGGGAGTAGATTGCCCTTTAAACATTTGCCTCTACATCGCCATAGCTTCTCTCCCACAGGTTGTCAATTGTAGATCTCCTTGTGTCAACAATTGTAAGAGAGAAAAATCTAGGAGACTTAGATGCGCTGCCGTCACCTCCAGTTTAACGTGTCTAAAACAGAACTCCTTATCTTCCCACCCAAACCCTGTCATCCTCCTGACTTTCCCAACCATGTAGTTGACACCACCACCCTTCTTGTCTCACATGCCTGTAACCTTGGTATCATCTTTTACTCCTCTCTCTCATTCAACCCACATATTTAATCCATCACTAAATCCTGTCGGTTCCACCTTCACAAACTAGCTAAAATCTGCCCTTCCCTCCCCTTCCAAACTGCTACCATGTTAATCCAATCAATTATCCTATCTCTTGCTTACCTCCCAGGCTCCTGTCTCTCCCCACTCCAGTCCATAGTTTACTCTGCTGCCCCGGATCATTTTTGTACAAAAACGCCCAGAGCATGTTTCTCCACTTCTCAAGAAACCCCAGCGGTTGCCCATCCACCTCCTTATCAAACAAAAACTCCTCACTATTGGCTTTAAAGCACTCAATCACCTTGCCCCCTCCTACCTCACTTCATTACTCTCCTACCATGACCCAACCCATACACTTTGCTCCTTTAATGTTAACCTTCTCACTGTACCTCAGTCTCATCTATCTCTCTGCCTACTTCTTGCCCATATCCTGCTTCTGGTCTGGAACACCCTCCCTCCTCATATCTGATGGACTCTCTCCTCATTCAAAGTCTTATTAAAGGGACATCTCTTCCAAGAGGAAGACTAGGCCCCTCCATCCTCTTCTCCCACTCCATTATGCATCACCCTGACTTGCTCCCTTTATTCATTCCCCTCCCAGCCCTACAGCACCTATGTACATATCTGTAATTTATTTATATTAAGGTCTAACTCCCCCTCTAGTCTTTAAGCTCATTGTGGGTAGGAAATGTTTCTGTTTGTTATTATATTGTACTCTCCGAAGAGCGTAGTATGATGTACTTCCCAAGCGCTTAGTACAGTGTTCTGCACACAGTGAACACTCAATAAATACGATTGAATGAATGAATGACTGAATGGTCTGTACATAGTAAGTGCACAATAAATACAATTGAATGAATGAAATAATAATAATAATAATAATAATGACACTTGTTAAGCACTTATTATGTGCCAAGCACTGTTTTAAGCCCTGGGATAGATACAAGGTAATCAGGGTATCCCACGTAGGGCTCACAGACTTTATCCCCATTTTACAGATGAGGCAGCTGAGGCCCAGATAAATTAAGTGACTTGCCCAAACTTACACAAATGACAAGTGGCGGAAGCAGGATTAGAACCCATGACTTCTGACTCCCAAGCCCGAGCTCATTCCACTAAGCCACACTGCTTCTCCCGGGTAGAACTGGCTAAGGGTAGTATTGCTGGGTCAAGGAACTTTCCTTTTTTTCCTAACCCCCAGGTTTATTTCAATCCTGTCCTGGTCTCTGATAAAATGGCTTCTCACTGGCCCTTCCCCTCTTGGACACTTAGAATAGTAATAATAATAATGAAAAATAATAATAGCCGCAGTATTTAAGTGCATACTATGTGCCAAGCACTGTACTAAGCGCTGGGGTGGATACAAGCAAATCAGATGGCCTCAAAGCTTTGCTTTCTGCTGTTTGCCACTATTCTACCCAAGAAATCAGCTATGGTCCCTGAGAGAGGTAGAAAGCAGAGCTCCCTTAAAAATCCCTTACCTCATTTTATGGGTGAGGAAACTGAGGGACAGACCTGTTAAGTTACTTGCACAAAGTCATGCAACAGAAAAGTGGTGCAGCCAGGATTAGAACCCAGGTCTTTCTGGCTGACAAGTTCCGCTCTATATACTAGGCCATGCTGCTGAACAACTCTCAGAGCCACCCCTTCCTCTCCAGCCAAACTGCTGTTATCCTGGTTTAAGTTCTGGTCTTGTTTAAACTAAACTAGAACATCAGCCTTCTTACTAGTATCCTAGTCTTAGCCTCTCCTCCCTCTGCTGCAATGGCTTATCTTCATGAAGTGTCACTTGGTCCACATCTCTCCACTCCTCAACGCTCCCCAGTGGCTTCCTATGTCTCTCCTCAGCAAATAAAAGCTCCTTACTATTTGGTCTCCTTACCAGTATTTCTTGTTTTCATTTCTCCCAATTCAACCTTCTAGTCGTTTGTCTCTACTTTCAGCCATCAGCAGTACTTACTGGGAACTTTCTGTGTGCTGAGTGCTGTATCAAGCACTTGGAAAAGTACAGTATAATAAATAGAGTTGGTAGATATGATCCCAGCTTATAATGAGTTTACTGTCTACCTGTGGAAACACATGTTAAAACAAATTATGGAGAGGTGAAATAGAATATAAGGCTTTGTCAGCTATTAAGATAGGTTAGATGTAATATGTAATAAAATATTAAAACTGGGTGCCCCATAAGGAACAGGGATTCTGTACAACCTGATTTGCTTTCGTCTAACCCAGAGTTTAATACAGTGAGGGGCATATAGCAAGCCTATGGAAATGCCATAATAATAAAATAAAGAAGTATCTGGGAGCTGTATCAAAGTGCTTAAGGGGTTCAGATCCAAGTGCATCAGTGATGCACGTGGGAAATGGAGTAGTGGAAATGAAGCCTAAGTCTTGGGATGATCTTTTGGAGGAGATGTAATTAGGAGGGTATTGAAGGGGGAGAAAGTGGTGGTCTCATCCTCAGAACACTTGTACATATGTTTATTCACTTGTTTATTTTGACCGCCCTAATTGTAAATATATTTAGGAATGCCACCCCTGCTAGAGTGGAAGCTCCCTGTGGGTAAAGAATGCATCACTTTATTCTGTACTCCCTAAGCACCTAATACTGTGTACTGTACTAAGTGCTACTGCTACTACTATTGACAGCTCATCAAAGGATTTCTGTGGAGTTTTCTTGAGGATTTTGGTAAAGTTCCATACCTTTCCTAGTTCTTCTGAAGACTTTATTCAGCAGGGATCTTCAGGCTAACCAAGGGGAAAAGGGCAAGTTCTTCCCCCTGATTTTTCACAATAACATAACCATCTTAATGTGATGATGGCACATGGATTGGGAGAGGCGGTGACATTTTTCCCAACTTGAGGCGGCTACATATCAATCAATTGTATTTATTGAGTGCTTACTGTGTCCAGAGCACTGTGCTGAGTGCTATGGAAAGTATGATATAACAGAGTTGGTAGATAGGTTCCCTGCCCAAAGCGAGCTTACAGTCTGTATCTGTAGCTTCCCTGCTCATCGGGTTGATAAGAGAACTGAGAAGGTTCTGATACCGTCATCTACACATCCATGATCAGATTTCCCTTATCAGGATATGCTAGTATCTGGTATCAACACATCAAAAAAGTTTTGGGAAGAACTAACATGGATATGGAGCAGAAGGAGTGAATGTGTTAGCCGGTGGTGTTTGCCTTTCATGATCTGTTTGGATTTTTTTATATCGCAACCCCAGATGAGCTTTAGGTAACAAAATATGAACTATTATATGCCATTAAATAATAATAATGATTATGGCATTTGTTAAGCGCTTACTATGTTCAAAGCATTGTTCTAAGCACTGGGGAGGATACAAGGTGATCAGGTTGTCCCACTTGGGGCTCACAGTCTTAATACCCATTTTACAGATAAGGTAACTGAGGCACAGAGAAGTTAAGTGACTTGCCCAAGGCCACACAGTTGACAATTGGCAGTCAGGATTTGAACCCATGACCTCTGACTCCCTCTTTCCATTGAGCCACAAAAGTGCCACCTGTCCTTCACAAACTTGGAATTAAAATTAATCTGTACATCTGGGTAATTACTGGATTCTGGGTAATTACTGGATTTTGCATTCTGAATGCTCCCTATATTGGAGCATTTCTGTGGAAATCAAGCGGAAAGATGGAGAGATGTGCTTTTGTAAAAATGCTCAGGAAAAAGCATTGGAAGGCTTGGCTTCCAATCATTAACATCCAAAGACCTTTAGAAGAGGGCATTTACTTTGCCTTAGGTATCACAGCTGACATTTTATTTTCACATCATCAGCAAATCCCATATAAGAAAACGCCATGAAAGAAATGCTACAAAAGTGTTGCCGTGTCTATAAAAGCTTGAGGCTGGACACAGTGTCTACCTGGGATGACACGGTGCCCACCTGGGATTTTCTGGATTTTCTTCTCTGCATTTAGGTCTGCAAATCTGGTTAGAAGAAGGGTCCCGGCCTCTCCCACTCCTGGTAAGCAAATGAGAATAAGGCTGGAGGGGGTGACAAGTGTTGTGTTTTGGCCCCAAAGTCCTAGATTGACTTCATTTTCAGTCTAGATTTCCTTACTTGGGGATAGGGAAGTTTTCTGCTAATTCTGTTGTATTGCATTCTTCTGAGTGCTTAGTACACTGTTGGGCAAATAGTAAGTGCTCAATAAATATGATAGCTAGATTGATGGAAACTGTCAGTTTTTTCAGTGTAAAGTTGTCACTTTGAAACATGATGTTTTGCCTAAATATTGTCTCAAAGCATATGCAGAAGATTAGCTTCTGAGAGAAATTCTGTCCTTGGTGTAGCAGGAAAATACCAGTAATAACAGGGACATAAATTTAGTAGTAGTATTTACTGGCATTTATTAAATACTTACCCTATGAGGGTACACTACAAAAAGCTGGGAAAGAATGTATGGGTAGAAGTTAGACACACACCCTGCTTTCAGGGGGCTCACAATCAGAAACTCAAAACGGGGAGAAGGAACTGGAGACAGACACTTTAAGGAAAGATGAAACAAAACACTGAGACAAACAAAAGACAAAAAAAAAGATCATCTCCCACTCCCTTCTTTGTTGCCCTGACTTGCTCCCTTTGCTTTTCCACCCCTCCCATCCCCGCAGCACTTATGTATATATCTGTAATTTCATTTATTTGTATTGATACGTCTATCCCCCACTCTAGACTGTGAACTTGTTGTGGGCAGGGAATGTCACAGTTTATTGTTGTACTGTACTTTCCCAAGCGCTTAGTTCAGTGCTCTGCATGCAGTAAGGGTTGAATAAATATGATTGAATGAGTGAATGAATGAATGGCTAGAGGAGCAGAATTATAATAGTAATAATAATGGCATTTATTAAGTGCTTACTATGTACAAAGCACTATGTTCTAAGCGCTGGAGAGGTACAAGGTGATCAGGTTGTCCCATGGGGGCTCACAGTCTTAATCCCCACTTTACAGATGAGGTAACTGAGGCCCAGAGAAGTCAAGTGACTTGCCCAAAGTCACACAGCTGACAATTGGTGGAGCCGGGATTTGAACGCATGACCTCTGACTCCAAAGCCTGTACTCTTTCCATTGATCTACCCTTGGAAACTACAGCCACAGCAGCAGCCACCACGATCTTCTTGGGATTGTGTGGAAGCGGCACCAGGCTGTGGCTGCTCTACTCTGTCCCACCGAGCTGCTGTTCACCTGGTAAAGATGGGCAGGGAATGTGTCTATTTATTGTTATATTGTACTCTCCCAAGAACTAGGAACTCTGCACACAGTAAGTGCTCAATAAATATGATTGAATGAAGATTCCTCAGGGGTACAGAGGAGAGTTGCTGTGGGATCCCAAGGCATAGTGTTGGTGGATTTACTTGCCTGTGTGGTGGAGAGAGATAATAATAATAATGATAGTATTTATTAAGTGCTTACTATGTGCAAAGTACTGTTCTAAGCGCTGGGAAGGTTACAAGGTGATGAGGTTATCCCACGGGGGGCTCACAGTCTTCATCCCCATTTTGCAGATGAGGGAACTGAGGCCCAGAGAAGTGAAATGACTTGTCCAAAGTCACACAGCTGACACGTGGCAGAGCCGGGATTTGAACTCATGACCTCTGACTCCAAAGCCCGGGCTTTTTCGACTGAGCCATGCTGCGGGACTTCTCTGCAGGGACTTAAGTCCACATGGATGGCAGTGCCCAGAGCATGCTGGAGCATAGCCCTGGGAGCTGCGATGATAACAATAATAATAATAATAATAATAATAATAATTGGCATTTGTTAAGCGCTTACTATGTGCAAAGCACTGTTCTAAGCGCTGGGCACTTGCGTACATGTGTCTGGTGATGCACAGGGCATGCTGGGAGTAGGGCTGTGGGGGCCATGATTGGGGAGCACAAAGTTCCCAGGGGGTACTGCATGGCTGTCTCGGATTCACAGAGGGCCATTATCTTAGATGTTTTTCATTTCCCAGAATCTTAGTCTCTGAGATCAAAGACACATCATGGTATCACCAGAAGATGTGAAAACCTGTAAGAACTGCTAGCTTCCTGGGCTCAGAGCCACGACAAGGAGTAGGTTGTGATGATCTAAATCTACAGTATTATGAATTAGGGTAGAATGGAATAATTTTGCATATAACAAATGACCTTCTCAGAGGAATATACTAGGGGTATATTATGACATTTATCAGGCTCTTACTGTTTAAGAGCAGAGGTAGATGTTATCAGATTGAAAATGGCCCCGGTCCCACACTAGGCTCATAATCTATCTTTTCCCTATTTTTGCCAAAAGATGAAATGTGTACAAAGAGGCAGAGTGATTTTCACTTCATAACACAAGCCAGTGGCAGAGTTGGGACCAGAGACTAGGTCATTGGAATCCCAGGCCCCTGCTTTTTCCATCAGACCATAATGTCTTACAACTTCCGGGTGAATTGAGCAAATGATAAACATCATTTTCCCACTTAGACATGGGTGATACTTGCAAGCATAATTTTCAAAGGAATGTTCTGGTAGAAAATATATTTTTTTTTGGAATTGCCCCGGGACATCTCTATTTTAGGGATCAATACAGTATTAGCAAGGAGTAACCAAAGTTTTTCTTTGGTTGTCATATTTTGGATGTGGGAAATGTGTTTCTCTTCCCTTACCTTCTTATTTGCTCAAATTACAGCTCTATCTTAAAACCAACCCATGCTCACATATTTCTATCTTATTCCTGCTGTGCAATGCTTGGTCATAGTCACTATCCCATTGGGGCAGCATCCAAAATTTCTTGTTCATGGCTAGCCATGACCCGCTATCATGTAGACTTCAAATTAAACAAAGATGTGGATGGCACACTAGGTAAAGTGTGGTGGGAGGGGTTCGTGGGTGGTTAGGGTAGGTCAGTGCTGTTGAAGGAGATGGGATAAACACAGGTTGCATCAATCAAGAGATGGGATAAACACAGGTTGCATCAATCAAGCAATACAGAGATGGAACAAGTCCCCTTGACTGGCTTCCTGGGATTATCTCCTAAGAATACATAGCAAACCAATGGGAGCAAAAGAACATCATCATGCCCAAATCCTAATCCCAGATTTCTATCTCTAAGCAAGCTATGATGAAAATATTTTGCCATAATGGCTCTCTATTTGACAGGTAACAAGCTTTCTTTTACTTTCACAAGTTCCTGACAAAATCTTGAAAAGCAGCATTTCCTCCAAAAATGATTTCTTCCCATAAACCTAGACCATGCAATAAAGGTAATTCACTACATAGAATAAAGTATTCAGGGCAGTGTTTATGCAGGATTTTATGGGACTGTGAATTCATCTTTCAGGCAATATCCCTAATATCCTGGGTTTTGCATCATGCATTTTTCCCTAGGAACTCAAAATACTTTATACATTTAATTTTACTTTTTATGTGAGGATGGAACAATATTAACAATCTCAGTTAACCAGAGCTCAGGGCAGTTAAATGGTTTGTCTAAGTGTCATCATTAGTTAATTCCTGAACTTCTACTAGTAAAAATAATATCTGAATATTGTGCCTTTTATAGTAGATTTAATCACTCATTGCACTGTGTGTCTCAGAAATGGGGACTCAGAGCACTTAGCCTCATTTATAAGGAACTTATAAAGATTTTTGGACACCAGACAGCTGATTATACACCAGCAGGATCATCTGCTCACACAGCAAGCCTTCATGGCTCCAGGTGTGGTGCAGAGGGACACTTCAGGGTGGAGATGAATGGAAAACTGATCTGGCTTCTTGCTGCCCTCGTTGTTTTTGCCTGTTGCACAGCCAGGGATCTGTGATGTTCTCTCTCCCAACACTGGGTTTCAGGGAGAGCTCAGTCTTGATAGTTCTGTGGGTTGAAATGCCTTGCTTGGATCTAACTCTCCAACCCCACCCCTACAAAATGCACAGTCTATTTGGAGTGGTCAGGCATTTAAAGGTTCCCTGGCCTGCCTCTCCCACCCTTCTGGTATGAGTAAAGGTGTACTGTCACCCTGCTAATGAGCCTTCAACTTGGCATGGAGTTTGATGCCCTATTATTGTTGCAGTCCATCTTCCTGTAGCCTTCATGTTTCCCATTTATTAGTCTATCAACCCACCATCTCGTGGTATTTATTGAGCACCTATTCTCTGCAGAGAACTATATTAAGTGCTTGGGAGAGTACAATAAGATTAGTAGACATTATCTCTGCCCTCAAGGAGCATTGTTGGATAGTGCATTTTTAAAAATAATGGTATTAAGCATTTACTGTGAGCCAGGCACCATATTAAGTGCTGGAGTAAATAAAAGATAATCAGGTTAGGCATAATTCCTGTCTCATGCGGGGCTTACAGTCTTAATCTTCATTTTATAGATGTGGTAACAGTCACAGGAAGTTAAATGACTTGGCCAAGTTCACACAGCAGACAAGTGGTGGAAATGGATTAGAACCCAAGTCCCTCTAATTTCCAGGTCTGTGCTCTATTGACTAGGCAAAGCTAGGTTATTATCTAGGAGACTGTCTTAAACTACGTTGCCAAGGAATATCTTTGGTGTGTAGATTTTTCTGAACAAAGGCAGGTATGCAACTTCCATTTCCTTCTGATTTATTGTTACCTCTTTCTTATGTGCTGAATCCGTAGTCTTCTAATCATTTCCAAGTCATTCGTTTGTACCTCTAGTGCATAGTTATCTGCATATAGTAATTTCTGAATCACTGTCTGAAATTTTTTTGATGATGCTTGTAGGTTACTAAACTGGAAAAAATTCCTGGCCACTCAGAGATTTATTCTGCCTCAGAGCACTTTTATACATATCCACAATTTATTTATATTAATGTCCATCTTCCCCTCTAGACGGTAGCTTACTGTGGGCAGGGAATGTGTCTACCAACTCCTGTATTATATGCTCCCGAACACTTAGTACAGTCCTCTGCACAAAGTAAGTGCTCAGTAAATGCCATTGATTCTGACAAAATCCACTAGATTAAAATAATAATAATAATGTTGGTATTAGAACAGTACTCAGTGCTTTGAACAGTGCTTGACACATAGTAAATGCTTAATAAATACCATCATTATTATATTTGTTAAGCACTTACTATGTGCCACACTGTTCCAAGTGCTGGGGTAGATACAAGGTCATCAGGTTGTCCCACATGAGGCTCACAGTCTTAATCCCCATTTTACAGATAACTGAGGCACAGAGAAGTTAAGTGTTTTGCCCAAAGTCACACAGCTGACAAGTGGTGGAGCTGGGATTAGAACCCATGACCTCTGATTCCCAAGCCCATGCTCTTTCCATTAAGCCACGCTGCTGATGTATAAGATGCTTGAGGTCAGGAATCAGGTCTGACAACTCTCTTGTACTCTCCCAAGCACTAAATACAGTATTCTGCACATAGTCAACATTCAATAAATACCTTGATTGATTAACTTATCCTGAAGAATGGCAGCTCTGCATAGGTTGAACAAAATTGGACATAGATTGTAGCCCTGCTTCAGTCCAATAGTGAGAGGGGCAGAGGTAGATGAACAGTACAATCAACTCTGATTGGATTAACCATTCTAATCTGTCTAAGGATCTTGAGGAATTATTCAGAGCAGCAAAATTTGCAAAAAATTTTTCCAGAGCCCCAATCCAGCTGAGGTTATGTTTTGTCACCTCCCACCCAGTGAAGATGTGACGGCAATACCATCCTTCTCGTCTCACAAGCCTGCAACCTTGGTGTCATCCTCGACTCCGCTCTCTCATTCACCCCTCACATCCAAGCCGTCACCAAAACCTGCCAGTCTCAGCTCCGCAACATTGCCAAGATCCGCCCTTTCCTCTCCATCCAAACCGCTACCCTGCTCGTTCAAGCTCTCATCCTATCCCATCTGGACTACTGCATCAGCCTTCTCTCTGATCTCTCATCCTCATGTCTCTCTCCACTTCAGTCCATACTTCACGCTGCTGCCCGGATTGTCTTTGTCCAGAAACGCTCTGGGCATGTTACTCCCCTCCTCAAAAATCTCCAGTGGCTACCAATTAACCTGAGCATCAGGCAGAAACTCCTCACCCTCGGCTTCAAGGCTGTCCATCACCTCGCCCCCTCCTACCTCACCTCCCTTCTCTCCTTCTACAGCCCACCCCGCACCCTCCGCTCCTCCGCTGCTAATCTTCTCACCGTGCCTCGTTCTCGCCTGTCCCACCATCGACCCCCAGCCCACGTCATCCCCCGGGCCTGGAATGCCCTCCCTCTGCCCATCCACCAAGCTAGCTCTCTCCCTCCCTTCAAGGCCCTACTGAGAGCTCAACTCCTCCAGGAGGCCTTCCCAAACTGAGCCTCTTCCTCTCCCCCTCGTCCTCCTCTCCATCCCCCCCCATCTTACCTCCATCCCTTCCCCACAGCACCTGTATATATGTATATATGTTTGTACATATTTATTACTCTATTTTACTTGTACATATCTGTTCTATTTATTTTATTTTGTCAGTATGTATGGTTTTGTTCTCTGTCTCCCCCTTTTAGCCTGTGAGCCCACTGTTGGGTAGGGACTGTCTCTATATGTTGCCAACTTGTACTTCCCAAGTGCTTAGTATAGTGCTCTGCACACAGTAAGCGCTCAATAAATATGATTGATTGATTGATTGATTGATGTGGTGTGATGAGCACTGTTTCGATGCTGGTGCAATAGATCTTATTGTCAGTAATCTTTTCTTTTCATTAGGATTTATAATGTACATTTATTGATAGAAATAAAAATGCAGTTTTTAGGAAAAAGAAAGACTGTCATTATTTGGAAAAAGCAACCATGAAATTTCTATACCAATATGATTGATTGGCCTACATTCCTGTTTGCCAAGGAGCAAGATATTAGAAATTGCTATGTAAGATTTGACTTTTTAAGGGCTTAGAGAAGTAGCATGGTCTAATGGGTAGAGCATGGGCCTGAGAGTTAGAGAGACCTAGGTTAAAATCCTAGTTTTGCTACTTGTCTGCTGTGTGACCTTGGGCAAGTCACTTCACTTCTCTGTGCCTCAGTTACCTCATCTGTAAAATAGGGATTAAGACTGTGTCCAACCTTCTTACTTTGCTTCTACCCCAGAGAATAGTGTCTAGCACGTAGTAAGTGCACAACAAATACCATAAAAATATGCTACAATGCATTTAGTTATTTGGACAATCAATTAAATGTATTGAGTGCTTACTGTGTACAGAGCATTGTACTAAGTGCCTGGAAAAATGAAATTTATTTTAAAATAGTTACGATGGTTAAAGTGCTGCTATTAAAATAAACGAAGAGAACACAGCCAAATGTGTGGCAAATGTGTGCTTTCCAAATAACATGAAAATATGTGGTCAAAGACACTGGAGATATAAGGTGCAGATTACTGTAGAACCTTCAAAACAATCATTGCATGCATTTTAAAAAGAACAAATATTCAGAAACCTGAATACAGAGGGAAGGTTTTACCTGTTGTTTCAGGTTGAATTCAGATCCCTCATGATCACCACCACCTCACTGGAGGACTGGTATAAGTTGCTGATGTTATCTATGGTTTTTACATAGCCCCTTAAATTGTATATACCGAGAGACAGATTTTTACCAAAGAAAGCTTGATTATTTGTTTGGAATTTAAATCCCACTTGGTGGCAAGTAACACTTTGAGCAAAACTGCAAGTAGCTTTTTAAATTATTTCTGCAATTTATTTTGAGTGAAGGACAGAAGGGAGAGGCTATGAATATTAGTCCTGCTTGTCTGCCTAAAAGGGTAGAGTAGCTATTTTAATCTATAATTCAGCTGCTTTACTTAATCAGAGAAGTGCTGTTGGAGGTGCTAGAGTCTTCTCCAAGCACACTATTAATTCCCTGTCCAAAAACTAGGGTATTTATTCAATAGGAGTATTGAAAATAAATGCAAAACTTTCAATCAAAATACTGGAGACTCTTAGGCATTAAATAGATTGAATGTGCATTAAGATATAAAGAAATTTTGATGATGCAGAACATGCAGTGAGAACAAGAGGATTCATCAAAATGCAGTTATGAATCATTCTTGTTACAGAAATTAATTGAACAAATTAACATTATGAAGTCCTCAGTTAATTATGTATTTCATAGAATGATGTAAGAACTGCTGATCTGCAGAATCTTTTCATCACATTTTGGCTCTCTCGTTATTTCTCTACCTCACACCTCCTTATTTTACTACCTCCCAAGGAATTCTTTCAACTAAATACCACCTACCCAGAATGGTTACACAGCAGTGTAGGAAGACATCAATTATTCCTCTTCTTCCTTTGACTTAAATACCACATACCCCTCAAAATCAGGAAATGTTGGAAACTATAGATCATTTATCAGTTTGCCCAATATGCGATTTTGAAAATAGGGAAAATTTAAAGTGCAATATGGGATTTCCTTTCCTACATGGGACTTTTCCCATTTGTGTTTATTGGGAAAAGGGTTTTGATCATTTTCTCCTTTGAATTTCTGCTAGCCACTTTTCAGTTCAGGGACCTATTAACATGGTCTCTTTTTGTGTTAGTGGTGATGTAGACCCTAACCGATGGTCAAACACATTTCATTTTGCATTATAGAACAAATAATATCTCAGAAGTAAAAACAAAGATGCTGATTGGATGTGTATTATTTTTCTATTCTAAATCCTCACTTCTTTTTTTCCCACTCCCTTCTACTTGGCCCTTGCAGTTGGATTTGCACCTTTTATTCGCAACTTTTATTCACGTCTACCTCCACACTTAGGTACATATAAATTATTTATATTAATGCCTGCCTCCCCCTCTAGACTGTAAGATAAGGTTTGCTATATTGTACTCTTCCAAGTGCTTAGTACAGTGCTCTGCAAATAGTAAGCACTCAATAAATATGATTGATACTATATGTTCTTCTTCCCTCCTCCCCCTATGAGATAAATTTATAAACAGGTGCTAGTTAAGTGTACTTATTATTGATCATGAAAAAGTAATATAAAAGCTCAACATCACAAAAATGTATAGGTAAAAGACTATGCTATGCTTACTAGATTTGGAAACAAGTTGGAACTGAGCAGCATTTTATATTTTCATGGAAACAGAAACTCATCACCACCATTGTCAGCACCAATTTCTTGCCTTTCCCAGAATGAACGTTTTAGAAGAGGCAAATTTGACAAAATGATTTTCATTTTAGTTGTATTTTGGATAAATGTTACCTCTATTTTCGAGTAGGAGGTGGCTAGGTAATTAGGAATTCCTACACTAACATATCTCGAAATTCCATGAGGTCATATTGAAGGGTAAGATTGCTCACTTCCTATGGAGCGGAAGGTTTTCCAAGCACAGGAGCCTATGAGAGAGAAGATTCAGCTTGAAGCAACAAATGAACAAGATTGAAGTTCTCTTGACTATAGCAGATGAGTTAGGTTTGGTCTCAAGGGAAAATGATAAATTGCCACCACAGAATTTTAAATCCTAATACCAACCTTTTTTATGTGATTTATTGGACCAAAGGAAGGAGCAGGATTTTATTCTCTTGGAGTGAATTTTGCCCAACTTATCTTTGCCTATTTGATGTCTTAGACTCTTAACTCCTGCAGTTACCCTGAGTAAGCTACAAAATATTTGTCCTCAGGTTCTGCTAACGGGACAACAGTAACAGTGTCTCTTCTTATTTTTACTACTGAAGCTCTCTGAACCTAGCATAGATTTGTGTTCCATTTATATACTAATGATTTGGGCCTTTTTATGGTATTTGTTAAGTGCTTACTCTGTGCTAGTCACTGTACTAAGTGTTAGGGTAGATACAAGCTAATCAAGTTGGACACAATCACTGTCCCATATAGGGCTCACAGTCTGCCATTTACATTTTACAGACGAGGTAACTGAGGCCCAGAGAGGTTAAATGTCTTGCCAAGGTCACACAGCAGAAAAATGGTAGAGCTGGGATTAGAACCCAGATGCTTCCAACTTCCAGGCCCGGCTCTGTACATGCTGCTTCTCTCAATAAATAGGCCTTGTTTATGGGAAGTGTATAAACAGAACACTTATTAAACCCATTCCCTCGGGTGTATGCCTTGATGTTTTTGGTTTATCCCCTTTAAAACTCTGTGCCAGTGAACCTCTAACTGTGCTCCTTAGGCAGCTCTGAAATTATTATCACCTAGCAAGCTGAGCTATTGTCATGAAGGAAAATTATTTTCCGTGTAGCAAACAGGTGATAAATTTCCATGGGCAAGGAGAGTTGCAAGAGATGAGGGATCCTCACAAAGACTAATTAAACTGTGTAAATGCTTCCAATTTCATCTTCTCCAGTATAATGCCACTTGTCACTTGGGAGCAGCACAATATCCTCTAGTTCCTGGCCCACAGTAAGGTTAAAGTGACCTTTCATAGGGTCTGGTGTCAGAAATTGAGGTGGAGGGAGGCTGGACATCTAAAATTAAAATACCGGATATAAAGGAGTCCTGGAATGGGTTAGTTTTGGAGAGAGAACATACCCTCTGGTATGAAACCAAATAGCCACCCTACATAATGTGCAAGTAAAGACCAACTTTTACTGCATTTGTTACGTAGATTGCCTGGCACTGCTTTTTCTCCCTCTTGGTGTCATTAGACCTCTGTCTCAAGATTGTTCCTCCATTATATTGATGTCTTCTGCCATCTCCCAACTGCCTACTGCTATGCACATGATTTGAGGGTTTCCTTCACTGTGTCTTTAAAACATTTCTTCTGTTGATGCCTTCTACTATGATCACCCCAAAGAGCAGTTGTTTTCAAATCCCACTGTTGTCCATTCTCCTTGCCTATCCTGTCCAGAGAAGGGGTGATGGGATGAGTATTGCTTTAATGCTGGTGGTCTGACTATGTAGTCTGACCCAAATGGTTAGTGATCCTTTCAGGCTTCTTAATATTAATAATAATAATAATAATAATTGTGGTATTTGTTAAGCACTTACTCTGTGCCAGGCACTGTACTATGTGCTGGGCTGGATACAAGCAAATCATGTTGGACACAGTTCCTGCCCCGTGTGGGGTTTACAACCATTTAACAGATGAGGAAACTGAGGCTCAGTGAAGTGACTTGCCCAAGGTCACACAACAGACAGGTGGTAGAGCCGGGATGCCAAGTATTGCCAGTGAACACTTTTGCTGTACCTATTCCAATGCAGTGCCTAAGGAGGTCCATGACTTTCAATCAAAAATCAATAAGTGGTATATATTGAGTACTTTCTGTGTGCAGAGTGTACTGAGTGCTTAATAATATAGAATATTGGACTCTACTTGATGCTATGTTTGTACAATATTCTCTTTGAAATTGCAAGAATGCTTAATCTTTTGCAACTAGCTTGCAGTCACTGTGTTTTTCTTCTACCCACCTCCCTATAAGGCAGTTTAGTAGTGCCACGGCTATTGGATCAACAAGAAAACTTAAGCATAGGGGAGTGGAGTGACTCACAACCATAACATCCTCCCTGCCCTCCCTCCCGAAACTGAAAACCCCCACTCTAGGTTATAAGCTCGTTGTGGGCAGGGAATGTGTATGTTTATTGTTGTATTGCACTTTCCCAAGCACTTAGTACAGTGCTCCAGACACAGTAAGTACTCAATAAATACAATTGAATGAATGAATGAAGAGATTTCAATTTTAAAACCCAATTAAGTAGCCTCTACTTTTTTTCCTCAGTGCCTGGCTCCAAACACTTTAGAGTGCCCTAATGAAGGATGCCCAGTTGTTTTGCAGGGTTTGGCAATTTAGACTCTACCCAGCTGATGTTCTTAAGTCTTGGTTGTAATTGTTTTTATCTATTTTCAAGTATAAGTGTGTGTACACATGCCTGGTGAGGTTTACTACCTCGTTAAATTTTAATTGGAACATTAATAGTCCCTTTTTCTCTAGCTTCTTTCTGTCCACTGAAGCTACCATAGTAATAGTTAAAAACAGGCAAGAATGATATAGCCACAGGACATAATATCAAGCCATAGCGGCACTGATTTTCTTTGCTCACCTCACATTCTTCAGTAATATTTAGTTTTCTTTTACAGTGAAAGACATTATGTAATGGAGGCATTTCTGAACGCCTGAAACCTAACTGAAGTTTACCTCTAACCAATTAAAATATCAAGCCCAGCAGATGAACACGTTGCTTAGCAACTGATGCTGCATGTTGCAGGAACTGCTCATGCCCATTGAAATTGACAAGGGAGCCTTAGATGACTGTCCAAGTCCCCCTGTTTAGCAATTTTAGCAGGGAAGGAAATTAAAACAGAAGAAAGAGAAGCATCAAATGAAAATGTAGAGGAAAGAAACATAAAGTTGCCTAAGAGGAGCCATCATTAAATGAACAAGAGAGATAGAACTGGGAGAGAGAAATAGTCAACCCCAAACTAGGAATTAGGGAAGAAGGGCATTGGTCTAAAAACAAACTAGCATGGGCTGTTTGTCTCTCTAAATTGCAAGACCATTTATTTTGAGGCATTTCTTATATTAATGTAGTACATGTCCAAGAATGTCAAAAACTTTTCTTCAAGACAACCACAAAAATGATTTTGAAATATGGATCAAACGGAAATGCACACTAGTTTATATACAACCTTCCAATGTGTGTGCAGCTTTTCCCACTAGTACTTTTAGACTGATTTCCTAGTGTTTTCTTTCAGGCAATAGTAATTTCAAAAGCAAGCTAGGTGCAATGATTAACTCTGGCAAACATTCCCTTCTACAAGCATTTTCATTTTCCCGAGTCTGTAAAGTGGGCTATTTTGAAGCAGCTTTCAACAATGTCAATAACATAATTTAGGGACCTATTTACACAGTGTCCTGCTGGTCAAAAGTTTAAAGAAGAAAATCCTTTTTCTTGCATTCCTTTCCTTCTTTCCCTTCTGATATATTTTAATTTAGGATTGTTCATTATAAGAGTAGGATGTGAGCCTCATCCCTTGATCTCTGCAGGATACTTAAAAGCACAATGGGAGATACTCATTATGGCAGTGATTAGCACAGATAATGGGACTTTGTTGTTTGCTTCCTGTTTGTTTTTGTCCACAACAGGGTGCTGTGCAGTTCTTCTGGACAGAAGGGGATACCTGGATGAGATAGGATCCATGAGGAGAGGAGATGAAATTTAAGTCTGCAGTGGTGGAGGGTTTCTGGAGCAGTTTTATTATTATAGGAGTTTAATTAGCGGAGAAACACCATGGCCTAGTGGATTGAGCACGGGCCCACGGGGTCAGATGGACCTGGATCTCATCTCCTCCGTTTATCTGCTGTGTGACTTTGGGAAAGTCACTTCACTTCTTTGGGACTGTTACCTCATCAGTAAAATGGGGAATAAGATTAAGAGCCCCATGTGGGATAGGGACTGTGTCCAACCTGATTAGCTTGTATCTACCCCAGCACTTAGAACAGTGCTTGGCACATAGTAAGCACTTAACTAGTACTATCCTTATTTTTGTTATTATTATTCTTATTATAGAAATCCTACATACTTTAAAAACACCATTTTCAATTTTCTTTATATTTGCATATTTTGAACTTTTCATTTAGAAGCTGATCAGACAGTCTAATCTATATAGATTTAATCTCTAATTATATGGACAAGTCTTGGTAGTCTATTACACCTAAAGTCATTCATGTTAATACATTTGCATCACATTTAAAACAGCTGCAAAGTAAATGTGTCAAATATACCACTTGAATTTATCTTTAAATTTATGCTCTGTTCAATAAGCCTATTAACTGAAAAGATTACAGAGGACATGCCGGTGCTTTAAGGGTGTGTTCAGGGTCTTAAGTTATTTGTAGCTTATAAAGGTACTGAACCTCTGGCAATTATTTTTTGAAAAGTCATGGCGAGAGTAAGCAGGAATCAGCGATTAGGAAAAAGCAAATGCAGTACTGGTTATTTTCATATGTCAGATTAAAAGCCATCACGTAATTATCACTTATTAAGTCTAATTCTGCAAAACTCTGGGACAAATATTAAGGAATGTAGGTTGTATGTCTGAGATCTTGTATCTTTTCCACTAGAGGGAGTAACGTGATAACTGCTGTAGTATCCTTCCTGCCACCATCCTAGCCCTTTCCTTCTTTAGTAGCAGTACAAATAGCATTTTTTTGGGAACTACTGTGTATGAAGCACTGTATTAATATCTTGGGAAGTGTAAAATTCAGAAGTGACACATTTCAGGTCCACAAGGAGTTTATGCTCTAGCAGGGGTGATTGACATAAAAGTACTTAAAGAATAATCAAAACACGTAATTGACTGTACAGTTGAATAAATGAATATACATAAGTTCTGACTGAGTATAAATAGGTAAAAAACGCTAAAGGTGTGCAGAGTACTGTAATAAATGCTTGGGGGAGGACGATGCAACAGAGCTAATAGACTTGTTCCCTGCCTGCAATGAGTTGAGTTTAGAGGGGTAGATAGTAGATAGACATTAATAAGAATAAATAAATTATGGCTATGGACATAAGTGTTGTGGGGCTGAGGGAGGGGTGAATAAAGTGTGCAAATCCAGGTCCATTCTGTGCCTATTTCTTCATCTGTAAAATTCAATACCAAATCTCCCTCTTACCTTACCTCACTGTGAGCCCCATGTGTGACAAGGACTGTGTCTAACCTCATTAACGTCTATTTACTTAGAACTTATAACAGTGCCTAACACATAATAGGTGCTTAAGAAATAAATTTATTATTATTATTATAGTCGGTAGGCCCAACCCCTGCCCTCAAGTAGTTTACAATTTAGTGAAAGGGAGGAAGAATAGAGTGAGGTGGTGAGAGGTTCGTCAGGGAAGACTTCTTGGAGGAGATAATATTTTAGAAATATTTTAGATGATTTTCAATTCAAATCAATCATTTATTGGGCACTTGTGTGAAAAGCACTCTACTAAGCACTTGGGAGAGTGTAGTATAATAATGAACAGACACATTCCCTGCCCACAATGAGCTTACAGTCTAAAGGGGGACACAGATATTAACATGAATAAATTACAGATATGTCCATATCATGTTGAATAAAAGGAGTGTGTCAGGCCAAGAGAGTGGGAGAAAAGGAAGGGAGGGCTTAGTCAGGGAAGGCATCTTGGAGGAGATGTGCCTTCAATAAGGCTATGAAGAACTGGAGAGTAATTGTCAGATATGAAGAAGGAGGGCATTCTAGACCAGAGGCTAGATGTGGGCAAGAGGTTGGTAGCAATATAGATGAGATCAAGATACAGTTAGAAGGCTAGCATTAAGGGAGTGAAGTGTTAGGGGTGGGATAGAATGGTGAGGTAGGAGGGGACAAGGCAATTGAGTGCTTTAAAGCCAACGGTGAGGAGTTTGTTTGATGCAGGGGTGGAAGGACAACCACTGGAGGCTCTTGAGGAGTGGAGAAACATGGTCTAAATGTTTTTATAGACAAGTGATCCAGGCAGCAGAGTGAAGTATGGAGTGGAGTGAAGAAAGAGAGGGAGCAGGGAGGTCAGCAAGGAGGTGGGATAGCATAAGTGCTTGGATTAACGTGGTAGCAGTCTGGATGGAGAGGAAAGGTAGATTTTGGTGGTGATGTGAAGGTGAACTGACAGGATTTAGTGATGGATTGAATGTGGGTTGAATAACAGAAAGGAGTCAAGGATAACAGCAAGCTTACAGAATTGTGAGACAGGAAGGACAGTGCTGCTGTCTACAGGAATGGGAAAGTCGAGGGGATGACAGGGTTTGCATGGGAAGATGAGATGTTCTGTTCTGGATTTATTAAATTATGGGAGGACATCCAAGTAGAGATGTCTTGAAGGCAGAAGGAATGTGAGACTGCAGAGAAGGAGATAAATCAGGGCTGGAGATGTAGATTTAGGTATCATCCACATAGAGGTCGTAGTTGAAGCCATGGGAGCAAACGAGTTCCCCAAGGAAGTGGGCATAGTTGGAGAATAGCAGGGGACCTAGAAGTGAACCTTGGGTCCCCATAGATAGGAAGTATAAGCCAGAAGAGGAGCCTGCAAAAGAGGCTGAGAATGAGCAGCTAGAGAGATAAGAGGAGCACCAGGAGAAGACAGTGTCAGTGAAGTGGAGATTGGATATTGTTTCCTGGAGGAGGGGGTGGTCAACAATGTCAAAGGCAGCTGAGAGGTCAGGGACGATGGAATAGAGGCCATTGGATTTGGCAAGAAGGTCATTAATGACCTTTGATCATTAGTGACCATTTCTGTGGAGTGAAGGGGACAGAAGCAAGACAGGAGGAGGTCAAGGAGAGAATTGGAGGAGAGGAACTTGAGACAGTGGGTGTAGAGAATGGTTCGAGGAGTTTTGAGAGGAATCATAGGAGGGAGATGGGACAATAACTGGAGAGAGCCATGGGGTCAAAGGAGTTTTTTTTTTAGGACAGGGAAGTCATTGGCATATTTGAAAGCAGTAGAGAAGAAGCCATTGGAAAGAGATCAGTTGAAGATGGCAGTTAGGGGGGAAAGAAGGAAGGAGTCAAGCGTTTTGATAAGGTGTGAAGGAGTGGGGTCAAATGCACAGGTGGAAGGGGTGAATTTTGAGACAAGGCAGGGGGTCTCCTCTAGAGATACTTATGTGAAAGATATACTTGATGTCATGCCAAGACCTCAAACTTAACATGTCCGAAACAGAACATCTTGTCTTTCTCCCTAAACCCTGTCCTCCTCCTGACTTTCCCAACATAATAGATCACCACCAACCTCCCTGTTTCACAAGCTTATACTTTGGTATTATCCTTGATTCATCTGTCATTCAACCCACATATTCAATCTTCCACCAAATTCTCTTAGTTCCTGCCCTTACAATATCACTAAAATGTGCCCTTTCATCTACATGCAAGCTCTTATTCTATCCTCCCTTGATTAGATCAACCTTCTTGCTAACCTCCATTCTCTCCCCACTGCAGTCCATGATTCACTGTGCTGCCCATATCATTTTGCTAAAAAAATTCAATTCATGTTTTCCACACCTTAAGAACCTTCAGTAGTTGTCCATTCACATATGTATGAAACAGAAACTCCTTATCATTGGCTATAAAACATTCGATCACTTTGCCCCCTACCATTTTACCTCACTGATTTCCTATTACAATCCAGCGTGCTTCTCTTCTCTAATACCAACCTATTCATTTTACCTTCTTTTCTTTTTTTTATCCTGCTAACCCTGTGCCCATGTACCACCTCCCTTAGAACGTCCACCCCTTTCATATCTGACAAATTATCACTCTCCCCACCTTCAAAGCCTTATTGAAATCACATCTCCTCCAAGGGGCCTTTCCAAACTAAGCCCTAATTTCCTCTACTCCCTTTCCCTTCTATGTTGCCCTTGCACTTAATTTTATGCCCTTCATTCACCCCACTTATTTACATATCCACAATTTATTTTAATATCTGTCTTGTCCTCCAGACGGCAGAGTCTTTGTGGTCAGGGAGTATGTCTACCAACTCTGATCTACTGTATTCTTCAAAGTGCTTAGTATAGTGCTCTGCACACATAGGCCTGTGCTCTTTCCATTAGGCCATGATGCTTCTCTGAGTGATTATGTATGAGTCGGAGTTCCTGGGTTCCAATCCCAGCTCTGCCAATTGCTTGCTGTATGACCTTGGGCAAATCACTTAAACTTCTCTGTGCCTCACTTATCCTGTTCTCCTACTTAGACTGTGAGCTCTATTGGGGACAGGGACTGTGTCCAACCTAATTAACTTGTGTCTACCCCAGTGCTTGAACAGTGTTTGACACATAGTAAGCACTTAACAAATATCATAAAAGTATGATTGACTAGTTGATAGTGGAATGTGGAAACTGGGGAGAGTGGCAGTCAGATGTGAAGGGAGAGAAAGTTCCAGGTATGAGGGAGAATGTGAGCAAGGGGTCATCAGCAAGAAAGATGAAATAGAGATTCACTAAGAGATTAAATTTAATAAAGAACATATCCATTTTGCCATAACCAAACAGTTGTACTAGTGCCAAACTTTGTGCCCGCTAAGAAGAATATAAGTGAAAAGGCTCAGATAAAGCTTCACTATATAGCATAAAACATTAGTCTCTCCACGCCTAATGGGATATTTCCAATTCCTTTCCTGTTAAGACAGACTTATTTTGTCATTCAATAGTGCTTAGTGCCACCACTTGCTTAATCCTGCATTTTACAGTTAGAACAAATTGCAAAAGGGGAAGATTTCCATGTACCTATCATCTTTGTAGAAGCACAACTTGCAATAGCCAGAAAATAAATATTTGCGTAGAAAATGGAAGAGAACTCTGGGAAACATTTCAATATTAATCTTTCCATGCTTTAGCTCATTGAAGATGCTTAATTTCCATCAACTTTCTTGTGTAGGGCCACACATCTTTGGGGCACAGTTTGCAAAGGATGTCCCAAGAAATGCCCTGCTTGAAAATAGACTAGAATGACTGCAAGGAAGTTTCCTCATTTTCTCCAAAGTGTTGCTTTCTTTAGGTGGAAGGTTGATCCTGTGACATTTTTCATAAAAAGAGGAGGGTTAATTCCATGGCGTCGGTGTGATTCATTGGCAGTTACCAGAATGAAATATTGAAATCTACATGCAAAGTACATTGGAGAACATAAGGCAGTTTGCATTTCCCACCATAGCATCTATAATACTATGATTTTTTTATTTAAAGGGCTTTGTGATATCTTGAGCATGAAAAGCTCCACTCTCATATAGTTTGCTGAAAATTATGTTTCATGATCATTCTGATTTGAACCTAGACTAAGGTATTTTTTATCCCCACTTTAGCACACTGCAAAGGTTCCTTGTAGTGAAATTTTCTTTTCAGGCATTACCCAAAAGCACCCAGTTGACATAGCATAATCATATTCATTGAGTCTATTGATAATCTAGAAGCACTTAACTTCATAGCTTTGCTTGTTCCTTATTTATTCCAAAGATAACACATTTATGATACCAAAGAGTTTTAAATTCTACTGGAGGAACATTGTTTAGTATCTAGGATGAAGCTTAAAGTTCTAATGCAATGTTCTCAAATTTTCTAATTCTGTGCCAACTCCCTTAGCTGCCACATGCACATCTCTCCATCAAAAGTCCTCAAACCAGTTTCTATTTCTCTTGGTTTCACTGTTTCCAACTGCACTCCTTTACATGAATTCTGTTATCAATCCAAGGAGCTATATTTAACCCCTCGTAAATAGAATGAGGTGTGTCAGAAACACTGACAGGACTCAATATACTATATAGAATGTAGAAGAATATAAATCATAAGTGCTACCAACAATTTTGGGAGAACCATATTAATTTAAGTCTTCTAAGTAGGCTAACTTTACATAGCTTAGATTGTTATTAATCCATTTTGCCTTTGTAGACTTATTTCACATCTTTGCAGGTTACTGTCATATGTTACTATAATAATAAAAAACAAATCATTTTTATTTCCATAATAGCAAGACACCTCCACCCGTGGAATCAAGGCAGTAATAGGTATTATTTTGTAAGTGTTAGCCACTGATATTTAAAGTCAATGCTTGATTGCACCCCATACAGTATAGCCATATGTATGATCTCAGTATCAGGGATGCTACAACTCTTTTCTAAACTACAAACAACAAGCAACCAATCTCTCTATGGTATTTATTGACTGCTTTGTGCAGAGCACTATATTTAGCACTTGGGAGAGTATAGTACATTTTTCACTGTTCAGAAAGTTTCAGGAAGGGTTAGAAAGCTTAAAAATAGAACAATGTGAAAATTGCGTGTGAAAATGGGGTTATTTCTCAAAAACTCCTAGCTTTTGTGATTGGATCAAAGGTCACCTATAGTTTAATAATCATAATTGTATTTGTTAAGAGCTTACAAACACTGTACATAAGCACAGGGGTAAATACCACAGAATTAGGTAAGACACAGTACCTCTCCCTCACGGGGTTCACCATCTAAAGTAGGAGGGAGAGCAGGTACTGAACCTCTATCTCCCATATGAGGGAACTGAAATGTAAAGTGACTTGCTGTTCCAAGGTGAACTAGGACTCTCACCATCTCAAAGTCAAACATTATGTTATGACTGTGAGCCCACTGTTGGGTAGGGACCGTCTGTATATGTTGACAACTTGTACTTCCCAAGCGCTCAATAAATATGATTGATTGATTGATTGATGACTGCCCGAGCTAGCGAAGTACAAACTCAGAAGCACGGGTGGGACACTGTTCCCACAACAGAAACCGCTAGATACCTCCGGTCGGAAATACAAATGGGGTCCTTCGCCCCTGTGCCAGCCAAATAAGGTATGAAGAAGAAGGTTAGGGCAGAGATTGGCAAGGAGAAACCTGAAGCCTTAGCAGCCAAGAAGGAAAGGTGATACATACCTGCCACCTCTGATGTACTTTGCAGTGGATTGAGACTTGCAGCACCTGGCTTAGTGTCACTTCTGCCTAGGGCATGGGATGCCTGATCTGTCTGCACCACACCAGTACATGCATGTGTGGCATAGGGGATTGAGCATATGCCTGGGAGTCCAAAGTCTAACCCTGACTCCACCACTTGTCTGCTGTGTGATCTTGGGCAAGTGACTTCACTTCTCTGCCCCTCAGTTCCCCCGTCTGTAAAATGGAGATTAAGACTGTGAGTCCCACGTGGGACAGGGACTGTGTCCAACCTGATTTGCTTCTATCTACTCCAGTGCTTGGCAACATAGTAAGCACTTAACAAATACCATAATAATAATAATGTCCATATCTACGTTAAATTTATGGCTCCAGTAGCCCCTAAAATAATTCTTTCCATGTCCCAAAATGAATATATTTTGAGAAGCACTTAGTAGAACGAGTAAAAAATGGCTTCTAGAAAGAAGTTCCTCCAGTTGTAAAGACACCAGACAATGGTAACTCCCCGACTAGACTGTAAACTCCTTGTGGTCAGGTATCATGTCCACAAACCCTATTATAATGTACTCTTCCAGGCACTTAATACAGTGCTCTGCACACAGTAAAAGCTCAGTAAATACCATTGATTGATTAAATGATTGATTTAATTCAACCAAGAGGGACACATACTGATGGAGTCTTGACTGTTTCCTAGTAGAGCATCAGTAAGAATGTTCACCAATGCCAAAATAGTTCTCAAATTTTATAAGATCATTTGGAACTCTAGAAACAGACAAGTTTTACTTCCTGGATGAATTTCAACTATTTCAGAGCTACCTGAAAGCTGAAGGGTGGTTTAAAAAGAGTCTTCCAAGGTCCTACAGGCAATTCTTAACTACAGAGAGCATTATGAGTCAAGACAAATGGTACTGACAGTGTAAATTTTGAAGTCTTGTTTCAGCTTTATAACATTACTTTCTTAAATGGCACTTGCCTCATTTACTGTAGAGAAGCAGCGTGGCTTAGTGGCAAGAAGCCTGGGCTTGGGAGTCAGAAGTCATAGGTTCTAATCCTGGTTCTGCCACTTGTCAGCTGTGTGACTTTGGGCAAGTCACTTCATTTCTCTGTGCTTCAGTTAACCCAGAAAAAGCCCCATGCAGGACAATCTGATAACCTTGTATCTATCCCAGCACTTAGAACAGTGCTCAGCATATAGTAAATGCTTAATAAATACCATCATTATTATTATTATTATTACCGCTCATGGTATAGTACTCATTGGAAGTAAGATGGACATGTTTATCTTCCTTGGTGACTTTCCCTGGTGAGCAGGTGTTCCTATCAATTTTCTCCCCTCCCAAATTATTTCCCTATTTTCCTTCATCTTCCATGTGCCTTAAGACGCCTAATGGTCCCAAGTTAACTGCCCCTACTTCCCCCTGAAAAAAACTGTACCATTTGAAACCTTCCTCTCCACTGCCTGGTTCCGGTTCTTTATTTACTTTTTAAAACCAGTATGTGCATGTTTAATAGCCAGGTTGGTCCCTTGCATAGCCCAGATGAAGTACCACATTCCTTTGCTCAACATTAACAGCCCAAGTAGATAAATTATGGTAAATAAATCCATTCCACTTCACTTGGACAGAGTGTTTATAGCCAATAACAAGCAACTTACCAGGAAGTTGGCTTTATTCTTGCATAGAATTTCTGATTGACCACTTTACTAAGTGCTTGGAGAGTTCAAGATAAGAGTTTGGTAGACACATTCCCTGCCCACAAGGAACTTTCAGTCCAGCAGGGAAGGCACATGTAAATATAAATAAATTACAGATATATATGTAAGTTCTGTGGCACTGAAGGTGGGGTGAATAAAGGGTGCAAATCCTAGGGTGATGTAGAAGTGAGAGGGAGAAGAGGAAATTAGGGCATTGTTGGGAAAGGCCTCTTAGGGCTTAAGGGCCTCTTAGGTCTTCAATAAGCCTTGAAGGTGGAGGGAATGATCATCTCTCAGACATGAAGAAGGATGAGGCATGATGCGCAGGGGAGATTGGTATTTGAGGAGAAAAGTGTGTGGGGTGGGTTGTAGTAGGAAATCAGAAAGGAAAGAAAGAGTGGGGCAATGTGAATGAGTGCTTTTAATTAACAATAATGATAATTGCGGTTTTTGTCAAGCTCTATGTGTCAACACTCTGCTAAATGCTCAATGTTTGACTTGGTCTTACAGTCTAAGTATCAGTCAATCAATGGTATTGACTGAGCACTTACTATTTTCAGAACACTGTACAAAGTGCTTGGGAAAGTACAATACAACAATTAGCAGACATGTTCCCTGCATATAACAACCTTGTAGTCTTGAGGTTCTCAAAATAATTAGTTCATTTCAGCCCTCACAACAGCCATGTGAGGTAAGGAGAAAAGGCAGGTATTATTATCTCCGTGGAGAAACTGGGTCAACAGAACTGCTTGGACTTGGTTGGGTCCTTCAGCTTCTAGACCGGTACTCTGCCACTTCACCACACCACTTCCACTAAAGGAAGTAAGAAGGAAGAAAAGCAGGTATTGAGCACTTAGCAGATATGAAGCCTGAGGCACAGAGAGGTTTAGTGACTTGCCCAAGATCACCCAGCAGACAAGTGGTGGAACTGGAATTAAACCAAGGATAGTGGATAGAGCACAGGCCTTGGAGTTGGAAGGTCATGGATTCTAATCCAGGCTCTGCCACCTGTCTGTTATGTGACCTTGGACAAGTGACTTCACTTCTCTGGGCCTCAGTTACCTCATCTGTCAAATGGGAATTGAGACTCTGAGCCCCATGTGGGACAGGGATTATGTCCAACCTGATTGACTTGTATCTGCCCCAGCACTTAGAACAGTGCTGGCATATAGTAAGCTCTTAACAAGTACTGGAATCATTATTATTACTGAGGAGGGGGAAAACATGGACTGAATGGTTTTGTAGAAAAATGATGTGGGCAGATGTATGATATATGACTTGGAGTGGTGGAGAGACAGGAAGTAGAGAGATCAACGAGGTGAGGCTAGTTACCATTTCCATTCTGAGCTGATGCTGAACCTAATAATAAGTCAGGTTCTTAGGATAAAATCACAACAAATTTCACTGGGTAACCAGGGAATGTCTGATCCCGCCATGGGCCATTCATTCAATTGTATTTATTGAACACTTACTGTGTACAGAGCACTGTACTAAGCTCTTGGGAAGTACAAATTGGCAACATATAGAGATGGTCCCTACCCAACAGCGGGCTCACAATCTAGAAGGGGGAGACAGACAACAAAACAAAATATATTAACAAAATAAAATAAGTAGAATTAATATGTACAAGTAAAATAAATAGAGTAATAACTATGTACAAACATATATGCAGGTGCTGTGGGGAGGGGAAGGAGGTAAGGTGGGGGGATGGGGAGGGGGAGGAGGGAGAGAGGAAGGAGGGGGCTCAGTCTGGGAAGGCCCCTTGGAGGAGGTGTGCTCTCAGTAAGGCTCTGAAGGGAGGAAGAGAGCTAGCTTGGTGGATGTGCAGAGGGAGGGCATTCCAGGCCAGGGGGAGGATGTGGGCCGGGGGTCGACGGTGGACAGGCGAGAATGAAGCACAGTGAGGAGGTTAGCGGAAGAGGAGCAGAGGGTGCGGGCTGGGCTGTAGAAGGAGAGAAGGGAGGTGAGGTACGAGGGGGAGAAGTGATGAAAAACCTTGAAGCTAAGAGTGAGGAGTTTTTGTCTGATGCATAGGTTGATGGGTAGCCACTGGAGATTTTTGAGGAGGTGAGTAATATGCCTGGAGCGTTTCTGCACAAAGATGATCCAGGCAGCAGCGTGAAGTATAGATTGAATTGGGGAGAGACAGGAGAATGGGAGATCAGAGAGGAGGCTGATTCAGTAATCCAGTCGGGTTAAGATGAGAGATTGAACGAGCAGGGTAGCAGTTTGGATGGAGAGGAAAGGGGGGATCTTGGCGATGTTGCAGAGGTGAGACCGGCAGGTTTTAGTGACGGATTGGATGTAAGGGGTGAACAAGAAAGCTGAGTCGAGGATGATACCAAGGTTGCGGGCTTGTGAGACAGGAAGGATAGTAGTGCTATCAAAAGTGATGGGAAAGTCAGAAAGTGGGCAGAGTTTGGGAGGGAAGATAAGTAGTTCAGTCTTGGACATGTTGAGTTTTAAATGGTGGGCAGACATCCAGATGGAGATGTTCTGAAGGCAGGAGGAGATATGAGCCTGGAGGGAGGGAGAGAGAGCAGGGACAGAGATGTAGATTTGGGTGTAATCGGAGTAGAGATGATAGTTGAAGTCGTGGGAGTGAATGAGTTCACCAATGGAGTGAGTGTAGATAGAGAACAGAAGGGAACCAAGAACTGACCCTTGAGGAACCCCTACAGTAAGGGGATGGGAGGGGGAGGAGGAGCCCACAAAAGAGACTGAGAATGAATGGCCAGAGAGATAAGAGGAGAATCAGGAGAGGACAGAGTCTGTGAAGCCAAGGTTGGATAGCGTGCTGAGGAGAAAGGGGGTGGTCCACAGTGTCGAAGGCAGCTGGGAGGTCGAGGAGGATTAGGATAGAGTAGGAGCCGTTGGATTTGGCAAGCAGGAGGTCATTGGTGACCTTTGAGAGGGCAGTTTCCGTGGAATGTTGGGGACAGAAGCCAGATTGGAGGGGGTCAAGGGGGTATAGATTGAATTGGGGAGAGACAGGAGGATGGGAGATCAGAGAGGAGGCTGATTCAGTAATCCAGTCGGGTTAAGATGAGAGATTGGCATTGAGGAATTCAAGGCAGCGCCTGTAGATGACTCGTTCAAGGGGTTTGGAAAGGAATGGTAGGAGGGAGATAGGGCAATACCTAGAAGGTGAGGTGGGGTCAAGAGAGGGGTTTTTTAGGTTGGGGGAGACATGGGCATGTTTGAAGGCAGAGGGGAAGGAACCAGTGGAGAGTGAGTGGTTGAAGATGGAAGTTAAGGAGGGGAGAAGGGATGGAGCGAAAGATTTCATAAGATGAGAGGGAATGGGGTCAGAAGCACAGGTGGCCGGAGTAGTACTTGAGAGGATGGAGGAGATCTCCTCTGAGGATACTGCTGGGAAGGCTGGGAGAGTAGCGAAGAGGGTTGAGAGCCAGGGGGTTGGAGAAGGTGGGGGAGTGACTTTGGGGAGCTCAGATCTGATGGATTTAATTTTATTAATGAAGTAGGAGGCCAGATCGTTGGGGGTGAGGGAAGGAGGAGGGGGAGGAACCAGGGGCCTGAGAAGGGAGTTAAATGTATGGAAGAGGTGACCGGGATGATGGGCATGGGTGTCAATAAGGGAGGAGAAATAGTTTCGTCTAGCAGAGGAGAGGGCAGAGTTAAGGCAGGAAAGGATAAACTTGAAGTGAAAGAGGTTGGCATGGTGTTTAGGCTTTCGCCAGCAGCGTTCAGCAGCTCGAGCATAAGAGTGAAGGAGGCAGCCTCCACACAGCTGACTGAACAGGTGAATTCCAGTTTCCTCATTTTATTTTCCCACCCCCAGGGTAATGCAGCATCTTTGAAACCTTCCACTCCTTTGACTCAAGTGACATGCTCATTCTTGTCCCCAGCATCAATTCTCCACCCAGATTGCTTGTGTGGACCTTATATCTTGTGTAGAAATTTCATCTCAATTTGTTTTGGAGTGATTCCTCTTGTTAGTTTACCTTTTGATTCTGTAAATCAGGGTGCTTAGTCTACAGTCACTTTTCAGACATTCAGTCAATTGTATTTACTGAGCACCTACTATATGCAGAGCACTATACCAAGCTGGTATAACACAACAATATAACAGTCACATTCCCTGCCCACAGTGAACTTACAGTCTAGAAGGGGAGACAGAATATAAATAAATTGTTACAGTTATGTAAATAGGTGATGTGGGACTAGGGGGTGATGAAAAGAGGGAGCAAGTCAGGGTGAAGCAGAAGGGAGTGGGAGAAGAGGAAAAGAGGGCTTAGGGAAGGCCTCTTGGAGTATATGGGCCTTCAATAACAATTTAAAGTTGGGAGAGTAATTTTCTATTGGATATGAAGAAGGAGGGAGTTCTGGACCAGAAGTAGGATATGGGCGAGAGGTCAGAGATGAGATAGATAAGGTTGATGAACAGTGAGAAGGATAGCATTAGAGGAGCAAAGTGTGCAGTCTGGGTTGTAGTAAAAGAGTAGCCAGGTGAGGTAGGAGTGGGCAAGGTGATTGAGTCCCTTAAAGCTGACTGTAAAAGTAGAAATTTGATGGGAAGGTGGATGTGCAACCACTGGAGATTTTGTGGAGTGGAGACACCTGTCCTGAACATTTTTTGTAGAAAAAATGAAGTAGAGTGAAGTGTGGACTGGAGTGAGTAGAAACAGGAAGCAGTGAAGTCAGAAGGAGGCTGATGCAGTAATCCAGGAAGGATAGGATGAGTGATTGTATTAATGTGGTAGCAGCTTGGATGGAAAAGGAAGAGTTTAGTGACATTGTGAAGGTTGAACTGACAGGATTTAGCAGTGGATTGAATATGTGGGGTGAATGAGAAAGGAATCCAGGATAGTGCCAAAGTTATGGGCTTGTGAGACAGGAAGGATGGTGGTACTATTTACAGTAATGGGGAAGTCAGGAGAAGGACAGAGTTTGGGTGGGAAAATTAGGAGTTCTGTTTTTGACATGCTAAGTTTGAAGTAAAGAAGGGACATCCAAGTAGAGATGTCTTGAAGGCAGAAGAAAATGTGAGATTGCAGAGAAGGAGATAGATTAGGGCTGAAGATGTAGATTTGGGGATCATCTGCATAAAGGTGGGAGTTGAAGCCTTGCAATGTGCTGATGATCCCTGAAGGTATTTCGGAGTCCCCCCGAAATTGGATAGAAAAATCTTGAATATAATCATAAATTGGTTACCAGAGACTAGGGGTGGAGGAGAGACATTCCTTTATCCCCCAGTAGGCAGAAAAGCCTGAATACAATTGTACAGTCGTGCGTCTGCTTCAAATGTTGCGTGTTATGTGACTAGGGGAACATTCCTTCTGGTGTGTTGGTATTTCGGATATGCATGAAACTTTGAGTAGGGTCATCTTGAATGCTACATGACTGGAGGGAAACATTCCTTCAATGTGCTTTCTGAGCTATGAGAGGAGCCCCAGGTTCCTCTGAGTGACTGGGAAATATGAGTTAGGACCTGCACTACTGTAGATCCTCAATATGCCATTGCTAGGCTCATCACCCTTCAGCCCCCAAAATTACCAAGCTTGGTGTCAGGTCAACCCTTTTGTGGAGCCCATCTAGGGAAAAGAGTTCTTCTATTATATCATACTCTCCCCAGCACTTAGTACAGTGCTCTGCACCCAGTAAGTGCTCAATAAATGCAATTGATTGGTTGATTGATTCTCCATTACATCGTAAGCTCTCTAAGCGCAGAGACTGTTTCCCTTCTACATTATGTTCTCAATGATTTTGAATAAGTGCTTTGTAGACAATTAGTGCTCACTGAATTCTGGTGATGATAATCAATCAATTGTTTGGGAGCTTACTGTGTGCACTGATTCTGGGCTGAGTATAGTAGAAGTAAGATATGGTCATTGCACTCAAGGATTTTGCAATCTAGTGTTTTGGGAACTTTAGAATATAAGAAATATTACTCATTTACTCATTTAGAACTCTGGTCTCTCCAACCCAGTATTCTGTCCCTGATAATCAGCACCTTTTCAAGAGATGAATCTTAACTTTTCCACAATTTGGTGTGCAGTGTGTTAAATCTATAAATGGTATTTATTAAGCACTTACTATGTGGTATTTATTAAGCACTTACTGTGAACACGGTACTAGGCAACGTGGCTCAGTGGAAAGAACATGGGCTTTGGAGACAGGGGTTATCAGTTCAAATCCTGGCTCCACCACTTGTCAGTAGTGTGACTTTGGGCAAGTCACTTAACTTCTCTGTGTCTGTTACCTCACCTGTAAAATGGGGATTAAGACTGTGAGCCCCACACGGGACAACCTGATCACCTTGTAAACTCCCCAGTGCTTAGAACAGTGCTTTCCACATAATACACACTTAATAAATGTTATTATTATTATTATTATTATTATTATTATTATTCTAGGCTCTTGGGAAAGTACAATGCAACAGAATTAGCACACATGTTTCCTGGCCATATTGAGCTTAGTTTAGAAGATAGCATGAGAAACTTAGCTCTTGAGATTCTGTTCCATCAAACGTAATACAAATTTCCCTCTGGCTCTATTTCATGAAATGCAAAAATTGGATATTTTTGAAAATGTCTCTAATTTTTTTAACGTGGGAAATGTCAGGGTGACACATTCCCTGAACAATACTAGCCAATATTAATGAAACAGAATAACTATCTCCAAGATGGCTTATGGACCACATAACAATTAGGCTCTCATGGCACCCTTTGAAATTTTATCTTGCCCAATTTATTATTATCAGACGTGATGGGAATATGATGTTTTCTCTGTGTTGAATAAAGGTTTAAAATGTAAGCTATTTTCACCTCTATATCAAAGTCATGTTGACCTGATTGCCTTCAGTGATTGAATGACTAACCTTATGGCAAATTTTTCTTATATTAATAAAATCTACCACAGAAGTAAGAAAAAGCTGTCCTCTGATCAGAATATGACTACAGAAAGAATTGTCAGTTGATAAGAGTCATAATGATGAAAAATTTCATCTTGGGCTAAAGTCTCAAGAAAATGGCCATTGTGTTGGAAAAATTAGATGAGTGGATTTCAAATTACTGAAAAGTTGGTTCCAATGCATCCAGGAATTTTGAAAAGAAAAAAAAAGGAAGATTCTTTTTCTTTACTTGTCTTTTCAGTTATTTGCCTTTTGTAATTTCTTACCTGCAGAAGGAGGTCTTTTTTCAGCTGGAAAACCTCCTGCAAGTAGCTCTTCAAGGTTAGAGAATACAGTTTGTTCAATGTGGACTCTTCAGCACACTGCACATTTCCACTTTACTGAATTCTTCTGGGAGTATCTCATTCCACCTATCCAACACCTGGCTCTTTTATTTTTCTCTTCTCTTCATTTCCATTATGCCTGTCACTCATTTCTTTTACTGTACCTTCTGGCTTTTCTAATTGCACAGCAACTGGATAATGTCTAGATGCTTTTTTATTTTCCAGTACCTCTTGTATGCTGTCTCCTAGTCAGAGACACTCTTATTATGTTCTGTCCATGCCTTTTATATTCCTCTCCGTATAGTCACAGTTTGGGTTATGTGTTTCTCTTTTAAGGATGGCCCAGTGTCTGTCCCATCAGTGGCTGGAAGGAGGAAATCCTGATTGAAAACCTCTCTCCAATCAATCAATCAATCATTTATTGAGTGCTTACTGTGTGCAGAGCACTGTACTAAGCACTTGGGAGAGCACAACACAACAATATAACAGACACATTGTCCACAAGGGAAGACAGATATGAATATAAATAAAACAATTACAGATATGTTCATAAATAAAATAGGGCTGGGGGTTGATGAATAGAGGGAGCAAGTCAGAGTGACACAGAAGAGAGTGGGAAAAAATGAAATGAGGGCTTAGTTAGGGAACATATCTTGGAGGAGAGATGTGCCTTCATAATGCTTTGAAGGTGCGTAGAGTAATTGTCTGTCATATATGAAAAGGGAATACATTTCAAACCAGAGACAGGATGTAGGTGATAGGACTGCAGCAAGGTAGATGAGATCGAGGTATTAGAGTAGTGAAGTGTGTGGTCTGGGTTGCAGTAGGAGAGTAGCGTGGTAAGGTAGGAAGAGGCAAGGTAATTGAGTGCTTTAAAGCCAATGGTGAGGAGTTTCTGTGATGCAGAGAGGGATGGGCAACCACTGGAGGTTCTTGAGGAGTCTGGAAGCATGAACTGAATGTTTTCAGTAGAAAAATGATCTGGGCAGCAGATTCAAGTATGGATTGGAGTGGGGAGAGACAGAAGGCAGGGAGTTTAGCAAGAAGGCTGATACAGTAATCAAGGTGGAATAGGATAAGTGCTTGGGTTAATGTAGTAGCACTTTGAGTGGAGAGAAATGGACAGATTTTAGTGATGCTTTGAAGGGTTGAACTGACAGCACTTAGTAAATTGCTCTGAACTACATAATTTTGATTTCTTCAAATTTGCTGTTCCACTTTGGCTTTTTAAAACTTTAATGACCTCAGGTTGTCCTAGAAGATGTTGAAATTTGCTTTGCCTAGCCCACAGTATGTTTGATGGTGATAAAGGAAACTGGTTTGATTAGCTCTGTTGTTTCAGTATGTATGGCTGTGAGCAAGAATTGCAATGAGTCATTTGCACAGATATTGGGTATTTCACAGAAGCCTTTGAGTAGCCTGAAGGATGGCAAAATATCCACAATTTATTTCTAATGGAAGATATTATAAGTCATTATATTGGAATGCTTTTCTTGGTCAATTTGACCTGAAAACAGTTAGGGAACATCTGTCTACAGAATTGTTTCAGCATAAAAAGATGATTCCCCCACCTCCAAGGAATGGGGCATTGGTCAGGGATTTTGAGTTGCAAGTCACAATTGTATGGAAAGCATTGTGTAATTGAAGTCATGACTGGCTCACAATATTCTCATGATAAAGCAGAAGGGAAGGAGCCATTTGGGAGTGAGAGGTTGAAGATGGAAGAGAGGAAAGTGAGGAGATTAGGAGCAAGTGTTTCAGGAGGTGAGATAGGAGAGGTTCAGAGAGGCTCTCCTCTGGGGAAACAGCTGGGTAATAGGAGTAGAATGTTGAGCATGCCTAACCCATCAAATTACTTAGATTTAAAAGCCCTCTCCAGATTAAGATGCCTCTCATAAATTTCAAGCATTCATTAAACCTTTCCAGAAAAACAAATCACCAAAGTGCACTTTCAGAATTCTGCCTCCTTGAAATTTGTCAATTCCTTGCTTGGAAATGATCTGTCTGTTAATAAAATAAAGTCTCTCCATGACAAATATGCCATCATTGTGCAGAAGGCCCAGATTATGATTTGGAGTAGTGCTTACTAAATCCTTCTCAGTTTGGCAGGGGCACGCTACCTGTGATCTCTTCCTCAGTACTTTCCTTCCTGACAGTCATGCTATACTTCACTCTTTGTACCAATTGCTCTTTGGGATTTATCTCTTCCAGAATGCAGCCATGGACAAGAGAAACGAATGTTTCTTCTCTTAGGTTCCATTCAGCCAATTAGGTAATATGTTTGCTAACTCCATACAGTAGAATGGCTGGATAGGCAGCAATTACAATTTCACTGAGGTGTAGGGAAATTCATTCACTGCTCTTAAGTACATTCTATGATCTTAACACTTTTTTCTTGTACCAGTGTGATAGAGGTCCAATTGGTCAATCTCACGAGGATCAGTAAAATAAATGACAGGCCAATATCTTCATTTATTCATTAAATCATATTTATTGAGTGCTTACTGTGTGCAAAGCACTGTATAACAACACTGATGGGCATGTGGAATCACATGGTAGTGTAGATACTTGTGGAAAATCCCAGGATTAATATTTGAGTAGGAGTGGGGGGCTTGAAAAGTTGAAGACCTAGCAGTAGAAGCATTTACTGAGTACTCACTTGGGATAGTGCACTGTACTAGGTACTTGAAATAATTACAGAATTTACCATTGGCTTTAAGGCACTTACTTTGCCCCCAGCTATCTTGTCACTGATTTCCTTCCATAACCGAGAATACTCAATTCACTCCCCTAACACCATCTTGCTCACTGTACCTCAGTCTTGCCTATCTCACTGCCAGCCCATCTACCACAACCTCCCTCTGGCCTAGAACATCCTACCCCTTCACATCCAACAGACCCTCAATCTCGCCTTTTTCAAACTTACTAAAATCACATCTCTTCTGAGACCTTCCCTGACTAAGCCCTCATTTTCCCCTCATCCCTCTACCTTCTGCATTGCCTTAGATCTGTATCTTTTATTCATCCCATCGTCAGTCCAACAAACCTTATGCACATTTTCATAATTTATTTTGATACATCTCCCCCTGTAGACTGTAAACTTCTTATGGGTAGGAAACATGTCTTCCAACACCATTATATTATACTCTTCCAAGCGATTAGTACAGTGCTCTGAACACAGTTAACACTCGATAAACATAATTGATTAATTACAGAATAGACCCTTGGCATATTCCCTACCCACAAGGAGCTTGCACTTTAATGGGGTAGACAAACATCAAAATATTTATGGAATAGTTAAAATAGAGGGCACATGCATACATGAGTGCTTAAGATAAATGATTCGTAAATGCTAGTGTTTGCTGAAGGTAAAGTGTTGCACAGTATGCTGGGAAATTGATAGGGGAAAGCTTGTTGGAGTATGTAGATTTGAGGAGAACTTCGAAAGATGTGAGGTGGTCTATCTGGCCTGTCTAATGTGTGGTGTGATGGGTTCCATGCTGGGGTATTGTACTCTCCCAAGCCCATAGTACCATGCTCTGCATACAGTAAGTTCTCAAAAAATTCCATTGATTGATCAAGTAGGGGAACAGCATGAGCAACAGAAAAAGTCAGGGGAGTCAAGAGAAAGGAACACGTAGAAGCTTAGCTTGGGAGGAAGACAGTGAGCTGGGGTAATAGCAGGTTAAGAGAGCAGTTAGATAAGGAAGGGCCAGATGTTAGTTGTGAGGAGTTTTTGCTTGATGTGGAAACTCAGGAAGCCTTTGAGTTTTGAGGAAAGGAAATGTTTGGACTGAGTGAGTATTATGTACTGAACAGTGCTAAACACTGGACTAAGCCATGGGAGAGAATACATAGGAGGCTAATTCAATCTAGTTGTGGTAAAACCAGAGCTTGTACCTAAGTAGTCACAGATTGTGAGGAGAGGAAGGTTGGGGGAGTGGTGGGTGGATCCATAATTGAATTGAATGTCTCAGATTGTGAGAAGAGAAAGGTTGGGGGAGTGGTGGGTGGATCCATAATTGAATTGAATGTGATAGGTTGATGATATTGATGAGTCTAGGATGACACCAAGGTTGCTGGCAGGCTTCTGAGTCTGGGAGCATGGTGATGTTATCGACTAAGGTCATTCAGTGCATCAATCAGTGGTATTTATTGAACACTTTCATTGTGCAGACCACTGTAGTAAGCACTTTGCAGAGTATGATACAAGCTTACGATTAAGGCAAGTCAGAGCCTACAGTCTAAGAGGGGAGTTAGACATTAAAATAAATTCCAGAAAGGGGAAGCAACTGGGGAAAAGGCTATGTACACAAGGTCAGTGAGGGTAGAGAATGGGAGTGGAAGCGGAGTACCTAAGCATATAAAGCAGAGGGACTAAGTGCTGGGGAGAGGCAGTACAGAGGGAAAATAGGGTGGGAGGGGATGAGAGTTTAGTCTGGGAAGGCTCTGGAGAGGTATGATTTCAGTAAGGTTTTGAATATGTAGAAAGTGCTGGTCTGCTGGGTAGGGACATGTAGGGAAAAGGAGTTCCAGGCAGGAGGGAGGGTGTGATTAAGGGGATCATGGTCACTAAAGTGAGACTGAGGGACGGTATGTAAGTTGGCATTAGAGGAGCAAAGTGTGCAGGCTGGGTTATAGTGGGAGAGGAGTGAGGATAAGTAAGGGGAAGACAGCTGATGGATTGCTTTGAATTTGTTGATGAGGGATTTCTGCTTAATGCAGCAGCTCCTCCAAGAATCTTTCCCTAAATCCTCCTTTCCTCTTCTCCCACTGCCTTATGCATCACCCTGACTTGCTCCTTTCATTCATCCTCCCTCCCATTCCCACAGCACATATGTATATATCTGTTATTTATTTATGCGTATTAATGTCCGTCTCCCCCTTTAGACTTGAGCTCGTTGTGGACAGGGAATGCATCTGTTTTTATATAAAACTTTTCCAAGTGCTTAGTACAGTGCTTTGCCCACAGTAAGTGGTCAATAAATATGATTGAATAATAAAGAGATTGGTGGGAAACCATTAGAGGCACTTGAGGAATAAGGATATGTGTGCAGAACAATGTTTTAGAAAGATGATCCTGGAATCATAGTAAAATATGGCCTAGAAAGGGGAGAGACTAAAGGCAGGGAGTCAGCAAGGAGGACATTTTTGAACCAGTGTGCTAGCGGTTTGGATGAAGAGGAAGAAGCAAATTCTGGAATTGTGGGGATAGAATCGACCAGATTTTGGTGATTGACTAAATAATAATAATAATAATAATAATAATAATAATAATAATAATGGCATTTATTAAGCGCTTACTATGTGCAAAGCACTGTTCTAAGCTCTGGGGGGATACAAGGTGATTAGGTTGTCCCACGTGGGGCTCACAGACTTAATCCCCATTTTACAGATGAGGTAACTGAGGCATAGAGAAGTTAAGTTACTTGCCCAAGTCACACAGCTGACAATTGGTGGAGCCGGGATTTGAACCCATGACCTCTGACTCCAAAGCCCGTGCTCTTTCCACTGTGCCACCCTGCTCCTCTAATGGTATTTGTTAAGCACTTACTATTTGCAAAGCACTGTTCTAAGTGCTGGGGGGGATACAGGGTGATCAGGTTGCCCCACGTGGGGCTCACAGGCTTCATCCCCATTTGACAGATGAGGGAACTGAGGCCCAGAGAAGTGAAGTGACTTGCCCAAAACCACACAGCAGACACGTAGTGGAGTAGGGATTTGAACCCATGACCTCTGACTCCAAAGCCCGTGCTCTTTCCACTGAGCCACACTGCTTCTCCAAATATGTGGGTTGATTCAATAGATTGTATTTATTGAACAATATCTGTGTGTAAAACACTATACTGAGTACTTGGGAAAGGACAGTTCAAGAACTTGGTTGTTCCCAATCCACAAGGAGCTTACAGTATAATGATGGAGAGAGTTGAAGGAAAGAGATGAGTCAGGTATAATGCCAAGGTGTTGTTAACCATGATGGGAAAGTTGCAAGGAGGAGAGATTTTGGGAAGAAAGATGAAAAGTTCAGTTTTGGACATGTTGAATTTGTGGTGATGGTGAAATGGAAAATCTAGGGGAAAAGATGGTTTAGGAGGAAAGATGAGGATTTCTGTTGAACATATTGAGTTTGTGTTTCCAGCTGGATATTTTTTGTGCACCATGTCACACTGAGGCTCTTTGATTGCTCAGTCAGATGTGGCTTAAGTGATCAACCAATATTCTGGGGAGTCAATTTGGCCTTTGTGGGAATGGCTCAGAAAGACTTGCAATTAAAAAAAAAATAACATCATAATCTAGTTGAAAACTTAAATATGCACTAACTAACTCTTCACACAGAGAAGAGAGGGAGAGGACAGATTTGTTGGGTTGCATAAATTAGTGATTTTTTGGGGGGGGTCATCATTGTTGAATTATGAAACATATTCTGAGACCTGACCTAAGTATTTATTATAGTGTTCTTTGTATACTAATCACTCTATAAATATCATTGATTGATTCAACACACATATTCAATCTGTCATCAGATCCTGTCTGTCCCACCTTCACAACATTGCTAAAATTCACCACTTCCTCTCTATCCATACTGCTACCACATTAATACAATCACTCATTCTGTCTTGCCTGGACTACTGCAGCAACCTCCTTGCTGACCCACAGCCTCCTGTCTTTCCCCACTCCAGTCCATACTTCACTAATTTTTCTATAAAAATGTTCTGGACAAGTCACCCTGCTCCTCAAAAAAACTTCAACTGTTGCTAATCCACATCCATATCAA